>NC_134687.1:347414435-348014435 GCF_050947455.1 Rhinoderma darwinii
TGGCTGCGTGAGTATCTATCTCCTACTCCTGTTGACCGATTCCAGCGACTATTGTCAAGCTTTTAACCTCATAATTGTCCGGATTCCACAGATAAAGATACACAATATGCCTAGGAGGAAGAAACCACTGAAAAAAACGGTGAAACTTATGGATTTCTACTTTTCCCGCACTCTGGAGCAAGGCCAAGATGGTTACTGATTCCATCATGAAAGACATGCTGAAGGCAAACAGACATTGGGCAAATGATTAACCCTATAATGTTGCTATTCAGGAGGTGGATCAGAGAGTACACAATGTGGAATCTAAAATGGGGGACTTTGCTCGTTCACACAACGGCCTAATTGATGCGCATTATGATCTGGAATCCGAGCTGCAATTTCTACGTACTAAAGTGGCAGATATGGGGGACAGGTCGAGAAGAAATAATATTAAATTCAGGTGAATACCTGAAAGTATAGCCCCTCATGCTCTTGAACAATATTTGCATTCCTTTATGAAGACCATACTTCCTGCCTGTGACCCAACGGACATGACTATTGACAGAGCTCACAGGGTCCCCCGTCCTAAACATTTGGCTGAAAATGTGCCAAGAGATGTGCTTGCACGTATAAATTTTTATCAAGTCAAAGAAAATTGAACGGCGGTGGCCCTGAAAGCTGGCCACTTACCAGAGCCGTACCAACAGTTATCGCTTTACACAGATCTTTCTGCAGCAATGCTTCAATTGAGACACCAGCTAACGCCTATCATGTCCATTTTGCGGCACAACAAAATCCTATACAAATAGGGTTTCCCGGTTCGCCTGCTCATTACCAGAAATAATACCCCATGCTGTTAAGAATAAGGTAGATGGACTCACTTTGCTGCAACAATGGGGCTTGCAGCTGCCATCAGTACCAAAGTTGAAACAACAACCACCTCAACACTTATCGGATGATTGGCAAGTTGTCGGAACCCGGAGAAGAGATAAATTCTGAGGTTTAAACCTCATTGTACAGTTGTTCCAGTCTACACGTTCTTCTAGATTCGGTAAACAGTGACTCTAGTTCCTTTTACCCTCACACCTTAGATAGCTAACATGCTATCTATTTTTGACCATATACTCTTCGGAGTACAGTTAGATGTTTTACTTGCATTTGTTGTACTTGTCTCTTTATGTTTATATGTTCTCACTCATGGTATACTATACTGTTCAGAGCTATTTGTCATTCGATGTAATGCATTGCTGTCGGTTGTCCATTACTTAACCCGTAAGATACAGATCCATGTCTGCGACATTGTGAGGTTTTCATATCTCCCTGTATATATTGTTAATAAATGGTACTAAAAATTATGTCCTTGAATGTTAAGGGTCTGAACAGCCTGAAAAAGAGGTATTTTGTAATGATGGGGGTAGGGAAACAGACAAGTGAGCCCTAATCTACCCGCCACTCAGTCCCTGCCTACTTGCAACGACCCGCCCTAGGCGACGGGGTACAACTGGGCGACGGTCCCTACACTCAATAAGTGCACGACAGACAAACAGACAAGGGAACACAGAACCTGAGGGAAACGGGGGAGCTAGCTCCGTCTGGCCAGGCTGCGATAGGCTCTCCCACTCCTAAGCCTGCCATCCTGAGTGGTGGAAGATGGAGTCAGTCTCACAGACCTAGAAGCAGGTGCAGACTGATTACCTATGGGCGTTGATAAAGAAGCTGTGCCTGGCAGATCCTTTACAGTACCCCCCCTTTTATGAGGGGCCACCGGACCCTTTCTAAGTGGACATGGTTTATTCTTACGCCCAGGACAGTTGTTCACTTGATGCTTGTCATACCCACAGTAGAAGCAGAGACCATTCTTCCTGCGGAACTCTCTACGTTGTTGGGGGGACACGGAGGCCCCGAGTTGCATAGGTACCTCCGAGTCTTCCGTGGAAGAATGAAGCAACGGAACCTCAGGAGGCATCATCGGGGAGTCAGAGGAGAAAACACCAAGACGTTCAAGTCGTCGTTCCCTGAGACGTCGGTCAAGTCGTACCGCTAAAGCCATAACCTGGTCTAGGGAGTCAGAAGAGGGGTAGCTAACTAGCAGGTCTTTCAGGGCGTTCGACAGGCCCAACCTAAACTGGCACCTTAAGGCAGGGTCATTCCACCGAGAAGCTACGCACCACTTCCTAAAGTCAGAACAATACTCCTCAACAGGTCTCTTGCCCTGACGTAAGGTCACCAGCTGACTCTCGGCAAACGTAGTCTCGTCATAAATGAGTCCGAGAGCAGAAAAGAAAAGATCAACGGAGGAAAGTTCAGGGGCGTCAGGAGCCAAGGAGAAGACCCATTCTTGGGGCCCCTCCAGGAGCCGGGACATAATTATACCCACCCGCTGGCTCTCAGAACCTGAGGAGTGGGGCTTTAAGCGAAAATAGAGCCTACAACTCTCCCGAAAGGAGAGAAAAGTCTTCCGGTACCCTGAGAACCGGTCAGGCAACTTGAGGTGGGGTTCAAGAGGTGAGGTGAGGGGCACTACCATGGTAGCATCAGGCTGGTTGACCCTCTGAGCCAGGGCCTGGACCTGTAGGGAGAGACCCTGTATTTGCTGAGCCAGGGTCTCAAAGGGGTCCATAGTAGTGTCAGGGACCAGGGTAGACTAGGTATATAGGCTTGTGAATATGTAATGATGGGGGTAGGGAAACAGACAAGTGAGCCCTAATTTACCCGCCACTCAGTCCCTGCCTACTTGCAACGACCCGCCCTAGGCGACGGGGTACAACTGGGCGACAGTCCCTACACTCAATAAGTGCACGACAGACAAACAGACAAGGGAACACAGAACCTAAGGGGAACGGGGCAGTTGCCCACGGCAACACCGTGAGCAACAAGAGTAGTAAACGAGCCGAGTCAAACCAGGAGAGTATGAGGTGCCAAACGCAGAGCAGGAGAGTAGTGAACAAGCCGAGTCAAACCAGGAGAGCACGAGGTACCAAACGCAGAGCAGGAGAGTAGTCAGCAAGCCTTTACATATTTTCTATGGTCAGAAGCTAAAAAACACTTGTGCGACATCTAATGCGCCCAGGAAACGCAAATTATGCAAAAGGATGCTTTCCGAGTGAAACATCCGAGCTTCCAGTTCATATACCAAGCCCATTATCCTTCTAAATCTAGGGGAGTTATGATAGTAATAAAAAATTCTCTTGCTTTCCAACCTATTATAGAAAAAATAGATTCGAAGGGACGCTTTGTCGTTTTAGTCTGTTCTATCAATAATGTCATATACACCATAGCTTCCGTATATGCTCCTAATACAGGTCAAATTAGTTTTTTACATAAGGTGATGCGGATTGTGTCTAAACTTAAACAAGGGAGACTTATATTGTGTGGAGACTTTAATTTAGTTTCTGACTCTTCTATGGATGCAACCTCTTCTGCCAGAGGAAATGGACGAACACTTAACAAAGTACTGTGGCAGGAGGAGTTGTATGATGTTTGGAGAACACATCACAGCACAGAAAGAAATTATTCATTTTTCTCGGTAGTTCATGGAACCTATTAGAGAATTGACATGTTCCTTGTTGATAGAGAGGGTCTAACGCTATCTCAGTCTTCGACTATCGAAACTATAAGCTGGTCTGATCATGCAGGTATTACGTTGACAATAAAGGAGAGACATAATAATGGCCAATCATATCTGTGGAGGAATAACACCTACATTATGTCACACTCCAAATATAAACAGCAGTTTGAAGATGACCTGAAAGAATATTTTAGTTCTAATGTTAACTCAGTTTCAGACCCTAATATACTTTGGAATGCACACAAAGCCTTTATTAGGGGTACATTTATTAAATTAGGCCATAGAGACAAAAAATAATGAAATGCCCAACTTTCATCTATACTAGATGATATTAAGAGATTGGAACTGATTAACAAAGCCCATCAATCCTTACAATAAATAGAACAACTTAATAATCTGCGACAACAACATCGTAGCTGTCTTCTACATACATACCAGAAACACTTAAAGAAATGAAAAGCAAAATATTTCTCACAAAACGATAAAGCAACCAGGCTTTTGGCCTCTCGCCTTAAAGTACAACACACAAAATCTAGAATCCCCTTCTTAAGCAATGCGACTGACACCGGGAAATTATAAAGCCCTACAGATAAAGCCAACAGATTCAAAGACTACTATAGCACACATTACAATCTGACCCTTTCTCTCCTCACATATCGGAAACAGATATCAATTTATTTTTAAATAAACTGTCTCTTCCGAAACTCTCTGCAGCGGACATAGACACCCTGAATTCACCCGTCACAGATCTAAAAATATCTAGAGTGATAGCTTCCTTGCCTCTGGGAAAATCCCCTGGCCCAGGTGGGTTATCAAATGACTATTATAAAATGTTTGATGATATTTTGACCCCTCACCTGCATACAGTTTTTGAAAAAGCAACAACCTCCGGATCATTCCCGAAAGAATACCAGTCTGCCTTAATAGTAACTTTACCTAAGCCAGGGAAGGCTCCTGAGGTACCTCAAAACTTTAGACCTATTTCATTACTCAACTCAGATGGGCTAATTGCTTAGCACCTATAATACCTGATCTGGTAAAAAATGACCAGGTAGGATTTGTCAGAGGTAGACAGGCTTTTGATAACACTAGAAGAGTACTGAATCTATTACATTATTTGGAATCCCGTGGACTGCCTTCTATGCTGTTGTCATTGGACGCTGAGAAGGCGTTTGACCGAATTAGCTAGTCGTACGCCTTCTTGGTTCTTAGACACATGGGTTTTGGGGGCAGTATATTGGACGCTATCCTGGCCTTGTATTCAGCACCGTCTGCTAAAGTATTTACAAATGGAGCCCTCTCTGATGAATTTCCCATCTCTAATGGGACTCGACAGGGGTGCCCTTTATCACCACTGATTTTTGTACTATCTATAGAACCGTTAGCCCAAGCATTGCGGGAAAGTTCTAAGATCACTGGAATTAAAATAGGGGATCACACACATACTGTTTCATTATACGCAGATGATATTATTCTTACATTGTCTAACCCAGAGAATTCTATTGAACATGTTGTAGACGTTATTAAACACTTTGGGAATTTATCATACTATAAACTTAATACCCAAAAGTCTCAGGTCCTCCCAAAAAACCTTTCGCAACAATCTTTATATTTTCTGAAAACCAGATTTCCCTTTGATTGGCAAACAGATTGCATTAGTTATTTGGGTGTTTTACTGACATCTACCCATAAACAACTTTTCAAACGAAATTATGAACATTTATCAGCGAATATCCACTTAGAAAAGCAAAGGATGACTAAATCTGAAATATCCTGGATTGGGAGGATTGCAGCTTTTAAGATGCTATTGCTTTCGAAATTGTTATACCTATTCCGTACCCTCCCTATACAGATCCCCATGTCTTTTTTCACCTCGATTCAAAAAATAATATCGAATTTCATATGGGCTGGGCAAAAACCCAGGACTTCTTACAGATTATTGACTAAAGATTGGAGAGCAGGTGGCCGGGAGTGCCTGACATTTACCACTATTATTTAGCTTCTCAAGTGTCGCAACTGGTTTCTTGGTGGCATACAGACACTAATAAACATTGGGTACAAATTTAAACTTGTGGTACACATCCTCTGCCCTTAAGGACACTATTGTTGGCTTCATGTTGGAAGCTACCTATCCCTCCATGCGTCACTCCACTAACAAAAGCATCGCTACATAGTTGGTTGAAGTTACATGAATACTCTCATTCTTGCACTCCTTTGTCTAAGAAGAATTTCCCGACAGATCTGTTGGCTTTGGCCATTCCTAACCTAAATATTAAGACTTGGAAACAAAGAGGTATTGTGGATATGTCCCAACTCCGTGAAGGCTCTCAAATGATGTCATTTGAAAAATTGTCTCTAAAGTTTGACTTACCTGAGAGGGATCTATATAAAGACTTTCAAATTCAACACTTTCTATCTAAACAACAAAAAGACACACTATATTGCAATAATTCTATATTTCCAATACTTTTGCGACATGGTAAAGGCCTTATAGTAATTTACAACTTTATACATGATCATGACTCATTTATAAAATCATACCCCTTCAAGGAATGGGAAAAAGATTTGGGTCATTCCTTTAAACCTGAGGAGTGAAAAAAAGCTTTTAGATGGATAAACCAATCGTTACATTGTAGTTCTCATTATGAGGCCGTGATAAAAACTATACTGAGGTGGTATTTCACTCCAGATCGTTTAAGTAGGATGTATCCGACTTCCTCATGTAGGTGCCTTTGAGGTTGTGGACAACGGGGAACTCTACTTCATATCTTATGGTAATGTCCACTATAAGGGCACGGCCAGACGTGGCGGAATTGCTTTGGAATTCCGCTGCGGCCATTTTCTCCATTGGTTTCCACATCTTTTTAGTTAGGTTCGTGCTGGCGTGGCGGAAAACTCTGCTGCGGACCATAGTCTGCTGTGCGGAATTTAGTGTCTGCAGCATACACTGGCTGTTGCGGACTTGTTGCGGGCTTGTTGCGGACTTGTTACGGAATTTCTCCATTGTCTTCAATGGAGATTCAAAATTCTGCAATGAAATCCCCAGATGTTATGTGTGTTGCGTTGCGGTTGGTTTTACGAACAGGATGTTTCTTAATTCTGGCTGGACCTATGTGTTTCGTGGTCTATAGCCAGACTGAGATGAAATGTTTTAAAAGACAGCAGGATGTACTCTTCACCTGAATACGCAATGGCTAATCCGCAGCAAATTACTGCACATTTTAGGCAAAGTCGCAACGGAATCTACAACGCAGATTATGTGCGGCATTGATGCTGACAGTGTCTACAGAAATACGCCACGTCTGGCCATGCCCTTAAAAACTGTTGCCAAGAAATATTCAGACTGATTTCAAATCTTATCAACCTAGTGATTCCTAGTTCCCCACAATTGGCACTTTTATTTATAGACCTTCAAGTAATACCTTTAACCCCTTCCCGTCGTAAACAACTTTCAGATTTTCATTTTTGTTTTTTTCCTCCCCACATTCCAGAAGCCATAACGTCTTTATTTTTCCGTCGATATAGTACTATGAGGGCTTGATTTTTACGGGAGGAGTTGTAGTTTTTCGTAGCACCATTTATTTTGCCGTATAATTTACCAGGAAACGGGAAAAAAAATATTTGTGGGGTAGAAAATGAAAAAAAACAGCGATTCCTCCTTGTTTTTTTGTGCGTTGTTTTTACGGAATTCACTGCGCAATTAAAACAACATGTTAACTTTATTCTGTGGGTCAATATGATTACGGCGATACCAAATATATATAGTTTTTTCTATATTTTACTACTTTTACATGTAAAAACCTAAGTATAAAACAGAAAATGTATTCTGCGTCGCCAAATTCCGAGAGCCACAACTTTTTTATTTTTCCGTCGATTAAGTGGTATGAGGGATTATTATTTGCGGGATAAGCTGTAGTTTTTAATAATACCATTTTGGTGTACATGCGACGGTTTGATCACTTTTTATTTAATTTTTTGTGCGAGATGAGGTGACCAAAAAATAGACATTCTGGCGTTTACAATTTATTTTTTTTACGGCGTTCACCGTGCGGGTTAAATAATGATATATTGTAATAGTTCAGACTTTTGCGGATGCGGCGATACCAATTATGTTTATTTATTTTATTTTTTTTGCTATGCTCTAGGGGGAAAATGGGAAAAGGGGGGTTTTTTGAACTTTCAATTTAAATTATTTTTTTTTACACCAAAAAAAACTTTATTTAACTCATTTTTACTTTTTTTATTAGTCCCCCTAGGGGACTTCAACCAGCGATCATTAGATCGCTTGTACGATATACTGCAATACTAATATATTTCAGTATATCGTGATTCTGACAGGCACATATTAAGTCCTGCCGGAGGCAAGGCTTAATAGGTGTACAAAGATGGCGGACCTGGGGGCGTTCATTAAGCCCCCAGGCAGCCATAGAAGCCATAGCCCCCCGCAATTGCGTTGCGGTGGGCGCGAGGAGCTGTTAGAGGGGGTCGCCCCCTCTTTCTGGCGATTTAAATGCTGCGGTCAGTATTGACCGCAGCATTTAACGAGTTAAACTAGCGGGATCGCGCTCGAGCGCGATGCCGCTAGTTACACTGAAGTGTCGGCTGTAACATACAGCCGACACGTCATGGTATGGAGCGAGCTCACTGCGTGAGCCCACTTTATACTTCCCCTACCCGACTTTGGCGTATGGATACGTCAAATGTCGGGAAGGGGTTAAAATTTAGGATCATAACTTGCAAAATATTGATCATTGCTAATATTATTATAACAAGATATTGGAAGTCCACTTCCATTCCACAAATTGCAGAATTTATTTCCTCTATTAATAGCACTTACATGTACGAGAGAATACTGACATATGGTTCAAACACTATTGGTTCTTTTTCGGTGGTATGGGACGCATGGAGGAATAGTTCAAATTGCATACCTATATAACAATTAATGGGTTACATCACATATTTCTTCTTGCAAAGTTGTATTTCTCTGACTTGCTACATTTAGTATCTTGTGGTATAATATGAGTTATACATATGCTCTGTCTTAAACAGTATACTTGTAATAGCTATACCTAGTTTTATTTGTTAGTCTGATCAATTTCTACATTCCATGTACTCAATCTATCCTTAAACAAGCTTGTATTATTGTACTGTGAATTATATTTTTGCACATATTGAGATATGTAGTTATTGGTCTTATTTCTTTGTGTTTGAAATTACTAATTACTAATAAAAAGATTGAACCATAAAAATAAGAGGGCCCAATACTGACCCCTGTGGAACCTCAATGGTAAATGTGACTCAGTCAGAGGATGTATCATTATTAACCCCTTCGCGCTCAGGTCAGTAATAGTACGTCCTGCTAAGTAGAACGTTCTCGCTCAGGTCAGTACTATTACTGACCTGAGTAAACACGGCGCCATTTAATCCCGGCGCGTGCTTGAGCTGTGATACCTGCTGTTTCCGACAGCAGGCTATCACAGCTTAGTGTGCAGGGACCGATCGCGGTGGTCCCCGCCGATTAACCCCTTAGAAGCCGCGTTCAATAGCGATCGCGGCTTCTTAGGGGTTAAGCTGCCATCGCCGGCCTGCTACACGATAGCGGGCCGTGATGGCTACTATGGCAACCAGAATCCTAACAATGGACTCTGGCTACGCCATCGACGGAAGCCTAGTGGGTCCCGACAAAGTCAGGACCCACTATGCTTGCTGTCAGCGAACAGCTGACAGCTCTAATACACTGCACTACGTATGTAGTGCAGTGTATTAGAATAGCGATCAGAGCCACCTGCCCTCATGTCCCCTAGTGGGACAAAGTAAAAAAAGTGTAAAAAAGTAAAAAAAAGTTGTGTAAAAATAAGAAAATAAAAGATTTAAAAGTAATAAAAGTAAAAGTCCCCCTTTTTCCCTTATCAGTTCTTTATTATTAATAAAAATATATAAATAAACAAATAAACTATACATAATTGGTATCGCCGCGTCCGTAACGACCTGAACTACAAAACGATGTCGTTATTTATCCCGCGCGGTGAACGCCGTAAGAGAAAATAATAATAAACCGTACCACAATCACAATTGTTTGGTCACTTCACCTCCCAAAAAATGGAATAAAAAGAGATCAAAAAGTCGCATGTCCCTAAAAATGGTACTGATGGAAACTACAGTTCGTTACGCAAAAAATATGTCCTTGCACGACTTTCCTGATGGAAAAATAAAAACGTTATGGCTCTTAGAATAAGGTAACACAAAAAGTAAATGATATTTTACAAAATGTATTTTATTGTGCAAACGCCATAAGACATAAAAAAAAACTATAAACATCTGGTATCGCCGTAATCGTATCGCCCCGCAGAATAAAGTGAATATGTCATTTATAGCGCACGGTGAACGCTGTAAAAAAAATTGAATAAAAAAACAATAGTAAAATTGCTGTTTTTTTAGTCCCCACGCCACCTAAAATTAGAATAAAAACTGATCAAAAAGTCGCATGCAGCCCAAGAAAACTACAATGGATTCCTCAAGGTCTCTAGTTTTCAAAAAGGGGTCACTTTTGGGGGGTTTCCACTGTTTTAGCACCACAAGACCTCTTCAAACCGGACATGGTGCCTAATAAATTAAATTAAATTAATTAAATGTCACCTCTACTTTGCTCTAAATTCCTGTGAAACACCTAAAGGGTTAATAAACTTTTTAAATGCTGTTGTGAATACTTTGAGGGGTCTAGTTTCTGAAATGGGGTGTTTGATAAGGGTGTCTAATATATGGGCCCCTCAAAGCAACTTCAGAACTGAGCTGGAAACTAAAAAATAAAATAAAAATGAGGCAATACTTCGCTTCTTACATTATATTGATAATGAGCCGTGCCCACCCCGAGATGACCCCAGTTTTGACCGTTTGTATAAACGGAGACCCCTATTAGACCATTTCAGTGCCCGGTTTTCCCAGCATTCACCCCCGAGAAGTGTATTTCTATAGATGAATCCCTGGTACATTTGAAAGGGAGGCTTCAATTCCGCCAGTACCTGCCGGGTAAGAGGGCAAGGTATGGCGTGAAGATGTATGAGCTGTGCGAGAGTGCATCAGGGTATACCTACAAATTTAGGATATATAAAGGGAAGGACACCAGTACTCAGCCCCCAGAATGCCCCCCCTTACTGGGAGTTAATACAAAAATTGTGTGGGATTTGGTGCAGCCACTGCTGGACCAGGGTTACCACCTCTACCTGGATAATTTTTATACCAGCGTCCCACTCTTCAACTGCCTCGCTTCCAGAAGTCCTGTGGCATGCGGCACTGCTAGAAGAAACCTGAGAGGCCTCCCTAAGACTCTGCAGGGCAAACGCTCAGAAGGGGTGAGAGCAGGGCACATTCTAGCAGCAACATATTGTCTGTCAAGTACAAGGACAAGAGAGATGCCACACCAGTACCCATGTACCTGTACGAGGTACCAGTACAGAGACCCCCAAACCAGACTGCATCCTGGACTACAATAGGTACATGGGAGGGGTGGACTTGTCAGATCAAGTCCTGAAGCCTTACAGTACTTCTGGAAGCGGGGCCACAGGCATCGTACCAGGGCAACACTTTTTAGGAGAAGTTCCCCAAACTGGCAAGAAGGGAAAAAGTCAAAAGAGGTGCAGAGTCTGCTATAAGAGGGCGATAAGGGATGACACAATATATCAATGTGACACGTGTCCCGAAAAACCAGAGCTCTGTATGAAAGAGTGTTTTAAAATTTATCATACATCCCTTTATTTTTAATTTACCCCAGTTTTACTCGCTCTGATCCACTTCGCACAGCTTACCCCTCCTCATCTTTCCCCTCTGAGCCCTGCTGTGTGCCCAGGCAGCTGATAACAGCCACATGTAGGGTATTGCCGTACCCGGGAGAGCCAACATTACAGTTTATGAGGTGTATATCTCCGGTGGCGCATGCTGGGCACAATATATCGGACACTGAATTGGCATATATGTATAGAAAATTGCAAATTTCACTCTGCACCAACTGCTGCACATTATCTTTTACACAATACCTGTGGGGTCAAAATGCTCACTACACCTCTAGATGAATGCCTTAAGGGGTGTAGATTTTAAAACAGTGTCACTTCTTGGGGGTTTCAACTGTACTGGTACCTTAGGGGCTTCTGCGTACAAGACTTAGCACCAGAAAAGCTCCAGTAGGCCAAATGGTGGTCCTTTCCTTCTGAGCCCTGCCGTGTGCCCAGGCAGCTAATAACAGCCACATGTAGGGTATTGCCGTACCCGGGAGAGCCCACATTACAGTTTATGGGGTGTATGTCTCCGGTGGCACATGCTGGGCACAATATATCGGACACTGACATGGCATATATATAGAAAATTGCAAATCTCACTCTGCACCATCTGCTGCGCATTATCTTTTACACAATACCTGTGGGGTCAAAATGCTCACTACACCTCTAGATGAATTCCTTAAGGGGTGTCGTTTTTAAAATGGGGTCACTTCTCGGGGGTTTCAACTGTACTGATACCTCAGGGGCTTCTGCACACTCGACTTATCACCAGAAAATTTCCAGTAGGCCACATGGTGGTCCTTTCCTTCTGAGCCCTCCCATGGGCC
Organism: Rhinoderma darwinii; assembly: GCF_050947455.1. Lineage (NCBI taxonomy): Eukaryota > Metazoa > Chordata > Amphibia > Anura > Rhinodermatidae > Rhinoderma > Rhinoderma darwinii. The sequence goes on from NC_134687.1 coordinate 347,426,579, forward strand.
CAAACGGCAGTTTATCACCACAAATAGGGTATTGCCACACTCAGGACAAATTGGGCAACAAAATGCGGTATTTTATTCCTTGTGAAAATAAGAAATTTTGAGCCAAAACTACCTCTTATTGGAAAAAATAAATTTTTTTTTAATTCACAGCCCAATTCAAATAAATTCTGTGAAAAAACTGTGGGGTCTAAATGGTCACAACACCCATAAATAAATTCTTTGAGGGGTGTAGTTTCCAAAATGGGGTGACTTCTGGTGGGTTTCCATTGCTTTGATACCTTTGGGGCTCTGCAAATGCGACATGGCACCCGAAAACCAATCCAGCAAAATCTGGGCTCCAAAGAACACATAGCGCTCCTTTCCTTCTGAGGCCTCCCATGGGCCCAAACGGCAGTTTATCACCACAAATGGGCTATTGCCGCACTCAGGACAAATTGGGCAACAAATTGGGGTATTTTATTCCTTGTGAAAATAAGAAATTTTGAGCCAAAACTACCTCTTATTGGAAAAAATTACATTTTTTGGAATTCACAGCCCAATTCAAATAAATTCTGTGAAAAAACTGTGGAGTCTAAATGGTCACAACACCCATAAATGAATTCCTTGAGCAGTGTAGTTTCCAAAATGGGGTCACTTCTGGTGGGTTTCCATTGCTTTGATACCTTTGGGGCTCTGCAAATGCGACATGGCACCCGAAAACCAACCCAGCAAAATCTGGGCTCCAAAGAACACATAGCGCTCCTTTCCTTCTAATACCTCCCATGGGCCCAAACGGCAGTTTATGGCCACAAATAGGGTTTTGCTGCACTCAGGACAAATTTGGCAACAAAATGGGGTATTTTATTCGTTGTGAAAATAAGACATTTTGAGCCAAAACTACATCTTATTGGAAAAAAGTTTTTTTTTTTAAATTCACAGCCCAATTCAAATAAGTTCTGTGAAAAAACTGTGGGGTCTAAATGGTCACAACACCCATAAATAAATTCCTTGAGGGGTTTTGTTTCCAAAATGGGGTCACTTTTGGTGGGTTTCCATTGCTTTGATACCTCTGAGGCTCTGCAAATGCGACATGGCACCCGAAAACCAATCCAGCAAAATCTGGACTCCTAAGAACACATAGCGCTCCTTTCCTTCTGAGGCCTCCCATGGGCCCAAACAGCAGTTTATCACCACAAATGGGGTATTGCCGCACTCAGGACAAATTGGGCAACAAAATGGGGCATTTTGTTCCCTGTGAAAATAAGAAATTCTGATCAAAAATGACATCTTATTGGAAAAATTTTCATTCTTTTAATTTCACAGCCCAATTCAAATACGCGCTGTGAAAAAACTACGGGTCAAAATTGTAACAATAACCATAAATTAATTCCTTGAGGGGTGCAGTTTCCAAAATGGGGTCAGTTTTGTGGGATTCCTACTGTTTTGGCACCTCAACACCTCTCCAAACCTGGCATGCTGCCTAAAATATATGCTAATAAAAAAGCACCACCAAAATGCACTAGGTGCTTCTTTGCTTCTGGGGCTTGTGTTTTAGTCCACGAGCGCACTAGAGCCACATGTGGGACATTTCTAAAAACTGCAGAATCTGGACAATACATATTTAGTAGTGTTTCTCTGGTAAAACCTTCTTTGTTACAGAAAAAAAATAGAATAAAATTGAAATTCAGAAAGAAAAACGAAATTTGCAAATTTCACCTCCACTGTGCTTTAATTCCTGTGAAATGCCTGAAGGGTTAAAAAACTTTCTAAATGCTGTTTTGAATACTTTGAGGGGTCTAGTTTTTAAAATGGGGTGCTTTATGGGGGTTTCTAATACATAGGCCCCTCAAAGCCACTTCAGAACTGAACAGGTACCTTAAAAAAATGGCTTTTGAAATTTTCTTAAAAATATGAGAAATTGCTGTTTATGTTCTAAGCCTTGTAACGTCCAAGAAAAATAAAATAATGTTCAAAAAACGATGCCAATCTAAAGTAGACATATGGGAAATGTGAACTAGTAACTATTTTGGGTGGTATAACCGTCTGTTTTTCAAGCAGATGCATTTAAATTCTGAAAAATGCTATTTTTTCTAAATTTTCTCTAAATTTTGCAATTTTTCTCAAATAAAGACTGAATATATCGACCAAATTTTACCACGAACATGAAGCCCAAAGTGTCACGAGAAAACAATCTCGGAATCGCTTGGATAGGTTTAAGCATTCCGACGTTATTACCACATAAAGTGAAATATGTCAGATTTGAAAAATGGGCTCTGAGCCTTAAGGCCCAAACTAGGCTGCGTCCTTAAGGGGTTAACTACCCTCTATTTTCATTGAGACAGTTGTTAACAAAATTACACATATTTTCCCACTAGTCCCAGCATTCTCATTTTATGTACCAACCTTTTATTTGCCACAGTATCAGAATATTTTGAAAAGTCTAGATACACAACATCCACAGCCTTATCCAGGTTTATTCTAGAACGTACCTCCTCATAGAAGCAAATGGATTGTTTTGACAGGACCGATCCCTCGTTATAAGTTTATTTTCAATAAGATACTCTAGGACAGCATCTCTTAGAAAACCTTCAAATATTTTACCCACAATGGAGGTTAAACTTACAGGTCTATAGTTGCCAGGCTCACTTTTTGACCCCTTTCTGAATATTGGCACCACATTTCCTATGCACCAGTACTGTGGAACAGACCCTATCCTGATAGAATCCTTAAATATTAGAAATAAGGGTCTGTCTATCATGGTACTTATTTTCTGCAGGACTTGAGGGTGTATGCCTTCTGGACCATGGGGAATAATTAATTTTAGTGTTTTTACGGCGGCACTGCACTTTTTGCTGGGATAAGCAGGTGACATTTCATAGAGAATTGACTATCCCTAATCGTGTCATCTGTCATTGGATTTTCTTGTTTAAATACAGTAGAGAAGGATTTAATAGGCTTATCTTTTTCTCATTCTCCTCTACTATTACACTCAGATTATTTCTGAGAGGGCCAACACTTTAAATTTTTAGCTTCTTATTATTTATGCAATTGAAAAATATATATATATATATTTACATTCTTTGGCAATTTCCGTTTCAATCTTTTGATGCCTTTATTTGTATTTTACACAATCTTTTTTTCGAAATAAATGTTTAATGCCACATCACTACCGTCTTGCTTTAGTAGTTGAAACACTTTCTTTTATCATTTATTGCCCCCCTTACAGTTTGAATTAATCACATCTATTTCTAACCTTTTTATTACCATATGGTATATATTATTCACAGGACCTATTTAGGAGGCTTTCAAAATTAGTTTGTGTACTTTTATTTCTGAGGCCATTGGCCCAAATTATGACATTAAGGACATCCTTTAGTCGATAAAAATTAGCCTTACTGAAGTTCAGTGATTTTGTAGCTCCCTTATTAAACATCTTATTAAAGGATAAATTTTATTCATATTAGGGGGAATTTATTAGACTCTTTATGCCAATTTTCTGATGTAGAAAGTCACAATTTGCTAAAAAAAATTGTCGACATTCTATTTTTCATATGGTCTGCAGAGCTCCTGTGTATAACTGGCATCTACCACTATATGGTGACTATATGGAGAAAATATCGGTCTTTGTATAGTGGTATTTATTCAGTAACGGTATGGAGGTATTTTTCAGTCACTATGTGGTTTGAGGCTTGCAACACTCCTGGACGTGCTAGAAATCAGCGATGCAGTTCTCTGCACACCGCCTTCTGAATTGACTGCATTATTGATACAATAATTCAGCATTTGGGACCCCACTTTTAACTTTGCCAAGGGCCACACTTTGTCTATAACCGTCCCTGGCACCCGGGCCCAGCGACTCTGCAGCTTTCTTCTGGCCCGGGCACTTCTTCTCTGCTCCGATGCGGGCACTGCACTGAAACTGACACGTGACGTGTCATGTGACATTACAGTGCAATGTATGTCAGACTCTGTGCAGCGCCGGGGCCGAAGCAGAGAAGGAGCGCCCAGTGGTGAGTGAAAACCAACTACCGCTCGCTCCCCGGGCATCCAAGGCATTATTTATACTTTGTGGGGACACTTGGGGACACTATACTATGTGGGGCACTAAAAGGGACATTATACTGGGAAGAAAGGCAATAAGGGGCATTATACTGTGTGAGGGCATAAGGGGGCATCATACTGTGTGGGGGCATAAGGGTGTATTATACTGTGTGGGGGCAGTAAAGGTGGCATTGTACTCTGAGGGGGGCACTAAAGGGGTATTATAGTGTGTGAGGGTATTAAAAAGGGGAATTATACTGCATAATGGGCACTAAAGAGGGCAATATACTGGGTGGGGGCATTATACTGTGTGTGGGGGCATAAGGGGGTATTATACTGTGTTGGGGCAGAAAAGTTGGCACTATACTGTCTTGGTGGCAATAAAGGGGGCATTATATTGTGTGGGCAGTTATGGGGGCATTATACTGTATGGAGCAGCTATGGGGACATTATACTGTATGGGGGCACTAAAGGGCATTATACAGTGTGGGGGGCACTAAAGGGGCATTATACTGTGTGGGGACAATATACTATACAACCAATTTGTACACATGAAGCGCTAATGGGCTATCTCAATGAACAAAAATATAATGTACATGCCAGTAAACAGAGTTATGTTAAGATTGTATACCATTAAAGATAACCACATATATAAACCAAGTATAGCTTGGTGCTTTGGCCGAAAACATACACAGGAACTTATAGACAAAAATGGTCACAAACTAACACAGACGTAATGAGTAATAGAAATTAATTTTATTAACAGACAGATACAAACAAGGTTTAAAATTTGAGTCATACAATGTATAAAAGGCGTCAACCTATGCAGGATAAATTTGTAGTATCATCAGGTTATGAACAAGCGTAATAAAGGCATATGAGGTAAAAGCATGTCCGAAGTGTGCTAGCTTTGCCTGACATGCAGAAAATAGACAGTGCGGGAAAAAGTGCTATGTGCAATATAAGTTAAATTTCTAACTATAGAACACGATTAAGGTGTAAGTAAATGTAACACAATGCAGGACATAAGCAGCAAGTCACCCGGGCCTTACAGCAAAAATTGCAAACAGCCCTAGGAAGATTTAAACAAAAGCCTAAATGAATGAAGGTACATACCCAGGTTCATAATCTCGCATGGAGGAGATACCAAAACCCGACGCGCGTTTCGGCAGATGCCTTCGTCTGGGGGTTAATATACTGTGTAGGGGCACTGAAAAGGGAATTATACTGTGTGGGGCATTATATTCTGTTATGGGGCATTTTTTTATGATGGAGTGGGGCGCCGAAAGAAAATTTTGCACAAGGCGCCATCTATCCTAAGGCCAGCCCTGCTTGCAATATATAGTACTCTTTTTGGTATTTACTTCTGAAGATCACACAGGTGCACAGCTAGTTGTAGTTACAGTCCAGTAATTCAGTACTCTCTTGTAACAACCTGTGCATCTGCGTGTCTCTCATATAACAAGGACAAATTTAAAAGTGAACACTAAAGTTGACTACAAAGACTAAAGTTGATTCACTGACTACAAAAATCTTAACCCCTTACCGCACCAGGACGCAGCGGTACGTCCTGTATTGCAGTGCTTTAAGGGATGTTCCGGTGCGTCCTGGCTAAAAACTGTTACCCTGTCAAAGGACAGGGTGACAGAACTGTGCCGTCAGCTGTTATGACAGTTGATCGGAACAGTAAGACGGCAGGGGACCAATCACAGCGGTCCCCGGCCGGCGATTGATGTGATTGGTCAGTCACAGCAGACTGACCAATCACAGCTCCATGAGAAGGTGTATGTGATGGAGCTGGCTCATAAGCTGAGCCAGCGACATCACCGCTGGTTATAGGCTGTCCGACACCCCGCTGTAACGGCCAGGACTGGAGCTAGGCTCCCCTCCGTCCGATTATCTCCTTAGATGCTCAAAGGATTATCTCCTCAAAGTGATCGCTGCATCTAAGTGTCTTCTAGCCTGTCGGCAAATATGATGGTTGCCACAGGCGTGGGTGTCAGCTGTTTGTCACGGCTCCGATCCGGCCGATTAACCCCTTAGATGCAGCTATCGCTGCATCTAGGTGATTAGATCGCACCCTATGGTTGCTAATGGCAACCATGAGGACCCGCAGGGGTTCCGATGGTTGGTATGGCAACCGCAGACTAACAATCGCTTCCTAGTATGGAAGCCTATTAGGCCCCGCCAGGAGGCGAAGCCTAATAGGCTTGCTATCAGTGAATAGCTGACAGTTCTAATACACTGCATTATGTAGGGACTGCAGTGTATTAGAATAGCGATCAGGGCTTCATGCCTTTCCCCTAGTGGGACAAAAAAAAAGTTAAAACAAGTTAATAAAAATGTTGTAAAAAAGTTAAAAAAAATAAAAGTTTCATGTTAAAAAACACTATAACAGCCTTTTTTCCACATAATAAGTATTTTATTATAGGAAAAAAATGGAAAACATTAAAAAAAAGTACAACTATGTGGTATCACCGCATCCATAACGACCCGAACTATAAAAATATTATGCTATTTTACCCGCAAAAAAAACACCATAAAAAAATAAAATAAAAAACTATTCCAGAATCGCTGTTTGTTAGTCACTACCCTTCCCAAAACAGAATAAAAAAAGGGATCTAAAAGTTGCATGTACCCCAAAATTATACCATTAAAAACTGCAGCCCGTCCCACAAAAAACAAGCCCTCCCACAGCTTTTTTGACGGAAAAATAAAAAAGTTATGGCTCTCAGAATATGGTGACACAAAAAATAAATAATTTGAAACAAAAGAGATTTTATTGTGCAGACGCTGCAAAACATAAGAAAAATTGTATACATATGGTATTGCCGTAATCGTACCGACCCGCAGAATAAAGTAAAATTGTCATTCATGGCGCATGGTAAACGCCGTAAAAAAAATTAATAAAAAACATCAGAATTGCTGGTTTTTGGTCACCTTGCTTGCCAAAAAATGAAATAAAAAGTGATTAAAAAAAATCGCATGTACCCCAAAATGGTACCAATGAAATCTACAGATTGTCCCGCAACAAATAAGCCCTTACACAGCTCCGGTGGAGAAAAAATAAAGACGTTCTGGCTCTCAGAATATGGCGATGCAAAGTGTGTAGTGTTCCAAAAGCGGATAAGATTGGGCACCATTTATCAATGAGACACTGGCCACATATCTATGAATTATTATTTATTTACCACATTATTATACCCTCTTATTATGCCCTGATGTACCCCGAACAGTTTACCTATGCCCCAATATCATAAACTGAAATACCAGCAAAACCCCAAACAAAACTACCAGTAAGCAAAATCTGTGCTCCAAAAGCCAAATGGCGCTCCCTCCCTTCTGAGCCCTGCAGCGTGACCAAACAGTAGTTTACGTCCACATATATGGCATCGCCATACCCGAGAGAACCCGCTTAACAGTTTGAGGTATTTGCCTTCAGTGGCACGAACTGGGCACAACATATTGTGCACTAAAATGGCATATACCTGTGGAAATTTGCAATTTTCACTTTGCACCATCCACTGAGCATTAATTTCTAATAAAAAAACAAAAAACCTGTTTGGTCAAAATTCTCACTACAGCCCTTAAAAAATTACTTGAAGGGTGCAGTTTCCAAAATGGGGGTCACTACTTGGGGGTTTGTTTTACTATTTGACCCCAGAGCCCTGAAATTGTGGGCTAATGCTGTGAAAATCACCAAAATAGGCCTCACATACGCCTTTCACTCCTAAGCCCTGTCATATGTCCAGGCAAATGATAAATGGCTTGAGGTGTGTAGTTTACAAAATGGGTCACTTCTCAGGGTTTTACACTCTACTCTGGTACCTAAGGGAGTTCTGCAAATGCGACATTGCGCCCGTAAACCAGTCCAGCAAAATCTGCGTTCTAAAAGCCAAATGGCGCTCCTTCTATTTGGAGCTCTGCCATGGGCCCAAACAGCAGTACAGCAGTTTAGGGCCACACATGGGATATTGCCGTGCTCGAGAGAAATTTGGTAACAAATTGTGTGTTGTTTTTTCTCCTATTACCCTTTGTGGAAAAAAAATTGGGTGCAAAACTATATATTTTTGGGGAAAAATACCACATGTGGGGTATTGCCGTACTCGGGAGAAATTGCGCTTTTTATCCTTTATTCCTTGTGAAAATGAAAAAACTTAAACATTTTCGTGGAAAGAATGTAGATTTTCATTTTCACTGCCTAATTCCAATAAATTCAGCAAAATAAACAGTGGGGTCAAAATGCTCACTATACCACTAGATAAATTCCACGAGAGGTGTAGTTTCCTAAATAGGGTCACTTTTGCGGGGTTTGCACTATTTTGGCCTCTTAGTGGCTCTGCAAATGAGACATGGCGCTGCAAACCATTCCATCAAAACTGAGCTCCAAAAGTCAAATTGCGCTCTGTCCTTTCTAAGCTCTGCCGTTTGTCCAAACAGCAGATTATTACCATATATGGGGTATTGATTTGCTCAGTAGAGTTTGCTTTACAAATGTTTGGGTGGTTTATTTCCTTTATCTATTGTAAAAATGAAAAAATCTGAGCTAAAACTACATTATTAGAAAAAAATTTGAATTTGAATTTCACGGCATAATTCCCATAAATTCTGCAAAAACCGTGTGGGGTCAAAATACTAACTATACCCCTAGAAATATTGCTTGAGGGGTGTAGTTTCAAAAATGGGTCACTTTTGGGGGGTTTCCACTGTTTTGGTCCCTCCAGGGTGTTGCAAACACGACATGGCACTGAAAACTATTCCAGCAAAATCTGCTCTCCAAAATCGAAATGGGGCTACTTCCCTTGTGAGCCCTGCCGTGGGTCTAAAAAGTAGTTTATTACCACATATGAGGCATTGCCATAATTGGGAGAAGATGCTATACAAATATTGGTGTGCGTTTTCTCATTTATTCCTAGTAAAAATTAAAAATTTCTAGCTTTTTTTAGAAAAAAGATTTTAATTTTTACAGACTAATTCCCGTAAGTCCAGTAAAGAAAATGTGGGGTCAAAATGCTAACTATACCCCTAGATAAATTTCTTGAGGAGTGCAGTTTCCAAAATGGGGTCACTTTTTGGGGGTTTCCACTGTTTTGGCACCACAAGACCTCTTCAAACCTGACATTGTGCCTAAAATATATGCTAAAAAAAGGCGGCCCCAAAATCCACTAGGTGCTCCATTGCATCTGAGGCTGGTGCTTCAGTCCATTAGGACACTAGGGCCACATGTGGGATATTTGTAAAAACTGCAGAATCTGGGCAATAAATATTGAGTTGCGTTTCTCTGGTAAAACTTTCTGTGTTAAAGAAAATAAAATATTACCAATGCATTTTGGCCAAAAAAATGAAAATTGTAAATTTCCCCTCTACTTTGCTTTAATTCCTGTGAAACGCCTAAAGGGTTAAAACACTTTCTGAATGCTGTATTGAATGCTTTGAGGGGTGCAGGTTTTAAAATGGGGTGATTTATGGGTCCTTTCTAATATATAAGGCCCTCAAAGCCACTTCAGAACTGAACTGGTCTCTGAAAAAATTGCCTTTTGAAATTTTCTTGAAAATGTGAGAAATTGCTACTAAAGTTCTAAGCCTTGTAACGTCCTAGAAAAATAAAAATACTTTAAAAAAACTATGCAAACATAAATTAGACATACGGGAAATGTTAACTAGTAACTATTTTGTGTGGTATTACTATCTGTCTTGCAAGCAAATACATTTCAATTTAGAAAAATGCTAATTTTTGCAAATTCTCTCTGAACTTTTTGGTTTTTCACAAATAAATACTGAATATATCGACCAAATTTTACCACTAACATAAAGTACATTCTCATAAAAACTATCTCTTGGATACATAAAAGCATTCCAGAGTTATTACCACATAAAGTGACACATGTCAGATTTTAAAAAATTGGCTGTGTCCTTAAGGCCAAACAGGCTGTGTCCTTAAGGGGTTAAAGACTGTGATAAATTGATATTAGAAATTTGCCAAACCTTTCATCAAACAGCAAATAAACATTTTGATGAATACCCCTTTGTGTCATGGTCTTACACACACACACACACACACACACACACACACACACACACACACACACACACACACACACACACACACACACACACACACAGACACATATATATATATACACACACACACACAATAGAAGTCAAAAGGTTCCTTGCTATTTTTTGTAAAATCAAGTCACATGTAATTGTAATACTAATATAAACACAAAGACAGTGATTTTCACCTTCTACACCTTTGTCAATATTAACCCCTTCCCAGCATTTGACGTATCCATACATCATAGCAAGGTAGGGGAAGTATGGAGCGGGCTCACGGGCTGAGCCCGCTCCATACAATGCGGGTGTCAGCTGTATGTTACAGATGACACTTCACAGTAACGAGCGGGATCATGCTTAAGTGTTCGTTTAACCCATTAAATGCCGCGGTCAATAGCAACCGCGGCATTTAAATCATTAAAAAGAGGGGACTGCCCCCTCTAGCAGCTCATTGCGGCCCCTGCAATGCAATCGCAGCGTGGCGATATTTGCTATGGCAGCCTGGGGCCCCAATAAAGGCCCCCAGGTCTGCCATCATTGTTCTTCTATTAAGCCTCTGACAGGGCTTAAAAAAAGCCTGTCAGAAAGACGATATACTGCAATACACTATTGCACTATATGGAGCGATCGCTGATTCAAGTCCTCTATAGGGGACTAATAAATAAAGAAAAAATCAGTGAAATAAAGATTTTTTTATGTAAAAAAAAATATTAAACATTACAAAAAAAAACCTTTTCCCATTTTCCCCCTAAAGCATTGTACAAAACTAAATAAATAAACATAATTGGTATTGCCGCATCATGTAGAAGTCTGAACTATTATAATATATCATTATTTAACCCGCACTGTGTATGTTGTAAAAAAACAAAAAAATCCAGAATCACTATTTTTTGGTTACCTCATCTCCCACAAAAAATGGAATAAAAAGTGAGTAAAACCGTCGCATTTACCTCAAAATGGTAGCATTAAAAAGTAAAGCTTATCCTGCAAAAAAAGCCCTACTACCGCTTAATCGACAGAAAAATTAAAACGTTATGGCTCTTAGAATTTGGCGACACAAAGTAAATTATATTTTCCACAGTTAGTTTTTTCCTTGTAAAAGTAGTAAAATATAAAAAAAAACAATATAAATTTGGTATCGCCATAATCATATTTACCCACAGAATAAAGTTAACATGTTGTTTTAATTGCACGGCAAATTCCGTAAAAACGAAGCGCAAAAATCAATGGAGGAATCACTGGTTTTTTTTTTTCATTTTCTCCCCCACAAATAATTTTTTCCCATTTCCTAGTACATTATATGGTACAATAAATCTACAGCTACGAAAATCTACAACTCGTCCTGCAAAAATCAAGCCCTCATAGGACTATATCGACCGAAAGATGAAAAAGTTACGGCTTTTGGAATGTGGGGAGGAAAAAACTAAAATGGAAATCTGAAAAATGGCTGCGGCGGGAAGGGGTTAAAACTCATAAATTAAATAACATTGTTACATTAGAAAATGTGAATTTCTATTCCACACATCTGACTATTCACAGAACTGTGTGGGGCAGATGCCCTGGCCCACTTTTTTGTTATTTTGTTGCCACATGATTTTTGCGCATTTCACATATATATCTTCTCAAATTTCTATAGCCATTGGTTTGTGAATTTAAGCGTGAAATGTCAGATTGTTAAAAAAATTACTAACAAACAGTTTTATCGTACAAACATAAGGATCATTTTCTAGATAAAGGGAAAAAAAAGTACACTTATAGCTATAGATATTGATTTCAAAATGGTGTAAACTGCAAGTCTAATTTACTCAGTGTAAACTTTTTATGACTCCACAGAACGCTATCAAGCCGTATAGTTTTACAAACAATCAATGTGTTTTATTGGATATAAAATTACATTTTGATGACCGCTGTGAAACACAAATGACATCAGCCATTTTTCACACTAACATTGATTTGTATCTTTATATTTCGCATGAAATTTTAGAAATCTTTGGCTCAGGGTTACAATCAGCTCTGAAATGCTAAGTATATTCAATGGTGAAAGCACTGTATATGACATAGTCAATAGTTTATATTCTTTCATACTGCTAATATTTCAATATAAAAAAATCTACTGCATGCATCGTGGCTTATCTTATCTTTTAATATTTACCACTATATATTTCATATCTTAAATTACATCATATATCCAACAGTATTTTTTTTATATTAAAAAAAAGTCACTTTGTGGCCATAATTAAAGCAGTTGTCCAACAGTTGTCCAAATAATTTTTTTAAAAATAAAAACAGGAAATAAATATAAATAGTAACATATTGACCATTACAATTTTCCTCCAATCCTATGCCTCAGACAGTATGTTATTTCCCGTCCAACCTGTGTATACACTAGGATTGTCCATAGTGATATAATTTCACATGGATATGTTGTACAATTGGTGAATTAGCTGATAACTGTGGGAGTGGGGTCTTCCATCATTGACTTCATTCATTAGAAATGGAGACATGAGACTACATTCCTGAGTATAAACTTAAATGGATGTTTTAGCATTTTAACGTTGTCCTATATATGATTAATACTGTTCTCCTCAAGACTCCTCTCCGAATCACCATGTAGTAAGCATCAAAATATATTTCCGTCCATGCAATGTGCATTGTGCAAGATCAAGTCAGGTTCTATTGGTCACAATAGAGCCTGAGCACAAGAGAGCTAGGTGAACTCACCTGAGTGGGACTACAAGACCCAGCACAATCAACTTGACATTGGATGGATGCAAATTTACTAGAATGCTTACTACATGGTTAATGTGAGAGAAATCTTGAAGAGGAAAGAATTGGCCATATTTAGGACACAGTTGAAGAGGTAAGGTAAAATTACATTGCGTTAAAGAGGTTTGGACTGTGTTTTATATATAGCTGCTCTGGTGATCCAAATAGAAAGAGAACACACTGTTTATTCAAGGGATATTTTAGTTTATTCAAATAACACGTATTCATTTTTTCAAGAAAAGTTATTCAATTTTATAATAAACTTTGTGTATCAATTCCTAATGGCTTTCAAGTTCTCTCTTTGCTGTCATTTAATTGTTTATTTGATCCTCTTAAAGATGAAGGACTGTCCTGGCCAGGTGCCCAAGTCATTACATGGGAGAGCTCTGACAACTGTACTTTAACTCTAACAAGAATCCAAGGATGGATTTTCAGACCGAAATTAAACAATCAAGGATCCCTATAAGACAGCAAATGGAGATCTAAAAACCTGTAAGGACTTGATATGCTAAGTATGTTAGAAAATTGTATAATGAACAATTGTACCATTTTCTAACATGCTTGGGGTATCACATCCTCACCGCATTTTAGATCTCCATTTGCTGTCTTATAGGGATTCTTCACGTATAGGCTTTTTTTTTTTGCTAAAACCAAAATTCCCCATTTAAGACAATCAAATACATATGAAAATAAATTGAACTTACCATAAAAAGTGAATATCATATAATTAAATAGTGAGCAGAAAGACCACAATATATTTGAGGCTCCAGTTTGTTCCTCCGGAACAAGCACCTGCAAAAATCAGTACCTTGGAAAGGAGCAACACTGAAGTCCTGAAATGCATTCACTGCTCACTTATTAAAGGATATTATATATTTTTTTAAGGTGATTGTCACTCTTTTTTTTATTTTTACTCCATGCTCAGTAAAGGAATGTGCAGCATAATAGACTTGTGTGAATTTAGATTTTGAATATACTTTTCTAATTAATGATGTCTATAATTTATTCCATCAATACCTTTTTTCTATTGATTACTTTCTCCATAATTATATTAATCTTTCCTAGTCAATTAGAAAATATTCCCAATCCTACAGTACTTGTAGAAACTAGGAGTACTTTAAATGTTCCACTTTATTTTTATATTGAATATCTCTTTTTATGTGATTATACTGAGTTAAGGTTTTAATTGTTCTATAGCTTTAATTAATTTATCAAGATAACACATTCCATTAGATCCTTAGCCCCTTAAAGACACAGCCTAGTTTTGGCCTTAAGGGCATGACCACACGTGGCGGATTTCCTCCGCAACTGTCCGCATCAATGCCGCACAGAATCTGCGTTGCAGATTCTGCTGCGGATCTGCACAAAATGTGCAGAAAATTGATGCGGACTAGCTGCTGCGGACTGCGGGAAAAGTGCTTCCCTTCTCCCTATCAGTGCAGGATAGAGAGAAGGGACAGCACTTTCCCTAGTGAAAGTAAAAGAATTTCATACTTACCGGCCGTTGTCTTGGTGACGCGTCCCTCTTTCGGCATCCTGCCCGACCTCCCTGGATGACGCGCCAGTCCATGTGACCGCTGCAGCCTGTGCTTGGCCTGTGATTGGCTGCAGCCGTCACTTACACTGAAACGTCATCCTGGGAGGCCGGACTGGAGACAGACGCAGGGAGTTCTCGGTAAGTATGAACTTATATGTTTTTTTACAGATACATGTATATTGAGATCGGTAGTCACTGTCCCGGGTGCAGAAACAGTTACTGCCGATCGCTTAACTCTTTCAGCACCCTGGACAGTGACTATTTACAGACGTCTCCTAGCAACGCTCCCGTCATTACGGGAGCCCCATTGACTTCCTCAGTCTGGCTGTAGACCTAGAAATACATAGGTCCAGCCAGAATGAAGAAATGTCATGGTAGCAAAACCAATACGCTCCGCAGCACACATAAGATCTGCGGACTTCATTGCGGAATTTTGACTCTCCATTGAAGTCAATGGAGAAATTCCGCCATGAGTCCGCCACTGCTCCGCAACAGACAGAGCATGCTGCGGACACCAAATTCCGCTCCGCAGCCTATGCTCCGCAGCGGAATTTTACGCCTCGTCTAAACGAACACTGCTAAATGAAAGTGTAAGTCAATGGACAAACGGCACCGCTGCGGATTAACGCTGCGGAGTATCCGCAGCGGAATTTAAGTGAAATTCCGCCACGTGTGAACCCGCCCTAAGGCTCATAGCCCATTTTTCAAATCTGACATATTTCACTTTATGTGGTAATAACTTCTGAATGCTTATACCTATCCAAGCGATTCTGATTTTTTTTTCTCGTGACACATTGGACTTTATGTTAGAGATAAATTTTGGTCGATATATTCAGTGTTTATTTGTGGAAAAAAAGCAAAATTTAGAGAAAAATTTGAAAAAAATAGAACTTTTCTGAATTAAAATTCAGCTGCTTGTACGACAGAGGGTTATACCACCCAAAATAGTTACTAGTTCACATTTCCCATATGTCTACTATATGTTGGCATCATTTTTTTAACATTCTTTTATTTCCTAGGACGTTACAAGGCTTAGAACATGAACAGCAATTTCTTATATTTTGAATAACATTTCAAAAGCCTTTTTTTAGGTACCAGTTCAGTTCTGAAGTAGCTTTGAGGGGCCTATATATCATAAACCCCTATCAAACACCCCATTTTAGAAACAAGACCCCTCAAAGTATTCAAAATAGCATTTAGAAAGTTTATTAACCCTTTAGGTGTTTCACAGGAATTCAAAGCAAAGTAGAGGTGAAATTTACAAATTTCATTTTTTTTGGCAAAAAATCCTATTTATTACAGTTTTTTCTGTAAAACAGAAGGTTTTACAAGAGAAACGCAACTCAATACTTATTGTCCAGATTCTTCAGTTTTGAGAAATATCCCACATGTGGCCCTAGTACGCTAATGGACTGAAGCACCGGCTTCCGAAGCAAAGGAGCACCTAGTGGATTTTGAGGCCTCCTTTTCATTAGGCACCATGTCCGGTTTGAAGAGGTCTTGTAGTGCCAAAAAAGTGGAAACCCCCAAAAGTGACCCTATTTGGAAAACTACACCCCTCAAGGAAATTATCGAGGGGTATAGTGCGCATTCAAATCCCACAGGTTTTTCGCTGCATTTTGTGGAATTAGGCTGTGCAATTGAAAATCAAACTTTTCCAATAAAAGGTACAAATTTTTAATTTTGACAAGGACTAAAGGACAAAAAGATCCCCAACATTTGTAAAGCAATTTCTCCCGATTACGGCAATACGCCATATGTGGTAATAAACTGCTGGTTGGACAAACAGCAGGTCTCAGAACGGCAAGATTTAAAAGTGACCTCATTTTGGAAACTAGACCCCTTGAGGAATTCATTGTAGCTTTAATGGGGTGCATACGACTTTTTGATCAGTTTTTATTCTATTTTTAAGGGGCATGGTGACTAAAAAACAGCAATTCTACAATTGCTTTTTCTTAAAAAATTTTTACAGCGTTCACTGTGCGCTACAAATGACATATTCACTTTATTTTTTCGGAGCGATACGATTACGGCGATACCATATGTTTATAGGTTTTTTTTATGTCTTATGGCGTTTGCACAATAAAAGACTTTTTATAAAAAAATAATTAACTTTTTGTGTTGCCTTATTCTAAGAGCCATAACTTATTTATTTTTCCATCAAGAAAGCCATTTGAGGTACATGCGACAGTTTGATCTCTTGTTATTCCATTTTTTGCGAGGTGAAGTGACCAAAAAATTGTGATTCTGGTATGGTTTATTATTATTTTCTTTTATAACATTCACCGCGTGGGATAGATAATAAAATACTTTTATAGTTTAGGCTGTTACAAACGCGGCGATACCAATTATGTATAGTTTATTTGTTTATTTATTTTTATTAATAATAAACAACTGATCAGGAAAAAAGGGGGATTTTTACTTTTAAAACTTAAATTTTTTTATTTTGACACAACTTTTTTTTAAACTTTTTTTTACTTTATTACTTTGTTACACTAGGGGACTTGAGGGCAGGAGGCCCTGATCGCTATTCTAATACACTGCACTACATGCGTAGTGCAGTGTATTAGAGCTGTCAGCTACTCGCTACAGCTACTCGCTGACAGCAGCATAGTGGGTCCTGACTTTGTCAGGACCCACTAGGCTTCCATAGATGGCCTAGCCAGACGCCATTATTAGGCCTCCGGTTGCCATAACATATCATGTAGCGGGCCTTCGATGGTGGTTTAACCCCTACGAAGCCACGATCGCTATTGAACGTGGCTTCTAAGGGGTTAATCAGCGGGGACATCGTGATCGGTCCTCGCTGAAGGAGCTGCGGCAACTGCTGAATGAGACAGCAGTTGTCACAGCTCCTGTATGTGTCAGGAAGACGGCCGAAATGGCCCTTCCTCCCACAACGTACTATTCCGCCACTGAGCGCGAACGATGCACTTACCATGATGGAATAGTACGTAGTGGAGCGCGAAGGGGTTATTGTTGGCAGGAACAGGCTCCAGATCAAAATATCTAGGTAAATTTGCCCTAGTTCTAAATCCCCCATTCTGAGTTGTGCTGTACCTTACATTCAGATCCATCTTATTAAATATAATTCTCTTTAGTGTAAAAATTATAACTCATGTCGCAGTAGAATAAATTTACTTAACTTTGAAATCCATAGGGTCTAATGGTTATAATAGCTCTTTAACAGTTAGATCATTTAGTTAGACCTCATAAGTGTTTCTGCTCTTGCTTGTGCTCTCAGTTGTTCACTGGGAGCGCATGGTAAGGTGAGCTGATTCCATCTGTTCATATGTTGTGGTACTGTGGGGTGGTGTCTGTTGCTGTGGTGCTGCACTTGTGGGGGGGCGTGGCCCAGAGGCAAGGAGGCTTGGCATGGCCTGATGGCATGGGTGCTTTTGTGCCTCTGTGTTGCTCCCTCTGCAGTAGCGTTGCTGCAGTGATGGTGACCGCCATGCGGTGCTGCAACTGATAGAGTAGGGACCCACTTTAAAGAGGTCGCCGTGAAGAGGCAAGTGGGCTTGTATACAATTTGATCAAAATGTTAACAAAGAACCTCATGTTCATGTTTATAAATTTTGCCTAGCCGCGATAGATCAAAGTCTATAGTGGATGTGCGGTCCATGTCTAGTTTCTCACTAAATGACAGTTAGATCATTTATGTAATGTTTTTACTAAATATTTCTTCCATCCGCTTTCATTGCATGAAAATTATTAGCCTGGACTCTGTTTTTGTTTGACAGGTCAGAAAAACAAAGCCTGTGAAAGAAAATTCATAGCAAGACAAATATGTTTTTCTACTATAAGCAATCCTCTTTGAGAAGAGAAATAAAAGGCTAAGAGCAGCTGCTTTACAGCTCCTTCTGTAACTCCCATAGACCTAAATGCGGAGAGCTGTGCTCAAGCACTGCCATCTCTCCATTGCATTCAATGGGAAAAACGCCCACTGTGATTTGGAGAACGAGGGTGACAGAAACCCCCATTTCCCTAATAAGTGAGGTCCCAGAGAGGAAACGTGCACCTGTTAAGCATTTAAGGCATATCGTGTGGTTTTGCCATAATTGTGTATGATAGGAATACCGCTTTAAGGCTTTGTTGAGGTAGAATATCAGACTTTTATGTAAATCCTAAATCATTTCAGCTTTATTTTCATAAAATGTGTAGTAAATTGTACTTCCTGATCAGATGAGATTATATTTAGCAGACATTGGGCCACATCTATTATTCAGTTAATACCAGATTTTGGTGGAAATTGCTCAAGTGAAAAAAGTTGCATCTAAAATCAAACACAAATTTACGTAATTTATCTTTTCACACCTTGGTCAAGCTGTATATGTTTTTATAGTCCCAGTTATCAAGAGCAAAAGTGAGAAATTTGAAAATTAGTGGCAGAAATATGTAATGGCTGTTCAAAGTAGACTTAAAACAAAAATCAAACAATATCTAATGCACCAGATTATAAGGGGTGTGCGTCTTTTATTAAATTAAGCGCAATTCCCGCCAACTACCCTCTTCAAATAAATGAATCTGAATGCAAAATACACCAATATTAATAAATGTGGACCAATGTCAGAAATTTAACTTCCTGGACTTGAGCTCTGGACTATCCTGCCTTGACCGCTCTGCTACAATGAGTCTTGATTGTTGTAGCTTTGTTCCAGCTATATGTTTGCTGCTCTTGGTGATTAGTTATGGATTGCACCTGCTATGTAGCCAATCACAGTATTTGCTGCCCTATATATACCCATAGCTTACTTCCTGTGCCTGATTATTATGGCTATTGTTGCCAGCACACCCTGTCCGTTTCAACTATTGCTCTCCTGTGTACCAAACTCTGCATATGTTTAAGCATGGCTGATCTTCGGCTCCTGTGTACCGAACTCTGCATAAATCTGACTATGAATGATCCTTCTCTCCGTTGTACTCCTTCACCTGCTGCCCAGCCGTCATTTGGGGACTATCCTTGGGACTGTAATCTAGGGGATTCCTTATACTCCACACCCCGGGTTAGCTTGCATCAAACCAATTATAGCTCTTCCTTATTCTACCTTGCTGCACTACAACTCCTTGAAGTACAACTACAAATTAAAGTCCAAATCCTAAATTTCTACGAACTCTGCATTTCTAATGATTATTTTTATGAATTATGTCGTTGTCTCTGCTTTTGGATTCCAGATCTGAGAACCAGTATTGTTAAAACCAATATCTAAAAACCCTAGTAACTCTACCAGTAACTTCTTTACAGAAGAAAATATTTATTATAGTTAACCTTTAATTGATCCTGACAACTAAATCATCACATATTAGAATCGACATCCATATGAGAGGCGGGGATTTGAAGCAACGTCTCCTCCAAAAGGAGTGTAAATGGGTTTGGAGGCTTCAAACGATGGTGCCCAAAGGGCTTAACGAAACCGCCGGGTTCTCTGCTTTTCTCTGATTGCCCGCTTAATTTTTAGTGGTATTGGGTGTTTAACCCCTTCCCGCTCCTTGACGTACTATTACGTCATGGCAGCTGTATCGTTCGCGCTCCATGACGTAATAGTACGTCACGGGAGTAACGGCCGTTTCGGCCGTCCTCCCGACACATACAGGAGCTGTGACGCTGCTGTCTTGTTCAGCAGCTGTCACAGCTCCTACAGCGGGGACCGATCGCTGTGTCCCCGCTGATTAACCCCTTAAAAGCCGCGTTCTATAGAGATCGCGGCTTTTTAGGGGTTAAGCTGCCATCGCCGGCCTGCTACGCGATAGCGGCCGGCGATGGTGACTATGGCAACCGGACACCAAACAATGGCGTCCGGCTATGCCATAGACGGAAGCCTAGTGGGTCCTGACAACGTCAGGACCCACTATGCTTGCTGTCAGTGAGTAGCTGACAGTTCTAATACACTGCACTACGCATGTAGTGCAGTGTATTAGAATAGCGATCAGGGCCTCCTGCCCTCAAGTCCCCTAGTGGGACAAAGTAATAAAGTTAAAAAAAAGTTAAAAAAAGATGTGTAAAAATAAGAAAATAAAAGTTTTAAAAGTAATAAAAGTAAAAGTCCCACTTTTTCCCTTATCAGTCCTTTATTATTAATAAAAATATATAAACAAACAAATAAACTATACATAATTGGTATCGCCGCGTCCGTAACGGCCTGAACTACAAAATTATTTTGTTATTTATCCCGCACGGTGAACGCCGTAAAAAAAAATATTAATAAACCGTACCACAATCACAATTGTTTGGTCACTTCACCTCCCAAAAAATGGAATAAAAAGAGATCAAAAAGTCGCATGTACCTAAAAATGCTACTGATGGAAAATACAGTTCGTTACGCAAAAAATAAGTCCTCGCACGGCTTTATTGATTGAAAAATAAAAACGTTATGGCTCTTAGAATAAGGTAACACAAAAAGTGAATGATTGTTTACAAAACGTATTTTATTGTGCAAACGCCATAAGACATAAAAAAAAACTATAAACATCTGGTATCGCCGTAATCGTATCGCCCCGCAGAATAAAGTGAATATGTCATTTATAGCGCACGGTGAACGCTGTAAAAAAAAAAGTATACAAAAACAATAGTAGAATTGCTGTTTATTAGTCACCACGCCACCTAAAAATAGAATAAAAACTGATCAAAAAGCCGCATGCACCCCATGAAAACTACAATGGATTCCTCAAGGGGTCTAGTTTCCAAATTGGGGTCACTTTTGGGGGGTTTCCAATGTTTTGGCACCACAAGACCTCTTCAAACCGGACATGGTGCCTAATAAAAAGGAGGGCTCAAAATCCACTAGGTGCTCCTTTGCTTCGGAGGCCGGTGCTTCAGTCATTACCGCCCGAGGGCCACATGTGGGATATTTCTCTAAACTGCAGAATCTGGGCAATACGTATTAATTTGTGTTTCTCTGATAAATCCTTTTGTGTTATAAAAAAAAATGGTATAAAAAGAGTAAATTTCACCTCTACTTTGCTCTAAATTCCTGTGAAACACCTAAAGGGTTCATAAACTTTCTAAATGCTGTTGTGAATACTTTGAGGGGTCTAGTTTCTAAAATGGGGTGTTTGATAGGGGTTTCTAATATATGGGCCCCTCAAAGCAACTTCAGAAATGAACTGGAACCTAAAAAAATAAATAAATGAGGCAATACTTCGCTTCTTACATTATACTGATAATGAGCCGTGCCCACTCCGAGATGACCCCAGTTTTGACCGTTTGTATAAACGGAGACCCCTATTAGACCGTTCCAGTGCCCGGTTTTCCCAAGCATACACCCCCGAGAAGTGTTTTTCTATTGATGAGTCCCTGGTACATTTTAAAGGGAGGGTTCAATTCCGCCAGTACCTGCCAGGTAAGAGGGCAAGGTATGGCGTGAAGATGTATAAGATGTGCGAGAGTGCATCAGGGTATACCTACAGGTTTAGGATATATGAAGGAAAGGCCACCCCCAAACCAGACTGCATCCTGGACTACAATAGGTACATGGGAGGGATGGACTTGTCAAACCAAGTCCTGAAGCCCTACAGCGCCATGCGGTGTGGTATAAGAAGCTGGCCGGGCACATCATACAGATGGCTTTGTACAATGCGTATGTGCTACGTCGATGTGCAGGCCAGAGGGGAACTTTCCTGGAATTTCAAGATCTAATCTTTAGGGACCAGGAAGGGGGGGCACCCAGTACTTCTGGAAGCGAGGCCACACGCATCGTACCAGGGCAACACTTTCCAGGAGAAGGTCCCCAAACCGGTGGAAAGGGAAAGAGTCAAAAGAGGTGCAGAGTCTGCTATAAGAGGGGGATAAGGAAGAACACAATATACCAATGTGACACGTGTCCCGAAAAACCAGGGCTCTGTATAAAAGATTGTTTTAAAATGTATCATACATCCCTTGATTTTTAATTTACCCTGATGCACTCCGCACAGCTTACCCCCCTCATCTTTCCCTTCTGAGCCCTGCCGTATGCCCAGGCAGCTGATAACAGCCACATGTAGGGTATTGTCGTACCCAGGAGAACCCACATTACAATTTAAGGGGTGTATATCTCCGGTGGCGCATGCTGGGCACACTATATTGGACACTGAAATGGCATATACATATATAAAATTGCAAATCTCACATTGCACCATCTGCTGCGCATTATCTTTTACACAGTACCTGTGGGGTCAAAATGCTCACTACACCTCTAGATGAATGTTTTAAGGGGTGTAGTTTTTAAAATGGGGTCACTTCTCGGGGGTTTCAACTGTACTGGTACCTCAGGGGCTTCTGCACACATGACTTAGCACCAGAAAAGCTCCAGTAGGCCAAATGGTGGTCCTTTCCTTCTGAGCCCTCCCATGGGCCCAAAGGGCAGTTTATCACCACAAATGGGGTATTGCCGCACTAAGGACAAATTGGGCAACAAAATGGGGTATGTTGTTCCTTGTGAAAATAAGAAATTTGGATCAAAAATGACATCTTATTGGAAAAAATATCATTTTTTTCATTTCACAGCCCAATTCAAATAGGTGCTGTGAAAAAACTGTGCGGTCAAAATGATAACAAAAACCATAAATGAATTCCTTGAGGGGTGTAGTTTCCAAAATGGGGTCACTTCTGGTGGGTTTCCATTGCTTTGATACCTCTGGGGCTCTGCAAATGCAACATGGCACCCGAAAACCAATCCTGCAAAATCTGGACTCCAACAAACACATAGCGCTCCTTTCCGTCTGAGCCCTCCCATGGGCCCAAACGGCAGTTTATCACCACAAATGGGGTATTGCCGCACTAAGGACAAATTGGGCAACAAAATGGGGTATGTTGTTCCCTGTGAAAATAAGAAATTTTGATCAAAAATGACATCTTATTGGAAAAAATATAATTTTTTTCATTTCACAGCCCAATTCAAATAGGTGCTGTGAAAAAACTGTGCGGTCAAAATGATAACAAAAACCATAAATGAATTCCTTGAGGGGTGTAATTTCCAAAATGGGGTCACTTCTGGTGGGTTTCCATTGTTTTGATACCTCAACGCCTCTTCAAACCTGGCATGCTGCCTAAAATATATTCTAATAAAAAAGAGGCCTCAAAATGCACTAGGTGCTTCTTTGCTTCTAGGGCTTGTGTTTTAGTCCACGAGCGCAGTAGGGCCACATGTGGGACATTTCTAAAAACTGCAGAATCTGGACAATACATATTTAGTAGTGTTTCTCTGGTAAAACCTTCTCTGTTACTAAAAAAAAATTGAATAAAATTGAAATTCAGCAGAAAAAATGAAATTTGCAAATTTCATTTCCAATTTGCTTTAATTCCTGTGAAATGCCTGAAGGGTTAAAAAACTTTCTATATGCTGTTTTGAATACTTTGAGGGGTCTAGTTTTTAAAATGGGGTGTTTTATGGGGGTTTCTAATACATAGGCCCCTCAAATCCACTTCAGAACTGAACTGGCACCTTCAAAAAAAGGCTTTTGAAATTTTCTTAAGAATATGAGAAATTGCTGTTTATGTTCTAAACCTTGTAACGTCCAAGAAAAATAAAATAATGTTCAAAAAACGATGCCAATCTAAAGTAGACATATGGGAAATGTGAACTAGTAACTATTTTGGGTGGTATAACCGTCTGTTTTTCAAGCAGATGCATTTAAATTCTGAAAAATGCTATTTTTTGTAAATTTTCTCTAAATTTTGCAATTTTTCACAAATAAAGACTGAATATATCGACCAAATTTTACCACGAACATGAAGCCCAAAGTGTCACGAGAAAACAATCTCAGAATCGCTTGGATAGGTTTAAGCATTCCGACGTTATTACCACATAAAGTGAAATATGTCAGATTTGAAAAATGGGCTCTGAGCCTTAAGGCCCAAACTAGGCTGCGTCCTTAAGGGGTTAAATACTGTATTTTTATCATTTTATGATTTTAATTCTTTATATTTCTCGTTATACAGATGAGACTTATACCGGTACTGTTACCCTTACTGTTGAGGTCTTTTTGTTCCTTTTTCATTGGAAGCCTTCATATAATTCGGACATCAACCATGCCTGACGACAAGCAACCTCGATTTTGCACTCTCATTTTCGCTTTTCAACGACGTCTGATATACTGTTTCATGATTATTCCACTGGCATCATTGTAATCTTATTGTCTATGTTATCTATGCTGCTGTATTTGTGATCTTATTCTAGTTAATTTGGCTATTTTATTTTATTTTATGTAGCCCATTAAATATATTTATTTTATTCCACTACCCTCACTGCATTTATCTTTACATACTCGTCACTTGTATTAGCAAGTAATTAATAATCTTTTCTATTGTTATTTGTGATGCACTAAACACCATTACAAATGATGCAAATGTGATCCTATAATATCTTTGCACTTCGCTCTCATCATATTTTTCACTTTCACTATTCCTTGCATCATTTTCTTATTTTTATTTATTTCTCTTTCCCCCTTTTTCATTTTTCATTTTTTATTCTTTCTTCATTTATTTTTTATTTTTCATTCTTCATTTCATTTTATTTTTTATTTTTTATTTCTTATTTATAACTTTTTTTCATTATGTATGATGTATTATTTATTATTTTTCATTTATTATTTATTATTTATATATTATTTTTTTCTATTTTTTATTACCCACACTACCCCTATTATACCTACATTCTCCCAACGAGATCTACACAATTTATTCATTTACTTGTACTGCACTTTTCTGCGTCATTATTCTACATGTATTCACTTGTCATATTTAGCACTATTTTTAGTTATTCATTTTTCTACCCGTTTTGTTCTATATTCAATGAACACCAACACTCATTTTATTTCCCCCCCCCCCCCCCTTCCCCCCTTTTTTTTTTTTTTTTTTTTTTTAGTGACGGAGCCATTTCTTTATTTACATGTTTCCCTTTGTAACAATTACAAAGCCTTAGTCACACTAGTAGTGTTGCGTTATTCACTTACACTGTGTCTTAGTCTTATACACCTTGTTAAATTTTTACCCACACATCACAGTATATTTACATTTCTATTGCATCTATTCGCAGCATTTTTATTATGAACTTCTTGTTCTCAATTATATATCTACCGTCCTTGTTTCAATCTATACTCACGATTTTGTGTTGCTATTCCATATCCTCTGTCTGGCGTCATTTTGCTTACGATTTTGCCCTCTGTTTACATTCTCCCATTCATAATGTCGATTTTCCTGTGTCGCTCTCTCATTGGTGGTTGGGGTACGGCCCCCGTCTCTGTCATCTACGGCGAGCCTTCGCTTGATCCACGTGACCGAGCCTTGTTGACGCGGTCGCGTGCTTCCGGCCTGGACCTTCCGTTACTGACACTGACGTGTGTGCCCTATCCCGGCCACGGTAAGACAGCGACCTATAAGCATACAGGAAACATAATACAATTGGCACGTTTACGCCACAGCTGATTCTTACACAGCTCATTGGCCCAAGTCCGAATAAAGGACCTCTGACCTCTACCCTACTCCACCCCCAGACGAAGGCATTAGCGCCGAAACGCGCGTTGGGGTGGACTTTGGCTGCATTTACCTCGTCCAACTACCATGGGTATGTGAGAACTTATTTGACTTTTCATTTAACATTTCATTTACTCTTTCATCTAATGTATCCTGCATGTTTTCGTTCTTGTGTACCTCATATGTCAAGTAGCACTTGTGCTGCTTTATCCGTTGTCTTGCTACTTTTAAATTATTTGACCCATTTCTATGTAGTCTATCATATTGTATATTTATACACGTATTCCATTGTACTACTTTTTGCATAGACTGCCATTCAACGGACACATATACACATTCATTACCCTTTCTCAAGACGCAAATGCACTTTTTATACCAGTCTCTTGCATAGCCACATGGTATTGATTACATGTATCAGCCAAAGATCCCTGTTTTTACTGTGGTTTTCTGGATTCTTTTTATAGTGTGTTACTATTGTCAATAAAGCATTCTTTTTGTATAACTTTTACTTCTCAATTTTTCAGCGTCAACTCTTCTTTTTTTGGTTTTCTATTGCATTTTTGATGCTGTTAGGGTTTCACACCCTGAAATCGACCTATTAGTCCACACATATTTACATGTGCGACTTGTTTTGGACTTTTGGTTATGCAGATTTCTGTTGCTCTTTTTCTGATATCGGCTATATGCATTTGGTTTCTGTTTTTTACAGATAGCACCAGCAACTCCACTATGGACTTTCGGGCCAGAGAACAATCCTGGCTATCATCTATTTCCAATGTTTTTAAAAATGAATCCATCACCACAGGGGCGGGCAATCAGAGCAACCTCAGAGATTTACAGAACATGTTTAAAAACCTCATCCATAAGAGGATGAAGGTGTGGTGGAACCGTGCCTTTCTAGAAAATTACCTGTCACGTGGTTTAATTCCTCGAGGTTTGCGAATACAGGTCTTTCCATCATTCCCCATCGACGATGCAAATTTTACTTCCCTATGGGAAGATAATTGCAATTCATGTTCTCGCCGTATGATGGAGTTACTAGTAGACCTTAATCGCAAATCTATAGATCACATGGACGGTGAGTTAGATCAACTCCAACTAAGATTAAAAACAGATATGTCTACTGACAATCTTGATATTTTCAATAAACAACTAGACCAGCAATGTGCCATATGGGAAAAGGAAATTGAGTCCGTCAAGATTAAGAAATTTAGTAGGGACAATGATGATTACACTCTCAAGAGAATGTACCGGTGGAATCAAAAGTTACCCCTCATGCCAATGGCCCGTTCCTCATCCATATCCTCAGCTTCATCACTTAGTGATCATCATGAGATGACTCTTAGAAGCACAGGGGGTAGACAGACCATCAGTAGACAAAAACGGAAGGCCAACTACAATAACTCTATCTACCCTAAGAGAAAAACGAATAGAGGTGTGGAATCTACGCCCAGATATCATGAGCATGAACCTAATCTGGGCCAACGAGGATTAAAGGTAATTAATCTAACTGACCATTCACTAACTGAAAGTGATTACTCTTTGTTGGAGAAAGGCCTGACATTTTCGCCTGCTTCCTCTTTTGATCCCTTCTTAGCTATAAAAGATCTGCATTTGTTTGGGAGATCTTTGATCTTTAAGAGGTGGTACTTCAAAGAGGAAGATACCATATTCACAACCACCCAAGAAAGGGAAACTTTGAATATTTTGGAAGCACTATACAAGCAGGACGAAAGTACATCTGCAGGTAAGATACCCGACTGTATCAGGCGTAAATCAACTAAATTTCCCCCCCTGACTATCTGCCCGGCTGTTGACCTATTTGTAAAACTAGTGTCAAATGAATGGGCCACGATCTCTAGCAAAATTAAAAACGACAACTTGCTAAGTGATGAAAGAAAAAGTTTAAAATTAATTAAATCATGGCGTGACACAGTCATTAAACCAGCAGACAAAGGGGGAAATGTAGTACTGTGGCCTCGTAAAATGTATGTGAACGAGGCTAACCGTCAACTTAGAGACCCAGCATGTTATAAAAAACTCACGTTTAATCCTTTATCATCCTTCAGTTCGGAACTCATGCAGATCTTACAACGAGCCAGTGACAATGGAACTATCTCTAACATCTTAAAAGACTCTTTATTTGTCATGGAACCAACAATACCAACATTATATCTTATGCCAAAAATCCATAAAGACATCAGAAATCCTCCAGGTAGGCCTATTATCTCAGGCTCCGGGGGTTTAACTGAAAATATCTGTAAATGGATTGATTTCCATCTCAAGCCACTCGTCGAATGTCTCCCATCTTATCTCAGAGACTCTGCTGATCTCTTATTAAAAATTGATGGGATACATTTAGACCCAGATCACATCTTGGTCACATGCGATGTGGAATCCCTCTACACGAGCATCCACCATACTGATGGATTGCACGCTGTAGAGAGTTTCCTGCGCATGAGTGACGTTGAGAATGAGGTGTCTCGATTACTTATAATTCTATTGGACTTCGTCCTGAAACACAATTTTTTCACTTTCAACGACTCTTTCTACCTACAGCTCCAGGGAACGGCAATGGGGGCAGCTTGCGCTCCCTCCTATGCCAATCTTTTCCTGGGGCTGTGGGAGAGAGACCTTTTTATGTCGGATCGGATGCCATCGATGAGTCGAGTCCTCTTCTGGGCTCGATTCATCGATGACATCTTTTTGATCTGGCAGGGGACCGATGAAGAATTATCTGTATTTATCAAGGCACTTAACCAAAATACGCTCAACATTAATCTTACATATAAATGGAGCCGACAAAGTATTGATTTTCTAGATATCTGTATTAAACAAGATATTAATGGTTTTTTACAGACTGACTTATTCCGCAAAGCAACATCAACTAACTCCCTGTTGCACGCAACATCGTCGCACCCACGCCATGTAATTAAGGCAATTCCTACGGGTCAATTCCTCCGCGTAAAAAAGATCTGCTCAACCCCTGAAGATTTTAAAATCCGTTCCAATGAACTAAAAGACAGATTTGCCCAAAGGGGATATAGCCACCGGAACATCCGTCAAGCGCACAATCGAGCACAACAAACCCCAAGAGACCAACTTTTACAAACATCTGTTAAAAACCAGCGAGAACAAAAGGTGAGATTCGTAACCACATACAACTCACGTTGGGTGGAAATGCGTGACATTATGTCAAAATTTTGGCCAGTTCTCCTAACTGATGTAACACTACAGAAAATACTACCTAAATATCCGGCCATGGCACCTCGTAGAGCGCCTAATCTCCGTGACTCTATTGTCCATAGTTACTTGACACCAGTCAAACTGGGACAAGTCTTTGGCACAAAGGGCCCTAAATGGGGCTGTAAACCATGTGGTGACTGTATCAGTTGCCCCAACATTATAAGATCTCAGTCCTTTACTGACTCTAGCGGTAAAGGTCAATTTAAAATCTGTTGGCCCATCACATGCAGAACAAAGGGAGTAATTTATCACGCTACGTGCCCATGTCCTAAAATCTACATTGGCATGACTACTCGAGAACTCAGGATACGAGTGAGAGAACATGTCAGAGACATTGAAAATGCAAAAATAGAGAGTGATATTGAAGCATTAAAAACGATTCCCAGACACTTCTTCTCTCACCATGCATGTGACTCTAAATTACTCAAAGTATGCGGCATTGACCACATCGACATCCATATGAGAGGCGGGGATTTGAAGCAACGTCTCCTCCAAAAGGAGTGTAAATGGGTTTGGAGGCTTCAAACGATGGTGCCCAAAGGGCTTAACGAAACCGCCGGGTTCTCTGCTTTTCTCTGATTGCCCGCTTAATTTTTAGTGGTATTGGGTGTTTAAATACTGTATTTTTATCATTTTATGATTTTAATTCTTTATATTTCTCGTTATACAGATGAGACTTATACCGGTACTGTTACCCTTATTGTTGAGGTCTTTTTGTTCCTTTTTCATTGGAAGCCTTCATATAATTCGGACATCAACCATGCCTGACGACAAGCAACCTCGATTTTGCACTCTCATTTTCGCTTTTCAACGACGTCTGATATACTGTTTCATGATTATTCCACTGGCATCATTGTAATCTTATTGTCTATGTTATCTATGCTGCTGTATTTGTGATCTTATTCTAGTTAATTTGGCTATTTTATTTTATTTTATGTAGCCCATTAAATATATTTATTTTATTCCACTACCCTCACTGCATTTATCTTTACATACTCGTCACTTGTATTAGCAAGTAATTAATAATCTTTTCTATTGTTATTTGTGATGCACTAAACACCATTACAAATGATGCAAATGTGATCCTATAATATCTTTGCACTTCGCTCTCATCATATTTTTCACTTTCACTATTCCTTGCATCATTTTCTTATTTTTATTTATTTCTCTTTCCCCCTTTTTCATTTTTCATTTTTTATTCTTTCTTCATTTATTTTTTATTTTTCATTCTTCATTTCATTTTATTTTTTATTTTTTATTTTTTATTTCTTATTTATAACTTTTTTTCATTATGTATGATGTATTATTTATTATTTTTCATTTATTATTTATTATTTATATATTATTTTTTTCTATTTTTTATTACCCACACTACCCCTATTATACCTACATTCTCCCAACGAGATCTACACAATTTATTCATTTACTTGTACTGCACTTTTCTGCGTCATTATTCTACATGTATTCACTTGTCATATTTAGCACTATTTTTAGTTATTCATTTTTCTACCCGTTTTGTTCTATATTCAATGAACACCAACACTCATTTTATTTCCCCCCCCCCCCCCTTCCCCCCTTTTTTTTTTTTTTTTTTTTTAGTGACGGAGCCATTTCTTTATTTACATGTTTCCCTTTGTAACAATTACAAAGCCTTAGTCACACTAGTAGTGTTGCGTTATTCACTTACACTGTGTCTTAGTCTTATACACCTTGTTAAATTTTTACCCACACATCACAGTATATTTACATTTCTATTGCATCTATTCGCAGCATTTTTATTATGAACTTCTTGTTCTCAATTATATATCTACCGTCCTTGTTTCAATCTATACTCACGATTTTGTGTTGCTATTCCATATCCTCTGTCTGGCGTCATTTTGCTTACGATTTTGCCCTCTGTTTACATTCTCCCATTCATAATGTCGATTTTCCTGTGTCGCTCTCTCATTGGTGGTTGGGGTACGGCCCCCGTCTCTGTCATCTACGGCGAGCCTTCGCTTGATCCACGTGACCGAGCCTTGTTGACGCGGTCGCGTGCTTCCGGCCTGGACCTTCCGTTACTGACACTGACGTGTGTGCCCTATCCCGGCCACGGTAAGACAGCGACCTATAAGCATACAGGAAACATAATACAATTGGCACGTTTACGCCACAGCTGATTCTTACACAGCTCATTGGCCCAAGTCCGAATAAAGGACCTCTGACCTCTACCCTACACCACCCCCAGACGAAGGCATTAGCGCCGAAACGCGCGTTGGGGTGGACTTTGGCTGCATTTACCTCGTCCAACTACCATGGGTATGTGAGAACTTATTTGACTTTTCATTTAACATTTCATTTACTCTTTCATCTAATGTATCCTGCATGTTTTCGTTCTTGTGTACCTCATATGTCAAGTAGCACTTGTGCTGCTTTATCCGTTGTCTTGCTACTTTTAAATTATTTGACCCATTTCTATGTAGTCTATCATATTGTATATTTATACACGTATTCCATTGTACTACTTTTTGCATAGACTGCCATTCAACGGACACATATACACATTCATTACCCTTTCTCAAGACGCACATGCACTTTTTATACCAGTCTCTTGCATAGCCACATGGTATTGATTACATGTATCAGCCAAAGATCCCTGTTTTTACTGTGGTTTTCTGGATTCTTTTTATAGTGTGTTACTATTGTCAATAAAGCATTCTTTTTGTATAACTTTTAGGCTATTTTCACACTGAGTATTTTGGGGGAGGAATATCTGCCTCAAAGCTCCAAACGGAATTTTGAGGCAGATATTCCTCCCCCAAAATACTCCGTGTGAATAGCAATGATCGCGCCGTTTTTCGCCCGCGGCCATTGAGCGCCGCGGGCAGAAAACACGCTTTCTCCTGCCTCCCATTGAAGTCAATGGGAGGTCGGAGGCGGAAGCGCCCGAAGATAGGGCATGTCGCTTCTTTTTCCCGCGAGGCAGTTTTACTGCTCGCGGGAAAAAGACGCCGACGCCTCCCATTGAAATCAATGGGAGGCGTTCTCGGGCCGTTTCTGCCGAGTTTTGCGACGCGGTTTCCGCGTCAAAAAACTCGGCAAAAGACCCCGTGTGAACATAGCCTTACTTCTCAATTTTTCAGCGTCAACTCTTCTTTTTTTGGTTTTATATTAGAATATACTTAAATCCTTCCATATGTGAGATTAATATGGATTATGTGAAAAGGCCTTCTGTCAGAAGCAAGAGCAATGGAATCACAATGACAGTCCAACCTGGGTTTTTTTTTTTTATATCCTATATTTAAAGCAGGCCTAATGAAATGTAGAGGCCATTTAAGAGAATTCAATCAGGATTATTAAATGGATACAGGCCATATGTAGGAATTTATCCAGAGACGCTCACTGTTATTAACTACAAACTGTTGCAGCAGTTCACAACTTCAACTTTTTAGTTTCTCTGCTCATACTATAAACTATTTTTATAAATTGTTGAATATTCTTTCTATCACTTGTAGCAGTTTAGGGAATGTTGTTACGCAAAAATACACTCTCAGCGCAGTATTCTTGTTAAACAGGACTTGGAAGCTTTATTTCTCTTTCAAGCAGGAAAGTCCCATAAACATAAAGGTAGCTTGTTTCATCAGCGTACACAAAGTTTAGAACAGAAAGAAACATTTCAAGCAAAATTTCAAGCAACAAAAAGTCCACGTGTAGCGCCCATGGCCGCGGGCCGTCTGGGTTACTCACCTCCCGACGCCCGCAGCCATGGATCTGTGAGCCTCCCTCCTAGGAGATGCCAGCGCTCACTTCCGCTCCGTTCGGCTGGATCCCGTAGGGTGCGCGCGCACGCTCGCGCCCGGCCTTAAAGGGCCAGCGCGCACAATTAGGAAATCGTCATCACCATCAACTGCCACGATTTCCTGGTCTATAAGAAGGCCCCTGGCCTTCTAATCTTTGCCTGAGCGTTGTTAGTCTTTCCCAGTCTGTCTCGCAAATGGTTCCGTAGTGTCTCCCGTTCCAGCTGTTACCCGTGCCCTGTTACCGTTCCTGTATTCCGTGTTGTTCCTGTGCCTACCCGCGTTCAAGTGTCTTCTGCCACGTCAAGTGCCATCTGCCAGGTCAAGTGCCATCTGCCACGTCAAGTGCCATCTTCCACGTCAAGTGCCATCTGCCACGTCAAGTGTCTTCTGCCACGTCAAGTGCCATCTGCCACGTCAAGTGCCATCTGCCACGTCAAGTGTCTTCTGCCATGTCAAGTGCCATCTGCCACGTCAAGTGTCCTCTGCCACGTCAAGTGCCATCTGCCACGTCAAGTGTCATCTGCCACATCAAGTACCATCTGCCACGTCAAATGTCATCGGATACTGCCCGCCACGTCTGGCGCCACTTGCCGCACCTGCCTCCATCCGTGCTGAAGCCACAGCCACCGCCCGGACTATTTCAGGTACCCAAGCATACTGTCTGCCATTTACTTCTGCTTAGACTGTGACCTGGTCAGCTGCCTCCCCGCTATGGTGGAGCGGCCTAGTGGGTCCACATATCCTGTGCCCGTGACAGTACGCTCAGGCCATGGAACCCGCTGGCCAGCCCAAGACCCCAGTACAGACGATTCAGACAGAGATGCAGGACCTCCGCACACGTCAGGATCAACTCCTTGAGGCGGTGAATTCTATCCTGGTCCGCCTGGATCTACTCGCTGTTCCACCCCCGGTTCTTCCCCCTGAAGCTGTTGCCGTGCCACTGCCTGTTGCTCCCACTGTTTGTTCCGGATCCTCAGTTCCTCTGCCTCTTCCTCCTCGCTACGACGGTGACTCCAGAGCATGTAGAGGATTTCTCAACCAATGAACAGTGCATTTTATAGGCTACGGCCTCATCTCTTCCCCTCCGAGGAGGCCAAAGTGGCATTTATTATCTCCCTGACAAGGCCCTCGCATGGGCAAACCCAATTTTGGAGCAACAAGGACCTGTATCCGCGGACCTAGCCTTGTTCCTGCAGTTCTTTCGTGCCGTGTTCGAGGAGCCGGGTCGAACATCCTCTGCCGCAGCCACTCTGCTGACCCTCAAGCAAGAGGGCTCCACAGTAGAGTAGTATGCTATCTCCTTCCGTACCCTAGCAGCCGAGCTGGCATGGAGCAATGAGGCACTGGTGGCGACCTTCTGGCAGGGACTGTCCTCTCACATCAAGGACGAACTGGCAGCCCGCGACCTTCCTTCTACCTTGGATGCCCTCATCCTGTTAGCCACCCGGGTTGATATGAGAATCCCGGAGCGCTCTCTAGAGGTTCGTCAGGAGAGCCAGGCCCAGAGACCAGCACCCTCTGCCCAGAGACCACTATTGTCCACTCCTAGTGCACTACCTGAGGAACCCATGCAGGTAGACAGAGTCCGGTTATCTGAACAGGAGAAGCAGCACAGACGCTCCTCTGGACTTTGTATGTATTGTGGCCTCAAGGGTCATTTTGTGCGCCAATGCTCACAGAAACCGGGAAACTCCAGTACCTAGGGTTGATTGGAGAGGCAACTCTAGGTGGAACGTCTCCAAACGTTAAAACCTCTTCCAAATTGTCGATACCTGTGGCCATCGTCACCGGACAGGCATCACATCCTTCCTCCGCCTATCTTGACTCTGGAGCGGCTGCTAATTTTATCCACCAGGATCTAGTGGACCGGTTTCAACTACCCACAGTCCGTCTGGAGAGACCCCTGGCAGTTGCTTCTGTGAATGGTCTACCGTTGCCTGATCCGATCATGCTCATCACTGAGCCGTTGACACTACGGGTCAGAGCTCTTCACTCGGAACAGATCTCCTTCCTGGTACTACCCAAGGCTATCAATCCTATCCTGCTGGGTCTGCCATGGCTCCGTCTACACGCCCCGACACTCGACTGGAGTTCTGGAGAAGTTCTTCAATGGGGTTCCAGATGCCATAGCCATTGCCTGTCACAAGTCCGTCCTGTTGTGCCTCCTCTGCCTCAGTCACTCTCCGATCTACCTTCTCAGTATGCCAGTTTTGCGGATGTCTTTTGCAAACGAGAGGCTGAGACGTTGCCTCCACATCGGAATTACGACTGTCCCATTGAACTGGTTCCCAATGCTTCTCTTCCCCGTGGACGAGTATATCCTCTCTCCTTGCCAGAGACTTTATCGATGTCAGCCTATATCAAGGAGAACTTGGAGAGGGGTTTTATTCGAAAATCTTCCTCCCCGGTCGGGGCAGGATTCTTCTTCGTTAAAAAGAGAGATGGATCTCTCCGACCCTGCATTGATTACCGTGGTCTCAATCAGATCACGGTCAAGAACAAGTACCCGTTGCCACTCATTTCCGAGCTGTTTGATCGCATACGAGGAGCCAAAATTTTTTCCAAGCTAGATCTGCGGGGGGCCTATAATCTAATCCGGATTCGCCGGGGTGACGAATGGAAGACGGCATTTAACACCCGCGATGGGCACTACGAATACCTAGTGATGCCCTTCGGACTGTGTAACGCTCCCGCAGTATTTCAGGAGTTCGTTAATGACATCTTCCGAGATCTCCTCTATACGTGTGTTGTAGTTTATCTCGATGATATTCTAATTTTCTCCCCAGATCTGATGACCCATCGGAGGCATGTTCATCAAGTTCTTCTGCGACTAAGAGAGAATCGCTTGTATGCCAAGTTAGAGAAATGCACCTTTGAAAAGAGGTCTTTGCCCTTCCTGGGCTATGTCATCTCGGATCAAGGCCTTAAGATGGACCCTGAGAAGCTAAAATCTGTCTTGGAATGGCCACGTCCTCAAGGCCTAAGGGCCATACAGCGGTTCCTGGGTTTCGCCAACTTCTACCGGCAGTTTATTCCGAACTTTTCTTCTCTGACGGCCCCCATCTCTACCCTTACCAAGAAGGGTGTGAACGCCAAGGTGTGGACTCCAGAGGCAGAGTCCGCATTCATTAGCCTCAAGAAAGCCTTCACCTCAGCTTCAATCCTCCATCACCCTGACGTATCTCGGCAGTTTTCACTGGAAGTGGGCGCTTCCTCTGTTGGTGCAGGCGCACTTCTGTTCCAGTGGAGCTCCAAAGGAAAGGCAGTAGTATGTGGCTACTACTCAAGACTGTTTTCCTCTGCTGAGCGCAACTATTCCATTGGAGATCGGGAGCTACTGGCTATCAAATTGGCCCTGGAGGAGTGGAGACACCTTCTGGAGGGCGCTGCTCACCCCATCCTGATCTTCACCGACCACAAGAATCTTACTTACCTTCAGTCTGCTCAACGACTGAATCCCCGTCAAGCCAGGTGGTCACTGTTCTTCACCCGTTTCCAATTTCTGCTCCACTACCGTCCTGCTGACAAGAATGTGAGGGCCGATGCCCTGTCCAGATCATTTGAGACGGAAGACACGGTGGAGTCCCTTCAGACGATCATAGACCCATCCTGCGTTGTCACCGCCAATCCTCTGCAGCTTAGAGATATCCCTCCGGGGAGAACTTTTGTTCGGTTGGCAGACCGAAAAATAATTCTCCGCTGGGGACACTGTTCTAAACTGGCTGGGCACGCTGGTGTCCGTAAAACCCAAGACCTGGTCGCTCATCACTTCTGGTGGCCCACGCTACCTAAGGATGTTCTGGACTTTGTCTCTGCTTGCACGGTGTGTGCCTCCAACAAAGTGACTCACAGCAAGCCTGCTGGCCTGCTTCAACCCCTGCCTGTACCCAGTGCCCCCTGGCAGCAAATTGCTATGGACTTCGTCACGGACCTTCCTCTCTCAGCAGGATGCAACACCATCTGGGTGGTGGTGGACCGGTTCTCTAAGATGGCACATTTTATCCCGCTGAACGGCCTCCCCTACTCCTCGACTGGCAAGTCTCTTCATTCTGCACATCTTCCGCTTGCATGGCTTGCCTCTTCACATTGTGTCCGACCGGGGGGTTCAGTTTACCTCCAAGTTCTGGAGAGCCCTCTGTAAACTCCTGGATGTGAGTTTGGTCTTTTCCTCTGCCTATCACCCCCAGTCCAGTGGGCAAGTTGAGAGGATCAACCAGGTCATGGAAAATTACCTCCGCCACTTCATCTCTTCACAGCACGATAACTGGGTACAGCTTCTTCCATGGGCGGAGTTTTCATACAACAACCACACAAGTGAGCCCACCACTTCCACTCCGTTTCACATCATGTACAGTCAACATCCCAGAGTCCCTCTTCCTGTGTCGACTTCATCTCAGGTACCCGCTGCTGACTCTGCATATGGGGACTTCCTGCAAATCTGGCAACAGAACCGGTCCTCTATTTTGCTGGCGGTCGAACGCATGAAGCGAAAGGCAGATACTAGGAGAAGAGAGCCTCCTTAGTATCTTCCGGGGACTAAAGTCTGGCTGTCCTCTCGGAACATTCGCTTGAGGGTGCCCTCATACAAGTTCGCTCCCAGGTTCCTTGGTCCTTTCGAGTTCCTGTAACAAATTAACCCTGTCTCCTATAAGCTGCGGCTGCCTCCTACCCTCAGAATCCCTAACGCCTTCCATGTGTCCCTCCTGAAACCAGTGGTCCTGAACCGCTACAGCAAGACCACTAGTTCCACAGTTGCTCCCAGCGGTCCTTCTGATGTATTTGAGGTAAAGGAGATCCTGGACCGCAAGAGAGTAGGAGGAAGGACTTTCTATTTGGTGGACTGGAGAGGGTTTGGTCCTGAGGAGAGGTCCTGGGAGCCAGAAGAGAACCTCAGTGCTCCTGCTCTTATTAAAAAGTTCCTCTCTCACTCTGGACCCAAGAAGAGGGGGCGTAAGAGGGGGGATACTGTAGCGCCCATGGCCGCGGGCCGTCGGGGTTACTCACCTCCCGACGCCCGCAGCCATGGATCTGTGAGCGCTGGCCTCCGTCTCCCTCCTAGGAGATGCCAGCGCTCACTTCCGCTCCGTTCGGCTGGATCCCGTAGGGTGCGCGCGCACGCTCGCGCCCGGCCTTAAAGGGCCAGCGCGCGCAATTAGGAAATCGTCATCACCATCAACTGCCACGATTTCCTGGTCTATAAGAAGGCCCCTGGCCGTCTAATCCTTGCCTGAGCGTTGTTAGTCTTTCCCAGTCTGTCTCGCAAATGGTTCCATAGTGTCTCCCGTTCCAGCTGTTACCCGTGCCCTGTTACCGTTCCTGTATTCCGTGTTGTTCCTGTGCCTACCCGCGTTCAAGTGTCTTCTGCCACGTCAAGTGCCATCTGCCACGTCAAGTGCCATCTGCCACGTCAAGTGTCTTCTGCCACGTCAAGTGCCATCTGCCACGTCAAGTTCCATCTGCCACGTCAAGTTCCATCTGCCACGTCAAGTGTCTTCTGCCACATCAAGTGCCATCTGCCACGTCAAGTGCCATCTGCCACGTCAAGTGTCTTCTGCCACATCAAGTGCCATCTGCCACGTCAAGTGCCATCTGCCATGTCAAGTGCCATCTGCCACGTCAAGTGTCATCGGATACTGCCCGCCACGTCTGGCGCCACTTGCCGCACCTGCCTCCATCCGTGCTGAAGCCACAGCCACCGCCCGGACTATTTCAGGTACCCAAGCATACTGTCTGCCATTTACTTCAGCTTAGACTGTGACCTGGTCAGCTGCCTCCCCGCTACGGCGGAGCGGCCTAGTGGGTCCACATACCCTGTGCCCGTGACACCACGTACAAAGCACACAGTACAGCCCTTTTCTTTACGGGTTAGCTCTCACCCCTCTGTAACTCTCAGGTCTGTCCAGCCACCCACCAGTCTTCCCACTCTTGTTATTTAATCGCCCTCCACCTGTGTGTTGGGAAGACACTATATTAGCCTCTTAATAGGCTCTAGGAATATATCTCCCTTGGCAGATGAACCCCCTCAACCTGTTACACACTATACTACACCATCTCATCATTTATAAATCTTAACGTTTTTAGCTGTATATAATAAATGATCTTTCTAATTTATTTGTATTACAAATTCTGCTCCTTTTACTCTATAGAAGCATCTGTCTCTGTATGGATAGATTGGGCCATACATGGACTTTGAAGTTTGTATTAGGGATGCATAATGCATCGAAACTTTGATACTGTTTCGATACCGTGCACCCTGAAACAGTTCAATACTGTTTTTTTATGTATTTCGATACTAATCTGTGCACCTGCACATCTTAGTATAGTAATACATAAATGTAGTTAGAGCGGGGCTGGGGCTGTGTAATACAGCCATTGCCCCGCTCCTGAGAAGTGCAAGCGCGGTCATCATGATGTAATGCGACCAGCGCTGCACTAATGATTGCCGGCACTGAAAACAAAACATGGCGGGCGCACTGCAAAACACCCTCATGTCCTGTCTGCAGTGCCTGCATCGCCGCTCATTAGTGCAGAGCCGGCCGCATCACCTGATGCTTACCGCGCGCGCGCACTTATTGTCAGGAGCGGGGCAATGGATGTATAACACAGTCGCAGCCCCGCTCTAACGGCAGAGATCAGAGAAACCTCTCATCTCCGCCGTTATTCCCCTGAATGCTGCGATCAAAGCTGACCGCAGCATTCAAGGGGTAAATGAGAAGGGGGATGCCGTTTGGATCGTGTCACTGTGTCGTGATCGACTGACATACCATATATGGGCAGACAACCCAGGGTCCATTGCAGGACCCCAGGATCGTCTGACCATATTTCCTGTTAGGGCATACTTAGGTATGTCCTAACAACAGCCTGTGTACAATCAGTACACAGGCTAATGTACTGACATATAGATATATGCCAGTTCATTAAAGTAAATAAAAATTAGGTAATGATAAATAGGAAAAAAAACAACACATTTTTTACAATAAACAAAAAATAAAATACATAAAATATACACATACACTACCGTTCAAAAGTTTGGGGTCACCCAGACAATTTTGTGTTTTCCATGCAAACTCACACTTATATTTATCAAATGAGTTGCAAACTGACAATAAAATATAGTCAAGACATTGACAAGGTTAGATATAATGATTTTTATTTGAAATAATAATTTTCTCCTTCAAACTTTGCTTTCGTCAAAGAATGCTCCATTTGCAGCAATTACAGCATTGCATACCTTTGGCATTACAGCTGTTAATTTGCTGAGGTAATCGGGAGAAATTTCACCCCATGCTTCCAGAAGGCCCTCCCACAAGTTGGATTGGCTTGATGGGCACTTCTTGCATACCATACGGTCAAGCTGCTCCCACAACAGCTCTATGGGGTTGAGATCTGGTGACTGCGCTGGCCACTCCATTACAGATAGAATACCAGCTGCCGGCTTCATCCCTAAATAGTTCTTGCATAATTTGGAGGTGTGCTTTGGGTCATTGTCCTGTTGTAGGATGAAATTGGCTCCAATCAAGCGCTGTCCACAGGGTATGGCATGGCATTGCAAAATGGAGTGATAGCCTTCCTTATTCAAAATCCCTTTTACCTTGTACAAATCTCCCACTTTACCAGCACCAAAGCAACCCCAGACCATCACATTACCTCCATCATGCTTGACAGATGGCGTCAGGCACTCTTCCAGCATCTTTTCAGTTGTTCTGCGTCCCACAAATGTTCTTCTGTGTGATCCAAACACCTCAAACTTCGATTCACCTGTCCATAACACTTTTTTCCAATCTTCCTCTGTCCAATGTCTGTGTGCTTTTGCCCATATTAATCTTTTCCTTTTATTAGCCATTCTCAGATATGGCTTTTTCTTTGCCACTCTGCCCTGAAGGCCAGCATCCTGTAGTTGCCTCTTCACTGTAGACGTTGACACTGGCGTTTTGCGCGTACTATTTAATGAAGCTGCCAGTTGAGGACCTGTGAGGCGTCTATTTCTCAAACTAGAGACTCTAATGTACTTGTCTTGTTGCTTAGTTGTGCAGCGGGGCCTCCCACTTCTTTGTCTACTCTGGTTAGAGCCTGTGTGTGCTGTCCTCTGAAGGGAGTAGTACACACCGTTGTAGGAAATCTTCAGTTTCTTGGCAATTTCTCGCATGGAATAGCCTTAATTTTTTAAGAACAAGAATAGACTGTCAAGTTTCACATGAAAGCTGTCTTTTTCTAGCCATTTTGAGAGTTTAATCGAACCCACAAATGTAATGCTCCAGATTCTCAACTAGATCAAAGGAAGGTCAGTTTTATAGCTCCTCTAAACAGCAAAACTGTTTACAGCGGTGCTAACATAATTGCACAATGGATTTCAAGTGTTTTCTAATCATCCATTAGCCTTCTAACACAGTTAGCAAACACAATGTACCATTAGAACACTGGAGTGATGGTTGCTGGAAATGGGCCTCTATACACCTATGTAGATATTGCATTAAAAACCAGACGTTTGTAGCTAGAATAGTCATTTAGCACATTAACAATTTATAGAGTGTATTTCTGATTAATTTAATGTTATCTTCATTGAAAAAAACTGTGCTTTTCTTTCAAAAATAAGGAAATTTCTAAGTGACACTAAACTTTTGAACGGTAGTGTAATATATACACATATTCAGTACCATCGCGACCGTAATAACACATTTATAGCTTCAATCATGTTTACGCTGTTATAAAATAAGAAACTGCTTTCTTTCACTTATTAATGTGAGGCACGAGGTATTATGAATTTTGAACCTCCATGTGCCTCACATTAATAGTAATTAACCCCATCATGTACCTCACACATTAACCCAATCTTGTCCATTATGACTGAGGAACATGATGGGGTTAATTACTATTAATGTGAGGCACATGGAGGTTCAAAATTCACCACACAACGTGCCTCACATCAGAAAATGGAAGAACATCTTTTTTTATTATTATTGTTGGCAAAGTATCATTTTGGTATCGAGTATCGCAATACTACACGAAGTATCGGTATCGACGTCCAAACTCTGGTATCGTGACATCCCTAGTTTGCATGCAGCTGCAGCCAAAGCCAGCGAGGGGACATCTCCCAGAGAATAAAGGGAATATAATTTTTGAAACAACTAAATTAGAAAGCTAATTTATTTATAGTAACATGGCCATCATTGACACATATTAAAAAATCTGTTAATCCTGGACAACTCCCTAAATTTGTCTTAGTTTCCATTGGTCATTTTGCTTAATATTGGTTACAAATGAAAAAATATATATATTAAATCATATATTAAGACATCTGATTTTGTATGTCTTCTATTTACCGGCTAGCACAACTCAAAGCAGAGCATTTTTCCTTCATCTTAGCTTTCATTCATACCACTTACAGTAGCTACATATTTAAAGATATTTTTCTTAAACATCGGTAAACAAATCATTGAATTGTAGGCAACTTCATGGGTTTTTATCAATGTAGGAAAATGTTTCTACTTGCACAGTAGGTACCAATCTTCATTTGACACATTCATTACACATTTACAATCACATAACCAGATACAATTTCTAATTCTTTCTAATTTAAAAGTTGCATAAATTCCCTTCAGTTAACTAAAACATACAATTAAGATTAGAGGAGGCAGAAAAAAGGGTCAGCTAAATAGAAGATCAACAGATACCAATGGTTAAAGATATTAAAGGACTGCAAAACAGTAACAAAAATCTACTGGAAAAAGCAACAGAACTGGAGAATAGCTTGAGAAGGATTAACTTGAAGATAATTGGTCTCCCTGAAGGTGCTGAAGCCAGTAATATCTTCAATATCTTTTGCCACAGATCTATTTGGCAATACCAGGAGGAAAACCAATCATTTTTTTACTCAAATTGTTTGCCTCTGGAGACCGTGACCTGATCCTTCGCAAGGCTAAAGAAAAGACTTCTTTGACTTTTAATAATATCAAAATTATGTTTTTTCCTGACTTTGCATTAGACATCCAAAAAAAAGAGTCTCATTTGGTGAAGTAGAGAAGGCTGAGAGAAAATGGGGTGAAATACAGTATGGTATTACCAGCAAAATTAATAATAGTGCATGGCGAAGAGACCCTCTTCTTTTAATGTCCTATAGAAGCAAATTAATTGTGTGATCAGAAATATGTTTGAATAAGGGTCCCAAGCTGTGTAATGCTTCTTCTCTTTCTCATATTCTGCAAAATATTTTCACTCGTAGGGGAATATGTTAAGGAAAGGAAAAATGTAACAGTAGAATGGGGGAGACGATGTAGGAGGTAGGGATTTGTATGATATGTAATACATTAGGCAGAGGCGTAGCTAGGTTCTCCAGCACCCGGGGCAAAGATTCAGTTCGGCGCCCCCCCCCAACCTCTTTCCCGACATCTCCTTACACCTCGCCATGTTAGTTTTCTCTAACAATCAATGACGTGTCATTTATTTTCCAGATTTTTTTCATGGAACTCGAGCATAAAAACATTTGAACATTTTACAAGCAATATATTTATATACACAACACCAGAACCAAGCTCATTATATATATACAGCACCAGAACAAAGCCCAGTACATAAATACAGCTCCAGAACCAAGATCATTACATATATACGGCACCAGAACAAAGCTCAGTACACACATATATATATATATATATATATATATATATAGTACCAGAACCAATCTCAGTACATATATACAGCACCAGAACCCAGCTCATTACATATATGTATAAAGTGGGGGAGAGAAAGGAGCATAGAAGCCAAATATTATAAAAATAAATGATTTTATTAACACATAATTAAACACAACGTTTTAAAAGAAGGTACAAAAAGACAAGAAGACTCTGTAGTTCCAGTAAAGCACAACAAAGAGACTCCCTATAGTGGTCCAAGGGAAAATTTCAGACACTCCAGGTGGTGAGTATGGGGTGTGGGCAGTGAGTTAAATAATATGCATCGATAGATATACCCTAACATGGTACAACCTGTATATGCAGTGAACAGGGTTAGGGTAAAGAGTAGATCGCTAGTAACAGTCAGTCCGCAGACTGATTAGTCCGTCCCACCCCTCTATCTCAGGAGAGTCTTACCCATAAAGCGTTGGATAGGAGAGTCGGTCAGGCGTACAGGTGAACCCCAACGCGTGTTTCGCGGTATGCTTCCTCAAGGGGTGTTAACGTGTCCTAGAAGAGACAGCCTTATATGCAGTGAGCCACAGGTGAACTTAGTGTTTTTTCGTTCCAGGAGATCACGGCGTGCGTCCTCTGCCAAAAACCGGAAGTGAGGCATGCCCCACTTCCAGCCCCCAGCGCCATAGCGCACGTCCGCAATCCCTGACGCGTACAGGGATTCCGAGCATGCGCAGTGCGCCGATAGGGGCGGGAGCGAGGCCAGGCCACACAGCGGCAACGTGCAGGGAAAGCGCGCTCCTCATTGGACAGAAAAATACACTGATGGAGGAGAAAGGTGAGTTGTTGATATCACGGATACAAATCAAAGACCTATGTGTATACCTATAGCCAAAAAAGTCCCCATGAATTAAAATCGATCAGAAGATGA
Organism: Rhinoderma darwinii; assembly: GCF_050947455.1. Classification (NCBI taxonomy): domain Eukaryota; kingdom Metazoa; phylum Chordata; class Amphibia; order Anura; family Rhinodermatidae; genus Rhinoderma; species Rhinoderma darwinii. The sequence goes on from NC_134687.1 coordinate 347,470,989, forward strand.
GTGAAATGTGTAAAGATACAGCCAATTCTGGTATTTGATGTATGTGCTGTATTAGTAAAGAGTACATGTATAAACACGTGACAATCATTAACAGGGTGAATACAGCTATGGTGTGTTAGGACTAAAGACACAATAACTAAATATGTGAATTTAGATGGGAGGAAGACTGTTAGGGATCTGCCAGGTACTACGTCTAGGTATACTCCTGGGGTTAATCAATCCACACCTGAGGCCAGACCTGTTCGACTGACACCATCTCCCACCAACCAGGGTGGCAGGCTCAGGAGTGGGAGAGCCTATCGCGGCCTGGTCAGTCGGAGTTAGCTCCGCCCCCTGTCCTTTATTACCTGCCGTGTTCTCTTCCTCAGTGCTTGTAATTCTTCTGGATTCCTGGCCTCACTGCTGCTTGCTCCAGCCTGCTTCTGCCGTGCTTCTGCCTTGCTGCAGTTCCGCTTAACCTGCTTTGCTTTGCCCCTGACTTGCTTCTTTCTCCGTGCTCACGTTTGTATACTCCACTACATCCTGATCCTGACTGACTCATTCACCGCTCCGTTTCCTCACGGCGTTCCGTGGCTACTGTCCCTTCCCTTGCGTGTTCCCTGTTTGTTCTCCCGTGCACTTAGACAGCGTAGGGACCGCCGCCCAGTTGTACCCCGTCGCCTAGGGCGAGTCGTTGCAAGTAGGCAGGGACAGGGCGGTGGGTAGATTAGGGCTCACTTTCCCTTCACCTCCTTCCTGCCATTACATAATTACAAGCCATTACCTAGTCTACCATTTCTCCTACGCTGACACTATCATGGACCCCCTTGAGACCCTGACCCAGCAGATGCAGGGCCTCTCCCTACAGGTCCAGGCCCTGGCCCAGAGGGTCAACCAGGGTGACGCTGCTTTAGTAGTACCCCTCACCTCACCTCTAGAACCCGACCTCAAGTTACCTGACCGGTTCTCAGGGGACCGTAAGACGTTTCTCTCCTTCCGGGAGAGTTGCAGACTGTATTTCCGCCTAAAACCCCACTCCTCAGGTTCCGAGAACCAGCGGGTGGGTATCATCATATCCCGACTCCAGGAAGGGCCCCAAGAGTGGGCCTTCTCCTTGGCTCCTGACGCCCCTGAACTTTCCTCTGTTGATCGTTTTTTCTCTGCCCTCGGACTCATTTACGACGAGACTGACAGGACTGCTTTAGCCGAGAGTCAGCTGGTGACCTTACGTCAGGGTAGGAGACCGGTTGAGGAATACTGTTCTGATTTTAGAAAGTGGTGCGTAGCTTCTCGGTGGAACGATCCGGCCCTAAGGTGCCAGTTTAGGTTAGGATTATCTGACGCCCTGAAGGATCTGCTGGTTAGCTACCCCTCTTCTGACTCCCTTGACCAGGTTATGGCCCTAGCAGTACGACTTGACCGACGTCTCAGGGAACGTCAGCTTGAACGCTTCAATGTGCTCCCCTCTGACTTTTCTGCGATCCCCCCCGAGGTCCCGTCTCCTCGCCCCTCCACGGAGGACTCGGAGGTACCTATGCAACTCGGGGCCTCCATGTCCCCTCGACAACGTAGGGAGTTTCGCAGAATGAATGGTCTCTGCTTCTACTGTGGGGACGACAAGCATCTACTGAACACCTGTCCCAGGTGCAAGAATAAGAAGCCGGAAAAACTTCCGCGCCTAAGTGATCATCGGGGAGGTCACTTGGGCGCACAGGTATTTCCCGTTAATGTGAAACGCAATAAAATTTTGCTTCCCTTTCAGGTCTCGTTTGCTGGCCTGTCTGCCACAGGCAGTGCTTTCGTGGATTCTGGCTCATCTGCTAATATCATGTCTGTGGAATTTGCTATGTCTCTAAAGATGCCTTTTATTGATTTACCTTATCCTATCCCTGTAGTAGGTATCGACTCAACTCCCCTTGCTAATGATTATTTTACTCAGCATACTCCTGTTTTTGAACTCCTGGTTGGCTCCATGCATTTGGAGCAGTGCTCTGTACTGGTGATGCAGGGATTATCGTCTGATCTGGTATTAGGTCTTCCCTGGTTGCAGTTGCATAATCCCACGTTTGATTGGAATACTGGGGAGCTTACCAAATGGGGTAGTGAATGCCTGACGTCATGTCTTTCTGTTAACTCTATTTCTCCCCGGGAGGAGGTAAACACGCTTCCTGAGTTTGTTCAGGACTTCGCCGATGTGTTTTCTAAGTAGGCCTCCGAGGTGTTGCCCCCCCATAGAGATTACGATTGCGCCATCGATTTGGTGCCTGGTGCCAAGCTTCCTAAGGGTAGGATATTTAATCTTTCATGTCCTGAACGTGAAGCTATGAGGGTGTATATCCAAGAATGCCTGGCCAAGGGTTTCATTCGCCCCTCGACTTCTCCTGTAGGTGCTGGCTTCTTCTTCGTGGGGAAGAAGGATGGTGGTCTTAGGCCGTGCATTGATTATCGTAACCTGAATAAGGTCACCGTAAGGAACCAGTACCCACTTCCTTTGATTCCGGATCTTTTTAATCAGGTTCAGGGAGCCCAATGGTTTTCTAAGTTCGATCTACGGGGGGCATATAACCTTATCCGCATCAAAGAGGGGGATGAGTGGAAAACTGCGTTCAACACACCCGAGGGTCATTTCGAATACCTGGTCATGCCCTTTGGGTTGTGTAATGCCCCTGCTGTCTTCCAGAATTTTATTAATGAAATCCTGAGAGATTACCTGGGTAATTTTCTTGTTGTGTACCTTGATGACATACTGGTGTTTTCCAAGGACTGGTCCTCCCACGTGGAGCATGTCAGGAAGGTGCTCCAGGTCCTTCGGGAGAATAATCTGTTTGCTAAGACTGAAAAATGTGTCTTTGGGGTACAGGAGATACCATTTTTAGGGCAAATCCTCACTCCTCATGAATTCCGCATGGACCCTGCCAAGGTTCAGGCTGTGGCAGAATGGGTCCAACCTGCCTCCCTTAAGGCGTTACAGTGTTTTTTAGGGTTCGCCAACTATTACAGGAGATATATTGCCAACTTCTCGGTCGTCGCTAAGCCTCTTACGGACCTTAGTCGCAAGGGTGCTGATGTCCTCCATTGGCCCCTTGAGGCCGTCCAGGCCTTTGAGACCCTCAAGAAGTGCTTTATCTCGGCCCCCGTGCTGATTCAGCCCAACCAAGAGGAGCCATTTATTGTGGAGGTTGACGCATCCGAGGTGGGAGTGGGGGCCGTCTTGTCCCAGGGTACCAGCTCCCTCACCCATCTCCGCCCCTGTGCTTACTTCTCTAGGAAGTTTTCGCCCATGGAGAGTAACTATGATATTGGCAACCGCGAACTTCTAGCCATTAAATTGGCTTTTGAAGAGTGGCGGCACTTCCTGGAGGGGGTCAGACACCAGGTAATGGTCCTTACGGATCACAAGAATCTGGTTTTCCTAGAATCGGCCCGGAGGCTTAATCCTAGACAAGCTCGTTGGTTACTATTCTTTACCAGATTTAATTTCTTGGTTACCTATAGGGCTGGGTCCAAAAATATTAAGGCTGATGCTCTGTCACGTAGTTTCATGGCCAATCCTCCTTCCGAGAAGGATCCTGCTTGTATTTTACCCCCTGGTATAATCGTTTCTGCCACGGATTCTGATTTAGCTTCTGATATCGCGGCTGATCAGGGTGCAGCTCCCGGGAACGTCCCTGGGGACAAACTGTTTGTTCCCCTGCAATACCGGCTAAGGGTACTCAGGGAAAACCATGACTCCGCTCTATCTGGTCATCCTGGCATCTTGGGCACCAAACACCTCATTACCAGAAACTATTGGTGGCCTGGGTTGCCTAAAGACGTTAGGGCTTACGTCGCCGCTTGTGAGGTTTGCGCTAGGTCCAAAACCCCTAGGTCCCGACCTGCGGGCCTACTACGTTCCTTGCCCATTCCCCAGAGACCTTGGACCCATATCTCCATGGATTTTATCACCGATTTGCCTCCATCTCAGGGCAAGTCGGTGGTGTGGGTGGTAGTAGACCGCTTCAGCAAGATGTGCCACTTTGTGCCCCTTAAGAAGCTACCTAACGCCAAGACGTTAGCTTCTTTGTTTGTGAAACACATCCTGCGTCTCCATGGGGCCCCAGTCAATATAGTTTCTGACAGAGGGGTACAATTTGTTTCCTTATTTTGGAGAGCTTTTTGTAAAAAGTTGGAGATTGATCTGTCCTTCTCCTCCGCCTTCCATCCCGAAACTAATGGCCAAACGGAAAGGACTAATCAATCTCTGGAACAATATTTAAGGTGTTTCATCTCTGACTGTCAATTCGATTGGGTCTCATTCCTTCCCCTTGCTGAATTTTCCCTGAATAACCGGGTCAGTAACTCGTCAGGGGTCTCCCCGTTTTTCTGTAATTTCGGGTTTAACCCAAGGTTCTCCTCCGTTTCCCCTGGTTGTTCCAATAATCCCGAGGTAGAGGACGTTCATCAGGAACTGTGCACAGTCTGGGCCCAGGTTCAGAAGAACCTAGAGGCGTCCCAGAGCGCACAAAAGATTCAGGCGGATAGTAGACGTTCTGTTAACCCCCGGTTTGTCGTCGGGGATTTGGTCTGGTTGTCGTCCAGGAACTTGCGCCTTAAGGTCCCGTCCAGGAAGTTTGCTCCCCGATTTATTGGACCTTATAAGATCATTGAAGTCCTCAACCCTGTATCCTTCCGTCTGGAGCTGCCACCATCCTTTCGCATACATGACGTCTTCCATGCCTCCCTCCTTAAACGCTGCTCCCCGTCCTGGTCCCCCTCGAGGATACCTCCTGTTCCCGTTCTCACCCCTGAGGGGGTGGAATTCGAGGTGGCCAAGATTATGGACAGTAGGATGGTCCAGGGCTCCCTCCAGTACCTGGTCCATTGGAGAGGATACGGGCCGGAGGAGAGGACTTGGGTACCTGCCCGTGATGTTCACGCTGGGGTATTGATCAGGAGGTTCCACCTTCTCTTCCCTACTAAACCGGGTCCTCTTAGTAAGGGTCCGGTGGCCCCTCATAAAAGGGGGAGTACTGTTAGGGATCTGCCAGGTACTACGTCTAGGTATACTCCTGGGATTAATCAATCCACACCTGAGGCCAGACCTGTTCGACTGACACCATCTCCCACCAACCAGGGTGGCAGGCTCAGGAGTGGGAGAGCCTATCGCGGCCTGGTCAGTCGGAGTTAGCTCCGCCCCCTGTCCTTTATTACCTGCCGTGTTCTCTTCCTCAGTGCTTGTAATTCTTCTGGATACCTGGCCTCACTGCTGCTTGCTCCAGCCTGCTTCTGCCGTGCTTCTGCCTTGCTGCAGTTCCGCTTAACCTGCTTTGCTTTGCCCCTGGCTTGCTTCTTTCTCCGTGCTCACGTTTGTATACTCCACTACATCCTGATCCTGACTGACTCATTCACCGCTCCGTTTCCTCGCGGCGTTCCGTGGCTACTGCCCCTTCCCTTGCGTGTTCCCTGTTTGTTCTCCCGTGTACTTGGACAGCGTACGGACCGCCGCCCAGTTGTACCCCGTCGCCTAGGGCGGGTCGTTGCAAGTAGGCAGGGACAGGGCGGTGTGTAGATTAGGGCTCACTTTCCCTTCACCTCCTTCCTGCCATTACAAAGACATTGTCTCCCATAGGAGAGGAATGATAAAGTGTTATGAAGAAAAAATGTTGAATAAAAAAAGTGCACTAAAATAAGACCATATGAATAGCGATATAAAATGTAATACAATAATTCAAATATTGTGAACAGAGGGTGTAAGGGCAGAATAGGATACCTGAGTAGCATAGGGCAAGTTGCTCACCAAGTACAACAATAAAGGTAATAACAACAAGTAAGTGAAAGATTAATTGAATAAATAAGGATGGGCAGCAGAGAGAAAGGGCCATCCACCCATAGGAACATATATTGTAAATAGGTACACAGGTGACAAGTTCATCTTCTCCATTCTTATTTTGGTGGAAGTCCAATCATGAATTTCAAATTCTTATCGAAAGAATAAGGGGTCAGAGCGTGAATTGGTAGAATTCATGCAGCAGTTGAATTTGAATTATTTTAATATCAAACTAACCTATAAGTCACATAGACAACAAATAGATTTTTTGGGATATAGGGATTTTTACTGATTATGAAGGATTTCTTCAGACTGATGTCTTTCGTAAATCCACATCAGTAAATTCACTGCTGCATGCTACGTCCTTTCATACACGTTCGACTGTCAAAGCCATTCCGGTTGGGCAGTTCCTTAGGATGAAGCGGATCTACTCCACTGACAGACTCTTTCAACGACAGTCAGATGAACTTAAATCCAGATTTGTGGATAGAGGATACAGCACACGCCTCATAAAATCAGGTTACAATAGGGCCAGACGAACACCACGTTGTGACTTACTGCGAACTAAAACTTATCCAACTGTCGTTAACAATATTCGCTTTATCACAACTTACAATAACCAATGGGACAAAATGAGGTCAATTCTTGGGCAACACTGGCCCATTTTGAGATCAGAGCCAGCCCTAGCACAATGCCTGTCTTCAAAACCGATGATGACAGCTAAGAGGAGCAAAAACCTTAAGGATCTTCTGACCAAAAGCCATTATGTACCAAAACATGTTAACCCGTTCAGTTCTCGCGAACCCAAAGTCGCGATGATGACAGCTAAGAGGAGCAAAAACCTTAAGGATCTTCTGACCAAAAGCCATTATGTACCAAAACATGTTAACCCGTTCAGTTCTCGCGAACCCAAAGTTGGATGTTACCCATGCGGTGACTGCATTGCATGTCCCAACATTAGTAGAGCCCATGACTTCACAACAGCAGACTGAACAAGAACATTTAATATCAGAGACTATATTTCCTGCAGCACCACACATGTAGTTTATTATGCACTCTGTGGGTGCCCTAAGATTTATATAGGTCTAACATCTAGACAGCTGCGGACACGTACCAGAGAACATGTACGCGATATCGCTGGAGCCAATGCAATAAGTGATTACAGACAAATTAAAACACTGCCAAGACATTTCAAACAATATCATGGCTGTAATCCAAACTCTCTTAGGATCTGCGGAATTGACCGCATACATTATGGCATCAGAGGGGGTGATTTGAGGAAGGTGTTGGCCCAAAAAGAATGCATGTGGATTGTCAAATTGGGATCTATGACCCCTGGTGGGCTTAATGAAAAATTGAACTTTGCCCCTTTTCTTTAAATTTCCCTACCACCATATCTTTTTAATTATTTTTTAACATTTGTGTCTTATTTCGTTATATAGACATTTGACGCACTAATTCCTTGACAGCTTTCTTTCGATAAGAATTTGAAATTCATGATTGGACTTCCACCAAAATAAGGATGGAGAAGATGAAATTGTCACCTGTGTACCTATTTACAATATATGTTCCTATGGGTGGATGGCCCTTTCTCTCTGCTGCCCATCCTTATTTATACTATTAATCTTTCACTTACTTGTTGTTATTGCCTTTATTGTTGTACTTGGTTACAGTTTATACATGTATATATAGGAGTTGTTGTTTTTTTGTACTTAGGGAGGATGCTTTATTTGCATAGCACCTAGCCCCTTACTTTAATTGCTATATGAGTCATTTTGTTTATATAATCCTTACATATATACAACACCAGCACAAATACAGCTCAATTTAGTGCAACCCCTGCTGTATAGGTTTGCACTAAATTGTTTCCAGCTCCCATCATGGCCCGAACAATGTTAAGGATATGCTGGGAGTTGCTGTTTCACAAAAAAAAAAATCATATCATAATCATACCACCCATCATCTCGCTGCAGATCATACAGTGACTACAGTACTGATTAGAGGCAGAATAAACATTTACATTAAGTGACTCACCGGTGACGTCTCAGATTCTAGTTATTTTTCTCCATCCGGTCCAGACCTCTATGACGACTTCTCCTGGTCACAGCCCATTTCTGCAGTTTGCCGCTCAGATGTCTTCAGCTTCTCACTTTTCAAACATTTCTACACCTATAAACAAAGATAAAGTTCTCATTATACCACACACTATGAACCTACATATAATAGCGCCATACACTGCACCTCTAATTATAATGGCACCATACACTGTGTCCCACACACACAACATGGCTTTGGCCGTCAGGGGGTAAGTAATCCCGATGGTCCGCGGCCATGGTGTCACAGTATCCCCCCTCTTATGCCCCTCCTCTTGGGGCCAGAGCGGGAGAGAAACTTCTTCAGGAGGGTAGGAGCATTGAGGTTCTCCTCTGGCTCCTAGGACCTCTCTTCTGGACCAAACGCCCTCCAATCCACCAAATAAAAACTTATTCCTCCTACTTTCTTTGTGTCCAGGATCTCCTTAACCTCAAATGTATCCGATGAACCAATGGGGACAACTGCAGGACTAGGAATCTTGGTGTAGTGGTTCAGGACCACAGGCTTCAGGAGGGAGACAAGGAGTTGGGGATCTTGAGGGTAGGAGGCAGTCAAAGCTTGTAGGAGACAGGGTTGATCTGTGGCAAGATCTCGAAGGGTCTGAGGAACCTGGGAGCAAACTTGTATGATGGCACCCTCAGCCGGATATTTCTAGAGGACAGCCAGACCTTGGTACCTGGAAGAAACTGAGGAGGTTCTCTTCTCCTTGTTTCTGCCTTTTGTTTCATGCGGTTGACCACCAGCAGAATAGAGGATCGAGTTTGCTGCCAGATCTGCAGGAAGTCCCTGAAAGCAGAATACGCTTCGGGCACCTCGAACGTAACGGACACCGGGAGAGGAATTTGTGGGTGTTGGCCGTAGACGATGAAGAATGTTGTGGTTCTTGTGGACTCGCTTATATGGTTAATATACGAGAACTCGGCCCAAGGAAAAAGCTTCACCCAGTCATCATGTTGCCTGGAGATGAAGTGTCGTAGGTAGTTCTCCATGATCTGATTGATCCTCTCGACTTGACCATTGGACTGGGAAAGGTAGGCTGAGAAAAAGTCCAACTTTACATCTAGGAGTTTACAGAGGGCTCTCCAGAACTTTGAGGTGAACTGAACCCCTCGATCAGACACGATATGCAGAGGTAAGCCGAGCAGACAAAAGATGTGTTGGATGAAGAGGTTGGCCAGTCGAGAAGCAGAAGGTAGGCCGGTCAGTGGAACAAAATGAGCCATCTTCGAGAATCAGTCCACCACCAGAAATGACGGGCAATCAGGTCTCAGGTCTTACAGGCACCCGGGTGACCTGCCAGTTTGGAGCTGTGTCCCCAGCAGAGGATTCTCCCTCTGTCTGCCAGGCGCACAAAAGTCTTCCCCGGAGGGATGTTTCTAACTTGCAGAGGGTTGACAGAGATAATGCAGGGCAGATCAATAACATTTTGTGGAGACTCCATGGTGTCAACTATCTCGAAGACCTGGACAAGGCATCAGCCCTCACATTCTTGTCGGCCGGGCGGTAGTGGAGCTCAAACTGGAACTGGGCAAAGAACAGCGACCACCTGGCTGGACGGAGGTTCAGCCGTTGGGCCGTCTGGTGATAGGGGAGGATCTTGTGGTCAGTAAATATCAGGATGGGATGAGCTGCGCCCTCTAGTAGATGTCCACACTACTCCAGGACTAATTTGATGGCCAGTAATTCCCGATCCCCAATCGAGTAGTTGCGCTCTGCGGAAGAGAAAAGTTTACAGTAATAGCCACATACCACTGCCTTGCCTTTGGGATCTCTCTGGAACAGAAGTGTGCCAGCACCAACCGAGGAGGCATCCACCTTCAACGAAAACTGTCGAGATACATCAGGATGACGGAGGGTAGAGGCTGACGTGAAGGCACTCTTCAGGCTATTAAATGCGGATTCAGCCTCTGGAGTCCACACCTTGGCGTTCATGCCGTTTTTGGTGAGGGTAGAGATGGGAGCTGTCAGTGAGGAGAAGCTTGGGATGAACTGCAGGTAGAAATTGGTGAATCCCAAGAAACGCTGTATGGACCTTAAGCCTTGAAGATGTGGCCACTCCAGGACGGCCTTTACTTTCTCCGGATCTGTCTTGAGACCTTGGTCAGAGAGGATGTAGCCCAGCAAGGGTAGAGAATTCCTCTCAAACATGCACTTCTCCAGCTTGGCATACAGGCGATTCTCCCTCAATCGTAGCAGAACTTCACGGACATGTCTCTGATGATTTGTCGGGTCTGGGGAAAAAATTAAGATGTCATCAAGATAGACGACAACACAAACATAGAGGACAACCCGGAAGATGTCATTGAAGAACTCTTAGAAGACCGCGGGAGCGTTACACAGGCCGAAGGGCATCACCAGATATTCATAGTGCCCATCCCGGGTGTTAAATGCCATCTTCCAATCGTCACCCTGGCGAATCCGGATTAGGTTGTAAGCCCCACGCAGGTCAAACTTAGAAAAAATCTTGGCTACTCATATGCAGTCAAAAAGTTCTGAAATCAGTGGCAATGGATATCTATTTTTGACCGTGATCTGTTTAAGTCCCCAGTAGTCGATAGAGGGTCACAGAGATCCGTCCTTCTTTTTGACGAAGAAGAAACCACCCCCGGCCCGGGAGGAAGATTTACATATGAAACCCCTCTCCAAATTCTCCCTAATATAGGCCGACATAGACTGAGTCTCTGGCAAGGAGAGAGGGTATACCCTTCCACGGGGAACGGACGCATCCAGAACGAGTTCAATATGGCACGGTCTCCGCCTGCCTCTTGCTGAAGACATCCGCAAACTGTGAATAGTGAGAGGGCAATCCTGTCAAGGACTGAGGCAAGGGTGACTGGGCCGAATGGATCTGCCCCAGGCAGCGATTGAGGCACTTGAGACCCCACTGGAGAACCTCTCGGAATTTCAGTCCAGAACTGGGGCATGTAGTAGAAGCCAAAGCAGGCCCAGCAGCACAGGGTTTGACGGCCTTGGGCAGGACAAGAAACGAGGCTATCTCTGAAAGAAAGGCCCCCACTTGGAGCCTCAGCTGTTTGGTCACAGCTACAATTGGCAGTTCATTCACAGAGGCAACGATCAACGGCCTCTCCAGGGGGATCGTGGGCAACTGGAGAAGATCCACCAGGTCTTTCTGAATGAAGTTAGCTGACACTATGGTCACAGGCATGGACAATTTGGAAGAAAGTAGTTCTCCACCCAGAGTTGTCTCCCCAACTAACCCTAAGCTATCGGGATTTTGGGGGCACAGACGCACAAGATGGCCTCCGAGGCAGCAATACAGACAGAGTCCCGATGTGCGTCTGCGTTGTTTCTCCTGGATAGAGATGGTCCATCTTCGTAGACTCCTCTAGTGGAACAGCTGATGAGGGCAGAAGGGGTTGCAGAAATGTAGGAGCTGGCCTAGAGAGTCCTCCATCCCGACGAACCTCTTGGGACCGTTCTCGGATCCTCATGTCAATCCGGGCGGCCAGAAGAATGAGGTCATCCAGGGTAGATGGCAGATCTCGGGCGGCAAGTTCATCCTTAATTTCAGGGGACGGTCCCTGCCAGAACGTAGCCACCAAGACCTCGTTGTTCCAGGTTAGTTTGGCAGCCAGGGTGCGGAAATGAGTGGTGTACTCGCCCACGGAGCTGTCCTCCTGGCAAAGGGTCAGCAGAGATGCAGCAGCCAATAATACTCTCCCGGGTTCCTCATATATAGTACGGAAAGTCTGTACGAACCGCTGTAACTCACGGGTCTCTGGTCGCTGACATTCCCAAATGGGGTTTGTCCATGCCAGGACTTTGCCAGTGAGGAGAGAGATTATTAAGGCGATCTTTGCATCATCAGAAAAGAAGGCCTGTGCATAGAATGTGAAGTGGATCTGGAATTGGTTTAGAAATCTCTTGCAGGTACTCACGTCTCCATCATAGCGATGAGGTAGTGGCAGAGAAAATCGGGAGTTAGCACTGCCAGAAGGTGTAGTAGGAGGAACAGCAGAAGTAATAGACGCAGGTGACGAGAAGGCTGAAGATTGCATATCCAGCCGATGTGCAATGATGGTCACCGCCTGGAGGAGGTGGTCTTGTCATGACCGGAGGTCTAGCATAGCTGACCACATGACTTGTGATGTTGTCATGGTCTTGGATTGACCAGCGGGGTCCATGGCCTGAGCGTACTGTCACGATCTGTGGGTATGTGGACCCACTGGGCCGTACCGCCGTAGCGGAATAGCAGCTGGTCAACAGGATACCAAGTCAATGCCTATAGTTCGAATAAGGGTATCTGTGGTAATTCAGACAGTAGCGATGGTAGGCTCGGATGGGACCGTGGCAGTAAGCAGACACCAGGCGTGGTGTAACACAGAAGCCGTAGTATATGGCACAACACGACTCCAACTTTCTATGGCACAGGAACAAGCTAGCACGGGATACAGGATACAGGTAGCAGGTACGGGAACACTGGGAACTGGAAAACACTAAGGGACCATTTGCAAAGACTAACACGGCTAAACACAACAACGCTCAGGCAAAGAAGGAAGGGGCAGGGCCCTTCTTATAGTCCAGGGTGATCATTGGCTAATTTGACATATAATTCAGGTGCGCGCACTGGCCCTTTAAGGCCAGGCACAAGCGTGAGTGCGCACCCTACAGGACACAGCACAGTGAAGCGGAAGTTAGCGCTGGTATCTCCTGATGTATTCACTGATCCATGGCTGCGGCCATCACGGGGGTGAGTATTCCCAACGGTCCACGGCCGTGGGTGTCACAGGTAGGATAGTCTTTTCAAGTATTAGAGTGTTAATGTAATAAGATGGGTAGGTTTGTATTTCTCTATGGTAAAGTTAATGGGGTAATGTGGGTAATAGCAGCAGTATACATTCCGCCACCCTTCATTCTAGAAGTCTTGATAAAATATTCATAATTTTATGTATAATAAAGAGGAAGTAGCACTGTTGTAATAGGTGACTTTAATGCAATAATAGACCCGTTAAAAGATAGAATTAGTAGTGGTAAATCTAAAGTAAAGGGATCTATTAAATTAATCATGTTTATACATGATACAGGATTACAGGACCTATGGAGAGAGAAGAATCCACAAGCTAGGGTATATTCCTGCTTCTCAGTTTCCTATAATACTTCTTTACATATAGATTTAGCATTGGGTAATAATGAAAACAATAATTAAAATCCCCCAAGATTCAAAGTTAATCCAGCATGATTCTTTGGACAAAACTAGGAAAGAAATAAGGGAGTTTATCCAGATAAATAAAGGGTCTAGTTCACTTGGGATATATTGGGATACACTAAAAGCCTATTTGAGAGGTATTCTTTGCAGTGATTTTTTTTAATAAAAAGTGTGAAGAGCTCAGGAGCGAGAGGAGGAGTATATGACTGATCCCAATGATACCAATTGTGAGAGCTGGCAGGCCACAAAATATAGCCTGGTATCATCATTCTATTGTCTTTTAATCTTGCATGTTTATTAAAATGTTTACATTTTCCAATGAAATGTAAGGAAACATCGCAGAACAGATGAGACACAAATAAGTGCAAACAGGCCAAAACAGAGAAATCGTTTTAACAATGCAAAGAAATGGCTAGTGATTAATAATTTAGTAATATAAGTTACTCAACCATCGACATCTAAAAGCAAATAATGAGGGGAGGAAAGGGGTATTACTGCAATTGCTCACAGGATCAGGTCACTATATATCGGAAAGCTAGATATAAATGGCCAGTGCGTCATTATCTTATTATAGTTGAGACTCCATGCATACTTATCCTAATGTTCTTTTTATGTTTTTACAATAAAAAAATATTTAAATTGCATGTTCACCACTAAAATGTAGTATTGTCTTTTTTCGTTATTTTTTATGCTCCTATTCATATATCTCTGCATTGTAATATTACTTCCTTGGTCCTTTATTTTTAAGTCCATAAGAATAAATAACTTAATAAAAATATATATAAAAAATGTGTCTATATTTCAATGATCCATCTATGAAAGTACTAAAACACTGAATTCATTGAATAATACTTACAAAACTCTGTAAACATTGGTGAGTGTTAATCTGCTGACTGTAGAAACCAAGATTAGTTTAAAGAGTAACTGTCATTTCATAAAACTTTTGAAATGTCAGCCGAGCTCAGTACTCTTTCGGCTGTGATAATAACCCTTTAATTCTTTTAGATTTTTCTCGGAGAGGCGGGGCCAGATAAAGAAAGGGTCATATACTTCTGTGAGTCCATCTTCAGCTAACGGCGCCTCTCTGAGAAGAGCCGAGGAGAGGCAAAGTTATCCCATTATAGTCGAAGGGGCACTGTGCTTGGCTGAGTACTTGTGCCCCTTCGTTTCAGCGATTAGTGGGGGCCTAAGCACTCGTACCCCGACTGATCAAAACGTCTGACATGCCACTATGACATGTCAAAAGTTTTATGAAACAACAGTTATTCTTTAAACCAGTAAGATTGTTTGTCGTTGACCTACTGGTATTGATCACTTGCTCGTCTCCTGGCTACATCAGTGTCTGCTTCTCTGGCTTAAAAAATGGACAAGGAGGCAGCACTTCCAAAATGTAGAAAAACCTTTATTCACCCATGCATGGGTGAATAAAGGTTTTTCTACATTTTGGAAGTGCTGCCTCCTTGTCCATTTTTCTGCCTGATATTGAGGACCTTGGACCAGGTTCTGAAGAGGCGTCCACCCTCCTGGCGGTTCGGTGCTGTGGTAACTCTCTACTTTTTGCTTCTCTGGCTTGTCACATCTGGATCTGCTCTCCTAGTGTCGACTTCTGGTTTGATTCTGACTCAGCTCTTACATCTTCTCTAGACATTTGAACAACGCATCTGCACAAATAGGTAACTACTCTGTAGACTGTGACCAGGGAATCCAACCAAGAAAAACCCTATCCCCTTGCTGAAGTTCTCAGGTTAAGCACAGAGAGATTTCTTAGACTCCACAAGTCGATTTCAGCTAACGTTAAATCAATTGCGGAGAAGGATCCACTTTTCTGTTGAGTACTGTAGCAGCCTATATCTATGTAAGTAAATAATACATAATTACCAAAGTTTGATTAGAGCGCTAACCTCTGATTTCTAATGACTAAGCAGATAACTGATTGTTTCTTTTAGGATACTAATGCTCACCCCTTACGTTTCAAGTGTTGTAATTACATTCCTAGAACCATTCTCATTGATAGCTGATGAAAATATTTTACAAAGTATTTATATACGGATGTAGCCATCGTTATCTTGACTCTGATAACTTGCTGCAGCGTGATATCACACAACAAAAGTCATTGAAAAAGTCATTGAAAAATTCAAGATAAAGCATCTTGCCACTGTGTATTTAATGTGTTAAATGTCAAGATAAAGACAGCTTACATCTGTATGAAGTTAGAAGATGGCTGTAGATACATTGTGTACTAAAAACATTATTATATTATTGACCAAAAATGCCTGATATTAAACTATTTTGCATTGAATTCCGTTTATCCTATTCAGTGTTAGGACCACATCACTTGAATTAAATGTAGAGTATGCTGACTGCACTGTGTGAGATATATCTCTATGTATCTTTTTTATAATAAATATTCCCCAAAAATTAATATAAGCAAATACTAAAATAAGATTGTGTCTGTCAATTTGAAGAAATATTTAAAGCTCAGACAAAAAATTGAATAATCCAAAAAAATATCTTAGGGCCTGTTCACATCACCATTCATTTCCGTTCCGGGGTTCCGTCGGAGGGTTCCGTCGGGTGAACCCCGCAACGGAAAGTGAAACTGACAGCACAGCTTCCGTTTCAGTCACCATTGATCTAAATGGTGACGGAAACATCGCTAATGCTTTCCGTTCATCACCATTCCGTCTGGTTTCCGGTTTTCCAATGGAATCAATAGCGTAGTCGACTGCGTTATTGATTCTGTCGGAAAACCGGAAACCAGACGGAATGGTGACGAATGGAAAGCATTAGCGAGGTTTCTGTCACCATTGAGATCAATGTTGACTGAAATGGAAGCTGTGCTGTCAGTTTCACTTTCCGTTGCGGGGTTCACCCGACGGAACCCTCCGGCGGAACCCCGGAACAGAAATGAACGGTGATGTGAACAGGCCCTTAGAGATCCAGTACACAGATTACATTTTTATTTTTGAAAAGTGGAGGTAATACTTGTTTATAATATTCCATGATCTCTAAGGCTATGTTCACACGGGGTATTTTGCCGAGTTTTTTGACGCGGAAACCGCGTCGCAAAACTCGGCAGAAACGGCCCGAGAACGCCTCCCATTGATTTCAATATGGGAGGCGTCGGCGTCTTTTTCCCGCGAGCAGTAAAACTGCCTCGCGGGAAAAAGAAGCGACATGCCCTATCTTCGGGCGCTTCCGCCTCCGACCTCCCATTGACTTCAATGGGAGGCAGGAGAAAGCGTATATCTCGCTGTTTTATGCCCGCGGCGCTCAATGGCCGTGGGCGAAAAACGGCGCGATAATTGCCGCGAGGCTATGTTCACACAGAGTATTTTGGGGGAGGAATATCTGCCTCAAAATTCCGTTTGGAACTTTGAGGCAGATATTCCTCCCCCAAAATACTCCGTGTGAACATAGCCTGTCTGTATGTAAGCCTTCAGAGAACATGTTAACAACAACAAAATATGATACTTTAAGAAGACAAAGTTGAAATTCAGACTCTGTGTCTATGGAGTGGCAGTTAAATGTGTGTACTAAGTCAGAGTTAACAAAACAACCGGCCACAGAAGGCAAATTAACACTTCTCAATATGAGAGGCACTTAGGAGATGAAAACAACATAAAAATGCACGCTAAAAAGGCACAGTGCCCAATATTAGGCACCCTTACTGACAAAATAAATAATGAAGCAAAGTCCCCTTTATCAGTTGGGAATTCTTCCCCACACTCTAAGGGCTTATTCAGACGAACGTGATATACGTCCGTGCAACACGCGTGATTTTCACGTGCCTCTCACGGACCTATATTAGTCTATGGGGCCGTGCAGACAGTCCGTGATTTTTACGCAGCGTGAGTCCGCTGTGTAAAACTCACGACATGTCCGTTCTTTGTGCGTATTTCGTTCATCACGCACCCATTGAAGTCAATGGGTGCGTGAAAATCACGCGCACCACACGGAAGCACTTCCGTGGGACGCGCGTGATTCGCGCAACAGCAGTAAAACTATGAATGTAAACAGAAAAGCACCACATGCTTTTCTGTTTACAAACATCCAAACGGAGTGTCATAATGATGGCGGCTGCGCGAAAAGCACGCAGCCGCGCATCATATGGTGATGACACACGGAGCTGTTAAGTACCTTTTGCGCACGCAAAACGCCGCGTTTTTTGCGTGTGCAAAACGCACACGCTTGTGTGAATCCGGCCTAAAGGTTGGTTCACATGGCGGATTTTGCTGGGCGGGCCCCGGTGCCAAATCCGCCATGGAATTGTTCCTGCCGTGTGCAGGAAGATTCTTCCTCCTATTCACTTCAATATGAGGTTCGGGCAGAATATGGCCAAAGATTGGGCAGGACGCTTCTTTTTACAGGTAGCTTAAAAATCAGCTAGCGGTAAAAAAGTGTCCCATTGAAATGAATGGGAGGCGGAATATGTGTACATACCCTTACATGTGCATAAAAGAATTTGCCATGCTGTGTTAATGTTACAATCTGCTGTTTGTAGAGTAGCGGCCAAGAAAGCTTAATAAGCATTTTTTGAAAATACTGTAAAGATTCATTTAGTGTTCTGAAAATATTTCTCTAATCAAAATCCCCTTTGACCTTTTAATCACTAAAATTGTAATTTGCTATACTTTTTGTCTATATACAAGAAAAGAAAACTTCATACAATTTTCAACTGATTGCCTTTCAAAATGTTCCAAATGTAAGTGATTATTGACTCGAGGAAGAGGCTGGAAGGACCAGGAAAAGATACAGTCATGTAAAAAAATTTAATAAATAAGGACACCTTTGTAAAGTTTTATTTGGAATATTTTGTATAATTTAGGCCTAATTCAAAAGAGCGTGATCAGTCCGTGATATACGGTCCGTGTGTCGGCCGCATTTCCTGGTCCGAACACACTGCAGGGAGCTGGGCTCCTAGCATCATAGTTATGTATGATGCTAGATGTCACTGCCTCGCTGCTGGACAACTGACCCGTACTGTAATCATGTTTTCAGTACGGAACAGTAGTTCCACGGAGAGGCAGTGACACCTAGCGTCATAGATAACTATGATGATAGGAGCCCAGCTCCCTGCAGTGTGTTCATACCGGGAAATGCGTCCAACACACGGACCGTATATCACGGACCGAACATGCTCGTCTGAATTAGGCCTAAGTATGGGCTTTTTCAGTGATATTTTGTAAATGTTGTACCCTTTTCAGTAACTTTCTTATGTTTATATAAGTTACAAAAAAAGAAAACCCCAAAAAAAGGTGTCCTTACTTTTTTAGATTAATGTATTCTTATTTGTCTGATGTGTTTTGAGATACATGTCTAAAATACAAGCTTCTATGATATTGTTGTGAACATATATTTATTAACAATATAATAGACGCTTATATTTTAGACATGTATCTCACCTTCAATAAAATCCCTCAACAAGCTATTGAAACTGACATTTTTTTTATTCAGCATCACTGTGTATTGTACCTGAACGTTGCTTAATAGGAATACTGGCATGTAACTTGTGGCATGTAGTCTTCCCTATAATTATTGGTTCAAGGGGAAAGTAAGCTAATATGGGCTCTTAAGCACTCCGTGTGATAACGTATAGTTGGCATTGCCATGTGTATAAGCCCTTAAAGAGATTTTCTAGTATAATGTAAATAATACCTGAACATTGTAATCTATGCAATTTTCTAATGTTCCAATTTATCAATACTGTTGTTAGAATAACTCTGTATAAAACAAATTTTATATGTTTAATCAGGGCATTAGGTGGTGAATAAAATAGTAACAAATGTGACCAAAAAATATTGATATATATGCAAAAATTGTTGGATCTTCCCTTTAGATTACCAAAATTCTAATTAACCTGTTAAGCCCCCGTGCTGTAACTATACATCATGGATTGGCTGACATTAAGCCACCATGATGTAGAATTACGTCATGGTGATCACGTGAGCGCAAAGACTTTGCCAGAGTGATCACCGCGGGAGCCCAGTTTTGACTGATGAGCTCCCGCTGCAACAGCCGGGATTGGAGATTACTTAGATCCTGGCAATTTAACCCCTCAAATGCCTCAGTCAATAGTGAGGCAGTCTCTCAGTTATACACAGCTTTATACTGAATATACCAAAGCATATTATAAGCAATAAGGTGATTGCTTTGTGAAGTCCCTTAGGACTAAAAAATAATAGCTCAAAGAAAGTGAAAGAACATTTATTAATAAAAAAGGAAAATTATTATTATAAAGGATGATAGAATTTAGGAAATTGCTATTGGAGTGACCCCCAAAATAGTGGTTGTTTTTTGTCATTGCAAACCCTTTCTCAGAACCTGTAAGATTATATGGAACACTGATAGACAGTGTTGAATATTGAATTTTCATATGAACATTAAACTTTTTTCAGGATAATATACATTTTGTGGATAACCTCTGGTGTCTTATGTTTAATAATGGAACATAAGTTCCTTTCTGAGATTTAGACCCTTAGGGAATCTGGTCTTTAGGGCTTATTCAGACGAACGGGATATACGTCCGTGCTATGCGCGTGATTTTCACTCGCGTCACATGGGCCTATATTAGTCTATGGGGCCGTGCAGACAGTTGCATGATTTTTACGCAGCGTGAGTCCGCTGCGAAAAAGTCACGACATGTCCGTTCTTTGAGCGTATTTCGCGCATCACGCACCTATTGAAGTCAATGGGTGCGTGAAAATCACGCATGCCACACGGAAGCACATCCGTGGGACGCGCGTGATTCGCGCAACAGCTGTAAAACTATGAATGAAAACAGAAAAGCACCACGTGCTTTTCCATTTCCAAACATCCAAAAGGAGTGTCATAATGATGGCGGCTGCGCGAAAATCGTGCAGCCGCGCATCATACTGGGCTGACACACGGAGCTGTTAAGTGCCTTTTGCGCACGCAAAACGCTGTGTTTTTTGCGTGCGCAAAATGCACACGCTCATGTGAATCCGGCCTTAGAGAGTAGATCCAGTACGCTTCTCGTGTGAGGATTTTGTGTTTAATGTCACCACCTCGTATAGGAGTAGTGACACCCTCTATTGCATAACATTTGAATGTGGAGACTGATCTATTATGTTGTATTATAAAATGTTTGTCAGCATTGGAAATATTTGTATGATTTTGATTCCTGATATAGCCGAGGTGTTCTAGGATTCTAGTTTTAAATTTTCTGCTTCTGCATCCACCATATAGTAGATTACACATAGTGCATTCGATAATGTACACCACTGCCACACTGTTGCAGTTGATATATTATTGTATTGAGAACGTATTGGTTTCATCTGAATCTCAAAATACTTTAGTGGGTTTGGCGTAGGAACAGATTTTGCATGGGTTAGAACCACATCTGAAAAAGCCCTTATGGTGGAGCCATGTCACTTTAGTTTAATTAGAAGAGAACATGTAAGGGGAAAGTGAATCACCCAATGATGGTGCTTTGCGTGGTACTATGCGACAACCATTTCTAAGAATAGTTTCCAATGAGTCATCTTCCATTAAAACAGGTAATCTGTTTAATTACGTGGAACTGATTACTGTACTGTAAGACCAAGGTCGGTATCTGTTGTTCCTGACTGATTGAAGGCTTAGGTTTAAACAAAAGAAAATTACGGGGTTTATTTGAAACTATTGAAGTCGCTCTCTTTAAGGACCAATCAGGATTTTGTTACATATGAGTTTCTGTTCTGCTTTATAACTGTTGTCAGTGCTACAGTTCCTCTTGGCCCTGTACATCTCCCCAACCAGGATAGATGAGATTGTCTGTTTAGAATGGCTACTTGTGGAGTGAAGAATAGTATTACCCTAAATGGGTTTACGGTACGTTTTGGAGCAAATAAGTTTGCCCTCTGTACCCGGAAGTTCCAAATCCAGGAACGGAATGGTATCTTTATCATGGGAATAAGTGAATCTGAGATTCAATGGATTATCATTGAGGTATTCAATGAACTGTGGAATGGCAGATACATCGCCCTCCCAGATGAAATATTTTTTAACAGAAGGCCTATTGTAATGACAATTTATAGTTACTTACCATGTAGCTTCGGCACACATTTTACGGTCCGAGTCAATGGATGTTATCTGTTATATTTCTGTTTGTGTTTCAGCACAAACAAGCTAAACCGCAATCCACCCCACCTGTGATTACCGGATATAAGCCTAGAGTCAGCAGTATTCCTCTATTGCCAAGCCATGAGGAAGGACGTAGTATACATCTGAAACACGTAGGCAATATTCTTGATATATTCCCTTGTACCTGGAAGCTATTCCTTGTTTTTAGATTTGGAATAAAATTTAAACTCATGTTTCATTTTAAACTTTAAAGGGCTGGATCATCGTTTTCCTTTTTTTTCCTGTTTCATTGCCGTGAGCTGGAGGATTCCACTACATATATATGTTATAGTCGCAATCGTAGTGACCCGACTAAGCTAAAGTTAATACGTTATTTCAATCATTCCGGGAATGGCGTACAAAAAACGCAAAATACATAAGCACAATTGCTTTTTTTCCCTTTCCCTTCCCCAAAAAAAAATATTAATAGTTGTTAATCAATAAATCCAATGGACCCCAAAACGGTACAAGTAAATACTACAAACAAACATCTTATCCCACAAAAAAACAACTCTTCAAATAGCTACAGAAAATAAAAAAGTTATGTTTCTAGGAATGCGACGAATCAAAACTGAATTATTTGGAAAGCAAAATGGTTTTATTGGCAAATCTAGTAAAACATAAAAACCTATAGATATTTGGGATAAAAATAGTCATACTGACTCATAGAATGATGGTAACATGTTATTTACGCTGCACGGTGAACAGAGTAAATTTTAAGTAAACAATGGCCGATTAGCAATTGAAAAATACAAAGTTATGGCTCTCTAAATGTGGCGATGCAAAAATGAAAAAGTTCCTGCAGGCCTTAATGACAAAATAGGCTTGGCGCTCAAGGTGTTAAAAACGTAAATAACTTTTTATTATAGAAAAACTTTACCTAAAACTTGAAATGTATGTGTTAAGGATCTGCCAGGCACAGCTTCCGTATCCCCGCCCATAGGTAATCAGTCTGCACCTGCTTCTATGTCTGTGAGACTGACTCCATCTTCCACCACTCAGGAAAGGCAGGCTTAGGAGTGGGAGAGCCTATCACAGCCTGGCCAGACGGAGCTAGCTCCCACCCTCTGTCTATTTATACCTGCCTTTCCTGTTCCTCCTTTGTTCTGTGTTTCTTCTCTGTTGGTTTCCTGGCCCAGCTGCAGCTTCTTGTACTACTTGTCCCTGCTTCGTATTGACCCTGGCTTACAGACTACTCTCCTGCTCTGCGTTTGGCACCTCGTACACTCCTGGTTTGACTCGGCTTGTTCACTACTCTCCTGCTCTGCGTTTGGCACCTCGTACTCTCCTGGTTTAACTCGGCTCGTTCACTACTCTTGTTGCTCACGGTGTTGACGTGGGCAACTGCCCCGTTTTCCTTTGTTCTGTGTTTCCTTGTCTGGTTGTCTGTCGTGCACTTACTGAGTGTAGGGACCGTCGCCCAGTTGTACCCCGTCACCTAGGGCGGGTCGTTGCAAGTAGGCAGGGACTGAGTGGCGGGTAGATTAGGGCTCACTTGTCTGTTTCCCCATCCCTGTCATTACAGTATGCTGTTGTTCCTCATGACTACCCCATGTTTTTATAACTTACATGTTATTAGTATATATATTATTAATTCATAATAAGTGAAGCTATGATGTATGTGGCTAGAACTCACTTTCTCTATACTCCTCCTAAAAGTTCACACAAAGTGCATCAGCAGGTGCAGACACCTTGACCCATATTTATCAATGTGTTTACGCTAGCTTATGGCATAAAATGGGACTTGTAAAAGGAGCATCGGAACGTGCACCAAATTTGTGCAATTTTTTGTGACTTTGCTTCTCAAGTTTGAAAGTGCCAAATAACTGGGTGTTGTCTCCCAATAGACGTAGGTTAAACCAAATTTATTATCTGCAGTGAGGAGAAATGGCACAAGTCTATGTGTTCTCATAGCAGGCATAGAAAGATATTTTTTCTTGTCTTAGAGTCCAAAATGCAAAAAATTTATTATAAAGCATGCACCATTATTAGCATATGTCGGCCTATGAGTACCGAATAAAGGAAAAAAGGGTAAATTCCGAGATTTTATTTTATTGTTACCTTAAGTCCTTATGCATGGTGCCTGTATGGGGGTATTTAGAATCCCTACTGTTCAATACTATCCATAATATGGGGTTCAATTGCAAATTATACAATTTTTTGTAAAATATTCCATATGAATCAATGAAAAAAACTTTTAATGAAATCAGAGACATACAGTGTGGGCCCATATTTTTCAGTGGGGGGTTGTATTACAGCTCTGTACAACTTGTAACTTGTATGGAGCAGTAATACTATCGTGAAATGAAGCCCGAGACTGGAAAATGTAATGTACCAAAGATGTTGATTTAAATAATGAGTGGAATTGATCTTTAACCCTGAAATATTCAGTGATATAATGTTAAGTTATTGTTTAGTGTTTGACATCACCTTATTACTAAGTACCATTTAAATATCTAGTATTAAAATAGTACCTTTCAGTTTCATCCCAAAGTGTATTCACGTAGAATATGTCTGTTGTACAGTATTTTAGACAATGTAATGAATAATCATAACTTAGGTATGGACTATGAGATTATGTTTTTAGACACGATTGAATATTTCCTCTCCTGTTCACGAATTTTGGTTATTGTGGCTGACTTTGAACATCTAGCCACACCTAAAAAAGACCTGGCTACAGTATATCTGCATTCTTACCATTTAATGAGATCTCAAAGGTTTATTATATTCCTTACAGCAGCCATTCGTTTTCTTGTTCTTGCCACAAAAGGAAATTATTTTCAATTGTTATTTTTCTATTTAATGTCCTAGGAATAGGCCCTTAAAATATTACATTCAAGATATCAAATATAGATACTATAGCATCAAGGAAACATGGAGGAGCAAAAATATCGTTAGTTGTGCAAACCTGTTTTGGAGAGAGATTATGAAGGAGGCTCAACAGAAAGCAAGCAGAAGCAATTAAGCTAATGCAAGTTGGGTGTCAAAAGGTTATAGATATTTCAAGAGCTGAACAATTTACCGTCTGGAAAAAGAGGAGAGCTCTTGCATAAAATGTCTCCCACTTCAGATTTATTATGCTTTTAGTTGTGTTCTATGCAATACAATTAGCAGAAGGTGCCAATAAGACTTTACTTTTTTGTTCAAGGACATGGTCATCCCATGCCATATGTTATTAATTACATTGTCCTTTCCACAGTTTGCTAGAGGGGAAAAGAAGTTCTTTAAGATGCACCTACAGGATTTCTTAACATAATTTTCTAACAAAGAAAATAACTAGGACAGGAAATTGATTTCAAAAGACATTAGAAAACAGAGACTGTATAATGTAACTGCGGAATTGTCATGCAAAATTATAGTAATACTTTACTCATAACTTCTCTTAATCAGCAGGTAATAGGTTCTATTCTAGAAGAAATGCACAACTACAGTACATACCGCAACAGTCTTTTCTTGTAAGTGATTTAAGTTTCAGAATTCCTAACATAAGGTTCATTTTATTATGTCAATATGTTATAGAATAATAATTAAGATTTTTTTTTTACAGTCATATTAGCATAATCCTAGTAATTTATCTAATTATGATACATTATGGCTATTGATGTTCACTTAGCTCATCACTCTTTGTTGAAGGGTATTATGGCAGATTTTAACAAAAACTGTTTCGAAGATGTGTCCCAGGGTGTACAAAAACACTGCTACTCTTATTTGTTACAAATCCTGTGTCTTACCTAGGCTGATAGCTGTATTGATTTATGCTGCAATCCAAGTAGAATGAGAATCTAGTTACTTCCTTCCTGACAGACCTTGCCCTACACTTTCTAGCATTTATTGTTGTTCAACTTGAAAAAGAAGTGTGAACCTTAAACACTATAATCGCATTTTCACATGTTGCGGAAATTCTGAGGATTTGCTGTCCGGATCTGTGGGTGGAAAACACGTTTTTTTTAAAAATGTCATCCACATGCTGTCGAAAATTAACCAGCGTTGTGGATTTAAAATCTGCAAGATGTAAGTTTCCATTGCAGAATTTTACTATGGATTTAAAGGGAACCTGTCACCAGCATTTCACCTATTAAACCAGCAATATCATGTGGTAGTGGGTGAAAAATCATTTCTATATAACCTATAATTGTTATCTTAGTCGGCTTTGTAGCTTTCGTATTCAGCTTTTTAGTGTTCCCACACCGTATGCTAATGAGCATAAAAGTGTTATATCTCGGTTTGAAAAGAGTCAAATCTTAATTTCTCAAGTCCTTCCGAGTTTACCCCGCCTCCTTACTTTTGATTGACAGCTCCTTGCCTCCCCCAGCACACAAAATCCCACGCTTGTGCATTGATGCCCTCTTCTGGTGTGTGCGTACAATGGGACACCGGATTATTATGATAAAAGGCGCAAAATGTTTGCACACCATTATTTACAGTCGGAGGAGCAATTTAGGAGAGGGGAAATGGCAATGAACTTTGGATAGCAGCGGCCAGTGAGGGATAATTAAAGTTCAATAGGTGAAATGCTGGTCACAGGTTCCCTTTAAGTCCTTTCAATATGTGGGTTGAAATCTGCAGTAAAATCATGTGTAATATGCAGAGTTTGAAATCCGCAAGTGGTTTTTCGGCAGATTTTTCTGCTACTTGTGAATGCAGCCTGAAGGAGGATTGGAGGATTGGAGGATTCCCTCATGCTAAATTACTGCCAGGTAAAGCTGAGAGACAGAGGTTAGAGGGTCCTTTGAGTGTCCAGGTGACAGAGACCGTAACCCCAAGCAGAGCTAATATGGCTGACAATGGTAGCTGACAGTCAGAGGCACAAACAGCTGGTTTACAATGAAAACACTGCATATATTTCCTGCACATAATGATTCAGTACAACCGACAAGTTTTAATTTTCGACTGGTTACTGGGAAAGAAGTGAAGTGTCGTGTAAGTGGAACCAGTGCCGCACCTGGCATGAGGCGAGGTGAGCCGACAGCCTCAAGTGGTGCCACCTACCCAAAAATGGGGGGCAGCATTTTCAGCCAGGGACGGACTGGACCGGGGGGAGGGGGCATGCAGACTTAGCAGACGTGCCGATGATAGGCACGTCTGTAACACTCGTCATCCTCTCTGACGCTGTATGCAGCACGCGCCACCAGAGAGGAGAAGGTCTGCAGGAGGAGCGGTCGAGCGAAGAGGAGAAGTGACGAGATACACGAGGTACGCTCCTGCCTTAACTCGGTCGGCCTAAGCTGCTGGGACCGGGACCCGGGAGTCTACTGCAAGGGGGTCTGTGCATTTTATGTACAGCCAAGGGTTCTATGGGGCTGGAATAATCCACCCCATAGAGCCCTCACATCACTATAATGGAAGGATAGGGGGGGAGTCTGAGCATCTGACTTACTGCAGAGTGCTCTATAGGGGGGGATTCTGCCCCCCCTTTAGAGCAGTCAGTCAGATGCTCAGACCCCCCCTAACCTTGCAGTATAGTAACTAGTGAGGGCTCTATGGGGGGGATAATTCCCCCATATAGAGCCCTCTGCTGTCAGTAAAATGCCCAGACCCCCCCTTGCAGTATACTCCCGTCCCCCCCAGTGTTGGCCGACCCCTTTTAAATTAGTTGGGGCAGGAAGCTGAGCGCAGTATAATCCTTCCCCATAAACCTGCCCCCGCTAATTCAAAAGTGATCGGCCGACGCTGAAGGGTGGTTGATTCTACAAAGGGCAGTCTGAGCATCTTACTGACAGCCGACGGCTCTATAGGGGGGAATAATCTTCCCCATAGAGTCCTCACTAGCTACCATACTGCAAGGTTAGCGGGGTCTGAGCGTCTGACTGACTGCTGAGAACTCTAAGGGGAATCCGCCCCCTTAGAGCCCTTAGCAGTCAGTTAAACGTCCAGACCCCCACCTTGCAGTATAGTAATTAGTGAGGGCTCTATGGGGGGGTTATTCAGCCCCATAGAGCCCTCAGCTGTCAGTAAGATGCTCAGACAACCCCCCATCACTTAAATTAGTGGGGGCAGGAAGTTGAGCGCAGTATAGCTACCCCACAGCACTCCCCCACAGCAGTCAGAGTCAGTACCCTCCTTGAAGTATAATCCCCCCATAGCACCCTCAGTAGTTATTATACTGCAAGGGGGGGGGGTTTCAGTGTGATTGGTGCAACTTTCTAATTACTTTTTATTAAAAAATATTTTAACTTTTTGAGATACAGCTGCTTTGTATCCTGTATACAGAGCAGCTATATATAGCGCTGAATCCTGTATCCATCAGGTCAGCGGGACTGACTGATTCAGCGGGTCCTGCAGGATCGAGCTGTTACCGATCACATCTGAGTTCATAACTTAGATTTGATCGATAATAGGTGACCTAATGGATTCAGGTATCATCGCTATGTACAGCTGCTCTGTATACAGGATACAAAGCAGCTGTAACTCTTCTTATTTAGATATCGGTGCCGTAATATTTGGTGCCTGATATTTAAATAACCCCATGAACTGTCAATGGGGCGGTAATTGGCAAGGGGGCGTGTAACATCGCTGTGACACTGTCCAATCAACTTAGATTTGATCGATAATAGGCAACCTAATGGATTCAGGTCTCAGCACTATATACAGCTGCTCTGTATACAGGATACAAAGCAGCTGTATCTCAAAAAGTAACAATAATTTTCAATAAAAAGTAATTAAAACTTGCACCAATCGCATTGGTAGATATCTTTATTTTCTGGGTGTATGTGCAGCGTAGGTTCCCACCTTACAGAGGTCGCCTTGTCGTGGCAGGTGGGCAAACACTTTTTGATCAAAATGTGCACTAAGAACCTCCCTATTATAAGTAGATTTAGCAGAAATGCATATTTATTTATATTTAGTGTTTTAGGTGGCATTAGTGTCGCAGTGTGCTGTCGCTATTCTTTTTGTGCTGTTTATTTGCAGTCACAGGTGCTCTTGCACCTGCATACACATTTTATATCATTTAGTTTGAATGTGCTGTTCAAATTTTTGTTGTGTTTATGTGATCCATATATGTGGGGTTAGTGACTGCCTCCATTTTTGTTCTTGCACTCCCCCCATTCTGCCCTGGGTGATTTTAATTAGTTCAATGCTGGATCCTACCATCCCCAGGTATATATGTAGGCTTAGTCCCAGTTCTAGGTGTATGTGCAGCGTAGGTTCCCACCTTACAGAGGTCGCCTTGTCGTGGCAGTTGGGCAAACACTTTTTGATCAAAATGTGCACTAAGAACCTCCCTATTATAAGTAGATTTAGCAGTAATGCATATTTATTTATATTTGGTGGTTTAGGTGGCATTAGTGTCGCAGTGTGCTGTCGCCATTCTTTTTCTGCTATATATATATACTACCGTTCAAAAGTTCGGGGTCACCCAGACAATTTTGTGTTTTCCATGAAAACTCACACTTATATTTATCAAATGAGTTGCAAAATGACTAGAAAATATAGTCAAGATATTGACATGGTTAGAAATAATGATTTTTATTTGAAATAATAATTTTCTCCTTCAAACTTTGCTTTCGTCAAAGAATGCTCCATTTGCAGCAATTACAGCATTGCAGACCTTTGGCATTCTAGCTGTTAATTTGCTGAGGTAATCGGGAGAAATTTCACCCCATGCTTCCAGAAGCCCCTCCCACAAGTTGGATTGGCTTGATGGGCACTTCTTGCGTACCATACGGTCAAGCTGCTCCCACAACAGCTCTATGGGGTTGAGATCTGGTGACTGCGCTGTCCACTCCATTACAGATATAATACCAGCTGCCTGCTTCTTCCCTAAATAGTTCTTGCATAATTTGGAGGTGTGCTTTGGGTCATTGTCCTGTTGTAGGATGAAATTGGCTCCAATCAAGCGCTGTCCACAGGGTATGGCATGGCATTGCAAAATGGAGTGATAGCCTTCCTTATTCAAATTCCCTTTTACCTTGTACAAATCTCCCACTTTACCAGCACCAAAGCAACCCCAGACCATCACATTACCTCCACCATGCTTGATAGATGGCGTCAGGCACTCTTCCAGCATCTTTTCAGTTGTTCTGCGTCTCACAAATGTTCTTCTATGTGATCCAAACACCTTAAACTTCGATTTGTCTGTCCATAACACTTTTTTCCAATCTTCCTCTGTCCAATGTCTGTGTACTTTTACCCATATTAATCTTTTCCTTTTATTAGCCAGTCTGAGCTATGGCTTTTTCTTTGCCACTCTGCCCTGAAGGCCAGCATCCCGGAGTCGCCTCTTCACTGTAGACGTTGACACTGGCATTTTGCGGGTACTATTTAATGAAGCTGCCAGTTGAGGACCTGTGAGGCGTCTATTTCTCAAACTAGAGACTCTAATGTACTTGTCTTGTTGCTCAGTTGTGCAGCGGGGCCTCCCACTTCTCTTTCTACTCTGGTTAGAGCCTGTTTGTGCTGTCCTCTGAAGGGAGTAGTACACACCGTTGTAGGAAATCTTCAGTTTCTTGGCAATTTCTCGCATTGAATAGCCTTCATTTCTAAGAACAAGAATAGACTGTCGAGTTTCACATGAAAGCTCTCTTTTTCTAGCCATTTTGAGAGTATAATCGAACCCACAAATGTAATGCTCCAGATTCTCAACTAGCTCAAAGGAAGGTCAGTTTTATGGCTCCTCTAAACAGCAAAACTGTTTACAGCGGTGCTAACATAACTGCACAAGGGTTTTAAAGTGTTTTCTAATCATCCATTAGCCTTCTAACTCAGTTAGAGAACACAATGTACCATTAGAACACTGGAGTGATGGTTGCTGGAAATGGGCCTCTATACACCTATGTAGATATTGCATTATAAAACAGACGTTTGCAGCTAGAATAGTCATTTAGCACATTAACAATGTATAGAGTGTATTACTGATTAATTTAATGTTATATTCATTGAAAAAAACTGTGCTTTTCTTGCAAATATAAGCAAATTTCTAAGTGACCCTAAACTTTTGAACGGTAGTGTATATATATATATATATATATATATATATATATATATATATATATATATATATATGTGTAAATACATTTTTAATGGTGTACATAGCCTTTAAACTGTAGCTAAACTTTTATCATGTCATTGTGACATGTCAGAAGTTTTCATCGGTGGGGGACCGAGCACTGAGACCACCAGCAATCGCTAAAACGAAGCAGCAGAAGTACTCGGGTGACCGCTGTGACGCTTCATTTATGATCGACTTTCAGCCGAGTGAGCGGTGTACGGACTCATAGACTTTCTTTTGAGCCTGTACACAGCTCCAAGGAGAGCCAAACAGAATTGAAGTGGCACACCGCTCGCCCGAGAACTGCTGCTTCATTTTAGCGACTAGTTTGGGGTCTCAGTGCTCGGAACCTGCTGATCAAAACTTCTGACATGTCAAAAGTTTTTAAAAATGTTTTTACACTTTAAAGAGAACCTTTCACCTGCCCATAGATGTGCATTTGAGTGCAGCATGTAATGGTCAGGGCTGCACAAACTCTGGGGCACTTTAAAAAAAAATTCCTACCCTCTTTCGGTGCCGTAATATTTGGCGCCCGATATTTAAATAACTCCATGAACTGTCGATGGGACGGTAATTGGCAAGAGTGCGTGTAACATCACTGTGACACTGTCCAATCAGCTAAGGACAGTGTCAACAGCAAGAGCTGGGGAGAGGAGAGCATGTGCGTGTGCACGCTCTCACTCTTCAGCTCTCGGCAGGCAAGTACAAGACTGTGTGATCTCTCGCAAGAGATCAGTCTTGTCGTCCTTGTCAGCCGAGAGCTAAAGAGTGAGAGCGTTCGTGTATTTTTCATAACTAGCCAGATACAATAAAGCAGCAGCAGCCTAGCATTACCAGGGTGGGAAGGGCCACGGTTTTTGGCCCATCCCAGCCTGATAATACCAGCCTGCGGCCGCCCCGCTGCCTGACTGTCGTTTCAGATGGTCAGGTACTGGATCGTACTCGGCTCTTCCCGGTATCCCTGGCGGCAGTGGGAACTGGGGCAATAATAGGGGTTAGTGATAGCCTTGTTACTGGCTAATGGTAAGCCCCAGCCTTAGTAATTTAACGCTGTCAATCAGACAGCAGCCATTACTAGGCCATAATAAAGTATTAAAAAAACAGACATAACAAAAAAAAGAATTGAGCTCAAAACTGCCCCATGCAACCCTCATTCACCATTTTTTTATTTTTTTTAAAAAAGTACATCATCGAAGTAGTCCAATAAATCTACGACGTAGTCCAAACGGTCCAGCGGAACCTACCAAAAAAGAGTTAGCAGTATAAAAATGAAAAAAAATTACATTTGCCACAAGAGAAACTAGAGGTCAAGGAAAAATAATTCCCCTTCATGCTACTCTGCTACCTATCAAGTGAAAAGCCATCCGCCAGAGTGAAAAATGTTTCCCCATGGCGAAGGACAAGAAAGTCTAATTCCCAGGTGAGGCTTTCTTGTACTCCGCCATTAAGAAACGTTTTTCCTCCTGGCGGATGATTTATCCGTTGACAGGTAGCAGAGTTCTTCCGTAGCGGTGTTAGGGGGGCAAACTCGCCAATTGCCCAGTGCCCCCAGAATGGGCCGCTACTCTTGGGCCAGGGCTGTGTGCTTGCCCCCAGACTAAAATATGCCAGCCAACCCCTGGCCATAGGCTCCCTGCTCCGCCGTTTGCTCTTGTAGGCCACAGCCTGGTTTAGGCCTGAGGCCTACAAGAGATCGGAAGCACGCTGATGAGGTCAACTGCCCGGCACGATGACGTAACTACATCATGCCGTCCATCCCGGGCCACTGAACTCAAAAATCATAAGTCAATTAGGTAATAAAAAGGGGGCATAGAAGATGTGTTAAACGATTTTCAGTGATAATGCTGCGCTGCTGATCTATGATACTAAAGTAATACAGTAAGAACAATTCTTTAAATCTTTTCTATGCTTCAAACAGCACTTTAACAAATAAACAACAAATGTTTTCCTATTTATTTATTTTTTATATATTACGTGTTTGTTGTGTAAAGCTCGTAATGACAAAAACTTGGTCTTTTTATAGTTTGCCTCAGGCAGCAGAGGGGCTAGGTTCACCCCTGAGTGGAACACACAGAATAGAGTGAGGAATGCTTTCTATAACTGTGACACCCAGTTTAAGAGAGAGTTTGTAGTAATAGTACAGTAGGCGATCTACAGTATCAAAAGCTGAGGACACTTCTATGGGGAAATATATGGAGTAGTGTATCTTAACAGGAGGTAATTTGTGATGTTGTTTCAGGCAGTTTCACTGGACTGCTGGGGCCGGAAGCTGGAAGATTGAAAGCGGGTAAAAATGAAATTGTTCACACAGAGTTTTTTACGCTGATTATGATGCGGAAAATGCGTTGGAATCAGCTCCAAAAAACGACTGAAACGGCCTCCTATTGATTTCAATGGGAGGCAGAGGCGTTTTTTTTTTCTGTGGCGACATTTAGCCACACCCAGTAAAACAAAGTGGCATGCTCTTTCTTGCCGCAGTTCCACCTCTGACCTCCCATTGAAATCAATGGGAGGCAGAGAAAGCGTTTTTTTGCAGCATTTGTTTGCCCACAGCGCGCAAATCGCAGCATGAAATAGCAGGAAGGTGAAAATCTGCCTCAAAATTCCTTCAGGAATTTTGAGGCAGATTTTTTCTGCCTGCAAAAAAACTGTTTGAACAGGGCCTAAGAGTGTGTTGAGTTCAAAGTAGTGGCATACCTGCCATAAAGGTAGACCACGCAACTCGGGGGATCTTGCTGCACACATATTATTTTTACAGTTCCCATTGAGTGCAATGCTAGCTGAATAAATGTATATTTAGCTAGCTCCCCCGACTGGTGGCTGTGTGCAGCCAGAATTCTAAAAAGCAGAAGATTTGGCGCTTATGTGTGAAAAAAAAAAGCTTTGACACTTATAGAGATATATTATAAAATAATTGTTCACATTAACTTTATGTAAGAGAATTTACATTTGCAAAATTCTTAATATGTAGTGGTGCACATTCTGAGTTTTGCCATAGAGCTAGAGCCGGCCTTAGGGATGTGCGACCTGTGCGAGTGCACAGGGCGCTGCACCCTTCCAGCATGTAGGGTCGACACTGGGCTCTGCTCTGCTCTATCCTCTGCTCCTAGTTACACATACGGAGTAAATAAGAGCCGAGGAGCAGGAGCAGAGGAGGAAGCTCCGTCCACAGCCCGTCCTGCAAGAAACCTGTCATCTTGTCAGCAAGGAAAGATGGTAAGTGTCTATGTCTGTCTGTGTGTCTCTGTGTGTATATGTGTGTGTATACAGTATGTGTCTCTATGTTTGTATATCTATATGTTACAGTATGTGTACATATGTGACTGCATGTGTTCATGTCTCTTTGTAAAAGTGTGTGTTCAATATTAAAGTAGAACATTTAAAATAAAGATATCTGTACTGCCCCCTATATACCCTGCTGCCCCCTATATATTCTGTTGCCCCTTATATACCCTGCTGCCTCTTATTTACCTTGCTGTCTCATATATACCCTGCTGCCCCTTATATACCCTGCTGCCCCTATATACCCTGCTGCTCCCTATATACCCTGCTACCTCTTATATACCCAGCTGCCCCTGTATAAGCTGCTGCCCCTTATATATCCTGCTTCCCCTATATACCCTGCTACCCCTGTATACCCTGCTGCCCCTTAGATACCCTGCTGCCCCCTATATACCTTTCTGCCCCCTAAATAACCTGCTGCCCCTATATACCTTGCTGACCCTTATATACCATGCTGACCCTTATATACTCTGCTGCCACTTTTTTTACCCTACTGCCCCTTATATACTCTGCTGGTCCTTATATACCCTGCTGCCCCTTATATACTCTGCTTTCCCTTTTATACCCTGCTGCCCCTTATATACCCTGCTGCCCCTTATGTACTCTGCTGCCCCTTAAATACCCTGCTGCCACTTATATACCCTGCTGTCCCTTATATACTCTGCTGCCCCTTATATACTCTGCTTCCCCTTATATACTCTGCTGTACCTTATATACCCTTCTGCCCTTATATACCCTGCTGCCCCTTATATACTCTGCTGCCCCTAATATACCCTGCTGCCCCTTATATACTCTGCTGCCCCTTATATACCCTGCTGCCCCTTAAATACTATGCTGCTCCTTATATACCCTTTTGTCCCTTATATACCCTGCTGCCCCTTATATACTCTGCTGTCCCTTATATGCACTGCTGCCCCTTATATACCCATGCTGCCCCTTATATACCCTGCTGTCCTCATCTATAAAACTTTAACCAATTCATTGCTATTAATTAATTAATTAAGGGAAATCATATTTTTAAAGTGTATCTCCAGTTTGGAAGTGCAATGCAAGATATATATATACATATACTAGTACATATATACATACATAAATACATACATTCACACACACACACACACACACACACACACACACACACACACACACATATATATATATATATATATATATATATATATATATATATATATGCCTCTGTGTGTGCTTATATGTGCTTGTGGGTATAGTTATCATCTACTACATTATCTGTACTCAGAGTTAGCATGGTATTATCAGCCCTGTTACATAAAACTGCAGGTAACATCTACTACATTATCTGTGCTCAGAGAGTTATCACTGTGTTATCTGTGGTGTTACATAGGACTGCAGATAACATCTACTACATTATCTGTACTCAAAGAGTTATCACTGTTATCTGTGGTGTTACATAAGACTGCATATGAAATCTACTACATTATCTGTACTCAAAGAGTTATCACTGTGTTTTCTGTGGTGTTACATAGGACTGCATTTGAAATCTACTACTTTATCTGAACTGTGTATATATGTGCCTGTGTGGGTATGTATGGGTCTGTTTGTGAATTTGCCTTTGTGCTTGTATATATGTGCCTTTTATGTATTTGTATATGTTCCTGTCTGTGTATTTATCTGCCGGGGAGTGTGTGTGTGTGTGTGTGTGTGTGTGTGTGTGTGTGTGTGTGTGTGTGTGTATGTGCCTGTACGTCTATATATTTACCTGTATGTATGTATATATTCCAGAATGTGTGTATGTACAGTATATTTGCCTTTATGTCTAAATATCTGTCTTTATGTATGTACAATATACAGTGAAGGAAATAAGTATTTGATCCCTTGCTGATTTTGTACGTTTGCCCACTGTCAAAGACATGAACAGTCTAGAATTTTTAGGCTAGGTTAATTTTACCAGTGAGAGATAGATTATATATAAAAAAAAAAAAACTGAAAATCACATAGTCAAAATTCTATATATTTATTTGCATTGTGCACAGAGAAATAAGTATTTGATCCCCTACCAACCATTAAGAGTTCAGCCTCCTCCAGACCAGTTACACGCTCCAAATCAACTTGGTGCCTGAATTAAAGACAGCTGTCTTAAATGGTCACCTATATAAAAGACTCCTGTCCACAGACTCAATTAATCAGTCTGACTCTAACCTCTACAACATGGGCAGGACCAAAGAACTTTCTAAGGATGTCAGGGACAAGATCATAGACCTGCACAAGGCTGGAATGGGCTACAAAACCATAAGTAAGACACTGGGTGAGAAGGAGACAGCTGTTGGTGCAATAGTAAGAAAATGGAAGACATACAAAATGACTGTCAATCGACATTGATCTGGGGCTCCATGCAAGATCTCACCCCGTGGGGTATCCTTGATCCTGAGGAAGGTGAGAGCTCAGCCGAAAACTACACGGGGGGAACTTGTTAATGATCTCAAGGCAGCTGGGACCACAGTCACCAAGAAAACCATTGGTAACACATTACGCCGTAATGGATTAAAATCCTGCAGTGCCCGCAAGGTCCCCCTGCTCAAGAAGGCCCGTCTGAAGTTTGCAACTGAACATCTGGATGATTCTGAGAGTGATTGGGAGAAGGTGCTGTGGTCAGATCAGACTAAACATGAGCTCTTTGGCATTAACTCAACTCGCCGTGTTTGGAGGAAGAGAAATGCTGCCTATGACCCAAAGAACACCGTCCCCACTGTCAAGCATGGAGGTGGAAACATTATGTTTTGGGGGTGTTTCCCTGCTAAGGACACAGGACTACTTCACCGCATCAATGGGAGAATGGATGGGGCCATGTACCGTCAAATCCTGAGTGACAACCTCCTTCCCTCCACCAGGACATTAAAAATGGCTCGTGGCTGGGTCTTCCAGCACGACAATGACCCGAAACATACAGCCAAGGCAACAAAGGAGTGGCTCAAAAAGAAGCACATTAAGGTCATGGAGTGGCCTTGCCAGTCTCCAGACCTTAATCCCATCGAAAACTTATGGAGGGAGCTGAAGATCCGAGTTGCCAAGCGACAGCCTCAAAATCTTAATGATTTACAGATGATCTGCAAAGAGGAGTGGGCCAAAATTCCATCTAACATGTGTGCAAACCTCATCATCAACTACAAAAGCGTCTGACTGCTGTGCTTGCCAACAAGGGTTTTGCCACCAAGTATTAAGTCTTGTTTGCCAAAGGGATCAAATACTTATTTCTCTGTGCACAATGCAAATAAATATATATAATTTTGACAATGTGATTTTCTGTTTTTTTTTTAATATAATCTATCTCTCACTGGTAAAATTAACCTAGCCTAAAAATTCTAGACTGTTCATGTCTTTGACAGTGCGAAAACTTACAAAATCAGCAAGGGATCAAATACTTATTTCCTTCACTGTATATGTTCCAGTATGTGCGTGTCTGTATATGTGGTTAATTTTTGGTTTGTGTAGGGGGCAGCAATAGAGAGTCCTGCACAGGGCGCCATCCAACCTAAGGCCGGCCCTGCATAGGGCTATATAATTTCTGTATACATCCCTGTTATCCAATGAATTTGGAAGAGAATGGTAGGAGAGAGATTGGACGATTTAGGTGAATGGGGCTAGATGCACTCTCCTGCACAGCCAGGTGGCTGGGAGCACTGTTGTGCAGGGAAAACTTAGATTGAGACGCAGGGCTAAATAATCAATGCAGCCCCTTCAGTCTCAGGATCGGTGAGGGTCCCAGAGGTCGGGCCCTAATTGATCATAATGACGACAACATTTTAGGGATATGCCATCACTTTATAAGACGGGAATAACCCATAAAATCATTATGTAAATATATCAGTCTAAAGTGATAAATTAAAAAGAAGTCCAATTGAGTCTACAGGCTTGATATGGCTACCTTGCGGTCTCCTTTGTTCTCCTACTTTAATTCAAAGGGAACCTGTAACGTTGAACATACTGTCCTATCTGTAGGGAGAATGTTATATAGCAGGAGGAGATAAACAGATTGGTCTACACAGATATGTGTACTTTATTCATTTAAATCCCTGCTTACCGTGGGCTAAAAAGTACAGTGGGCAGTCTCAATAATTGATTGACAGCCTTCCCTGTATGAGTGTGAATACATAAATAGCTGCCAATCTGAGTAGGACCGCTTTATGGACTCTTAAAGGGAATGTGTTATCAAAAAATGAAGTTTTGGTGAATTTATTTATTTTCTATGTCACTATCTATATTAAAAAATAATCCTACAATCTTGCATTTTTTACTCTGGCAACTTCCTGTTCTTTAGAGATCACTTCTCAGCATTCATGGCATTATTATCACAGGCAGGATTACACTAAAAAGTAACACCTCTTTATAGATCGAGATAAATGGAGAAAAAAAGTGGATAAAATTCTCCAGCGCTGTCTAATTGTTGTGGAATTGAAGGATTCAATCCAAGGCAAGAAGTTTAAATAAGATATATGTTTAATGGATAAGAATGTACGGGTTACGAGATCGAACCGATCTCTTCATCAGGCAAAGAAACATATATGTTCTTATTTAAACTTCTTGCCTTGGATTGAATTTTCTCCATTTATCTCGATCTACTGAGGGAGCCCTGACAGCCCCTGCACGGATTTACCAGCTGCAGTCCTTTGAGACCATACAGGCATTTCTGGGTGTTGTGCTCCTAGCACAACACCACAAGGTAAGCACAACCGCTTACCCCCGACCCTTTGTCACTTTAAACAAGAGATGATGCACGATGTGCGCTGGGTGTTTTTTGTTTTTTCTCTTCTTGTCTATAGATAACCCCTTTATAGATAACACAGGATCCACCATTGGTGATAGACACAGCTTCCCTCCTATACCTTCCCACATAGTGACCTCTTCAAAGGTCAGAGAGCATGCCTAGAAAACCCTCCCTTAGAAGTCAATGGGTCAGCTCCAGACTATTGTTTACTATGGTCCATGTGGCTACTGTAAAGCATATCTCTACATATTGTTAACACCAACTCAGGCAAGATGGCTGCCCCCAGAATCATTAACAGAAATCAGAATATAAAAAATATAGTTGATACATTCCCTTTAAGCCCAGAGATAGAGGGGATTTAAAGGAGTTGTCAACAGGTACGGAACATTTAAAATCACTGCTTGCACGGCTTGAACGAGAATTACGCTTTTTTTCCATATTCTTTATTTATACATGTTTTTAAACATAACATAAAAACAAACAAACAAACAAAAAAACATGTACAGTATGAAAACAGACATTTTACTATACTATTTTTTACCTTTTCCTTGCAAATTTCTGTTTTAAATATAAACAGCATCTTCAGGCAATAACATCCTGTTTAAAAAAAAATAAAAAAATAATAATAATAAAAAATAATAAAAATAAATAAATTATAAATTCCTTATATAAAATATAAATTTCTCTCTCTCCACAGGGGACCCCCGGTCAGTCTCCTCTATCATGATATTTTAAAAGTTCAACTCGATACTCAGGAGAACCACAAAAATGAATCCATTCTGCCCATGTTTTTTGAAATTTCCGTCTCTTTTCATTACCACATGATATCAGATCTTCCATTCTCATAATATCATTTACTTTTAAGAGCCGGGCATTCACTGATGGTGCGTTCCGATCTTTCCATTTCATAGGAATACCTGCTCTTGCAGCATTTATCAGGTTTTTAAGAAGCAAATCTTTATACTGTTTATATGGGATATCACTGTGATGCAGAAGGAAGAGGTCAGGACCTAACGGTCCCACATCCTTTATTACCAATCTTATTACTCTACTGATCTGTCTCCAATAGACTTTGGGCTTTTCACATTCCCAGAATATATGAAATAATGATCCATTTTCTGCACCACATCTCCAGCAATTTGGAAAATATGACTTACAAATTTTATGAATTTTCAACGGGACCATGTACCAACGGGTCATTATTTTGTACCCTGTTTCTTGTGTTTTACTACATATACTTGTATTATAGGTTAATGTGTATATTTTGCCTCTTTGGTCTGCTGTAAATCTTATTCCCAGATCTTGCTCCAAAGAGGTCATATGCATCGGTGATCTCTCTCTATTTATACTAATCAGCAGTCTATAGATAGTAGATAAAGCTTTCTGTGTTCTCCCCTCACTACTACACATTTCCTTTAAACTTTGTAAATTTCATATCAATCTCTCTATTTTGTGGAAGGCCTACTAGAAAATGTGTCAATTGATTTGTTCTCCAAAATTCCAATGGACACGGGTCAGTTATCTGCATAATCTGTTCTTTGTTCAGCCAGCTTTGATCTCTCCTAAAGTGAATCCCTCTATAGATCCCTCTCTTCTGCCGCTTCTTAAAAATGACATCTTCTATCCCTGGTACAAACTCGCTTGTACCTAATATTGGTAACATAAGGGACAGATAAGGGGATTTGTTTTTCTCTTTAAAAGCTTTGTTGCATTCTCTTAATGTTGCTCCAATAGGTGGGTGACTACTCAAGTTACTCCTTATTTCTTTATTGGCCCAAGTTAGACAATCTAATCGGGTCTCCGAAAAAGTCTGTTCTACTTCTACCCATATTTTATCCTTTTGGCAGCACCAATCTATCACCAATCTATCACCCTATTCAGGTGAGTTGCCTGATAATACGACCTAAAATCTGGGAAACCTATCCCACCCACTTTCTTCTGTCTTTTCAGAACTCCCTTTGATACTCTAGCTGGTTTCCTGGCCCAAATGAATTTATGTTGCTGTTAAAGGGGGTGGGGTAATAGCGGGATTCACTGGTTAGTGTCACCCACTATTACTACCTCTTTTATAATCAGAGTCACTAGGGTTATGCCTAGTTCCCCTACCTTTTCCTTATACTAACGTCGATCTAATTGCTTTTTCTGCGACTCAAGGGAATAAGACCGTATAGTAAATAAAGATAATATTTATTAACATACAGTAATCACTCATATATAAATACAGTAACTAATCACAGTACAGTATAAACACTGTATCATAATCCTAATTATACCACCACCCACTTACCTAAACATACATATGAATACAGTTACGTTACAACACAATACACATAAGTTACTTGTAATTCTCACACGCTCACTATCTCTGTCCCACTCCCTCCTAATATAACTTTCCCTATACACTAAGGGTTAATACGGGATAAGGAGGAACAAGGGGAATGGGTTACTGTGTACCTGGGGATGTGCAGGTCAAGGGTCACTGCAGGGTACTTAGGGCAGCAAAGGTTAACAGGGTTCAGGGTTAAGTGTAGGGTTAAGTGTAGCTATTTCTACACTTGATACTTAGCGTGACTTGTTGGTGGAGCAGAAGCAGAGGCAGAAGCAGGAGCCGTAGCAGGAGACAGCAGCAGGTCGTTGGAGGAGAGAGACCGGACAGGAGAGGTGAGCCGGTTCATGGTGGTGTGGGAGGCAGGCAGATCCTAGCTCCTCTGGAGTCTAGTGTCCAAAGAAACAAAACCTCACAGTCCATAGAATGAAGATGAAATTAAATGTCCTAGTCCATAGAACAAAGCCTCAAAGTCCATAGAACAAAGTTGAAATAAAACTCACAGTCCATAGAATGAAGCCTCAAAGCTCATCAAACGAAGTTGAAATGAAACCATCATAGTCCATAGAACGGGGTTGAAATAAAACTCACAGTCCATAGAACGAAGCCTCAAAGCCCATCAAAAGCTCATACGAAAACCTCAAAGTCCATGAACCGCAGATTTCTTGTTCTTTCTTGCTTGGAATTTCTTCCTCTTGAGAGGCGTCAGCAGGTCTTTCCAGTGGCCGATCCAATTTTAGCATCCCGACCCGTGTAAGGCTACTTGTGCCCTCACACGGTCAGCCTTGGAATGGCTTAGGGTATGTTCACATGGCCAAATTTCAGACGTATACGAGGCGTATTATGCCTCGTTTTACGTCTGAAAATATGGCTACAATACGTCGGCAAACATCTGCCCATTCATTTGAATGGGTTTGCCGACGTACTGTGCAGACGACCTGTTATTTACGCGTCGTCGTTTGACAGCTGTCAAACGACGACCCGTAAAAATACAGCCTCGTCAAAAGAAGTGCAGGACACTTCTTTGGACGTTTTTGGAGCTGTTTTCTCATAGACTCCAATGAAAACAGCTTAAAAAACGGACGTAAAAAACGCCGCGAAAACGGTGTGAAAACACCGCGAAAAATGCGAATTGGTAAAAAAACGGCTGAAAAGCAGGGTCTGTTTTCCCTTGAAAACAGCTCTGGATTTTCAGACGTTTTTGTTGACTACGTGTGAACATACCCTTAGCCAGTCTTTCAACAACCTTTTGTACGTGATCCATTACTTTTCCAAGTTTTCCCAGCATCTTGATTGAAGATGAAACAATCTTTGTGAGGCGATATCCAGGTTTCTATCATAGCAGGTTATCACCTGTTATCACTTAGTACCCAGGAATCTACTGTGGGGCGGAGCATCGCCTTCCATTTCCCCTCTGACATTCAATCCATCATCGTATTGACCATACCAGTTCTTAGGTTGAGGTGGCAAATACCTACAAGGGTGTGTGAATACCTTACCTGTCCCTAAGGGTTCCTACACGCTACCCAATCATACAAACAAAGTGAAAAATAACCAAACATACAAAAATATTCCCCCACCAACCATAGGTATATGTACATATAGAGATTCATGCTCAAACAGCATCTCTCACTACTCTTCCATAAACACGTGAAAGGTACACATGTAAATGGGGTCACTACAGGCTGTAAATGTATGCCCGCCTACACGTACACACCTACTCGCTGTGGGACGGGCACGTCCTCACTGCGTATGCCTATGTTGCGGACACATATCAACACCTAGAATGTCTAGATGTACACCTTGAAAATTTTGTACGACCCATTGATTAAGATTTACACTTTACAAATATATATACACATACAATAATAAACAATTCTGGGTCGCAGGACTGTATCATTATGTCCTTAGACCCCGTCTACGAATGTATTCGTGGCTTTCTTCTTGACCTCGTTGTATTTGGTCAACCAGTCCTTTCATTCGTCGGTACACGCAGAACAGTCCAACGTACATAATCGTCACAAGAGTGAGAAGGAATATCA
This sequence comes from Rhinoderma darwinii, assembly GCF_050947455.1. Taxonomy (NCBI): domain Eukaryota; kingdom Metazoa; phylum Chordata; class Amphibia; order Anura; family Rhinodermatidae; genus Rhinoderma; species Rhinoderma darwinii. Next base: position 347,513,539 of record NC_134687.1, read on the forward strand.
CTGAGTGGATGAGCAAGTTGAAGAAAGAAGTGGCCTTGGGATTATATCCGAACAAGCTCTCCCACCAAGAAACTTCTGCGTTCACCTCAAGGTTGTTCACAATTCCTGTGATCTCTTTAGTGTCATGTTCCAACTGAATAGTGGCTTAGTGTTGGGAATCTTTCAGTTTCTCCACGACATCCTCTTCCTCATTGAAGTCTAGCAGGAGATTTCTTAGTTCAATGCCAAACCCAAGAGGAATCGTCTGGAGTCTCACAGGGGTGTCTGGACGGATGTCGAGCCTTTTTTCAGGGGTCACAGGAGTTCTTCCCTTCTGATCTGCCACATCAACGCCTAATACGGGATTAAGGGTACAGTATGCTCCTGGGAGGAGTAAGCCTCTTTCGGTACAGTTAGTCGCGTGGATAGTATATGAAATGTTCTGTATTTGATACCAGCACCAATATCCTTGACCTATGTATTGTCACGGGCACAGGGTATGTGGACCCACTAGGCCGCTCCGCCGTAGCGGGGAGGCAGCTGACCAGGTCACAGTCTATGCGGAAGTAAATGGCAGACAGTAATGCTTGGGTACCTGAAATAGTCCGGGCAGTGGCTGTGGCTTCAGCACGGATTGAGGCAGGTGCGGCAAGTAGCGCCAGACATGGCGGGCAGTATCCGATGAAGCGGTAGACACTTGATGTGGCAGATGACACTAGACGTGGCAGATGGCACTTGAAGTGGCAGATGGCACTTGACGTGGCAGATGGCACTTGACGTGGCAGATGGCACTTGGCGTGGCAGAAGACACTTGACGTGGCAGATGGCACTTGACGTGGCAGATGGCACTTGACGTGGCAGACGGCACTTGACGTGGCAGATGGCACTTGGCGTGGCAGAAGACACTTAACGTGGCAGATGGCACTTGACGTGGCAGATGACACTTGACGTGGCGGAAGACACTTGAACTCTGGTAGGCACAGGAACAACACGGAATACAGGAACGGTAACAGGGCACGGGTAACAGCTGGAACGGGAGACACTAAGGGACCATTTGCGAGACAGACTGGGAAAGACTAACAACGCTCAGGCAAGGATTAGGGGCCTTCTTATAGACCAGGAAATCGTGGCAGTTGATTGTGATGACGATTTCCTAATTGCGCGCGCTGGCCCTTTAAGGCCGGGCGCGAGCATGCGCGCGCTCCCTACGGGACCCAGCCGAACGGAGTGGAAGTGAGCGCTGGCATCTCCTAGGAGGGAGACGGAGGCCAGCGCTCACAGATCCATGGCTGCGGGCGTCGGGAGGTGAGTAAACCCGACGGCACGCGGCCATGGGCGCTACATGTATTTTAAGTTTGAAGAGCGTATTGGGTTGTCCTTCATTTCACAGGACCCCTCGGTATCCCAACACTGGTGTCTAAGCAACCGGTCGTAATTACCCTGGCAGAGGATAGCATCCTCCTTCTTCCAACATCCATCTGTGTCAAACAGATATGGATGGCTGCCCTCATAGGTTAGCGTAATGTCGGGGTAGGGAGACAGACATGTGAGCCCTAATCTACCCGCCACTCAGTCCCTGTCTACTTGCACGGCCCATCCTAGGCGACGGTGTACAACTGGGCGACGGTCCCTACGCTCAATAAGTGCACGACAGACAAACAGACAAGGGTACACAGAAGCTAAGGGAAATGGGGCAGTTGCCCACGGCAACACCGTGAGCAACAAGAGTAGTCAACGAGTCGAGTGAAACCAGAAGTGTACGAGGTACCAAACGCAGAGTAGGAGAGTAGTCAGTAAAGCCAGGGTCAATTTGAAGCAGAGGTCAATAGTACTAGCAGGAACAGCAGAGCCAGGAAACCAGACAGAATCACAGGTAAAGGAAGAGCAGGAAATTAAGGTATAAATAGACCGAGGGCGGGAGCTAGCTCCGTCTGGCCAGGATGTGATAGGTTCTCCCACTCCTCAGCCTACCAGCCTGAGTGGTAGCAGATCGAGTCACTCTATCCGACCTAGGAGCAGATGCAGACTGATTAACCACGGGCGTCGACACAGAAGCTGTGTCAGGCAGATCCTTTACAGTACCCCCCCTTTTATGAGGGGCCACTGGACCCTTCCTAGGTGGACCTGGCTTATTGGGGAACCTAAGATGGAACCTCCTGAGCGAGCAATACCCCAGCGTGAACATCCCGGGCGGGTACCCAAGTCCTCTCCTCAGGCCCGTATCCTCTCCAATGGACCAGGTACTGGAGGGAGCCTTGGACCATCCTGCCATCCACAATCTTGGCCACCTCGAATTCTACCCCTTCAGGGGTGAGAACAGGGACCGGAGGATTCCTCGAGGTAGCCAAGGACGGGGAGCAGCGTTTCAGGAGGGAGGCATGAAACACGTCGTGTATTTGAAAAGACGGGGGTAACTCCAGCCGGAAGGAGACAGGGTTAAAGACCTCAATGACCTTGTATGGCCCTATATACCGGGGAGCAAATTTTTTAGACGGAACTTTAAGACGCAAATTTTTAGAAGACTTACAAGGGGTTAGCAGAACGTCATCTATCTGCTTGTCTTTTGTATGCTATGGGATGCCTCTAGGTTCTTCTGAACCTGGGCCAAGACTGTGCACAGTTCCCGATGAACTACATCTACCTCGGGATTGTTGGAACCACCAGGTGAAACGGAGGAGAACCGTGGATTAAACCCAAAATTACAGAAAAAGGGGGAGACCCCTGACGAGTTACTGACCCGGTTATTAAGGGAAAATTCGGCGAGGGGAATGAAGGAGACCCAATCATATTGACAGTCGGAGATAAAACACCTTAAATATTGTTCTAGAGACTGATTAGTCCTCTCAGTGTGGCCATTAGTTTCAGGATGGAAGGCCGAGGAGAAGGACAGATCAATCTCCAACTTTTTACAGAAAGCTCTCCAAAACAATGAAACAAATTGTACCCCTCTGTCAGAAACAATATTGACAGAAACCCCATGGAGACGCAGGATGTGTTTGACAAACATGGTAGCTAACGTCTTGGCATTGGGTAGTTTCTTGAGGGGAACAAAGTGGCACATCTTACTGAAGCGGTCTACTACAACCCACACCACCGACTTGCCTTGAGATGGAGGCAAATCGGTGATAAAATCCATGGAGATATGGGTCCAAGGTCTCTGGGGAATGGGCAAAGAACATAGTAAGCCCGCTGGTCGGGACCTGGGAGTCTTGGATCTAGCACAAATTTCACAAGCGGCGACGTAGGCCTTAACGTCTTTAGGTAACCCAGGCCACCAATAGTTTCTAGCAATGAGGTGCTTTGTACCCAGAATGCCTGGATGGCCAAATAGTGCAGAGTCATGATTTCCCTGAGTACTCTTATCCGGAATTGCAGGGGAACAAACAGCTTGTTCTCAGGAAGGTTCCCTGGAGCTGAACCTTGATCAGCCGCAATTTCGGAGACTAAGTCAAAATCAACAGAGGATATGATTATACCTGGGGGGGGCAAAATACAAGCAGGATCTTCCTCCGAAGGAGGGCTGACCATGAAGCTACGCGACAGTGCATCATCTTTAATATTTTTAGACCCAGCCCTATAGGTGACCACAAAGTTGAATCTAGTAAAAAACAACGCCCATCGAGCTTTGTCTCAGGTTTAACCTACATGCAGATTCTAGAAAAACCAGATTCTTCTGGTCGGTAAGGACCGTTACCTGGTGCCTAGCCCCCTCCAGGAAGTGGCGCCACTCTTCAAATGCCCATTTAATGGCTAAGAGTTCGCGGTTGCCAACGTCGTAGCTACTCTTAGTGGGGGAGAACTTCCTGGAGAAGTAGGCACAGGGACGGAGATGGGTGAGCGACCTGGTACCCTGGTACAAGACAGCACCCACTCCCACCTCGGAGGCGTCAACCGCCATGATGAATGGCTCCATTTGGTTAGGCTGAATCAGCACTGGGGCAGAGATAAAGCACTTCTTAAGGATCTCAAAAGCATGGACCGCCTCTGGAGGCCAGTGGAGGAGATCAGCACCTTTGCGAGTAAGATCCGTAAGAGGCTTAGCGATGACCGAGAAGTTGGCAATACATCTCCTGTAATACTTAGTAAATCCCAGGAAGCACTGTAACCCCTTCAGGAAGGCAGGTTGGACCCATTCAGTCACAGCCTGAACCTTGGCAGGGCCCATGCGGAATTCATTAGGAGTGAGGATTTGACCCAAAAATTGTATCTCCTGCACCCCAAACACACATTTTTCGGATTTAGCAAAGAGTTTGTTTTCCCGAAGGTCCTGGAGCACCTTCCTGACATGCTCAATGTGGGAGGACCAGTCCTTGGAAAACACAAGTATGTCAACAAGGTACACTACAAGAAATACCCCCAGGTAGTCTCTTAAAATCTAATTTATGAAATTCTGGACGACCGCGGGAGCATTACACAACCCAAAGGGCATGACGAGGTATTCGAAATGACCTTCGGGCGTGTTAAACGCAGTCTTCCACTCATCCCCTTCTCTGATTCGGATAAGGTTATAAGCCCCCCGAAGATCAAACTTAGAGAACCATTGGGCCCCCTGAACCTGATTGAAGAGATCAGGAATCAAAGGAAGGGGATACTGGTTCCTTACAGTGACCTTATTCAAGTTTCGCTAATCGATGCACGGACTAAGACCACCATCCTTCTTCCCTACGAAGAAGAAGCCAGCACCTACCGGAGAAGTAGAGGGGCGAATGTAACCCTTGGCCAGGCTTTCCTGGATATATTCTCTCATGGCCTCACGTTCGGGACAAGAGATATTAAAAATCATACCCTTAGGGAGCTTAGCTCCTGGTACCAAATCGATTGCGCAATCGTATTCTCTATGAGGAGGTAACACTTCGGAGGCCTTTTTAAAAAAAAAACATCAGCGAAGTCCTGAATAAACTCAGGTAGAGTGTTCACCTCCTCAGGGAGAGAAATAAAATGAACAGAAAAACAGGACGTCATGCATTCATTACCCCATTTGGTAAGATCCCCAGTATTCCAGTTAAACGTGGGATTATGCATCTGCAATCAGGGAAGGCCTAAAACCAAATCGGACGATAATTCCTGCATCACCAGTACACAGCACTGCTCCAAATGAGTTCAAAAACAGGGGTATGCTGCGTAAAATAACCATTAGCAAGTGGAGTGGAGTCGATACCCACTACCGGGACAGGTTTAGGCAAATCAATCAATGGCATAGCTAGAGACATAGCAAATTCCGCAGACATAATATTAGCAGAAGACCCTGAATCCACGAAGGCACTGCCAGTGGCAGACCTACCCTCAAAAGAGACCTGAAAGGGAAGCAAGATCTTATTAGGTTTCATATATACGGGAAATACCTGTGCACCCAAGCGACCTCCCCGATGGTCACTTAGGCGTGGAAGTTTTCCGGCTGTTTATTCTTACGCCTTGGACAGTTGTTCACTTGATGCTTGTCATCCCCACAGTAGAAGCAGAAACCATTCTTCCTGCAGAACTCTCTACGTTGTTGGGGAGACACGGAGGCCCCGAGTTGCATTGGTTTATCCGAGATTCCCGTGGAAGAACGAAGCAACGGAACCTCGGGAGCCATCATGGGGGAGCCAGAGGAGAAGGCACAAAAACTTTCAAGTCGTCGTTCCCTGAGACGTCGGTCAAGACGTTCCGCTAAAGCCATAACCTGATCTAGAGAGTCAGAAGAGGGATAGCTAACTAATAGGTCTTTCAGGGCGTTCGACAGACCCAATCTAAACTGGCACCTCAAGGCAGGGTCATTCCACCGAGAAGCTACGCACCACTTCCTAAAGTCAGAACAGTACTCCTCAATGGGTCTCTTACCCTGACGTAAGGTCACCAGCTCACTCTCGGCAAAGGCAGTCTTGTCAGTCTCGTCATAGATGAGCCCGAGAGCAGAAAAAAAAGGTCAACAGAGGAAAGTTCAGGGGCGTCAGGGGCCAAGGAGAAGGCCCATTCTTGGTGGCCGTCCTGGAGCCGGGACATAATTATACCCACTCGCTGGCTCTCAGAACCTGAGGAGTGGGTCTTAATCGGAAATAGAGCCTACAACTCTCCCGAAAGGAAAAAAAAGTCTTCCGGTCCCCTGAGAACCGGTCAGGCCACTTGAGGTGGGGTTCAAGAGGTGAGATGGAGGGCACTAGCTGGTTAGCATCACGCTGGTTGCACCTCTGAGCCAGGGCTTGGACCTGTAGGGAGAGACCCTGCATTTGCTGAGCCAGGGTCTCAAGGGGGTCCATAGTTGTGTAGGAACCAAGGTAGAAAAGGTATATGGGCCTGTGATTATGTAATATCGGGGTAGGGAGACAGACAGGTGAGCCCTAATCTACCCGCCACTCAGTCCCTGCCTACTTGCACGGCCCATCCTAGGCGACGGCGTACAACTGGGCGACGGTCCCTACGCTCAATAACAAATAGACAAGGGTACACAGAAGCTAATGGAAATGGGGCAGTTGCCCACGGGAACACCGTGAGCAACAAGAGTAGTGAACGAGCCGAGTCAAACCAGGAGTGTACGAGGTACCAAACGCAGAGCAAGAGAGTAGTCAGTAAAGCCAGGGTCAATTTGAAGCAGAGGTCAATAGTACTAGCAGGAACAGCAGAGCCAGGAAACCAGACAGAATCACAGGTAAAGGAAGAGCAGGAAATGAAGGCATAAATAGACTGAGGGCGGGAGCTAGCTCCGTCTGGCCAGGCTGTGATAGGTTCTCCCACTCCTCAGCCTACCAGCCTGAGTGGTAGCAGATTGAGTCACTCTATCAGACCTAGGAGCAGATTCAGACTGATTAACCACGGGCGTCGACACAGAAGCTGTGTCCGGCAGATCCTATACAGTTAGGATATCCGAGGGGAGCATGGGATGAAGCACTATGTTCTGCATGACAACACCCAGGCTTGTGGCACTATATACCAATCTTACAGTGCCCGATACGGGTGCTAAGTATGAGGTGGTACACGTTAGATTCCGACACCCATGCCACTGAACTACCCACCAGTTGGTATGATTCATTGCAAACGAATATATCAGAGGACTTACCCTTTGTCGGAGGTTAAATGGGTAGTGGCCGCTATACAGTGAAGACACGATATGTTTCAAGTTGCCTGAGAGTTCCCACTGAATCTGTGTACATGCCAGAGCGAGTTGTGTTCTATCTTGCTCCTCCAAGAGACCAACAACTAACCTTCTAAACTTCTCTCGTAGAGCAGAAGATAGAGAGCTAGTGGCATCTATGTGCACATGCTGCAAACCCTCAAGGACATGGTTTACATCAAGCTGGTTCTTAAAACCTTCACTGGCATGTCTCCCCAGATTCCCAAGTTTACTCCTCAGGACTTTCACATCCATAGTGTTCATAGCTCCTACTCCCAACACACCTCCTCCTAGGCCCATGGCTACCAGATCCCGTCGTTTCCTGTTACTCCAGAGTCTATTTTCCTTTGTTACCTCTTGTCCCGCCTCTACCCAACCTCTTATCATGTCAATTTGGTTCCTCACGTACTCCTCACATCTTTGATTCCAGTGATCTACCCTGCAATCATCTAACGAAACTCTCCATGTGTATAGCACAAATTTTGTATCTGTGATAATTCTCCAGGGAGATGATAACTGAGGAGTAATGCGATCTGCTAATCTATGGGTAGGGACGTTACAAGAGTCAGAATGAGGTTTCACTGGCTGGAGACCTTCTGACTCGTAAGGAATTCGTACCACCATCACACATACCTGACCTCTTCCTTTAAAGGGATACCATTGATCACTGTCTCCAGCCTGTAATACTAGGTTCCGGATGGGTTTAATTTTGGAAAGATAGACCCACTGTGTAAATGTCCAGCACCCCTCGTCGACTGCCTCACAAAACGGCCATTTAAAGGAGCCATCTATATTGATGTTTAAGTTAATATCCCTGCCTCTGGGGTCCTTCCAATCGGAAGATACGTATCTATTCCGGTATTCCTCAGTCATAGGGGCCCCATCCATCCATACATCAATCATTGGGGCGTCCACCCCATTACATACTATATCCCATCTCCAGGGGTTAGTATCAGACATCACCATCTGTGTATCTGGTTCCCAGTGGGCATAGGTGACAAAATAATGTCCTGTCAACTCCGGTACACAGCCATCTCTCATTATAGTAATCATGAAAGATCGTATGGATGGGGATCTCTCTACCTGAGTATACCTATGATCTTTGTCATCAGTCCCTACTCCTAAAACAGTTGCTCTGTACAAGCCCTCCAGTTTTACCTGACCATCCTGATCATTCCATATTACTTGCCCAGAGTTACTGCAGTTTAGCTTCAACAGCATTACACTGGTCCTTAAATAGTCCGTGGAAACATGTCCATGTGCATATATTGGTTTACTATTCATGACCATATAAGAATCCCTTAACATACAGTATGCCTTCAGGGTGTCTAGTACAGGTATGGGTCTGTTAAAATATGTCCTTACTCTCAGGCCATCTTGACTACTAGTACTCAGGAAAATGGCTTTAAGAATATACCACCCACTATACTCTGCCCCAGTGACATCTTCAGGACTCAAAACTCCTTCCCTAGTGCACAACACCTTTGTTGTATTAGCCGTCGCATGCCTGTAAGGATGCAGATGTGGATTCTTTGATACCCATCTTAGGGATTTAGTGGGCGACAGGTCTAAGTCCCGGAAATGTCTATATTCCTAGAGGCATAGAGCATGTAAATCATGTTGAATGGCAGAGACGTTCTCCACCAGAGTATAGTGTTGAACTACACCATTGGTAAAACCCTCTCTCAGGAACCCATACAAATACCACTGCCCTGGCTCAAATGTAAGGTTGTTGTATGCTTCCAGCACTCTACCTTCCAAACATTCTACTGCGAGAAGACTTGGTAACCCAAGTAATCTGCCATCTGTTTCTAATGTGGTTTGAAGACTATCCCCAGAAGAACCAGTATCCGCCAAAATCATGCTTACCACTAGCATCATAAACTGGAGACATACCCTTTTCATGTGGTAACTACCCCTCACGATACTCGGTTCAGCGATGTTCCTTCGTCCTGAGATCTGCTAAGGGATAATGTGTTTAACATGCCTTCCCTTATCAGCTTCAAATGTATATGTAGTGTGTTTTGTTATTCACCTTCGACCTACCACTGCCCCTCACCCAACTCCAATATACTATTGAGATGGGGAGGCTTGGGTGGCTTTTGCTTGGTCGATGTGGATCCAATAAACTGTTTGTCGTCTAATTGACCTTTTCTTGGATGATTTCGGCCTCCGTACTTTTAGCATGGTCTCACCCATTACCTCCAGAACCTGGTAGGGTCTTTCCCAGTTTTCATCCCAGGGACCAGCCCTGCGGAACACCTTTACCATTACCGAATCTCCTGCAGAGGGCAAGGGAGTCTCCCCCTGTATATACGGTCTGTGCATCCGGATCGCTGCGTGTGGCAGGAATTCCTTCAGGTTCTGCTGAACCTGTTGGAGATACACATCCCTGGCAATGGCATCCTTCATAGGTTCAGATATCTGAGGCTCGTTTGGAAAGCAGAGCGGCATCTTGTGACTCGTCATGATTTCAAATGGGGTGATCCCTGTTGAAGATGCCTCTGTGGCTCGTATACCCATAAGCACAGCTGGGATTGAGGTCACCCACGAGGTACCTTTTTCCAGCAGTGCTTTAGAAAGCCGTGTTTTGATGGTGCGGTTCATTCGCTCCACTATACCTGCGGACTGGGGATGGTAAGGTACATGAAATCTTTGCTTTATGTCCAATAGTGCACAAAGTGCTTTCATTACCTTACCAGTGAAGTGAGTTCCCGGTCTGATTCTATCACTCTGGGCACTCCCCATCGTGATAGAACCTGCTCCCAAAGGACTAAAGCAGTAGTGGCAGCTGTATCATTTGCTGTTGGGATGGCTTCCAGCCCATTTGGAGAAGACATCCACAACCACCAGTGCATAACGGCAATTACGGCTACCTGCCGGTAATGGTCCTATGTAATCGATTTGTATTGCAGACCATGGTCCCTCTGCTGGAGGAACCCGCTGCAATACCGTCTTTAGAGCTGAGGCTCTTGGGTTAACTTGGGCACACACCAGGCATTGTTGTGTCACTTCCTCTACTGTTTTGGACATTCCTGGCCAGTATAATTTGTCCTTTAAGAGGGACAATAGTTTATCCCGACCAGGGTGTCCTAACAGCTGATAGTTGAGCCTCGTCAATTCTGCTTGCAGATGCTGCGGGACTACTGGTAGGGGAAGTGTGTTAGTACTCGTGCCATAGCACAGGATACCCTGTCTGATTGACCAAGGATCCTGTGGTGCAGAGATGTGTGTCATTAGAAGAGGATCTTTGGATTGTTCCTCCTCAAATGACACAGGACCATCCTTAAGGTTACTACTGCGTACTGCAACTTGATATGCGGGAACATCTTCAGTGCGTGCTTCTCGGAGGACCCCAGACACTGCAGCCAATTTGGCAGATTCATCTGCCTTGTTGTTTCCCAGGACCAAGGGATAATCCCTTTTCTGGTGTGCTGGGATTTTTAGGATAGCTGACTCTCCAGAATGTGCCATGCCCCATTCCCACAATTCTTTCAGGACAGTGACATGGGCTAGTGGTTTGTTCTGGCTATCCACAAACTCTCGTCTCTTCCAGGTTTCCAGATGAAGTGTTAGGGATCGGACCACATATGAGCTATCGCTATATATGGTAGAGATTAGTTCGGAATGCACTAGGTCAGAGAAGGTGCACGAATAGGGTCCCAACCCAATCGTATTTTAGAGAAAGTATTCGGCACACTGAGTCGTGAGTTTCTTTTTCTTGGAATTTATTATATTAGATGCCAAGGGTTTGGTGCGTGCAACGTTTCGGTCAAAGGACCTTCGTCAGGTACTACAAGTGTACAGAACATTACACGTGAGTATATTTGCATCATATACATATATAAACCATAAAATAAAACATGACATAAGTAAGAAAAATGATAAGAAAAATAAAATTGATAAGAAAAAATAATAAAATTGAAAATGCAATGTGCTATAAAGTAACACACGAAAATAATAATGTTACAACAAGAACAGAATAGGTAAATGGATGACATCCTAGTCCTGGGCACAACAACACGATACAGTCAGATATACGGTATATGGTGGAATGTCTCCCAGTGGTCTAGATGATGCACAGTACAATTTAGTAAATGACGATATCCATCAATCTTACTATTTCATGTTACCCTGATCCCTGATAGAGGGAGAATGTATGCTGATAGACGGTTTTGTAGAAGCTTTGTTCAAAAGAAATATCTAGACATCAGTATTTAAGGAAATAAGATATAGCAAGGTAAACATCCTATACTTGTTATTCTGTAGTTATAATTACTTGTACAATGCATTAACGTTGTATGGTCAAGTGGGCAGATAACACAATGTGACATAGCTAGCATATAAGGTCTGTTGGAGGTCAGGTGACACATGTACTCATTTGCTGTAAGCTGCTAATGTGTTATCAGTTTACCATGTCACTCCTTCAAACTGACAGCTCAGGGAATCCAAGGTAAGCATATTCCTAACTATCATCTCACAGGTGCAAAGAAGGACTATAGTGAGTGCAGGGCTGTTTTAGGCATACCTCGTTCCCCCGGGTTACTGGTATATCCAGATGATCGGCGCTGACCTCAGAATGGCGGGTTTCCGCTTTTTTTGGCACTAGTTTGAGAGTGACACTCATGGTTTAAATATCCCTGTATAGGGCGGGCGGTGGGCGTTCCTCAGCGCGCGTCTAGCTATCGACGTCATGCTGAGGGCGTTCTACTAGTCAGGGGACGCTCGTGGTATCTCCTGTCAAGACCCTGCCTAGCCAACACCTGATTGGCCGGCGCCGTCTCCTGTCACGCCTACACTCTCGGGCGTGTGACTGCTATGGGAAATCCCTGTTGCAGGTTCCTTATTGGTCTCGCAGCGAGATACAACTTGTGCCGTGCCGGGGGCGTGTCCTGTTGAAGGGAAACATCAGTAGCGTTGATGAGGTAGGTTTTTTAAGCCTATGTTACTAGGAGGATAAGTTAGAAGTGGAAATAGTGGTGGCCTGGATTGCAATAGATCTAGGCACAAACGGTGTATTCCACTACATGACAGGTTCGGGTAGATATTATGAAATGTTGTTTGTGGGCCTAGTAGTATCACAGTTTGTGGTCATCAAATGGCATGCATCTTAATTATCGTTGATTTGTGTAGACGGGGGCAAATAGTTCTATGCAATCACAAAACGGGAGGGAGAGGGAAACTCAGTTATAACGAAACATAGGAAAATCTCCTCTATGTAAGGGGGCACGTCATTAACAGTCTGCTGTTATCGGGTAGAGTAAAATGACCTGCGGGAGAATACGCATGATTGTTACCGTAGCCTAGTACCTTTATGTGAGTTACCACATCACCTACTGTGCAAGAGGACCAATATTCTAAAGGATACCCTGTTCAGCATATATCGGATGATGGTAGGCTATATGCCTTATGTTAGGTCAGCGTGTCTGAAAAAAGAGGCATTAGTCATATTTTGCATCAGTAATGGTTATTATTGCATATTTACATAAAACTGCTCACTTCGTATTCCCTATTCAGGCCTCTGGGTTCCAATGTTTGCAATCTGTGGATCCAGTATGCCTCCCTGCGTTTAAGTGTCTTAATCCTATCCCCTCCTCTCCTTGGGGCTGGTATATGCTATATCACCTGGAATCGCAACTGCGAGATGTTGTGTGTTCTGGATAGAAAATGTGCTGGGATTGGTAGTAGGGTTTTGTTGCATCAAATATTGCTCTTATGCTGTCCTATTCTATCCCGTATGCGCTGCGTCGTTTCTCCAACATACGCTAGCCCCCATGGGCACTTTATCATGTATATGACGTAGTTAGTATTACATGTGAAGTATTCATTTATTGGTATGCGCTCGCCAGTTTGGGGATGTTGTAGTGTATCGCCCTTTATTATGTGGGAGCATTGCAAACAAGATCGACACGGGAAGGTCCCTCTTTTTGGGGTATTAAGGAAAGTTTGTCTTGGTGGTCTCTTTGCTGATCCTACATCTGCTCTTATTAACCTGTCTCTGAGGTTCCGGGGTCTCTTAGAGCATGGAAGAAATGGAGTCTGGAATTCTGTGACTTTTGGATATGCTTCTTTGAGAAGCGACCAGTGCTTTCTGATAATATGGTGTACCTTATAAGCACAGGGGTGGTACGTATGCACGAAAGGTATACATTTGGGTTTGTCTCTGGTTCTGTTGGTAGCTGTCATCAGTTGTGCTTCTCTTAATGTTTGGCTTGGATAGCCTCTGTCCCTAAATTTTTGGGTCATATTGGTCATGCGCTTGGTCCTATTGTTGGTATCGTCTACTATCCTAGTTATACGTGTGTACTGGGACTTTGGAAGGGATCTCTTAGTCGCTATCGGGTGACAGCTGTTGTAGTGTAAGAGGCCATTCCTGTCTGTTTCTTTTGTAAACAAATCAGTACTGAGGTGGCCACTGTCATCCTTGATGACCATGGTGTCCAGGAAACTGATCCTGGATTTGTCAAAATTCAATGTAAACTGCAGCTCCGGCCAATTGTTATTGAGGTACTCCATGAATTTTAGTAATTTCTCCTCGGTGCCCTGCCATAGGCAGAATATGTCATCTATATATCTGGTACATAACAATATATGTTCTTTAAACATAGTTGCGGGGTATATGAAATTCTCCTCAAAATGGGGCATATAGCAGTTTGCGTATGGTGGTGCCACATTGGATCCCATAGCTGTGCCCCTCTTTTGAATAAAATATGTATCCTCAAATAGAAAGTAGTTATCGGTTAGGATAATGGTCAGTAGATCAAGGCCTAAGTCTATGATCTTTCTCTCTTTCTCAGCCTTAGTAAGTATCTCTTCGACCGCAATTAGCCCTTTTGTGTGTACAATCGTGGTGTAGAGGCTGCAAACATCCAGGGTCACCAGGATGACATCTGGAGCTAGTACCTCAAGTGTGTGGATGATCTCTAAGAAGCTAGAAACAGAAAAGACCTTGTATTCTTTACAAGGGGAGTAAGGAGTTTCTCCATAAATTTCGAGAGTGGTGTAAACAGTGAATCCGTGGAGGCCACTATCGGCCGACCAGGAGGGTTATCTAGACCTTTATGTATTTTAAGAAGTATATAGAACACTGGTATGACTGGGTGTCTATTGGTCAAATAAGATACCGTCTCTTAGTCTATCGTACCTAGAGCCATATGTTTCTCTAGAACGTTCTTTATTTTTAATGCGATCTTATTGGTAGGGTCCTGATTCACGGGTAGGTAGACCGAAGTGTCCTGTAACTGTCTATGTATCTCTCTGAAATAAGTGGACCTGTCCATCACTACAATTGCTCCCCCCTTATCAGCAGGTTTAATAATCAGATCCTTGTCCCCGGTAAGGGAAGACAAGGCTTGTCTGTCCAGGTTACTTAAATTGGCCTGACTTTTAAACTGGCTCGAGTCTCGAGAGGTAATCACAGGGCCCTCTGAAGGGTTGACATCTGTCCCTTCATTCCTCCGGGGCTCCTCCATGTTGGAGAAGTAAACCCGTAGGCATAGGGATCTGAAGAAACGATTAAGATCCATGTCTAGCTGGAACAAATCGTACCTGTATGTTGGGCAGAAGGAAAGGCCCTTCTGGAGAAGGAGTAGCTGGGCTGGACTCAGGGTTTTGGACGAGATATTGACTATCAGTGATTGTGATGTAGAGGTCATACCTGTGATCTCGTCTCCATTGCCCGATTGATTTCTTCTTGATTGCTTTCCGCCTCTCCTCGTCCTCTTCTTGGGCGTCTGCCCCGTCGTTGGCCTAAAAAACGGTTCCCATACGGTCTTTGCTGACGGTATTCCTGTCCTTCGCCCCCTGATCCTGAGTACGAGGATCCTGATGAGATGTATGCCCCTCTTCGTGTTTGTCTGCCGCCTGGATATCCCTCATGCCACTTGTATACTCTTTGGTTGTTATAGTCGTCCAGATCCCTCTGGAATTTCTTCCTCTTTTGTTGTTCTATTTCAATTCTATGAGTGTTGAGAGTTACTCTTAACTTGTCATCGAATGTATTGTACTCTGCGACAGGCATAGTGGCCCTCATCTGTTGTTCAGCCGCTGTAATTTGTTTCTTTAATTCCACGATGTTCTTCCGCAGATGCGATATCGTCAACGTCATCAGGTCTAGTGAGCATTTGTTTAGTATATGCTCGAACTGCTTGCAATATTCTTGATCTTCATTGAACATTGTTGGTCTTATAGGAACCCTTAGGCCCCTTGGTATCCGTTGTACTTTCACGTATTCGGCTAGAGTTGCGCTGTGTAGTTCCTGGTTAATCAGGCGTTTGGAGGTTCTTTCTAGATCCCGGGTACGGACCTCTGATGGTGGTGTTTGTAGGAAATCCCTGGAGATTGTTACCTGGGATAGGATGTCATCCGTCTGTTCTTGGTTGTAGGAGAAGATAGAAGTAGACATTTTTCTCGTCTGTGCAGATCCGAATGGGAAACTGGTAGAGATTGGTTCGGAATGCACTAGGTCAGAGAAGGTGCACGAATAGGGTCCCAACCCAATCGTATGTTAGAGAAAGTATTCGGCACACTGAGTCGTGAGTTTCAATTTCTTGGAATTTATTATATTAGATGCCAAGGGTTTGGTGCGTGCAACGTTTCGGTCAAAGGACCTTCATCAGGCACTACAAGTGTACAGAACATTACACGTGAGTATATTTGCATCATATACATATATAAACCATAAAATAAAACATGACATAAGTAAGAAAAATGATAATAAAAATAAAATTGATAAGAAAAAATAATAAAATTGAAAATGCAATGTGCTATAAAGTAACACACGAAAATAATAATGTTACAACAAGAACAGAATCGGTAAATGGATGACATCCTAGTCCTGGGCACAACAACACGATGCAGTCAGATATACGGTATACGGTGGAATGTCTCCCAGTGGTCTAGATGATGCAATGCCCTGGGGAACGAAGTATGCCTAAAACAGCCCTGCACTCACTATAGTCCTTCTTTGCACCTGTGAGACGATAGTTAGCAATATGCTTACCTTGGATTCCCTGAGCTGTCAGTTTGAAGGAGTGACATGGTAAACTGATAACACATTAGCAGCTTACAGCAAATGAGTACATGTGTCACCTGACCTCCAACAGACCTTATATGCTAGCTATGTCACATTGTGTTATCTGCCCACTTGACCATACAACGTTAATGCATTGTACAAGTAATTATAACTACAGAATAACAAGTATAGGATGTTTACCTTGCTATATCTTATTTCCTTAAATACTGATGTCTAGATATTTCTTTTGAACAAAGCTTCTACAAAACCGTCTATCAGCATACATTCTCCCTCTATCAGGGATCAGGGTAACATGAAATAGTAAGATTGATGGATATCGTCATTTACTAAATTGTACTGTGCATCATCTAGACCACTGGGAGACATTCCACCATATACCGTATATCTGACTGTATCGTGTTGTTGTGCCCAGGACTAGGATGTCATCCATTTACCGATTCTGTTCTTGTTGTAACATTATTATTTTCGTGTGTTACTTTATAGCACATTGCATTTTCAATTTTATTATTTTTTCTTATCAATTTTATTTTTCTTATCATTTTTCTTATGTCATGTTTTATTTTATGGTTTATATATGTATATGATGCAAATATACTCACGTGTAATGTTCTGTACACTTGTAGTGCCTGACGAAGGTCCTTTGAACGAAACGTTGCACGCACCAAACCCTTGGCATCTAATATAATAAATTCCAAGAAATTGAAACTCACGACTCAGTGTGCCGAATACTTTCTCTAAAATATCGCTATATATGGTTCAATTCCCTGGGGGCTTAAGGAGAAGGGCTTCTCGTACAGCCTCCAGTTCAGCCCGTTGTGCTGACAGGTGACCTGGCAGCCAGACAAGACTCTGGGTACCTGTGGTCTCATCCAGAACAGCAAACCCTGTCACATAAGTACCATCCAGATAAAAGCGAGAGCCATCAACAAAGATGATTCTGTCATCTGGATGTGTATTCGTCCTGAACAGTTGTGAGTCAGTGGTCAACGTGGGTTGACCACAGTCATGTTCAGTTACGGTCGTATTTAACAGCTGGGAAAGAACATACTTTGCCTTGTGACTCACTGTCAGATTTCGTCTACTCAGGTCCATTATCCACCTACCGAATCTCTGTTGAGAGTCTCCAGAGAGTGTGTCCCTGAGCAGGAGGACGAATGGAGAGTGCGGAGTCTGTATAGTGAGGGGCCTGAAGCCTACAATATGCTCTGTCGTCTTGACCGCATAATGTATGGCTGCCAGTTGTTTGGCACACTCATCAAAGCCTCTCTCAACAGGTGAAAGAAGCCTGGAGAAGTATCCCAGAGGCCTGTTCTCAGATCCTACCAGTTGTAGGAGGACCGCCGAGATAGACTCTGTACCAGCATGGGCCTGAATGGCCATTTCCCTATCCGGGTGAGGGGTGGCCAGGACTGGGGCAGACGAGAGGTCTCTCTTCAGAGTAGAAAAGGCCTCCTCCTGTGTCTCAGACCAGTACCTCAGGGAAGGTTCTTCCCCTCTGAGAAGTTCATATAAGGGTTTTGCTTTAGCAGCAAAATCTTCTATGAACTCTCTCATGAAATTTGCTACTCCTAGGAACTTGCGCAAGTCCTGTAGAGTGCCTGGTCTGGGTAATTTCACCATGGCTTCCACACGGGCCACCATGATGCCTTTGGCTCCATGAGAGATCTGGACACCAAGGAAGGTCACTTCTGTCCTAGCAAGGTTTGCCTTGTGAGGGCTCAGTTTGAGCTCCGCCCGGGCCAGGAGTCCCAACAGTTCCCTCAACAGAGCCAAGTGTTCTTCCATGGTTTCTGTATGAAGGAGCAAGTCGTGTACATATTGCAGCAGGCCGTGAGAACACACTCAGTACGGCTGCCAATACCTGGTGAAAATATGTAGGGATATTTTGGAACCCCTGGGGGAGTACACAAAACATGTACTGCTTGTTCCCCACCGTGAAAGCAAACTTGTACCTACAACTCTGTGTTATCGCAATAGAGAAAAACCTATTTGCAACATCAATGGTCGAGAATATGTGACTTTTGCCACTTATCCTCGCCATTATGTCAGGAGTCTGTGCAACATAGAGGTGTATTTGTTAAGGACCCGGAGGTCTATCGTTAGCCTTCATGCATTGGTGTCCTTTTTCTTAACTGGCCATAGAGGGTTATTGCATCTTGAATTACCCTCTATGACCACTCCCCTAGTTGCTAAGTCTTGGACTGTATCCATTATTGACTGTGTGGCTTCGGGAGGAAAACAGTATTGTCGTTGAGGTGGCGGGTCTTGCCCTTGTATGTCCACCTGAACGCCAACCATTCTCCCACAGTCATTCTTGCCCTGAGCCCAGAGGTCTGGGTGCTCGTACACAATAGGCTCGAGGTCTGCATTGTGTGCAAACTCTGGCCATTTGTGTTCCAGGATGTCAGTTGTGTTGCCAACCATGGGCAGGGGTGGTCCCAGACAATGACGTTGTATGACACATACCTTTTGATTGTCTGGGGCCCCTCCACACAATGCAGTTTGCCAGGTCAATGATCCATCCTTTCTGTGTCATTACATCGGTTCCAATGATATTGTAGGAGCCATGGTAATACCACATTAGGATTTTCAGGGTCACGTATTTGGCAATCTGAACCACAACTTCATCTATCCTGTGGATTCTCCCCCCCCCCCCTTGTTGGTGATCAAATCCGATCACAACACATTGAGGGCTGTCTGGTTGTAGATCATGTTTGACATTGGTAATTGAAATTTCCACACCAGTGTCAAGCATGATCTTTGTGTCCTGGTTTTTATTTTGGCTTTAATGTGGGGTCTCCCTGAAGAATCCAGTATGATGTGACATACTGGACCCAAATCTTTAGGGATCCCGAGCCTTCAGTTAATTGGCACCAGACTACCAGTGGGTACTTCTGTGGAACAAATCGCCACCTGCGATTTGTCCACTGAAGCGTTATGTGCAAAATTGGGAGATTCTGCACCTAACGTTCCGTTACCTACTTTGTCTGGAGCATTTACAAGTCTTCCTGCAAATGTCCCTGGCTGTTGTCAGTATGTTCCCTGGTCTGTTTGGCATAAATAGGCTTCATCTTGAAACCATTGTTATTACCATTCTTCTCGGGGTAGGTACAATTCGTGCGTACCAGTTTAGGACAGTTCCTTTTCATGTGACCATATTGTAGACACAGGAAGCATCGTATGCTGCCTGTCTTTTCTAATGATGGAGCTGTTGGAGCTGTGGGATGCAGAGATGGGTATATCTTAGCATGATCTCCACGTTGATCTTGCGATTTAACATTGACATCCCCACGCTCCCTAATTTTAATGGTCTTCTTATTGTCCAGTATATCCTGTCTATACTGCTCATTAATCATGGCTGCATCAATGAGCGATGGCTCCCTTGCTGCACTCAGCCGTATTGCAGTGTCAAGGTATGTACATTTTTCCACAAACATGCGGACCATGCCTTGTGGAACTCCCATACCCTGGTCTTTGGTAACCTTCCTGTACATTGCTTCAAACCGACCACAGAGAGTCAAAGGCTCATCCTGTATGGAAGGTTTGAACTTTGTAAGGATCTATGGAGTGACATCCAGATGACCTGTTGCCAATCTCATGAGTATTGAAAGGCGATCTTCCTCATCATGAAATTGGCCATTTTTTGGATACATACTCCCAGTTGCTTCGTACCTCTGGTTGAGGTGGGTAGGCAACCATATTTGGATAAGTTCCATGCGATATTCCGGGGCCACCGAATATTTTCTGCAATGGCCCTCAAAAATATCACATGCCGTAAACAGATCCACACTAGGATCATACTTTGGGATCTCTTTACAGATCCTCAACAAGAAGTTTATCCTTTCCATGTTGTTATGGCGGTGATAAAATTCTTGTGATTTTAGAGGACATGTTGGTGGATTGGAAGGGGTATGTACCGTATCTCATCCGCTGCCCAATCCCCGAGTGGAGTCCTCTCCATGGAGGCGACTACTACGTCTATTCTCCAAGGGTGTTGGAGAAAAAGTCAATGTCTGCTCCACCTGTACCCTAGTATCTGAACCCGGATTATTGGATCTGTGATCCTCAGAAGACAATGGCGCTGTTGCCGCTGTCTCCCCCTGTGCCGTTCCCGAAACACAAACCTGTTTCATGGGCAAGGGTCCCATGCCGTTACTACTAGGCCAAGACAGCTGAGTGATGGTCTGTTGCAAACTCGCAATGGTTTGCAACTTTGCAGCTAGATCACCCCTGAGTGTCTCTATCATTGCATCCATGGATGCAGTCCTATGTTATGCCTCCACCCACATACCTAAACATACATATGAATACAGTTACGTTACAACACAATACACATAAGTTACTTGTAATTCTCACACGCTCACTATCTCTGTCCCACTCCCTCCTAATATAACTTTCCCTATACACTAAGGGTTAATACGGGATAAGGAGGAACAAGGGGAATGGGTTACTGTGTACCTGGGGATGTGCAGGTTAAGGGTCACTGCAGGGTACTTAGGGCAGCAAAGGTAAACAGGGTTCCGAAAGGGGTTAACTCAGGGAACTTCAGGGACAGCAGGGGCACCAAGGGTTACTCAGGGAAGCAAGGGTTAACTTAGTGACAGTACTCAGGGAGAGTAGGGGTTAACTCAGGAAAGCAAGGGTTAACTTACTCAGGGAGAGTAGGGACAATACTCAGGGAGAGCAAGGGGTTAACTCAGGGACTATGGGAAGCAAGGGTTAACTTACTCAGGGAGAGCAAGGGGTTAACTCAGAGACTCAGGGAAGCAAGGGTTAACTTGACACTACTCAGGGAGAGTAGGGACAGTATTCAGAGGGAGCAAGGGGTTAACTCAGGGAACTTCAGGGACAATAAGGGTTAACACAGGGACTCAGGGAGAGCAAGGGGTTAACTCAGGGACTCAGGGAAGCAAGGATTACAGCAGGAGGAGACAGGGAGAGACAGGGTTAAGTGTAGCTGTTGCTACACTTGATACTTAGCCTGGTGGAGCAGAAGCAGAGGCAGAAGCAGGAGCCGTAGCAGGAGACAGCAGCAGGTCGTTGGAGGAGAGAGACCGGACAGGAGAGGTGAGCCGGTTTGTGGTGGTGTGGGAGGCAGGCAGGTCCCAGCTGCTCATCGTTGATGTAGTGGTGAGGTCGTCTTCAGCTGCTGAGCGTACCGACGCAGGGCTATTTAACCCTGTCGGTACATTCGCAGAGGGGGACGAGTGGCGCTTGCCCCCGGCTAGCATGGGTCGGCATGATGATAATGTATCACCAGCCGACTCATAAATGCCCGCGCGAGACCGTCGGTGCGCGCGGCAGATTTGAAATGGAGACAGGGGATAACTGTCCCCTGTCTCCATGGTTTCCAAACAAAGCAGGGCAATGCTAATTGTCCTGCTTTGTTTATAGCTGTATTCATGACCAGGGCTGTTGTTGTTACAGACCTGGCTCATGATTCATTATATGTATTATACATACACATTATATATATGTGTATACACACATATATACACACACATATACACTAATATATATATATATATATATATATATATATATATATATATATATATATATATACTGTATACACTACCGTTCAAAAGTTTAGGGTCACTTAGAAATTTCCTTATTTTTGCTCTGAAAGCTTGCATATAGAACTTTTATGGTTAGCCAATAAAGGTATCATACCTATTATACTTTTGTCTTTTTTGACACAAAAGTATTTAACATTTCTTATTTTTGCAAGAAATGCACAGTTTTTTTCAATGAAGATAACATTAAATTAATCAGAAATATACTCTATATATTGTTAATGTGCTAAATGACTATTCTAGCTGCAAACGTCTGGTTTTTAATGCAATATCTACATAGGTGTATAGAGGCACATTTCCAGCAACCATCACTCCAGTGTTCTAATGGTACATTGTGTTTGCTAACTGTGTTAGAAGGCTAATGGATGATTAGAAAACACTTGAAAACCCTTGTGCACTTATATTAGCACCGCTGTAAACAGTTTTGCTCTTTAGAGGAGCTATAAAACTGGCCTTCCTTTGAGCTAGTTGAGAATCTGGAGCATTACATTTGTGAGTTCGATTAAACTCTCAAAATGGCTAGAAAAAGAGAGCTTTCATGTGAAACTCGACAGTCTATTCTTGTTCTTAGAAATGAAGGCTATTCCATGCAAGAAATTGCCAAGAGACTGAAGATTTCCTACAACGGTGTGTACTACTCCCTTCAGAGGACAGCACAAACAGGCTCTAACCAGAGTAGACAGAGAAGTGGGAGGCCCTGCTGCACAACTGAGCAACAAGACAAGTACATTAGAGTCTCTAGTTTGAGAAATAGACCCCTCACAGGTCCTCAACTGGCAGCTTCATTACATAGTACCCGCAAAACGCCAGTGTCAACGTCTACAGTGAAGAGGCGACTCCGGGATGCTGGCCTTCAGGGCAGAGTGGCAAAGAAAAAGCCATATCTGAGACTAGCTAATAAAAGGAAAAGATTAATATGAGCAAAAGCACACAGACATTGGAAAGAGGAAGATTGGAAAAAAGTGTTATGGACAGACGAATCGAAGTTTGAGGTGTTTGGATCACACAGAAGAACATTTGTGAGACGCAGAACAACTGAAAAGATGCTGGAAGAGTGCCTGACGCCATCTGTCAAGCATGGTGGAGGTAATGTGATGGTCTGGGGTTGCTTTGGTGCTGGTAATGTGGGAGATTTGTACAAGGTAAAAGGGATATTGAATAAGGAAGGCTATCACTCCATTTTGCAACGCCATGCCATACCCTGTGGACAGCGCTTGATTGGAGCCAATTTCATCCTACAACAGGACAATGACCCAAAGCACACCTCCAAATTATGCAAGAACTATTTAGGGAAGAAGCAGGCAGCTGGTATTCTATCTGTAATGGAGTGGCCAGCGCAGTCACCAGATCTCAACCCCATAGAGCTGTTGTGGGAGCAGCTTGACCGTATGGTAAGCAAGAAGTGTCCATCAAGCCAATCCAACTTGTGGGAGGGGCTTCTGGAAGCATGGGGTGAAGTTTCTCCCGATTACCTGAGCAAATTAACAGCTAGAATTCCAAAGGTCTGCATTGCTGTAATTGCTGCAAATGGAGCATTCTTTGACGAAAGCAAAGTTTGAAGGAGAAAATTATAAAAATAATTATTTCTAACCTTGTCAATGTCTTGACTATATTTTCTAGTCATTTTGCAACTCATTTGATAAATATAAGTGTGAGTTTTCATGGAAAACACGAAATTGTCTGGGTGACCCCAAACTTTTGAATGGTAGTGTGTGTATATATATATATATATATATATATATATATATATATATATATATACCTTATTCTTACTTGTATCTTTTATTGCTTTTAAAATCTCATGATTTGACACCTTTTTTTCCCTTTTAATTTTTTATCAATTGCGCTTTTTATCATAGCATGTTACAATGCGAGTGATTGTGAGATTTAAAGAGGAAAACATCAATTAGGTTCTGCTGGAGTAGCACTTGTTTCAAAACACTTGTGATGTGGCTAAACGGTCAATCCAACAACCCCTCAATCCCATTGTAAAATACAATGTAATAAACCCATAAAGTGTGATCAAGGGGCAAGCTATTAAATACATAAATTGTAAATAAAGTATATTGACTCAAAAATAACAATGTTATCAGGTGGATTTGCTATATTACTATATTGTTAAATATATTCTAGTAGTGAAACATTAATTTCCTTCAAAGAGTCAAACCTGTGGTGGGACTAGTATGTAAACAGTATATCCAAAAAGCCTCTCGGTATAATACTCATTTTCCAATCCCCTCCTCTTATTAGGCGACCCGCAGTGTTCTTGTAAAAATACTTTTCTCCATTTGAAATATTTATGTTATTGGGATTATGAATGTCATTAAAATTCTACAATATTCTTGTTTTTAATTTACGTGTGGTACATACTGTTCTTGCATTTTTCTATTCACTGTATAACATATATCACATGATTACTAAGGCAATTGATGTAATTTTTTATGTGAAAGATATTGGCCATTACCATGCTGGTAAATGTTTTTGTGGGAATTATATTTGTGCATAGTTTTTATTTTGTTGCTCTGTACTTATCAAATCCCTGACAGTGTAGCCATGCCTTCTTCAATTTATTGGTCACCTACTGCAGAAATAACCCCATTTAGATGAAAAGAACAGATTTTTGCCACATTTGACTACACTTGTAGAAAGATTGTGGACCTCACACTGCTAATCTCACCTCTCTTAGAATCAGCTGAACAAAGCTGATCATAGAAGGGGCACAGCGACCAGCTGAATGGTTCTGCCCATTCTTTGCACCTAAACTCTACTATGACAGGTCAGAAGTTCTGTAAACGATATAGTGACACTTTAAACTTAAATGTAATATCAATTTTAACCTCTTGCCCCTATTAGTACAGTGCAGGCTGGAGTCTGCAGAGGACCTGCACCATACTATTAGGGTATGTTCACACGGCCTATTTACGGACGTAAATCGGGCGTTTTTGCCCCGAATTACGCCCGAAAATAGCGCCTCAATAGCGCTGACAAACATCTGCCCATTGAAAGCAATGGGCAGACGTTTGTCTGTTCACACGAGGCGTATATTTACGCGCCGCTGTCAAATGACGGCGCGTAAATAGACGCCCGCGTAGAAGAAGTGACCTGTCACTTCTTTGGCCGTAATTGGAGCCGTTACTCATTGACTCCAATGAATAGCAGCGCTAATTACGGCCGTAATTGACGCGGCGTTCAAGCGCCTGCACATGCCGGTACGGCTGAAATTACGGGGATGTTTTCAGGCTGAAACATCCCCGTAATTTCAGCCGTAACGGACCCCCGCCGTGTGAACATACCCTTACACGATCAGAAGCAGGACAGCGGCTGTAATACACAGATACCTCTGATTTCCGTTGTTTCATTCCTTGTATGCTGAAATCAAAGCAGATCACAGAATACACGAGGAAAGCAAAGGGGGGCTCCCCTTTGATCACACTTATTTTCTGGGGCACAATGTGTGGCACTATTATTTTCAGGGGCAAAATGTTTGGCACTATTATTTTCAGGGGACACAGTGTATGGCACTGCTATTTTCAAAAGCACGATATGTGGCCAAATTATATTTAGGAGATACTTTGTGTGGAACTATTTTATTCAGAGGGTGCAGTGCACTGAGCTTGGTTCTAGTACTGTAGTTATGTACTGAGCTCGGTTATGGTGCCGTATATATGTACTGAGGTTGGTATTGTGGCTGTTTATATGTAATGAACTTGGTTCTGTAGCTGTATTTAAATACTGAGCTTTGTACCGTGCTGCATATATGTACTGAGCTTGGTTCTGGTACTGTACATACGTAATGAGCTTATTTCTGGTACTCTATTTATGTTAGGAGTTCGGTTCTGGCACTGTGTCTATATATTAAGCTTGGAACCCATACTGTATTTGTACTCTAAACTTTTCTATAAAGTGAGTGTCAAAAAAGTCTGGGAGATTTGCTCACATTTGTGAGATTTTCCCCGTCACATCTCTCCCCATATTCTTGCAGTGCACAACATAACTAAATGAGCTGTGCATGCCTGTGAATGTGTGTATATAGGTCTATAAGTAAGTAATGGATGAGTTTAACCCCTTCCCGCCGCAGACCTTTTTCAGATTTTCATTTTCGTTTTTTCCTCCCCACCTTCCAAAAGCCATAATTTCTTAATTTTTCCATCTATATAGTCCTATGATGGCTTGATTTTTGCGGGACAAGTTTGCCATATAATGTACTAGGAAATGGGAAAAAAATTATTTGTGTGGTAGAAAATGAAAAAAACAGCGATTCCTCCAAGTTTTTTTGCACGTTGTTTTTACGGAATTCACTGTGCAATTAAAACAACATGTTAACTTTATTCTGTGGGTCAATATGATTACGGCGATTCCCGATTATATATAGTTTTTTTCTATATTTTACTACTTTTACAAGTAAAAACCTAAGTGTAAAAAAGAAAATGTATTTTGTGTCGCCAAATTCCGAGAGCCATAACTTTTTTATTTTTCAGTTGATTAAGTGGTATGGGGGCTTATTTTTTGTGGGATAAGCTGTCATTTTTAGTAATATCATTTTGGTGTACATGCGATGTTTTGATCACTTTTTATTTCATTTTTTGTGTGAGATTAGGTGATCAAAAAATAGGGATTCTGGTGTTTAAAATGTTTTGTTTTTTTACAGCGTTCACCGTGTGGGTTAAATAATGATATATTATAATAGTTCAGACTTTTACGTACGCGGCTATAACAATTATGTTTATTTATTTATTTTTTACTATGCTCTAGGGGGAAATGGGAAAAGGATTTATTTTTTAAATTTCATTTTTTTTTTTTTACATAAATAAAAACTTTATTTAACTCATTTTTACTTTTTTTATTAGTCCCCCTAGGGGACTTCAACCAGCGATCATTAGATTGCATGCACAATATACTGCAATACTAATGTATTGCAGTATATCGTGATTCTGACAGGCATCTATTAAGCCCTGCTGTAGGGGGGCGCGATGAGCTGTTAGAGGGGGTCTCCCCCCTCTTTCTAGCGATTTAAATGCTGCGGTTGCTATTGAATGCAGCATTTAACGAGTTAAACGAGCGGAATCGCGCTCGAGTGCGATGCCGCTCGTTACTCTGAAGTGTCGGCTGTAACAAACAGCCGACAACGGCATAGTATGGAACGGGTTCACTCAGTGAGCCCGTTCCATACTTCCCCTACCCTACTTTGGCGTATGGATACGTCAAATGTCGGGAAGGGGTTAAAGTAATATGTGTGGGTAGTTATGTATGAATATGTTATATACTCATATTGTAGCAAACCACTTTATAAAATTTAGGCTGGGGGACACACAAGTTTGTAAAATGTATAAGATATTGCTGGTAGATACATATAAATATTAATTCAGATTCCACATTAATATATGGCATATTCGAAACATTTTAATTTGTGATTATTCGAGTAGGAGTAATTATCTGTGGTGCTCTACACTGTGGGCATCTCTCATGCCAAGCTAGGGACCAGTTGTTAACCTTTTGAATGCCATCTTTGTGTGGGAAGCTCTGGGAAGAAAAATGGTAGCTAAATATCCTGAATTATTTTAACCCCTTTCCCACACTTTAACACCCATAGAGAAGGTGTGGGCACATGAACTATATTGCAGGTTGCTGGTGGGTTGCTATGGCAGCCGGGGTCTAACAATGGCCCGAGGTCTGCTATGTAAAAAAGCCTATTGGACCGTGCCTAAGGCAGGGCCTAATAGGCCACCTATCGGTGTGACATTTACAGGCATAATACATTGCAATACAGAATTATTGCAATGTATTACTGAAGCAATCTGGAGGCCGGATGTTCAAATCCCATAGAAGGACTGAAAGTTCAACAAAGAAACAAGTTCAACAAAGAAACAATCTCTCATATGGCTACATCAACTAAAGTTTAAAAAAAGTTATGACTTTAAGAATGCAGAAATGAAAAAACAGAAAAAAATTGTTGTGTCATTAAGGCCCATACTAGATTATGTCCTAAAAGGAATGTATGGCGATTTATTGTTTATTTATCTGCCCAGTGTGTACCATATATTTTAACTGAAAATAGTCACCAACAACATGATGTAGTCTACTGTTATTTTTTTCTGGATGTGTTCTTTACTAACCTGTTAATGACTAAGAAATGTGTAATAACTTTATCTGATATCATACACGTGACTCATAAAACACTTTGACCCACAAACTTTACTTTCAACGTAATATTTTTATTTGATCAGAAACTGTGAAAGTTCCATATGTTATTAATCATGTCCTGCAACTACATTGCTATTCTGAATGTAAAAGACTTTCTAATCAATGTTTTTGATTTAGAAAACCTAACCAACCTATTTGTTTCTCATGATTTGTGCTCCATTGTGCTAGATAAGCTATTTTCAGAGCTGAACCCGAACATCATTTATCTACCGGGAAAATAAGTGTGTAGAGTTAATTAAATGCTTGTGTAAAAGAAATGCAAAAGCAAAAAAAAAGATGCAGGATACAAACAACTCAGCAATGAAAGCCTGCAGAGACAAAGAATGTATTAATGATTTACAAAGATTAATAACACTTGGTCAAGATTAAATAGACATTGCAAAATAAGAAATCATACATTTGAGATCGCCTATGTGAAACAAAATCAAGAATGTTTAAAGGTCCATTAAAAGTTCTTGGCTATCTGGGTATCAAGGTTGCTCAGTGGTTAGCACTGTTGCCTTCAGGGCCGATTTAATTTTTTCTGTTGCCTGAGGTGAAAATTTAAATGCCGCCCCCCAGATTTTAATTTACATCCCCCTGGCTGTTCTACATCACTACCAGCCTCCTCCAACTCTTGCATATGCGCCGTTGCCTTGTACTCCCTCGGAATGCGTGGTGCAGCTATGCAATGGAGCATCCAAGAAAGTTTGAGGAGACTGGTAGTAATGTATAACAGCCAGGGGGATGTCAATCAAGCATGGAAAGGTGGGTTTGCAGTCAGGACAGTGTGACTCTTCAGGATATCGGCACAGACCCATGACCCTTTATAGAGTAATTAGCATTAAGTGCGCACCGTTTTAAAAGTTGATTTTATAGATTTTGCTGCATCTATAAAAAAACATACAGGGGAATGTTTGGAAATATTGTCAGGTCATGAATTACCGCATGGTGGCGGTTCAAAGGGTTAAAACTACCTGACAGGTTCTCACTAAATATGCAATGAATTGCAACCATTCTATCTTCGCTGCAATTTTGTTATTATAAATATATCCTATATAATTACAGCACCAGAATCAAACTCTGACATATATACAGCACCAGAACAAAGCTCAATACATAAATACAGTACCAGAACAAAGCTCAGTTACTATATATAGCACCAGAACAAAGCTCGTACATAAATATGGCACCAGAGCAAAGTTCAGTGTCACGAAGGGTCTGTGGACCCACTGGGCAGTACCGCCTTGGCGGTAAGGCAGCTGGCCAACAGGGTGCAGGACAATGTCTATGGTTCGTATAGGGTACCTGTGGCAGCTTGGACAGTAGCAAGGCAGGCTCGGCTTGGACTAGGCAGCAGGTAGGCGTCAGGCGAGGTGAAGCAGGTCAGACGTGGATACAGCATGACACGACTTTGGCACAACACAGTGCTAGACCAGGATGGTATCGAAATGCAAGGAACAGAAACAGGAACTGGAACAGGTACAGGTACAGGTACAGGAAACAGGAAACAGGAAACAGGAACTGGAACAGGTACAGGAACAGGTACACACTAGAAGGCCATCACATAGACAAACTATAGGGAACACAACCACTCTCAGGCATAGAAGCAGGGGGCTGTACCCCTCTTATAGTCCAGGGTACTCACGGGTCAAGGATCATCAGAATGTCCGGTGCGCGCTGCCCCTTTAAGAGCGGGCACGAGCTTCCTCGCCCACCCTACGGGATCCGGCTGAGGTGAGTGGACGCGAGCGCTGGTGTCTCCTGAGGAGGAGGCTGGGGCCAGCGCTTGCCGACTTGTGGCTGCGGCTGTCAGGGGGAGGTTGGAGCTGACGGCCCGCAGCCATGGACATTACAGTATCCCCCCTCTTACGCCCTCTTTTCTTGGGACCAGAGCGAGAGAGAAACTTCTTCAGAAGAGTAGGAGCATTGAGATTCTTCTCTGGCTCCCAGGACCTCACTTCAGGGCCAAACCCTCTCCAATCCACCGAATAAAAAGTCTTTCCTCTCACTCTCTTGGCGTCCAAGATCTCCTTGACCTCAAATATGTCCGAAGGGCCGCTGGAGGCAATCGCAGGGCTGGGAGTCTTGGAATACTGGTTCAGGACCACTGGTTTCAAAAGGGAGACATGGAAGGAGTTGAGAATCCTGAGGGTGGGGGGCAGCCGAAGCTTGTAGGAGACAGGGTTGATCTGCTGCAGGACCTCGAATGGACTGAGGAACCTGTGGGCAAATTTACATGACGGCACCCTCAGTCGGATATTCCTGGACGACAGCCAGACCTTAGTGCCAGGAAGAAACCGAGGAGGCTCTCTTCTCCTTGTGTCAGCCTTCCATTTCATGAGGTCCACTGCCATTAGGATGGAGGATTGAGTCTGCTGCCAGATCTGCAAAAAGTCTCTAAACGTGGAGTCAGCCGCAGGTACCTCGGAAGTATCAGGCACTGGGAGAGGAATTCGTGGGTGCTGGCCGTAGACAATGCAGAACGGTGTATTCCTAGTAGACTCGCTGGAGTGATTATTGTAGGAGAACTCCGCCCACGGAAGCAGCTGCACCCATCATGCTGCTTGGAGATGAAGTGGCGTAGGTAGTTCTCCAAACTCTGGTTGATCCTCTCGACCTGACCATTAGACTGAGGATGGTAGGCTGAGGAAAAGTCCAACTTCACGCCAAGAAGTCTACAGAGGGCTCTCCAGAACCTCGAGGTAAACTGAACCCCCCAATCAGACACAATATGCTGCGGCAAGCCGTACAGGCGGAAGATGTCTTGGATAAATAACTTGGCCAACTGAGGAGCAGAAGGAAGACCGGTCAGATTAACGTAGTGGGCCATCTTTGAAAATCGGTCCACCACCACCCAGACAGCACTGCATCCAGCAGAGAGAGGCAGGTCCGTGATAAAGTCCATAGCTATATGCTGCCAGGGAGCATTGGGCATAGGCAATGGCTGGAGCAGACCGGTAGGTCTGGAATGGGTGGACTTGTTGGCTGCACATACAGCACAGGAAGAAACGAAGTCCACAATATCCTTTGGGCAGTGTGGGACACCAGAAATGACGAACAATCATGTCCTGGGTCTTACGTAACCCCGCGTGACCTGCCAGTCTAGAGGAGTGTCCCCAGCGGAGGATTCTTCCACGCTAAGCAAGGTGCACAAAAGTCCTCCATGGAGGGATGTCCCCAACTTGCAGGGGATTGACCGAGACATTGCAAGATGGATCAATAATGTTCTGTGTACTCTCTATGGTGTCCTCTGTCTCGAAAGACCTGGACAAGGCATCGGCCCACACATTCTTGTCGGCCGGGCGATAATGAAGCTCAAACTGGAACCATGCAAAGAACAGTGACCACCTGGCCTGACGAGGGTTCAGCCATTGGGCCGTCTGGAGGTATGTCAGATTCTTGTGGTCCGTAAAACTCAAGATCAGATGAGCTGCGCCCTCTAGTAGATGTCTCCACTCCTCCAGAGCCAATTTGATGGCCAGTAACTCCCGATCCCCAATAGAGTAGTTGCATTCTGCGGAAGAGAAGAGCTTGGAAAAGTATCCACATACCCTTGACTTGCCCTTGGGACCTCTCTGGAACAGGAGTGCACCATCACCGACAGAGGACGCGTCCACTTCCAACGAGAACTGCAGGAAGACATCCGGATGGATAGAGGCTGACGTGAAGGCACTCTTCAGGATATTAAATGCA
The DNA here is from genome assembly GCF_050947455.1 of Rhinoderma darwinii. Lineage (NCBI taxonomy): Eukaryota > Metazoa > Chordata > Amphibia > Anura > Rhinodermatidae > Rhinoderma > Rhinoderma darwinii. Next base: position 347,545,091 of record NC_134687.1, read on the forward strand.
GACTCTGCCTCGGGAGTCCACACCTTGGTGTTCATACCCTTCTTAGTAAGGTTAGAGATGGGAGAAGTCAGTGAGAAGAAGTTCAGTATAAACTGTCTGTAAAAATTAGCGAATCCCAAAAAGCGCTGTATGGCCCTCAAGCCTTAAGGGCGTGGCCACTCCAGGACAGACTTTACCTTTTCAGGATCCATCTCAAGACCTCGATTCGAGATGATGTAGCCCAGGAAGGGTAGAGCATCCATGTCAAACACGCACTTCTCCAACTTGGCATACAGACGATTCTCCCTTAACCGTAGCAGAACCTGACGGACATGTCTCTGGTGCGTGATAGGATCTGGAGAGAAAATCAAGATGTCATCAAGGTAGACTACAACACAAACATAGAGTAGGTCATGGAAAATGTCATTCACAAACTCCTGGAAGACCGTGGGAGCATTACACAGGCCGAAGGGCATTACTAGATACTCATAGTGTCCATCACAGGTGTTAAATGCAGTCTTCCATTCATCACCCTGGAGAATCCGGACTAGGTTGTATGCCCCATGCAGGTCTAGTTTAGAAAAAAAATTTGCACCACGTATACGATCAAACAGTTCAGAGATCAGTGGCAACGGATATTTATTCTTCACTGTGATCTTGTTGAGACCACGGTAGTCAATGCAAGGATGAAGAGAGCCATCTTTCTTTTTGACAAAGAAGAACCCGGCTCCTGCCGGGGAGGAAGACTTTCGTATGAAGCCCCTTTTCAAGTTCTCTTTCATATAGGCGGACATGGACAGAGTCTCTGGCAAGGAGAGAGGATATACCCTACCACAGGGAAGCGATGCTCCAGGAATCAGTTCAATAGGGCAGTCATACGCCCGATGTGGGGGCAATGTCTCCACCTTCCTCTTGCTGAAGACGTCCGAAAATGCAGAATAATGACTCGGCAATCCTGCCAAAGATCGAGGCAGCGAAGGCTGAGCCGAACGAATCCGCACCAGGCAATGACCTTGACACTCAGGGCCCCACTGGAGAACCTCTCCAGAATTCCAGTCCAGAACTGGGGCATGCAGTCGGAGCCAAGGCAGGCCCAGCAACACAGGGTTAACAGCTTTGGATAGGACAAAGAAAGACAGAAGTTCGGAGTGAAGGGCTCCCACTTGGAGCCTCAGCGGCTTGGTCACAGCTTTAACTGGGTCTGGCAGAGGTAGTCCATTCACTGAGGAAACTGTCAACGGCCTCTCCCGAGGGGTGGTGGGCAATTGCAGAAGGTCCACCAGATCTCTGCGGATGAAATTAGCAGCGGATCCAGAGTCCAGATACGCAGAGACCTGATGCGTTCTCTCACCGGACACTATGGTCACAGGTATGGACAATTTAGACAGAAATTCATCTTTATCCAAGGTTGTCACTCCTTGCAACCCTAGGTTTTGGGATCTTTGGGGGCACTGGCGCACAAGATGGCCATCGAGACCGCAATAAAGACAGAGTCCAGATGTGCGTCTGCGTTGTCTCTCCTGGGTAGATAACAATTACTGATCTATTATTACCGACTCCTTAGGAGGATCGACATCTGAGGACAGCAGGGGTTGCTGCAAAGTAGGGACCAGAGTAGGAAGAGCTCCCTCCCGTTGCACCTCTTGGAGGCGTTCACGGATCTGTATAATAATCCGGGCAGAGAGAAGGATGAGGTCATCCAGGGTAGACGGAAAATCCTGTGCGGCAAGTTCGTCCTTAAGTCTGGAAGATAGTCCATGCCAGAATGCAGCCACCAGAGCCTCATTTTTCCATAACAGCTCTCACGCCAGGGTGCGGAAGAGGATGGCGTACTCACTCACGGAGGTGTCTCCTTGGTGCAGGTTGATCAAAGAGGCCGCTGCAGATGAGGCCCGGCCAGGCTCCTCAAACACCATGCAAAAAGCTTGGAAGTCACGGGTCTCTGGTCCCTGTCTCTCCCAGATAGGGTTCGCCCATGCAAGAGCCTTGCCAGTGAGGAGAGAGATGATAAAAGCGACCCTGGCGCCATCAGACGAAAATGTCCTAGCATACAGACAGAAGTGGATCTGGCACTGATTAAGAAAACCACGACAGGTACTTGCTTCTCCATCATAGCGGTCAGGAAGTGGCAAAGAAACATGTGGGTCAATACTGCCAAGAGGTGTAGTCTGAGGATCAACATTGCCAGGAGGTGTAGTAGGAGGAACGGCAGTGTGTGCCTCCTGCCGACGTGCAAGAATGTTAAACGCCTGGAGGAGTTGGTCCTGTCGAGAAAGGAGGTCCAGCATATCCGCTCGCATCTCCTGTGATGTCGTCATAGTCTTGAATCGACCAGCGGGGTCCATGGCCTGAGCGTACTGTCACGAAGGGTCTGTGGACCCACTGGTCCATACCGCCTCGGCGGTAAGGCAGCTGGCCAACAGAGTGCAGGACAATGTCTATAGTTTGTATAGGGTACCTGTGGCAGCTCGGACAGTAGCAAGGCAGGCTCGGCTTGGACTAGGCAGCAGGTAGACGTCAGGCGAGGTGAAGCAGGTCAGACGTGGATACAGCACGACACGACTTTGGCCCAACACAGTGCTAGACCAGGATGGTATGGAAATGCAAGGAACAGGAACTGGAAAAGGTACACACTAGGAGGCCATCACATAGACAAACTATAGGAAACACAACAACGCTCAGGCATAGAAGCAGGGGGCTGGACCCCTCTTATAGTCCAGGGTACTCACGGGTCAAGGGTCATCAGAATGTCCGGTGCACGCTGTACCTTTAAGATCGGGCACGAGCGTGCGCACCCACCCTACGGAATCCGGCTGAGGTGCGTGGACACGAGCGCTGGCGTCTTCTGAGGAGGTGGCTGGGGCCAGCGTTTGCTGTCTCGTGGCTTCGGCTGTCAGGGGGAAGTTGGAGCTGACGGCCCGCAGCCACGTACATTACACTCAGTACATATATACAGTACAAGAACCAAGCTCAGTACATAAATACAGCACCAGAACAAAGCTCAATACATAAATACAGCACTAGAACATAGCTCAGTACATAAAAACAGCACCAGAACAAAGCTAAGTACATAAATTCAACTCCAGAACTAAGCTTAGTACATAAATACAGCACCAGAACCAAGCTCAGTACATATATACAGCAGCAGAATCAAGCTCAATACACATATAAAGCAGCAGAACCAAGCTCAGTACATAAGTATAAAACCAGAACAAAAAACAGGACATAAAAACAGCACCAGAACCAAGCTCAGTACATATATACATCACCAGAACAAAGCTCAGTACATATATACAGCACCATAACTAAGTACAGTACATATATTTAGTACCAGAGACAAGGTAAGTACATATATACAGTAGCAACACAAATGCAGCTTAGTACAAAGATTATTTGCAAATTAAATTTAACCCCTGCCCCATAAGTTTGCAACTACAGCTCCCAGCATGGCCTGAACAATGGTAAGGATATGTTGAGAATTGATTTTTCACAAAAAAGAAATCATATCACCATCATCTTGCTGCAGATCATACAGTGGCAGAATAAACATTGAGTCACAGGTGATGTCTTCTGAGATTCTAGTCGTTCTTTTTCTTTTCACTTCTCCTTCCGGTCCAGACCTCTATGATGACTTCTCCCGGCCGCAGTCCATTTCTGCAGTTTGGGGCTCAGATGTCTTCAGATTCTTTTTAAACATTTCCGCACCTACACTAGAGTCCCCAGGCAAAGCTCTAGCTGATGCTCTGCTCGGGGACTACAGCGATAGGCAATGTGACAGCCCCTTGCGGTCATGTGCTTTATAATGCGTTGACACGAACATCCCAAGAAGCAAGTCATCAGTCATGTGGGGCCGTGTCTGCACGTCATCAATATTAGGAAAGCTACATAATTTCCAGCACCACTTTCACCAGGTTTAAAATGCACGATTTAGTACAGAATTAAAAATTAAAGTACATTAGTAAGTGACTTCTTTTCACCTAAAAATATAAATCCAAAGTAATTTTTGGTGCACAGATAACACCTTTAAGCGTTTCAATTAATTCAGACTTTAATTTGGTATAAATAGGAATCAATCAGGTTCCTTAACCCCTTACATATCAGCCAATTTGAGTTTTTTCATTTTCATTTTTTCCTCTCCGCCTTCCAAAAGCCATAACTTTTTTATTTCCGCGTCGATATAGCCATATGAGGGCTTGTTTATTGCGGGACAAGTTGTAGTTTTTCATGGTTCCATTTTTTGTACCACATAATGTACTGGGAAGCTGCTAAAAATTATTTGTCGGGTGAAATGGCCAAAAAACAGGGATTTTGCAATTTTTTGGGGGTTTTGTTTTTAAGGCATCCATCAGGCGGTAAAAACTACATATTCACCTTATTCTAAGGGTTGATACAATTACGGCGATATATACGGCAAATTTATGTTTTTTTTATGTTTTTCCACTTTTAAAAAAATAAAACTATTTGCTAAAAAAAATATTTGTTTTGCGCCGCTATATTTCAAGAGCCATAACTATTTTATTTTTCCATCAATTTAGCGGTGTGGGAGCTTAAATTTTGCGGGGCAAGCTGTAGTTTTCACCGATACCATATTGGGGTACATGACATTTTTTTAGCACTTTTTATTAATAATTTTTGGAGCGCTAAGGACCAAAAAACAGCAATTTGAATGTTTTATATATTTTTTTTACGGCGTTCACCGATCGGGTTAAACAATGCTATATTGTGATAGTTCGGACTTTTATTGACGCGGCTATACCAGTTATGTGAACTTTTATTTTTTTTAACATTGCTTTAGGGAAAAGGGGTGTTTTTAGAACTTTTAATATTTTTTTTTTGGAACATTATAAAAAACTATATTTAACTGCTTTTTACTTTTTTTTTATAAGTCCCCCTAGGGATCGTTGGATCGCTTGCATGATATACTGCAATACTAATGTATTGCAGTATATCATGATCGACAGTCTCCTTTGAAGACTTCAAAGCAGTACAAAGATGGCAGACCTGGGGGCCTTCATTACGCCCCCAGGCTGCCATGACAACCATCGTCACCGGCCGATCTCATCACGGGGGGGGGGGGCGAAATGGCGTGTTTGAGTGGACGCACCCTTGATTCTAACATTTTAAATGCCGCTGTCGCAATTGACCACGGCATTTAATGTGTTAAACAGGCAGAGTCAAAGTGATCTTTGATTCTGCCGTTGCAGTGAGGTGTCGGCTGAATAACACAGCCGTCACCCGCTGAGTATGGAGCGAGCTCAGCCGATGAGCCCGCTCCATACTTCCCCTTAACGGCTGTTGCATACATGTACGTGACATGTTGTTAAGGGGTTAAATATTTTTATTCTTTAGATCTTAAGCAGCAAGAGTGCCCCCTCAGCAACAGATTTATGGTCTTCTCTTTCTCTGTGCATATTAACAGATTGTTCTGAAAGTTTAGCATAGGTAGGACTCAGGGTATGTTAATACAGAGTTTTTAGAAGCCTATTTTCCAGGCTGATAATGGTGGCAGATTTTCGAATGCAAGCTGTTTTAGATGCAGTTTTTAAAACATAGATTTTTATTGGGTTTAAATATTGTGCAATTGGCAATAAAATAGTTGCAAAGGTATAATAATTTTAGATGCAGTTTTTAGCATTATTCAGTGCCAGAAACAGCGCTCAAGCGATCGCCGCATTTAGGGGGTTTGTAGCACATCGGCAGCCCCCATGCAATCGTGGGGGTTGCTGATGCTTGTGATGGCATCCGGAGGCCAGACAACGGCCTCCAGGTCCTCCATGTATGGAAGCCTATGAGCACAAGCCTCTGGCTGATCCTCATAGACTTACTGTCAGAGTAACTGTGATGTTGGAATACATTACACTACTAGGTAGTGTAATGTATTATAGCAGTGATCAGAGCTGCAGGTAAACAAATAAGGTGTAAAAAGTAAAAAAAAGTTAATAACTATGTTGTATAAAAGTGTTAAAATAAAAAAAAAAATGTTCCTATAATAAGTCTTTTATTATAGAAAAAAAATGAAAACGTTAAAAAAAAGAACACATATTTGGTATCACCGCGTTCGTAACGAACCAAACTATAAAACTATAATGTTAGTTTTCCCACATGGTGAACACCGCAAACAAAATAAATTAAAAACTATGCCAGCATCGCTATTTTTTTGGTCACCACTAGAGATGAGCGAACTTATGAAAAGTTTGGTTCGGCTAGTTCGCCAAATTTCACGAAAAAGTTCGATTCGGACCGAACTAGTTCTGACCGAACCTGTAATTTCCGTTCGTACTTACATTCCTCCTGTCCGGCCTCCAGCGATGACGTTTCATCCATGTCGCCGCTGCAGTCAATCACAGGCTGTACTGGCGGTCACGCACGTCAGGATGACGTCAGAAGGCCGGCCTCCAGGGATGACGCTTCATCCCACGTGACCGCCTCTGCAGCCAATCACAGGCTGCAGCGGCCTCTGCAGCCAATCACAGGCTGCAGTGGCCTCTGCAGCCAATCACACGCTCCTCTCCTGAAATACTCTGTGTTAGGGATCTGCCAGGTACTACGTCTAGGTATACTCCTGGGATTAATCAATCCACACCTGAGGCCAGACCTGTTCGACTGACACCATCTCCCACCAACCAGGGTGGCAGGCTCAGGAGTGGGAGAGCCTATCGCGGCCTGGTCAGTCGGAGTTAGCTCCGCCCCCTGTCCTTTATTACCTGCCATGTTCTCCTCCTCAGTGCTTGTAATTCTTCTGGATTCCTGGCCCCCTGCTGCTTGCTCCAGCCTGCTTCTGCCGTGCTTCTGCCTTGCTGCAGTTCCGCTGAACCTGCTTTGCTTTGCCTCTGGCTTGCTTCCTCCTCCGTGCTCACTTGGGTATACTCCACTTCATCCTGGTCCTGACTACTCATTCACTGCTCCGTTTCCTCGCGGCGTTCCGTGGGCTACTGCCCCTTCCCTTGCGTGTTCCCTGTTTGTTCTCCCGTGCACTTAGACAGTGTAGGGACCGCCGCCCAGTTGTACCCCGTCGCCTAGGGCGGGTCGTTGCAAGTAGGCAGGGACAGGGAGGTGGGTAGATTAGGGCTCACTTTCCCTTCACCTCCTTCCTGCCATTACATAATTACAAGCCAATACCTAGTCTACCATTTCTCCTACGCTGACGTTATCATGGACCCCCTTGAGACCCTGACCCAGCAGATGCAGGGCCTCTCCCTACAGGTCCAGGCCCTGGCCCAGAGGGTCAACCAGGGTGACGCTGCCTTAGTAGTTCCCCTCACCTCACCTCTAGAACCCGACCTCAAGTTACCTGACCGGTTCTCAGGGGACCGTAAGACGTTTCTCTCCTTCCGGGAGATTTGCAGACTGTATTTCCGCCTAAAACCCCACTCCTCAGGTTCCGAGAACCAGCGGGTGGGTATCATAATGTCCCGACTCCAGGAAGGGCCCCAAGAGTGGGCCTTCTCCTTGGCTCCTGACGCCCCTGAACTTTCCTCTGTTGATCGTTTTTTCTCTGCCCTCGGACTCATTTACGACGAGACTGACAGGACTGCTTTAGCCGAGACTCAGCTGGTGACCTTACGTCAGGGTAGGAGACCGGTTGAGGAATACTGTTCTGATTTTAGAAAGTGGTGCGTAGCTTCTCGGTGGAACGATCCGGCCCTAAGGTGCCAGTTTAGGTTAGGATTATCTGACGCCCTGAAGGATCTGCTGGTTAGCTACCCCTCTTCTGACTCCCTTGACCAGGTTATGGCCCTAGCAGTACGACTTGACCGACGTCTCAGGGAACGTCAGCTTGAACGCTTCAATGTGCTCCCCTCTGACTTTTCTGCGATCCCCCCCGAGGTCCCGTCTCCTCGCCCCTCCACGGAGGACTCGGAGGTACCTATGCAACTCGGGGCCTCCATGTCCCCTCGACAACGTAGGGAGTTTCGCAGAATGCATGGTCTCTGCTTCTACTGTGGGGACGACAAGCATCTTCTGAACACCTGTCCCAGGCGCTAGAATAAAAAGCCGGAAAACTTCCGCGCCTAAGTGATCATCGGGGAGGTCACTTGGGCGCACAGGTATTTCCCGTTAATGTGAAACGCAATAAAATTTTGCTTCCCTTTCAGGTCTCGTTTGCTGGCCACCGGCAGTGCTTTCGTGGACTCTGGCTCATCTGCTAATATCATGTCTGTGGAATTTGCTATGTCTCTAAAGATGCCATTTATTGATTTACCTTATCCTATCCCTGTAGTAGGTATCGACTCAACTCCCCTTGCTAATGGTTATTTTACTCAGCATACTCCTGTTTTTGAACTCCTGGTTGGCTCCATGCATTTGGAGCAGTGCTCTGTACTGGTGATGCAGGGATTATCATCTGATCTGGTATTAGGTCTTCCCTGGTTGCAGTTGCATAATCCCACGTTTGATTGGAATACTGGGGATCTCACCAAATGGGGTAGTGAATGTCTTATGTCATGTCTTTCTGTTAACTCTATTTCTCCCTGGGAGGAGGTAAACACGCTTCCTGAGTTTGTTCAGGACTTCGCCGATGTGTTTTCTAAGGAGGCCTCCGAGGTGTTGCCCCCCCATAGAGATTACGATTGCGCCATCGATTTGGTGCCTGGTGCCAAGCTTCCTAAGGGTAGGATATTTAATCTTTCATGTCCTGAATGTGAAGCTATGAGGGTGTATATCCAAGAATGCCTGGCCAAGGGTTTCATTCGCCCCTCGACTTCTCCTGTAGGTGCTGGCTTCTTCTTCGTGGGGAAGAAGGATGGTGGTCTTAGGCCGTACATTGATTATCGTAACCTGAATAAGGTCATCGTAAGGAACCAGTACCCACTTCCTTTGATTCCGGATCTTTTTAATCTGGTTCAGGGAGCCCAATGGTTTTCTATGTTCGATCTACGGGGGGCATATAACCTTATCCGCATCAAAGAGGGGGATGAGTGGAAAACTGCGTTCAACACACCCGAGGGTCATTTCGAATACCTTGTCATGCCCTTTGGGTTGTGTAATGCCCCTGCTGTCTTCCAGAATTTTATTAATGAAATCCTGAGAGATTACCTGGGTAATTTTCTTGTTGTGTACCTTGATGACATACTGGTGTTTTCCAAGGACTGGTCCTCCCACGTGGAGCATGTCAGGAAGGCGCTCCAGGTCCTTCGGGAGAATAATCTGTTTGCTAAGACTGAAAAATGTGTCTTTGGGGTACAGGAGATACCATTTTTAGGGCAAATCCTCACTCCTCATGAATTCCGCATGGACCCTGCCAAGGTTCAGGCTGTGGCGGAATGGGTCCAACCTGCCTCCCTTAAGGAGTTACAGTGTTTTTTAGGGTTCGCCAACTATTACAGGAGATTTATTGCCAACTTCTCGGTCGTCGCTAAGCCTCTTACGGACCTCACTCGCAAGGGTGCTGATGTCCTCCATTGGCCCCCTGAGGCCGTCCAGGCCTTTGAGACCCTCAAGAAGTGCTTTATCTCGGCCCCCGTGCTGATTCAGCCCAACCAAGAGGAGCCATTTATTGTGGAGGTTGACGCATCCGAGGTGGGAGTGGGGGCCGTCTTGTCCCAGGGTACCAGCTCCCTCACCCATCTCCGCCCCTGTGCTTACTTCTCTAGGAAGTTTTCGCCCACGGAGAGTAACTATGATATTGGCAACCGCGAACTTCTAGCCATTAAATGGGCTTTTAAAGAGTGGCGGCACTTCCTGGAGGGGGCCAGACACCAGGTAACGGTCCTTACGGATCACAAGCATCTGGTTTTCCTAGAATCGGCCCGGAGGCTTAATCCTAGACAAGCTCGGTGGGCACTATTCTTTACCAGATTTAATTTCTTGGTTACCTATAGGGCTGGGTCCAAGAATATTAAGGCTGATGCCCTGTCACGTAGTTTCATGGCCAATCCTCCTTCCGAGAAGGATCCTGCTTGTATTTTACCCCCTGGTATAATCGTTTCTGCCACGGATTCTGATTTAGCTTCTGATATCGCGGCTGATCAGGGTGCAGCTCCCGGGAACGTCCCTGGGGACAAACTGTTTGTTCCCCTGCAATACCGGCTAAGGGTACTCAGGGAAAACCATGACTCCGCTCTATCTGGTCATCCTGGCATCTTGGGCACCAAACACCTCATTACCAGAAACTATTGGTGGCCTGGGTTGCCTAAAGACGTTAGGGCTTACGTCGCCGCTTGTGAGGTTTGCGCTAGGTCCAAAACCCCTAGGTCCCGACCTGCGGGCCTACTACGTTCCTTGCCCATTCCCCAGAGACCTTGGACCCATATCTCCATGGATTTTATCACCGATTTGCCTCCATCTCAGGGCAAGTCGGTGGTGTGGGTGGTAGTAGACCGCTTCAGCAGGATGTGCCACTTTGTGCCCCTTAAGAAGCTACCTAACGCCAAGACGTTAGCTTCTTTGTTTGTGAAACACATCCTGCGTCTCCATGGGGCCCCAGTCAATATAGTTTCTGACAGAGGGGTACAATTTGTTTCCTTATTTTGGAGAGCTTTTTGTAAAAAGTTGGAGATTGATCTGTCCTTCTCCTCCGCCTTCCATCCCGAAACTAATGGCCAAACGGAAAGGACTAACCAATCCCTGGAACAATATTTAAGGTGTTTCATCTCTGACTGTCAATTCGATTGGGTCTCATTCCTTCCCCTTGGTGAATTTTCCCTGAATAACCGGGTCAGTAACTCGTCAGGGGTCTCCCCGTTTTTCTGTAATTTCGGGTTTAACCCAAGGTTCTCCTCCGTTTCCCCTGGTTGTTCCAATAATCCTGAGGTAGAGGATGTTCATCGGGAACTGTGCACTGTCTGGGCCCAGGTTCAGAAGAACCTAGAGGCGTCCCAGAGCGCACAAAAGATTCAGGCAGATAGTAGACGTTCTGCTAACCCCCGGTTTGTCGTCGGGGATTTGGTCTGGTTGTCGTCCAGGAACTTGCGCCTTAAGGTCCCGTCCCGGAAGTTTGCTCCCAGATTTATTGGACCTTATAAGATCATTGAAGTCCTCAACCCTGTATCCTTCCGTCTGGAGCTGCACCCATCCTTTCGCATACATGACGTCTTCCATGCCTCCCTCCTTAAACGCTGCTCCCCGTCCTGGTCCCCCTCGAGGAAACCTCCTGTTCCCGTTCTCACCCCTGAGGGGGTGGAATTCGAGGTGGCCAAGATTATGGACAGTAGGATGGTCCAGGGCTCCCTCCAGTACCTGGTCCATTGGAGAGGATAGGGGCCGGAGGAGAGGACTTGGGTACCTGCCCGTGATGTTCACGCTGGGGTATTGATCAGGAGGTTCCACCTTCTCTTCCCTACTAAACCGGGTCCCCTTAGTAGGGGTCCGGTGGCCCCTCATAAAAGGGGGAGTACTGTTAGGGATCTGCCAGGTACTACGTCTAGGTATACTCCTGGGATTAATCAATCCACACCAGAGGCCAGACCTGTTCGACTGACACCATCTCCCACCAACCAGGGTGGCAGGCTCAGGAGTGGGAGAGCCTATCGCGGCCTGGTCAGTCGGAGTTAGCTCCGCCCCCTGTCCTTTATTACCTGCCGTGTTCTCCTCCTCAGTGTTTGTAATTCTTCTGGATTCCTGGCCCCCTGCTGCTTGCTCCAGCCTGCTTCTGCCGTGCTTCTGCCTTGCTGCAGTTCCACTTAACCTGCTTTGCTTTGCCTCTGGCTTGCTTCCTCCTCCGTGCTCACTTGGTTATACTCCACTTCATCCTGGTCCTGACTACTCATTCACCGCTCCGTTTCCTCGCGGCGTTCCGTGGGCTACTGCCCCTTCCCTTGAGTGTTCCCTGTTTGTTCTCCCGTGCACTTAGACAGTGTAGGGACCGCCTCCCAGTTGTACCCCGTCGCCTAGGGCGGGTCGTTGCAAGTAGGCAGGGACAGGGCGGTGGGTAGATTAGGGCTCACTTTCCCTTCACCTCCTTCCTGCCATTACACTCTGTGCTGCGCTGCCTTAAACTCTGTGGACAGGTCAGGATCCTGTTTCTTTTAAATGCTGCTGGGGAACACGCTCGATCCACTATATAAGGCTGCGCTACAGTGCAGCATTTAAAAGAAACAGGATCCTGACCTGTCCGCAGAGTTTAAGGCAGCACAGAGTATTTCAGTTGATGAGCGTGCAGATTCTGTGCTGCTGTGAACTCTGCTCTTACCATTACGTAGCTCTCAGTCTGTTACCTCTCCTCCACTCCTGTCCTCAATAACACCTTCACATGATTGGCACGTCACCACGTAATGGTAAGAGCAGAGTTCACAGCAGCACAGAGTATTTCAGGAGATGAGCGTGCGGATCTTGTGCGGGGTGGTGACTTGCCAATCACGTGAAGGTGTTATTGAGGACAGGAGTGGAGGAGAGGTAACAGACTGAGCTACGTAATGGTAAGAGCAGAGTTCACAGCAGCACAGAGTATTTCAGGAGAGGAGCGTGCAGATTATGTGCTGCTGTGAACTCTGCTCTTACCATTACATAGCTCTCAGTCTGTTACCTCTCCTCCACTCCTGTCCTCAATAACACCTTCACATGATTGGCAAGTCACCACCCCGCACAAGATCCGCACGCTCATCTCCTGAAACACTCTGTGCTGCTGTGAACTCTGCTCTTACCATTACGTGGTGACTTGCCAATCATGTGAAGGTGTTATTGAGGACAGGAGTGGAGGAGAGGTAACAGACTGAGAGCTACGTAATGGTAAGAGCAGAGTTCACAGCAGCACTGAATCTGCACGCTCATCTCCTGAAATACTCTGTGCTGCCTTAAACTCTGTGGACAGGTCAGGATCCTGTTTCTTTTAAATGCTGCACTGTAGCGCAGCCTTATATAATGGATCGAGCGGGTTCCCCAGCAGCATTTAAAAGAAACAGGATCCTGACCTGTCCACAGAGTTTAAGGCAGCACAGAGTATTTCAGGAGATGAGCACGGCCGGCCGCGGGCAGCCGGTCGTTTTTCCGAGCCGTGCTCCAATTATAAAGTATAGGAGCATGGCCCGTAAAATAAAAAAATATGTTCTATCTTTTTAACGGCACGGGCACCTTCCCGTGAGAAAACGGGAAGGTACCCATGGCTAACAGAAGTCTATGGGCCCGCTATTTCGGGTAGTAATTACGACCCGTAATAACGGGTGTTTTTACGGTCGTGTGCATGAGGCCCCGTAATGACGGGTGGCTACATGTGTGCACTCGTCATTTCGGCAGCGTTGCTAGGCGACGTCAGTAAATAGTCACTGTCCAGGGTGCTGAAATAGTTAACTGATCGGCAGTAACTGTTTCAGCACCCTGGACAGTGAATTCCGATCAGAATATAGAGTAACCTGTAAAAAAAAAAAGACGTTCATACTTACCGAGAACTTTCTGCTTCCTCCAGTCCGGTCTCCTGGCTTTTGCCTTGGTGACGCGTCCCTCTCGACATCCGGCCCGACATTCCTGGATGACGTTACAGCCCATGTGACCGCTGCAGCCAATCACAGGCTGCAGAGGCCTCTGCAGCCAATCACAGGCTGCTGCGTCAGAAAAGAAGGTCAGACTGGAGGAAGAAGAGGGACTCGTCACCAAGACAACGACCGGGTACGTATGAAATGCTTTTTATTTTATTTTTAATCAGCAGCCTCTTTTCTCTATCAGTGATTGATAGAGACAAGTGGCTGCCGATTTGTATAATATGTTTGACCGGGTTCGGTCAAAACAGGTTCGGCCGAACCCGGTGAAGTTCGGATTCGCTGCGAACCGAACTTTTCCTGATGTTCGGACCGAAACCGGGTTCGGTTGTCCCGGTTCGCTCATCTCTAGTCACCACCCCTCGCAAAATAAAGAATAAAAAGTGATCAAAAAGTCACATTTACCCCAAAATGGTACCAATAAAAACTAACACCTGTACCGCAAAAAACAAGACCTCCCACAGCTTTTTTGACTAAAAAAAGAAAAAAGTTATGGCTCTCAGAATATGGTGGCACAGAAAATAAATGATTTTATAGAAAAGTCATTTTATTGCGCAAACGCTGCAAAACATTAAAAAAAACTATATACATATGGTATCGCCGTAATGGTACTGACCTGCAGAATAAAGTAAAACGTAATTTATTGAGCACGGTGAACGCTGTAAGAAATAAAAAAATTTAAGCGCCAGTATCGCAGTTTTTAGGTCACTTTAGCGCTAAAATTTTTTTAATAAAAAGTGATCAAGAAGTTGTATGTACCATAACATGGTACCTCCTCGTCCTGCCAAAAATAAGCCCTCACACCGCTCAATCGATCAAAAAATAAAAAAAGTTATGCCTCTCACAATGTGATTATACAAAACCAATTTTTTTAACAAATAGTCTTTTCTTTGTAAAAGTAGTAAAATATAAAAAAAACATATATAAATTTGGTATCACCATAATCGTATTGAGACGCAGAATAAAACTAATTTGTCGTTTTTACCGCATGGTGAAAGACGTAAAAACAAAACCCCAAAAACTATGGAGGAATCACCGTTTTTTCCAATTTCAGTCCACAAATAATATTTGTTCAGTTCCCCAGTACATTATATGGTACTTTAAATGATGTCAATAGAAACTCCAACTCCTCCCACAAAAAATAAGCCCTCACACCACTCTATTGACGGACAAATTAAAAAGTTATGGCTCTTGGAAGGCGGGGAGTGAAAAACGAAAATGAGAAAGCAAGAAAGGATCAGTCCTGAAAGGGTTAAATCATTTCTAATTAAAAAAAACATTTATGACCACACATGGTGTATTGCCGTACTCGGGAGAAATTGCTTTACAAATGTTGGGGTGCTTTTTCTCTTTTATCCCTTGTAAAAATTAAAAAATGCAGCATTTTAGTGGACAAAAATGTTGATAATAATTTTCACGGCCTAATTCCACTAAATTCCACAAAAAACCTGTGGAGTCAAAATGCTAACTATAGCCCTAGAAAATTCATTGAGGGGTGTAGTTTCCAAAATGGGGTCACTTTTCGGGGGTTTCCACTGTTTTGGTACCTCCAGGGTGTTGCAAACCCAACATGGCACTGAAAACCAATCCAGCAAACTCTGCGCTTCAAAATCCAAATGGCGCTACTTCCCTTCTGAGCTCTGTCGTGGGACCAAACAGCAGTTTATTACCACATATGGGGTATTGCCATAATCGGGAACAATTGCTTTACAAACGTTGGGGTGCTTTTTCTCCTTTATTCCTTGTAAAAATGAAAAGATTCTATGTTTTAGCAGTAAAAAAAGTGATTTTCATCTTCACAGACTAATTCCACTAAATTCTGCCAAAAAACTGTGGGGTCAAAATGCTAACTATACCCCTAGAAAAACGCCTTGAGGAGTGTAGTTTCCAAAATGGGGTCACTTTTGGGGGTTTCCACTGTTTAGGCACCACAAGACCTCTTCAAACCTAACATGGTGCCTAAAATATATTCCAAAAAAAAAGGAGGCCTTTGCTTCTTAGGCTGGTGCTGAAGTCAATTAGGACACTGGGGCCACATATTGGATATTTCTAAAAACTGCAGAATCTGGGCAATAAATATTGAGCTGCGTTTCTCTGGTAAATCCTTCTGTGTTACAGAAAAAAATGTATTACAAATGAATTTCAGCAAAAAAAATCTAATTTGTAAATTTCACCTCTTCTTTGCCTTAATTCCTGTGAAACGCCTAAAGGGTTAAAATACTTTTTTAATGCTGTTTTGCATACTTTGAGTGGTGCAGTTTTCAAAATCGGGTGATTTATGGGGACTTTCTAATATATAAGGCCCTCAAAGCCACTTCAGATCTGAACTGATCCCTATAAAAATAGCCTTTTGAAATGTTCTTGAAAATATGAGAAATTGCTGCTAAAGTTCTAAGCCTTATAACGTCCCAGAAAAACAAAAGGGCGTGAAAAAAATAATGCAAACATAAAGTAGACATATGAGAAATGTTAACTAGTAACTATTTTGAGTTTTATTACTATCTGTTTTACAAGTAGATACTTTTAAATTTAGAAGTTTTTCACAAATAAATATTGAATTTATCGACCAAATGTCCTCACTAACATAAAGTACAATATGTCACGAGAAAACTATTTCAGAATCGCTTGGATAGGTTAAAGTGTTCCAAAGTTATTACCACATAAAGCGACACATGTCAGATTTGAAAAAATAATCTGTCTCCACAAGGCCAAAACAGGCTGTGTCCTGAAGGGGTTAACAACGAGGTGAAATTCTGCATATTAACAAAGAATCCTTTTTAGTAATTTTTTATGAATGTTAAAACTACATATACTAGAATATATATATACTTTGCTGTAATAAGCAACCTAGACTATGCCCTATGTTATAAAAAGTGAAACAAATCTATCGTCTGCTGTACATGGTATAATAATGGCACAATGCATTTTTGTAGTATGGTAACCCATTGCTAGCATCACCTCTGTGATAATCATATTATGGTTAACAATAATCCCATGTACATGTTGTTGTTAATTGTAGTACCTGTCACCTTTTATGGCACCAAAGAGGCAGTAAAATGTGAAAAGTGGTCCATAACTTGACCTTGCGAGAGATATCTATGGTATTATCTGTATACTGAGTATGCCATAATGCATCGGATGATTGCAGTTTACAAATGGTGGAGGGATTACAGTTTGGTCTGTGAATTTGGAAGTAGAAGTAGATAATAATGTAATTATGTTGGTAATGTTATGCATTAGGTACATTATGGGAAACAATAAAGCTCCTTTGTGAAAGAAATCAATCCAGTTAATATTGATTTTTTTCTTAATGTGAAATGGCCTCCTCTAAACACAGGAGATATCCTTTATTTATTCACTTTTCTTTTATGGTCTTCATTTTTAGAGTCATTTGATGTACAGCAATATAGAGATAATGGAGCATTATATATTTGATCTGACACCTACAGCACAATGTTAATGATTTAATAAGAGAATATTTCTTGAATGGCATCTAAGGAACGGAGTTGAAAGCATGACAGAACTTGGCTTTGCTGCATCCTTTTCTTCTTCAGCAAGCCTAATCATTTCAGGATCTGCCCTGCAATGCAAAATTCATTTGCGGAATATTGATTCTTTTAGAATATGTTGTCTAGCATTAATATTCTTTTACTGGAAAGCTATTCAATACATTAAGACTGTCTACATCATCTAGTTATAATGCATAACTGTTCTTCTCGGCATAACATTTATTTTGATGCTCTGCATTAAGTTTTCTTTTCAATGTTACTTTCTTGAAACTTGTAGACAAGAAAAAAAAGGATCTTAGTCTTTTTGTATAAAAAAAAAAGTTATGCATAAATGTTTCATTGTAGATGCAGATATAAGATCATATAATATCAATTACAAATGGCATCTTAACAAAAACAAGTTGCCAAAATAAAAACAGACTAGAAACAGATGAGGTCTTTGTTAAGGGTAGCTGAATGACTAAAATAAATGCAACTTAATCCAGTCAGCTACCAACAACGGACGTTTTAAATGTTTTATTTATTTTATTGTGTTGTTAAGTTGTAAAGATTTATTATTTGGTAGTTTAGTGGGGTTAGAATGTGGGGGGAAGAGAGAGGTAGTGCAACGCTGTATATTTTAACCCCTTCCCCCTGCATGCATTCTGGGCCCTAATGACCAAGCAATTTTTATAGTTTTTCCATCGTCACATTCGAAGAGCTATACATTTTTATTTTTGCGTCGACATAGCTGTATAAGGTCTTGTTTTTTGCGGGACAAGTTGTCTTTTTTAATAGCACCATTTTGGGGTACATATTATTTATTGATTAACTTTTATTAACTTTTTTTGGGGGGGAATAGAAAAAAAACAGAAATTTTGCCACACTTTTTTGCATCCTAAGTCTACGCCGTTTAGCGTGTAGTATAAATAACACAATAACTTTATTCAATGGGTTGTTACAATTGCAATGATACCAAATTTGTATAGATTTTGTATGTTTTACTACTTTTACACAGTAAAAACACTTTTTTTTCAAAATTATTTGTTTTTGTGTCTCCATATTTGAAGAGCCATAACTTTTTTATTGTTCCGCCGACGCAGTTGTATGTGGGCTTTGTTTTTGCGGGACGACTTGTAGTATTTATTGGTACCATTTTCAAGTAGATGCAACTTTTTGATCACTTTTTACATTTTTTTAAAGTCAGGATTCACAGAAAACAGCAATTTTTCCATTGTTTGTTATTTTATTTTTTATGGCGATCACCGTGCAGGTTAAATAATGTAATAGCTTTATAGTCGGGGTCGTTACAGACACGGCGATACCAAATATGTGTAACTTTTTTGCTTTATTTTGTTTTTCTAATAGTAAAGCATTTTGTAAGGGGAAAAAGTGGGTTTTTCATTTTTTTTAACTTATTTTAAATTAACTTTATTAAACTTTTTTTTACTTTTTTACTAGTCCTACTAGAGGACTTTAATATGCGATAATCCGATCGCTTTTATAATACACTGCAATACTTCTGTGTATGACTGCCTGTCCGATCTTTTAAATGGACAAGCATCTGCTAGGCCATGCCTCTAGCATGACCTAGCAGGCTGTAAAGGATCTGCCAGGCACAGCTTCGGGGTTAACTCCCATAGGTAATCAGTCTGCACCTGAATCTACGTCTCTGAGACTGACTCCATCTTCCACCACTCAGGATGGCAGGCTTAGGAGTGGGAGAGCCTATCGCAGCCTGGTCAGACGGAGCTAGCTCCCGCCCTCTGTCTATTTATACCTGCCTTTCCTGTTCCTCCTTTGCTTGTGATTCTTCTCGTGTGGTTTCCTGGCCCAGCTACAGCTCCTAACTATTTGATCCTGCTCAATACTGACCCAGGCTTACTGACTACTCTCCTGCTCTGCGTTTGGTACCTCGTGCTCTCCTGGTTTGACTTGGCTCGTTCACCACTCTGGTTGCTCACGGTGTTGCCGTGGGCAACTGCCCCTTTCCCTTTGCTTGTATTCCCTTGTATGTTTGTCTCGTGCACTTACTGAGCGTAGGGACCGCCGCCCAGTTGTACCCCGTCGCCTAGGGCGGGTCGTTGCAAGTAGGCAGGGACAGAGTGGCGGGTAGATTAGGGCTCACTTGTCCGTTTCCCTACCCCTATCATTAAACAGGCATTCATTACTGGCATACCTGGGGGCCTTTATTAGGCCCTGGCTGCCATCGGAGACACAGACACTTGGCGATCTTTTGGAGCTCCCTCCCTCTTTCCAAAACCACTCAGATGAGGCGCTCGCTATTGAGCGCCACATCTGAGGGGTTAAACGGGTGAGATCGATACTAATATCGATCTCACCCGTTCGAGCAGGGATGCCCCCAGCCCTCAGCTACCTCTGGTAGATCCAATCTACCCCAGGGTACACTTTCCATGCGCAATTATTATACATTCAAGTTTTCTTAAACTGGGAAATGAAAGAAGCACCACGTATAATGAAGTACTGTCAGGGATTTGTAGTTCAATAAAATATTTATTATACTCACAATGTAATTATACTATACAATATTAAACCCATAAAGAAAAGTAGATGCAACTAATGTCAATATAAAAATATAAATCTTTATTGATTACAAGTTAAATAAAGAGTCCAAACCACTTAAAAAGCAAAGAACGACATTCTCAAAAATAGCACATTAAAGTATATAGTTTATATGACATGGACAATTAAATATATAAAAAAAAGGCCAAAAATTGCTAATATGCAATAATAGAAACACAAACTCTAAATAAAGTGTTAGTGCAACTTCTCAAGTATAGAGAGACAGAGACAAAAATGTGCAAATAATAATACAGACCCATTGGAAGCTCATGCAAGAGAATGGCGTCCGGGGGTGGCGCTATGAAGAGGCACATAGGTTATAAACACCCTGGCAACCAATCACATTGTTCCTCAATCAGCTGTTGTGAATATAAATGTACTTACTCAGATATATGGCACATGTTTCATCTTCAGTGAAACCGGCGTCGCCACCAAAAGGCATCAGGTCGAGCTGGAAGTACGGAGCACAGAAGGTATCAACTTTTGGTTTATTAAGTAGTTAAAAACAAACAGCATACCATGAAAGCTCTATCAGCTAGACCATTTCAGTCCTTTCAGCCTGACTCGAGTTTCGCAGCACTGGGGCTTTACAGTAAACTCGATTTTATGGAGGCTAATGTGAATTTATTTGTGATTTGTAGCCCCTTAATCTATTCTGGGGGAGCTAAGACAATTGTTTTTAGGGGTGATGGAGCAATGCATTATTCAACTGTATCCCGAAGGTTGTTTTCTGGTTTCCTAACCTAATCTATTATTTGCGATACAAGAGACTGCTGATAGTAAACATGCAAATTTGTTGAACTCATTCTTCCTAGAGATTTGGGTAACGATAGTGTGCTAGAAATAATTTTAATTTG
Organism: Rhinoderma darwinii; assembly: GCF_050947455.1. Taxonomy (NCBI): domain Eukaryota; kingdom Metazoa; phylum Chordata; class Amphibia; order Anura; family Rhinodermatidae; genus Rhinoderma; species Rhinoderma darwinii. The sequence continues at coordinate 347,565,407 of NC_134687.1, forward strand.
TTTATTATTTTAAATAAAGTTATAGAGTACAGAAGAATTATTACCGGATCGGTCGAGGTACGACTCCTGGCACCCTGCCGATCAGCTATTTCGAAGGGGCCATGGCACTCGTACGAGCACTGCTTCCCTTAATTTTAAACTGCTCATACTGTGAATCGCCGTACTAAAGCCTTCTCCCATTCAAGTGAATGATCGATGGGGATGGTGGGAGTTGGACCTCCACCAATCAGGTATTAATGGCCTACCCTGACAGTTGACCATCAATTTCTTAGGACTGCAAAATCTCTTTAATATGGAGTTGGATCTCTCCTTTGCAGCTAAAACAGTTTCCACTCTTCTGGGAAGCTTTCTACAAGATTGTAGACTGACAGACACAGATCTTAAACAAGAGGGCCTGATGCGCAATCTCCGTTCTAGTTCATCACAAAGGTGCTTTATGGGGTTTAGGTCAGGGCTCTGTGCGGACCCGTCAAGTTCTTCCACACCAAACCCACCCAACCATGCCTTTATGGACCTTGCTTTGTGCACTGGAGCACAGTCATGCTGGAACAGAAAAGGGTCTTTCCCAAACTGTTCCCACAAAGTTGCAAGAATACAATTGTTTAAAATGTCTTGATGTGCTGAAGCATTTAGATTTCTCTTTATTGGACCTAAGAGACCTAGGCCAACCCAAGAAAAACAACCCCATAGCATTATCCCACCTCTACTAAACTTTACAATTGGCACAATGCAGTCAGGCAGGTAAGATTCTCCTGGTATTCACTAAACAAAGACTCATTCATAAAACTGCCAGAGAGAGATGGTTGATTCATCACTCCCCAGAACATGTTTTCACTTCTCCAGAGTCCAGTAATGACAGGATTTACACCACTCCATCCTCCTGTCACATAGGTTTCGTTGACACACAGGGCCGTACCGCCTTGGTGGTATGGCAGCTGGCCAACAGGGAGCAGGTCAGAGTCTATAGTTCATATAGGGTACCTGTGGCAGCTCGGACAGTAGCAAGGCAGGCTTAGCTGGGACAAGGCAGCAGGTAGACATCAGGCGTGGAGTAGCAGGACAGGCGTGGTTTACAGAACAGCACGGCTACAGCTCAAGACAGCACTAAATCAGGATACAGGTTACAGGATACAGGAACAGGGGACACTGGGAGCAGGAAACACTAGGGGACCATTTGCAAGACAGACTTAGGATACGCAACAATGCACCGCACCCTACGGGATCCGGCTGAAGTGAGTGGAAGCGAGTGCTGGCCTCTCCTGAGGAGGAGTCTGGGGCCAGCGCTTGCGGACTTGTGGCTGCGGCTGTCAGGGAGTGAGTGGAACTGATGGCCCGCAGCCACGAACATGACAATATCAGCCCTCTTACGCCCCCTCTTCTTGGGACCAGAGCGAGAGAGAAAATTCTTCAGAAGAGTAGGAGCATTGAGGTTCTCCTCTGGCTCCCAGGACCTCTCTTCAGGACCAAACCCCCTCCAATCCACCAAATAAAAAGTCTTTCCTCTCACTCTCTTGGTGCCCAAGATCTCCTTAACTTCGAAGGTGTCTGAAGGACTGCTGGAGGCAACGCAGGGCTAGGAGTCTTGGTAAAACGATTCAGGACCACCGGTTTCAGGAGAGAGACATGAAAGGAATTGAGGATCCTGGGGGCAGGAGGCAGCCGAAGCTTGTAGGCGACAGGATTGATCCGTTGCAGGATCTCGAAGGGTCCGAGGAACCTGGGAGCAAATTTGCATGACGGCACCCTCAGTTGAATGTTCCTGGAGGACAGCCAGACCTGTGTGCCAGGAAGAAACTGAGGAGGTTCTCTTCTCCTTGTGTTCGCCTTCCATTTCATACGGTCAACCGCCAGCAGGATGGAGGATCGTGTCTGCTGCCAGATCTGTAGAAAGTCCCTAAAGGCCGTGTCAGCAGCTGGTACCTCGGACATATCCGGAACCAGGAGAGGTATTCGTGGGTGTTGGCCAAGGACAATGAAGAATTGACTTGCCCTTGGAACCTCTCTGGAACAGGAGTGCACCAGCACTGACAGAGGAGGCGTCCACCTCCAACGAGAACTGTAGGGAAACATCTGAATGATGGAGGATAGAGGCTGACGTCAAGGCACTCTTCAGGCTATTGAATGCGGACTCTGCCTCAGGAGTCCACACCTTAGCGTTCATGCCCCTCTTGGTGAGGTTAGAGATAGGAGAGGTCAGTGAAGAGAAGTTTGGGATGAACTGTCTGTAAAAATAGCGAATCCCAGAAAGCGCTGAATGGCCTTCAAGCCTTGAGGACGTGGCCATTCCAGTACGGACTTTACCTTTTCAGGATCCAGAGTCCAGATATGCAGAGACCTGATACGTTCTCTCGCCGGACACTATGGTCACGGGTAAGGACAATTTGGACAGAAGTCCTTCTTTACCCAAGGTTGTCTCTCCTACCAACCCTAGGCTTAGGGGATTTTGGGGACACAGGCGCACAAGATGGCCTCCGATGCCGCAATATAGACAGAGTCCCGAAGTGCGTCTGCGTAGTCTCTTCTCAGAAGACAGCTTACACCGGTCCACACTTACAGACTCCATATGAGGATCGGCATCAGAGGATAACAGAGGTTACTGCAAGAATGGAGCCGGAATAGGAAGGCCTCCCTCCCGACGAGCCTCTTGGAACCGTTCTCGGATCCTCATATCAATCCGGGCGGACAGAAGGACGATATCATCCAGAGTAGACGGCAGATCTCGGGCGGCAAGCTTGTCCTAGCAGGACAGGCATGGTATACAGCACAGCACTGCTACAGCTCAGGTCAGCGCAGGTCAGAGTCTATAGTTCATATAGGGTACCTGGGGCAGCTCGGCCAGTAGCAAGGCAGGCTTGGCTGGGACTAGGCAGCAGGTAGACATCAGTCATGGAGTAGCAGGACTGGCGTGGTATACAGAACAGCACGGCTACAGCTCAGCACGGCAATAAATCAGGATACAGGTTACAGGATACAGGAACAGGGGACACTGGGAGCAGGAAACACTAGGGGACCATTTGCAAGACAGACTTAGGATACGACAACAACGCTCAGGCATAGAAGCAAGGGGCTGAAACCCCTCTTATGGTCCAGGAACTTATGGGCTGATAGTACATTAAAGTCCGGCGTGAGCGCTGCCCCTTTAAGAGCGGGCACGAGCGTGTTTGCGCACCCTACGGGATCCGGCTGACGTGAGTGGAAGCGAGCGCTGGTGTCTCCTGAGGAGGACAGCGCTCGTAGACTCGTGGCTGCGGCTGTCAGGGAGAGAGTGGACCTGACGTCCCGCAGCCATGGACATGACACCTACACTTGGCATTGTGCTTGGTGCTTGATTATATACACCTGTGTCAATGGGACTGAATGAAAAAGCTGAATTCAATAATTAACCTCTTCCCGCGCTGCGCCGCAACTGTACATCCTGGAGAGGGGTTACTTCCAGCACTAGGACGTACAGTTGCGGAGCGGTTCCCGGCGCACACTGTCCTAACGGACAGTGTCCGGGAACCGGGAGATCTGCTGTCCTCGACAGCTGACACTCCAGTCTTGCTGGTCAGCAGACCATCGTTGCTGATTTTGCCAATCAACCCCTTAAATGCGGCAACATATTGCGATCGCCACATTTAATGGATTTGAAGCATATCGGCAGCCCGCACTAAGTGATTGCGGGGGCTGCCGATGCTGGTCATGCTTTCCATGTGCGAAAGCCTAGGACAAGCAGCTGGAGGCCTTAGGCTTCCTGTCAGACCTATTTTCAGGCGTAAACTAGGCGTAGTATGCCTCGATTTATGCCTGAAAATACGGCTCCAATACGTCGGCAAACATCTGCCCATTCATTTGAATGGGTTTGCCGACGTACTGTGCCGACGACCTGTAATTTACGCGTCGTCGTTTGACAGCTGTCAAACGACGACGCGTAAAATGACTGCCTCGTCAAAGAAGTGCAGGACACTTCTTTGGATGTAGTTTGAGCCGTTTTTCATTGAATTCAATGAAGAACAGCTGTAAATTACGGCCGTCAATGACGCCTCGCAAAATGCGAGGACGAGCAATTACATCTGAAATTACAGAGCTGTTTTCTCCTCAAAACAGCTCCGTAATTTCAGCCGTATCGGACGCTGCCGTGTGCACATACCCTTAGAATACATTACACTACCTAGGAAAAGTTAATAAAAGTGTAAAAATCAAAGTGTAAAAATAAAAGTTATGTTAAAAAAAACAAGAACTGCTTTTTTTCCTATAATAAGACTTTTATTATAGGAAAAATATGAAAATGTTAAAAAAAAAGTACACATATTTGGTATCACCATGTTCGTAACAAAACAAACTATAAAACTATAATGTTATTTTTCCCGCACGGTGAACACTGCAAAAACAATCTATAAAAAACTATGCCAGAATCGCTATTTTTTGGTCACCATGCCTCTCAAAATATACATGTAGAATAAAAATGTAAAGGATTTGCCAGACACAGCTTCTGTGTCAACGCCCGTGGGCAATCAGTCTGCACCTGCTCCTATGTCTGTGAGACTGACTCCATCTTCCACCACTCAGGATGGCAGGCTTAGGAGTGGGAGAGCCTATCACAGCCTGGCTAGACGGAGCTAGTTCCCGCCCACTGTCTATTTATACCTGCCTTTCCTGTTCCTCCTTTGCCTGTGATTCTTCTATGCTTGTTTCCTGGTTTGCTGCTGCTGCTAGTACTACTCATCCTCTGCTTGTTATTTACCTTGGCTTTCTGACCACTCTCCTCCTCAGTGTTTTGTACCTCGCTCTCTCCTGGTTTGACTCGGCTCGTTCACTACTCTTGTTGCTCACAGTGTCTCCGTGGGCAGCTGCCCGTTTCCCTAGCTTCTGTGTACCCTTGTCTGTTTTGTCTGTCTTGCACTTACTGAGTGTAGGGACCGTCGCCCAGTTGTACCCCGCCGCTTAGGACGGGTCATTGCAAGTAGGCAGGGACTGAGTGGTGGGTAGATTAGGGCTCACCTGTCTGTCTCCCTACCCTGTCATTACAAAAAAGTTATCAAAAAGTTGCATGTACCCCAAAATAGTACCAATAAAAACTACAACCCGTCCCGCAAAAAAACAAGCCCTTACACAGCTTTTTGGACCGAAAAATAAAAACGTTATGGATTTTAGAATATGGGGACACAAAAAATAATTTATTTTATAAAAAAAGTGATGTTATTGTTTAAACGCTGCAAAACATAAAAAAAACTATATACATATGGTAATGCCGCAATCGTACCGACCCGCAGAATAAAGTCAAATTGTCATTTATAGCGCACGGTGAACACTGTAAAAAAAATAAACTAAAAGACATTATCAGAATTGTTTGTTTTTGGTCACCTTGCTTGCAAATAAATGGAATAAAAAGTGATCAAAAAAATTTAATGTTCTGGCTCTCAGAATATAGTACAGAGTGTTCCAAAAGCGGATAAGATTGGGCACCATTTATCAGTGCGACACTGACCACACATCTGTGGATTATTATTTATGTACCGCATTATGATACCCTCTTATTATGCCCTGATGTTCTCCACACAGATTACATATGCCCCCACATTATAAACTGAAATACCAGTAAAACCCCAAACAAAACAACTACCAAGCACAATCTGCGCTCCAAAAGCAAAATGTCATTCGCTTTCTTCTGAGCCCTACAGTGTGTCCAAACAGTAGTTTGTATCCACATATATGGCATCGCCATACCCAGGAGAACCCGCTTAACATTTTATGAGGTATTTGTCTTCATCAACACAAACTGGGCACAACATATTATGCACTAAAATGGCATATCAGTGGAAAATGGCAATATTCACACCATCCGCTGTGCATTAACCCCTTTGCTTAATAGCACGTCATAGTGCGGGGGTTGATGTATGGAGCCAGCTCACGTGCTGAGTCCGCTCCATATGCTGCGGGTGTCAGCTGTGTATTCTGTGATCGTGCTGTTACAGGAGCCTGTAAAAATAACAATATACTGCGATACATTAGTATTGCAGTGTATTGTACCTAAGGGGCTAATAAAATGTGTAAAATAATTAGTTATTAGTAGTGAGAATGAAAAAAAATTGTAAAGTTCAAAAAAAAAACCTTTTCCAATTTTTCTTCTAAAGCAATGTAAAAAAATAAACAAAATAGGTTTCGATACATCCGTAAAAGTCCAAACTATTACATTATACCATTATTTAACTCGCACGGTGAACACCATAAAAATTAAATAAGTAATTTAAACCGCTAAAATCACAGTTTTTTTGTCACCTTAGCTCTAAAAAAAAATGTAATACAACTTTTTGATCACTTCTTATGTACCAAAAAATGGTACCAATAAAAACTACAGCTTGTCCAGCAAAAAATAAGCCCTCAATCGACCTAAAAATAAAAACCTTACGGCTCACAGAATGTGGTGAAACAAAACAATTTTTTATTTTAACAAATAGAATTTTCTTTGTAAAAGTAGTAAAATATTAACCAGTTCAGGACCGGGCTATTTTGAGCCTTCAGGACCAGACACCAATTAGCCCTTTTTAGCACGTGTTAGTTAAATGGTTTCTTTTTTTTTATCGTTTTTATACACATCCTCTTTGCTATTTTAGAATTTTTATTCTTAAAGTTTCAAAATAATAGTAAAAAAATAAGCTTTTTTACGTTTCAATTATTTTTTATTTGGGTAATAACATAGTTTTACCTTAAAATAGACCATTTATTTGTGATCGGCATTGTCTACCGTAAATTTTAATATAGTGGTGGACACCCGTGCAGGACTTAGACTGGGCCGCCGTGAAAAGGCGAAGGCCTAGCCTAAGGCCCCTTAGTGACCGCCGTGAAAAGGCATATTGGTGGTCACGGTAATTTCCTTAGCTTTTTTTTTTTTAAACAAACTATATGTATGTATTAAAAAAAAAACAAAAAAAACAAACATCAGTGTAAATTCGGACTTAAACTGTTTGACTCCTCATTTATAATAATGACTGAAAGTATCAGACTACACAGGGTTTGCTTGTTGCCGGTTACCATGGAGACACATAAGAGTGCACATAAACATATAGAGCTGTAGACTCATGACAGTAGGATATTTTTTAACGCAGATTAAATTGTTTCACTTTTCATTTAAGATGCATTGTCGAAAAAAAAATAAACATTTTGTAATGAAGGTGAACATTGTTGTTGTTCTTTAATAAATGATATTTAATAACTAATATGACTTTTCTTGACCTAGCAAGCTAAACAGAATATCTAATATTTGCTTAAAATTATAATATGGTTTTCATAGTCCAGCAACTGATCAACATGCAAACTTGGAAAGAAGAACTGTTATAAAAATAAAACCCTCGCCAAATTGCTCAACACAGCTTTGTGTTTCTAGTTTCTATATATCACCATCTGTTAACATTTAGCTCTTTCAGTTTTATGTGCTGTATCTATTAACTATATAACGCAAAATATTAAGCTTTACAAAACTATTTAATGGTATTTAAAATGGAAACATAATGTATAGAAATAAAACCTATGTGCTATTACAAAACGGCATATGCTCCTGTGGAAATGTCAGAAAAACAAAAGCATGTTGTGTACCATTTAACCCCTTAATGACATCCAACGTACTAGTACGTTGTTGTCGTTAAGGGCTTAACGCAACACAACGGTACCGGTACGTTGTGTTGATGATGCGGGTTCAGGTGTACATTACCCGGGTGTCAGGTGTATATTACAGCTGAGACCCTGCTGCATGGCCAGGACCGGAGCTAGTCTCCGATCTGGCCGATTAACCCCTTAGATGCAGCGCTCAAAAGCGAGCGCTGCATCTATGGTGTTTCCTAGCAGATCGGAACCCTGCAAAGCAACTGACACTGTGCTGTAACAGCAGGGAACGGAGCTAGCTCGGATCCCTCCCATTAACCCCTTAGATTCTGCGATCAAAAGTGATCGCAGCATCTTAGTGGTTTGTAGCGATTGCCATCGACACGATATGATCGTGAGGATGCCAATCGTTACTATGGCAACTGGAGGCCTAACAATGGCCTCCTGGTCTGCCACATAAGATAGCCTAATAGGCTAAGTCCAGAGACTGGACCTAATAGGCTTGCTGTCAGTGAATGACAGCTCAATGCATTGCACTACGTGGGTAGAGTAAAGATCAGAGGTGCAAGCCCTCAAGTCCCCTAGTGGGAAAAAGAAACGTTTAAAAAAGTTAATAAAAAAGTTGAATGAAAGTGTAAAAACAAGTTAATAAAAACAAACACTGCCTTTTTTCCTATAAGAAGTATTTATAGGAAAACAATTAAAACGTTAAAAAGTACACATAATTAGTATCGCCGCGTCCGTAACGACCCAAATTTAAAACTATATTTATTTATTTTTCCCTCATGGTGAACACCGCAATAAAAATAAAATAAAAATATCAATGCCAGAATCGCTATTTTTTTTATCAACATTCCCCACAAAACATGGAATAAAAAAAGTAATCATAATGTTGCATGTACCCCAAAATAAGACCAATAAAAACTACCGGTCCTGCAAAAAACAAACCTTTTCACAGCTTTTTTGAATGAAAAATAAAAAGTTATGACTCTCAGAATATGGGGACAAAAAAATAAATGTAAAAAAAGTGATTTTATTGTGCAAACGCTGCAAAACTTAAAAAAAACTATATACTTTTGGTATCGCCGTAATCGTATCGACCCACAGAATAACATTCAATTGGCATTTATAGCACACGGTGAACACTGTAAAAAAAAGAATAAAAAACATTGTGAAAATTGCTGGTTTTTGGTCACCAGCTTGCCCAAAAAATTGTATAAAAAGTGATAAAAAAATTGCGTGTACCCAGTATGGTACCAATGAAAATTACACATTGTCCCGCAACAAATAAGCCCTCACACACTAAAGCCCTTCCTTGAGGGCTTTAGTTTCCCAGATGAGGTCACTTTTGGGGGGTTTCCAAATGCGACATGACACAACATGATACGACCCTGCTGTGGGTCTAAACAACAGTTTATTACCACATGTGGATACTGCAGTAATCTGGAGAAATAGTTTTTCACATGTTAGGGTTCTTTTTCTCCTTTTTTTCTTCTATAAATTCAAAATGTCCACGTTTTATCACAAAAAAAATAATTTTCAATTTCACAGCATAATTCCACTAATAATGAGGGGGGTGGGGGCCCAGACTCATTGGCAGTATGGGGCCCAGAAATTCTTGATGGCAGCCCTGTTCCTAGATATGGCATGAGATCAGAGTATCAGCTCGTTTTTCTGTATCATTAATGTGATCTCTAATACGTCTTCGAAATTCGCGAATGGTTTTACCCACATATTGGTTACCGCAGCTGCATGTCATCAAGTATATAACACCTTGGGTCTTACAATTGATGAAATCATAATTCTTGTAAGAACGACATGATGTGGTGCTACAATATGATTTACTTGTTAAGATTTATCTACAAGCTTTGCAGGCAACACATCTATATGTACCTATTGGGAGTTTAGGCAACCATGTTGACTGAGTAGCTGGTTTCATGTGGCTCTGGACCAGTTTGTCTTTTAAGTTACATCCTGTACGGTAGGCAATTGCTGGCCTATCACTCAGAAGACTCCCTATGTCTGGGTCAGCTTTTAAAATTCCCCAGAATGTTTGAATGACCTCTCTTACTTGTGTATGTTGTGAATCATAGGTCCCTGATTCTAAGGTCAGTCTCCTCAGTTTCTCTCATCCTTGGGTTGAGAAGTTGATCCCTATCCACTGATAGGGCATGTTGGTATGCATTTTTGAGAACCCAATCTGGATATCCCCTTCGACCAAACCTTGTTTTCAAATCCGAGGCTGCATTTTGATAGTCAGACATGTTAGTACAGTTTCTATGGGCTCGCAAATATTGACCCTTTGGAATACCTTTTTTAAGGGGTTTTGGATGCCAGCTATCCCACCTTAGTAGAGTGTTAGTAGCTATTGGTTTTCTATGAATTTGTGTGTTTACTCTTCCTGACACTGTTTTGCATATAGACAGATCCAAAAATGTAATTTTATCCGAGTGTATTTCAGAGGTAAAAAAAAATCAATGTCATTGACATTCAATATCTGTACAAACTCTCTGAATTTGGTTTGTGAGCCGTTCCATAATATTAGAATATCGCCAATGAATCTGAGCCAGAGGATCACACTTGAGGTCCAAGTTTCCATTTCCTCTTGAAAGACAATTTCTTACTCCCACCAGCCCAGATAGAGATTAGCAAGGTTGGGGCACATGGACTGCCCATTGCCACTCCTCTGAGCTGGTGAAAGAACTTCCCGTTAAACGTGAAGGAGTTTTGTCCCAACACAAAATAAAGCAAATTCATAACAAACTCATTATGGCTTGTATACTGAGTACCTCTAGATTTTAAGGTACTTACATAGGCCTTTATGTACCTTGGGTAGGCTATAGAATGTTGCCATAACAGGAAACTCTGGAAGTAGAAACTTAAACGCACTCTGGTCAATGATACCCTCCGATCTTGCATACAGTAGCAACCTGTTCAATTCCTCTTTATAGGATTCAACTGGGTTATTGGACAAAATCTTATAACAACTACGGTCATCAAGGATTGCAAGGCACATACACACATACGCCTGGTGATCCATGATGACTACATTACCACCCTTGTCGGATGTCTTAATCACAATGGATTCATCCTTTTCAAGGAGCCTCACTTCGGTAACGTTTGTGTGGGACTTACAGCACAGCAAGGGTGATTTTGCTGTAAGCTGTCATTTACAGCGTGATCTCACGAGATTACGCTTGCTGAGCTGTAAATCCCACACAAACATTACCGAAGTGTCGGGATTATGAATAGACATCGCGTCCTGGCTGGAAGCGATGTCTGATTACTGTCAAGACACTTCAGTAACGTTAATGTGTGTGTATGTGACCGCACATCATGTTCTAGCAAGATCACTATGTGTAGAGTAAATGAATGGACAGAAGTGTATGACGCTGATTGGTCAGCGTCATACACTTCTCTCCACAACGCCCATTTGGTCAAAAAGTAAAAACACGCCCAGTTGGGCATTAAGAAAGTCATTAGCATAAATCTAAAATATGTCATAACTCTGTCATAAATTATCGTTTTCCTAAATAAAAAACACTGCTGTAATCTACATTACAGCGCCGATCACATTATGTAGGAGATAGGCCACATATAATGTGGTGACAGAGCCTCTTTAAGGAATGTATCAATAGGTGTGTTGTCATTTATTGGAGGATTTTTTGTTGAAGGAAGGGTCAAATTGGTAAAAGGACCTTCACCTGGTATCCTATTACCCTTATCCAACAGCCCACCCATTGTTCTCAACAGTGGCATATCCTCTTGCTCCAAGCCCAATTTAGTACATCTGTGTCTATCATTTAACTTGAAGAATTTTTTCTACTTGAGCTTGCACCCAAACAATTGCAAATCCTTCACCCATGAAAACAGGTCAAAGGATGGTGTAGGTACAAAAGAAAGCCCACGTTTCAATAAAAGCAGTTCTCCCTTCTAACAGTTTTTTCTGGGATAAATTTAGGACTTGTAGTTCATCATCGCGGGTGTGCTTCACTAGTTTGCCTTTTGTCCCCGTAGTAAATAGTCCAACACTAGTGGGCCTTGGGCTAAGAAAAAAAATCACCCCTATTATAAGAACTAGAACCAAGTTTACCTCTACTTCTTCCTCCGGTATTAACATTGGGGTAACAAGATATCCCCTGGTCCCCCCCCCTCTGTTATTGACACAACGGGAATTATCGCTGTCATAGTCAGAGGAGGTTAATTCAGTATCCAGGTCATGACCACCCAGATCTTTTCTGTTAAATTCAAAAATTCTACCCTCTTTAAAATCCAACAAGTCCTCTACCTCTATAAACATCAAATTGGTCCGATTCCGATATGGTCCTGCTAGTAAGCTATATGCTTTCAATGCACAAATAGCTATCTCTATGTCTTATATGTTGAATACTTTATGTTCTAAATATTGTAGATAATGGTATGAGTTGCACCTGTACTCACAAAACAAGATTCTCAGTCATTCATAATGTCATCAGTTATCCTTCTCCTATGTGGGACATTCAGGTATTCCCTTTTTTTACTACTGACTACTGCATTTCAATATTCCTATCACATGATTGCATGGTCTATATACCAAAGAGTGGTGTCCCCCCCCCCCCCCTTAACAACAATCGACTCCACCAAACGTTTTCTGTAGCTGCAAATATGATTTGCACAACGTTGAGGAGGAATTGTGGACCATTTTTTCCTGCAGAAGTGTTTCAGTTCAACAATATTTCTGGGATGCCTTGCATGCACAGCCCTCTTCAGGTCATGGAACAGCATCTCGATAGGGTTAAGGTCAGGACTCTGACTTGGCCATTCCAAAACACAAACCTTCTTCTTTTTTAACCATTCTTTAGTTGATTTACTTGTGTGCTTTGGGTCATTGTCTTGTTGCATCACCTAACGTCTCTTCAGCTTAAGTTCATAGACTGCTTTTTACATTCTCCTGTAAAATGTTTTGATACACCTTTGAATTTTTTATTCCCTCAATGATCGTAAGACGTCCAGGCCCTAAGGCAGCAAACCAGCCCAAAACCATGATGCTCCCTCCCTCATTCTTTACAGTTAGAACACTGAACACCAATACCAAAACCTTATCCTCTTTCCTCCAAACGTAGCGTTGCACATTAGTTCTAAAAAAAAGTTCCACTTTTGACTCATCTGTCCATAGAATTTTTTCCTAGAAGCATCCAGGTGGTCTCAAAGAAACTTTAGACGGGCTTGAATGTTTTTTTGTCAGCAGTGGCTTCCTTTATGGTGTCCTTTCATGGACACTATACTTGTTCAGTGTTTTTCTAATAGTGGACACATTAACACAGGTTTTGCAGTTAGTAAAGTCTTCAGTAGGTCTTTTGCTCTCTTGGAGTTATCTTAACAGGATGTCCACTCCTAGATAGAATAGCAACTGTCCAGAATTTTCTCTTTTCTTAGACAATTTATCACGAACTGATATACACCCTGGTATTTAGCCATTCTTTTGTACTCTTTTCCAGTTTCATGTGTCTCTATAAAACATCTTCTGAGGTCTTTTGAAAGTTGTTTACCTCATAGCCTGATTCACACTAACTAATCTTTCTTTAGAAGAACAGATTTGTAAGTAACAAGACTTTGTGTTATTTAATGGGCAAAACACAAGTGAACCCACACTTCCAATCTCTACTTCTTAATGGAAACACATCTTGCCAATAAGCTCTTGGAGAAATAATTAACACAGAGGTTCACTTACTTTTTCTCCCAGTGCAGTGGATGTTCACCCAATGTGCTCAATAAAAGATATGAACAGTACAACCATTTGTGTGTTATTAGTTTAGTAAGATTGTGTCTATAATTGTGAATTAACCCCTTAAAGGGTACCTGTCACCAGCATTTCACCTATGAAACCAGCAATACCTGGTGGTAGTGGGTGAAAAATCATGTCTATATAACCTATAATTGTCTTTTTTGTCGGCTCCGTAGCTTTAGTATTCCGTTTTTTAGTGTTCCCACACCGTATGCTAATGAGCATAAAAGAGTCATATCTTCGTTTGAAAAAAGTAAAATCTTCAATTCTCAAGTCTTTCCGAGTTTGTCCCGCCTCCTTACTTTTGATTGACAGCTCCTCGCCTCCCCCCAGCACACAAAATCCCACGGTTGTGCAGTGATGTCCTCTTCTGGTGTGTGCACACAAAGGGACACCGGATTATTACGATAAAAAGCGCAAAATGTTTGCAGACCGTTATTTGAAGTCGGAGGAGGAGTTTAGGAGCGGGGATAACGGCAATGAACTTTTGATAGCAGAGGCCAGTGAGGGATAAGTAAAGTTCAATAGGTGAAATGCTGGTGACAGGTTCCCTTTAAGGACACAGCCAATTTTGGCCTTGAGGACAGAACAATTTTTTTTATATTTCCCTCTTTGCATCCCGACGCTCATAACTTTTTTATTTTTTGTATGACGTAGTTGTATGAGACTTTATTTTTCGCGGGACGAGTTGTTCTTTATTTAGGTACCATTTTTTGGTACAAATATGTTATCATTTAATTTCTATACATTTTTATTTTGGCGAAAATGCAGAAAAAAAGCACTTCCGCTGCAGTTTTAATATTTTTTTATTTACACCATACACCGATCGTCATAAATAATGTTATACATTTGATGTTTAGGTTTGTTGTTTAGGTTGTTACGGTCGTGGTGATACCAAATATGTCTATATTATTTCATGTTTTGGGACTTATATTTTAAACAGTTTATTTATTGTAAAAAATTTGTATTTCTATGTATTTCTTTTTTTTTATTTAACATAAATTTTTCTTTTACATTAATTTAACTTTTTTTTTCATCCCATAAAGTGATTTTTCATTTTGATTTAGATTTTTTTAATGTACAATTGCCAGATATGCAGATATTTGCCTATATGTACATATGCCAGAACATTAGCCTGTGTACTGATTGTACACAGGCAGTTGTTAGGGCATAACTCAGTATGCCCTAACAACAGGAAATATTTTCAGACAGCCCTGGGGTCCTTCAATGGAACCTGGGCTGTTTGGCCATACAAGTTATGGGCTTTGATTGCGTCACAGGGATTTTCTGTGACGCGATCAAAGGGCAGTCCCCCCTCCTTGAACGCCGCGATCAGCTTTTATTGCAGCATTCAAGAGGTTAATGGCGGAGAGAAGATGTTTCTCTTCTCTCCACCGTTAGAGCGGGGGAATGGCTGTGTATTACAGCCATTGCCCTGCTCCCGATCGTGCACGGAGACGGCTGAGAATGCTCGTCCTTATGCGGGAAGTACCCACCGCTCGTCCTGTGTCGAGAACCTGTTAAATAACAATCAGACCACATTTTATTAGTAATCAAGGCAGACATCCAGGTAATTCCAGATTGCAGGTAATTCTATACTGTATATACTGTGTACATATACTGTATGTGTATGGATAGATAGATAGATAGATAGATAGATAGATAGATAGATAGATAGATAGATAGATAGATAGATAGATAGATAGATAGATAGATAGATAGAACAGAATTTTGGACCTTTTAAGAAAAAACAAAACTAAATATAAAACAAAATGGTATTTAAGGATAATTCATCACCACCAATTTTGATTACAATCATTTGCATGTTCTGAGTATATTAGATATGTTTCCCAGACACTCTAATAAAGATGAACATTGTATAAAAGTGTGAAAACATTTATTCTTCCACCAGAATCTTCCAAAATGTTGCAACATTACAACAGTAGTTTCCCTAACAGAATTATTGCAGTAAGCAAGAGACAGCCAAAGCTAGAAATAATGAGCCATGAGAGAGAGCTGTTCACTCCTCTAGCCCTGTACTTAAATACCATCTCCAAAGCAGAGTGGCTCGCCGGCCCTCCCCCTGGCACCCAGTGTCACGATCTGTGTGTATGTGGACCCACTAGCCAAACCGCCGAAGCGGGGAGACAGCTGGCCAAATAACAAAGTACCCAATAATACAAAGCCCAGCACAAGGGTACCTGAATAGTCCAGATAGTCGCAGTGGCTACACACAGATTGTACTTCAGATGGCAGATGATGCAAAGCGTGGCAGATGACACCAGGCGTGGTGTAACACAGCAGGCGTGACCAGAGGCACAAGACGACTCCAACTTCTAATGCACAGGAACAGCAGTAGCACGGGATACAGGATATAGGTAGCAGGTACGGGAACACTGGGATCAGGATAACACTAAGGGACCATTTTCAAGACTAACACGGGTAAACACAACAACGCTCAGGCAATGAGTGAAGGGGCAGGCCCCTTCTTATAGTCCAGGGTGGTCATGGATTAACTGGTAATTATTTTCATGTGGCCCTTTAAACCGGGCACGAGCGTGCACGCGCACCCTACGGGACACAGCCAAACGGAGCGGAAGTGAGAGCTGGCGTCTCCTGGAGAGGAGATGCGGCCCAGCGCTTACTGATCTATGGCTGTGGCCGTCGGGGGGTGATTAATCCCGACGGTCCGTGACCATGGGCGCTACACCCAGCACCCAGGTAGCCCCCAAGCTATGCCTCTGCATGGAGTAATAGAATCACTATAGATTGCTTATGGGGCACAGGCTATAAAGTGGTAGAAGACTTTCTGTATCCCGTTGATGGATTGCAGAAAAACTGTAGAGGAGTGCTGCATAATGGAACCTTGTCATATTTGGAACGGTAGCAATTCTACTTTTTAAAATGTATTACAGAATTGCATATAAAACAATTATGTAACATGTATAATTAAGGCTAAACAGCTTGGACATTAAATGGACACAAACATTTCAAACAGCTTATGCTGATCTAATAGTATATCTGAAATACATCAACTTTGTAATTTACTTACTGTTAAAATGTAGTTATTATATCTGTGCAAATTCTGTGTGACGTCACTGCCACTAGGTATCTCCCTTCTTGCAATTTGCTGTAGAACCCCTGTTGTCAAGCAAAGCCCGTTGCTATTTACAGAACAGAATTGACGGGGTGTTTCCCTTTATTGCCTGTCCATAAAAGTCTATGGAGAAGAGAGGGGGAGCAGGAGGAGTGAGCAGAGAGAGAGAGAGAGTGGCTTAGCAACAGACACACTGCCAATACAAGTCTTTGCAGAGTGGGTTCACGAGGAGGGAGCAGAGAGTAAGCGAGTCAGAAACAGGCACGCTGCATAAAACTCTGTGGAGAGGGGAAGAGAAAGCAGGAGCAAAGTGAGAAAGACACATATGTCCTGGTAAGATTCCTATGTCACCCCAGTGCTGGATTCTCAGCTATGCTACTCAGTACTGCTACATAATCTCCTCAATTCTGCAGCTGCTTCTATATATGTGATAGATAGCGATAGCAAAGCAGTATTCTCCTCTTCATTGTCTGCAGTATACATTAGCGATAGAGCCTGCAGAGGGGAAAACTGCTCAAAAATGCTGAATACAAGTCATATAATGGCCTGAAATGGTATTATTCCTCATGTACACACATATGACAGCTTATTTTAAAAAAGCCACCAAAAAAGCTAGGCTTTTAAGCAGGGCTGGGCACTCATGGCCAGAACAGCCCCCCATCCCTTTAGTCAGTTAATTTACGTGCAGGTATGCAAAAAAAAAAAATGCATGTGGTAAGTGCTTCTTGATTGCAATGTTTGTGTTAATCCAACATAAGTGTATCTTGACCATAGTGGTTAGCATGACCTTCAGTGGCCGGGGACCCTAATTACTCTCAGTCCACCCTAGTACATGGTAAAATAAGTAAGCAATAAGACATTTGTTAAATAAAAATCTAACAAAAATAGTAAGATGTCTTTAAAGAAGTACTATGTCATGATGGGTGCGTGGACCCACTGGGCAGTACCGCCGTAGCGGGATAGCAGCTGGCCAACAGGACACCAAGCCACAGTCTATAGTTCGAATAAGGGTGCCTGTGGTAACTTCAGACAGTAGCGATGGTAGGCTCGGATGGGACATTGACAGCAGGCAGACACCTGGCGTGGTGTAACACGGAAGGCATAGTATACGGCACAAATGACTCCAACTCTCAATGGCACAGAAACAAGGTAGCACAGGATCCTTGATACAGGTAGCAGGTATGGGGACACTGGGAACTGGAAAACACTAAGGGACCATTTGCAAAGACTAACACCGGTAAACACAACAATGCTCAGGCAATGAGGGAAGGGGCAGTGCCCTTCTTATAGTCCAGGGTGAGTATGGGCTAGTTACATAATAAATTCATGTGTGCGCACTGGCCCTTTAAGGCCTGGCACGAGCGTGCGCGGCGCACCCTACGGGACACCACAGAATGAAGCGGAAGTGAGCGCTGGCATCTCCTGAGGAGGAGATATGGCCTGCTGCCATCGGGAGGTGAGTAATCCCGATGGCCCGTGGCCATAGGTGTTACATACTAGAGTAAATACAAGCTTCCCTGTTAGGTGTTACACTCCACAACATTGGAATTGCAACACCAAGAAGGTCAAGCCATAAGGTTATGCAAATTGAGGAAGTAGCAGGTGTTGCTGAGATCAGCAAATTATCTAATTTTCAAGCACCTAGCTCCAATCTGTGGCATGTGGGAAGGGCATAAAAGCCAGGTTGAAAGCAAAGTTTTTTAGCCACATGAAATCTCAAAAATCAGATCAATATGTTGTTGGATGATTTTACAATGCCTCCTTGTTGTCGACGTGCAAGTTATCGCTACTTGTTGCAAACTGAGAGGGACAGAATCCTTGAATTGAGAGACCTCCGGCAGATCGCTATGCACCTGGGCTGATATGTCCGCACTGTTAAACTTTGCATGTCCCGGAGGTTGGGAGAACAGCAACTAATAGAAATGACAGCAAGAGGTGCACTGAGACGAACCTCTGCATGGACAGATCGTCTGATTGTAAGAATGGCGCCTAGTGATCCATTCTGTGCTGCAAGCGAAATTGGCCATCACATCCCAAGTCTAGGGCAGGAACCAGTGTCAACACAAACCATCAGAAGGCGTTTGCACGACATTGGGCTATGAGCCAGACGTCCAGCTACAGGTGTTCTATTGACCACATGCCACCTCTCTCAAAGGCTATCATGGTGCACAGCAAGACGGCAATGGAGGCTGGAATGGAGGTCTATCCTCTTCAGCGATAAGTCACGCTTTTGTCTCGGATGCAATGATAGCCAGAGATTGGTCTGGAGACCACGTGGGCAATGCCATGAGGAGGCCGTTGGTACCTCGGACGTAACAGGGATCGGGAGAGGAATTTGTGGGTGTTGGCCATAGACAATAAAGAACGGTGTAGTCTGTGTGGACTCGCTGGTGTGATTATTGTAAGAGAACTCAGGCCACGGAAGAAACTGCACCCAGTCATCATGCTGCTTGGAGATGAAGTGGCATAGGTAGTTCTCCAAGATCTGATTGATCCTCTCGACCTGACCATTGGACTGAGGATGGTAGGCCGAGGAAAAGTCCAACTTTATACCTAGGAGTCCGCAGAGGGCTCTCCAGAACTTTGAGGTGAACTGAACCCCCCGATCAGACACAATATGCTGCGGCAAGCCGTGCAGGCGGAGGATGTGTTGGATGAACAGCTTGGCCAACTGAGGAGCAAAAGGAAAACCAGTCAGAGGAATGAAGTGGGCCATCTTTGAAAATCGATCCACCACCACCCAGACAGTACTGCATCTGGCAGAGAGAGGCAAGTCACTAATATAGTCCATCCTTGGGCAGCGTGGGCCATCAGAAATGACGAGCAATCAGATACCGGGTCCTATGGGTCCCCGCGTGACCTACCAGTCTAGAGGAGGGTCCCCAGCGGAGAATTCTTCCACGGTCAGCCAGGCACACAGAAGTCCTCCCAGGAGGTATATCCCCAACTTGCAGGGGATTGACAGAGACAATGCAAGACTGATCAATAATGTTCTGTGGAATTTCCATGGTGTCTTCTGTCTCGAAAGACCTTGACAAGGCATCGGCCCTCACATTCTTGTTGGCCGGGCGATAATGGAGCTCAAACTGGAACCTGGTAGAGAACAGTGACCACCTGGCCTGACGAGGGTTCAGCCGTTGGGCCATCTGAAGATAGGTGAGGTTCTTATGGTCCGTAAAAATCAGGATTAGATGAGCTGCGCCCTCTAGTAGATGTCTCCACTCCTCCAGAGCCAATTTGATGGCCAGTAACTCCCGATCCTCAATAGAGTAGTTGTGTTCTGCAGAAGAGAAGAGCTTAGAAAAATATCCACATACCATTGACTTTCCCTTGGAGCCTCTCTGGAACAGGAGTGCACCAGCACCGACAGAGGATGCGTCCACCTCCAACAAGTACTGTAGAGAGACATCTGGATGATGAAGGATAAAGGCTGACGTGAAGGCACTCTTCAGGCTATTGAATGCAGACTCTGCCTCAGGAGTCCACACCTTGGTGTTCATGCCCTTCTTAGTGAGGTCAGAGAACGGAGAAGTCAGTGAGGAGAAGTTTGGAATAAACTGTCTGTAAAAATTGGCGAATCCCAGAAAGCGCTGTATGGCCCTCAAGCCTTGAGGGTGTGGCCATTCAAGAACGGACTTTACCTTTTCAGGATCCATCTTGAGACCCCTATTCGAGACAATCTAGCCCAGGAAGGGTAGAGCATCTTTTTCAAACACGCACTTCTCCAACTTGGCGTACAGACGATTCTCCCTTAACCGTAGCAAAACTTGACGGACATGTCTCTGATGTGTCATAGGATTTGGAGAAAAAAAATCAAGATATCATCAAGATAAACCACAACACAAACATAGAGGAGGTCACAGAAAATGTCATTAACGAACATTACATGTGCGGAAGGGCATTACTAGATATTCATAGTGTCCATCACGGGTGTTAAATGCAGTCTTCCATTCGTCACCCTTGCGAATCCGGACTAGGTTGTAAGCCCCACGCAGGTCTAGTTTGGAAAAAATCTTCGCACCACGTATACGATCAAACAGCTCTGAGATCAGTGGCAACGGATATTTATTTTTCACCTTGATCTGGTTGAGACCTCGGTAGTCAATACAATGACGAAGAGAGCCATCCTTCTTTTTGACGAAGAAGAACCCGGCTCCTGCCGGAGAGGAAGACTTCCGTATGAAGCCCCTCTCCAAGTTCTCCTTCACATAGGCAGACATGGACACAGTCTCTGGCAAGGAGAGAGGATGCACCAGGAATCAGCTCGATAGGGCAGTCATATGCTCGTTGTGGAGGCAATTTCTCCGCCTCCCGCTTGCTGAAGACGTCCGAAAATGCAGCATAATGACCCGGCAATCCTGCCAATGACCGAGGCAGAGAAGACTGAGCCGAACAAATCTGCACCAGGTTTCGGCTTTGACACTCAGGGCCCCACTGGAGAACCTCTCCAGAATTCCAGTCCAGGACTGGGGCATGTAGTCGGAGGCATAGCAGGCCCAGCAACACAGGGTTATTGGCTTTGGATAGGACATAGAATGACAGAAGTTTGGAGTGAAGAGCCCCTACTTGGAGCCTCAGCGGCTTGGTCACAGCTATAACTGGATCTGGCAGAGGTAGTCCATATACTGATGCAACCGTCAACAGCCTCTCTAGAGGGGTGGTGAGTAAATGAAGAAGATCCACCAGGTCTCTACAGATGAACTTAGCAGCGGATCCAGAGTCCAGATACGCAGAGACCTGATGCGTTCTCTCGCCGAACACTATGGTCACTGGTATGGACAATTTAGACGGGAGTCCTTTCTTATCCAAGGTTGTCTCTCCTAGCAACCCTAGGCTTTGGGATTTTGTGGGACACAGGCGCACAAGATGGCCACCGAGGCCGCAATATAGACAAAGTCCCGAAGTGCGTCTGCGTTGTCTCTCCTGGGTGGATAGCTTACACTGGTCCATCACCAATGACTTCTTGGGAGGATCGACATCTGAGGACAGCAGGGGTTGCTGCAAAGTAGGGACTAGACTAGGAAGGCCTCCCTCCCGACGAACCTCTTGGAGGCGTTCTCGGATCCGCATATTAATCCGGGTGGACAGAAGGATGAGGTCATCCAGGGTAGACGGCAGATCTGGAGCGCAAGTTCGTCCTTAATTTTCGGAGACAGTCCATGCCAGAATACAGCTACCAGGGCCTCATTGTTCCATAACAGTTCTCCCGCCAGGGTGCGGAAGTGGATGGCGTACTCGCTCACAGAGGTGTCTCCTTGGCGTAGGTTAATTAAGGAAGTTGCTGCAGATGAGACCCGTCCAAGCTCCTCAAGCACCATTTGAAAATTCCGGGTCTCTGGTCCTTGTCTCTCCCATATAGAGTTCGCCTATGCAAGAGCCTTGCCAGTGAGGAGAGAGATGATGAAAGCGACCCTTGCGCCATCAAACGAAAATGTCCTAGTATAACGGCTGAAGTGGATCTGGCACTGGTTCAAAAATCCACGACAGGTACTTGCGTCTCCATCATAGCGGTCAGGAAGTGGCAAAGAAAAATGAGGGTCAACGCTGCCTGGAGGTGTAGTCTGAGGATCAACACTGCCAGGAGGCGTAGTAGGAGGAACGGCAGCTTGTGCCTCCTGCCGACGTGCGAGAATGTTCAACGCCTGGAGGAGTTGGTCCTGTCGAGACCGGAGGTCTAGCATGTCCACCCACATCTCTTGTGATGTCGTCATGGTTTTGAATCGACCAGCGGGGTCCATGGCCTGAGCGTACTGTCACGTAGGGTTCGTGGACCCACTGGGTCGTACCGCCTTGGCGGTATGGCAGCTGGCCAACAGGGCGCAGGTTAAAGTCTATAGATCGTATAGGGTACTGGGACTTAGCAGCAGGCAAACGTCATGCGTGGTGAAGCAGGACAGGCGTGGTATACAGCACAGCACGACTTATGCTCAACACGACACTCGACCAGGATAGCACGGGATACAGGATCAGGAAGAGGAAAACTGGAAAACACTAGGAGACCATCGCATAGACAAACTTAGGGTACGACAACAACGCTCAGGCATGAACCCCTCATATAGTCCATGGCACTCATAGGCTGATACGGGATCCGGCCGAGAAGAGTGGAAGCGAGCGCTGGCGTCTCCTGAGGAGGAGACTGGGGCCAGCGCTCGCCGACCCATGGCTGCGGCCGTCAGGGAGAGAGTGAACCTGACGGCCCGCAGCCACGGACATGACAGTTAGGATTAGTAGGAGACATATCCAATCTCATCATAAAGAATGTGGTGCGTGAGAGTCCTGTAATAATGATCACGTTGTAGGAGATGACAGAAGTTTGGCTTCATCCACTTGTATTCATTCGGGTTGTATGGTCCCTCTTTTCTTAGGAGGTGATGAAGTTGCGCTATCTTGAGAGAAGGTGAGATTCCACGATGATAATATAGATTCTGCTTCTTTGGGGGAAGAAATTACATGGGTTATACCATCTCTTCTGATTATCAACATGACACCAAATCCCCACTTATAAGGAATGTTATGATCACGTAATATTTGAGTAGATTTGGCGAATTCCCTTCTTCTCGCTAGTGTAGCTATTGATAAATCGGCATATAGAGAAATTTTTTGAAATCGCTCCGGTAGTTCTTTATTGAAGGTGGCAGCCTTTAGGAGGGCATCTTTAGCCTGTGTGGCCTAAGCGTGCCACCTGTGGTTTCTCTGGACTTGTCTTCCATCAAGAACATCTGGGATGTTATTGGTCGGCAATTGCAAAGGGAGCTGCCAGCGGCCAATCTTGAGGATTTGCATGCCCAAGTGCATTCAGTGTGGCATAACACTCCTCAGACAACCATTAATAACCTCATTAAAAGTGTGCCAAGGCGTGTAAGTGCATGTATTTCTGCACATGGTGGTCATACTCAATACTGAATAAATTAAAATGTTTGGAATATTTTGTTTCCATTTTTTCATTTGCATATCATTAACATGTCCATCGATCCTGTGATTTTCACAATTCCAAAACTTTTCCTTCTTGGAATTTCAATGTTGAGGAGTGTATATACAAAGAATAGTAAATGGTAAAAAGGGGGACTTTTTTTTTTTAGATTCTGTTCAAAGAATAAATGGTTTTACACTGTTATTGTAACAACTTCTGCTCCAAAATCTAGGCAAAGAATGAGGAGGGGGCGTGGCCTGAGAGCTGTGGCAAATTCACTTGTTCCAATTCTAGATTGAGTAAAAAGGCAGGAGGGGCCTTGGCTTTAAACACCAATCAGTTACATCTGTGCTCTACTTAATTCCAGCTGAGCTGCTGCCTATTGCCAGTTATTTCATTCACAGATCGGTTAGTCTGTGCATTTAGTGAATATTCCTATTTAGTGAGTATTCCTATTTAGTGAGTATTCCTATTATTTTTGACCCAGATTGTTTACCCAATTACTCCCTATTATTTGCCACTGTGTATGACATCGGACTGTTTCCTGACTACTCTTTTGCCCTCCCTTACTGTGCCTTTTGTCTCTCTGTCTCTCTTGGTTTGACTTGCTTTTCTTTGCTGTAGCAATTGGTTACAGTTTCCATTTTTTGCTTGTTTGGTTTACTCCTGCCTGTTTGCTCCATCTGTCAGTGGCTTCTCTGTACAGGGGTTAAAGGGTGAAAGCCAGCGATACCTTAGACTCTGCTAAACCGTGTAGCCAGCGCCGGGACTGACTGCAAAAGTGCTTTTGCTAGACAGGCTGTACCATCATACAACAACATTACAGTTATAGTGTTATGCATCTTTAGAATGTGCATTATTACCCCTTTCTGACATCCGCCACATATATATGTGGAGAATGAGCGTGTCAGCTGTATGATACAGCCGACACTTCAGTGCAACGAGCAGAATCTCCCTTATTTGCTGTGGTCAATAGCGACTGCAGCATCTAACCCGTTAGTAAGTGAGGGGAGGCCCCCTCTGACGTTGCATCGCACCCCCAACGACGTGATCGCAGGCTGCCGATGGTTGTCATGACAGCCTGGGGGTCTAATGAAGGCCCCCAGGACTGCCATCTATGTACTCCTATTATGTCCTGCTGGCTTAACAGGAGCATTTCAAAATCACGATATACTGCAATACATTAGTATTGCAGTATATCATGCAAACGATCCAACGATTGCTGATTTAAGTCCCCTAGGGGGACTAATAACAGAAAGTTAAACACAATTTAATTAAGTTTTTTTAATATCTAAAAACAAAATTATATCAAGAGTTTAAAAAAACTATTTTCCCATTTTCCCCGAAAAGCTACGTAATTTTTTTATTCTCATAACTGGTATAACCACATCCATAAAAGTCATAACTGTTACAATATAACATTATTTAATTCGCACGGTGAACGCCGTAAAAAAAATAAAAATGTAAATGCCAGAATTGGTGTTTTATAGTCACCTCATCTCCCACAAAAAATGGAATAAAAAGTGATCAAAAAGCCTCATGTACCCAAAAACGGTACCAATAGAAAATACAGCTTGCCCTGCAAAAAATAAGGAAAATTATGTTATGGCTCTCAAAATATAGCGACACAAAACTAATTTTATTTTTAGCAATTCATTTAGCAATACATTTTTTTCTTTGTAAAAGTAGTAAAATATAAAAAAAAAAACAATATAAATTTGGTATTGCCTTAACTATATTTACCGGCAGAATAACTTTAACATGTAATTTTTTACTGCACGGTAAACGCTGTAAAAACTGAACCCAAAAAACTACAGAGGAGAGTTGTTTTTTTTAATTTCAATAATTTTTGCCCAGTTTGCCAGTACAATAAATGGTGCCATGCAAAACGACAACGCATCCCGCAAAAACAAGCCCTTATACGGCTATATTGATGGAAAAATAAAAAAGTTATGGCTTTTGGGAGGTGTGGAGGAAAAAGCGAAAATGAAAATCTGAAAAAGGACTGCAGAGGGAAGGGGTTTAAATGTCTGGAAAACCCAGGGACTTGTCTACTTTCCCCACAACATGCAAATGATTGTAATGCTCCAGGCTAGCAAGTGTTAAATGAACCAAAAGCAAAGTATAATACATTCTTCTTCACTGAAATGGTATATGTTAAACATTGCAACATTTCTAAAATTCGACTATCTTAGAACAGAGCTTCAGAATATTAAAAGTAAATAAATAAGTCAAATTGCTTAAAGTCCATCACACATGCAAATTCATGTGCTTTGTTTCTGCATTCATTTGTAATGTCAATGAGGATTGATAATGTCCTACTCTTCAGCAATTTGTTACAACAATGAAGGCTGTTAGCTAAAAAATGCTTTGGTAAGTGATGTTATCGGGATCAAGGCAAGTCAAACCAATTCTTTTAAAACAGCATCGCTAAGAAAATACATTGTCTCTTAAAGAAGTCATCATTTATTCATAACTGAACCTTCCTCCCTCTCATAGAATCTGTAAGTGCACAAGCAACAAAGCTTTTTAAACTCGTCTATAACACTGTTTTCCAAAAGTATAGGAAATATCTCAAAGCAAGAATAGCAGAAAGGCATAAGATGTGGTTCAATGTCACAATAATAACAACAATAAGCTATAATAATATACATTAATATTTGAAAATATTTCTTGCTGATTATTCAGCTTGTTTTATACCACCCTGAAATGGAATGTAACATGTTGTAATCTTAACCTACAGTACAGAAAAACTAGAATATAAATGTTAACTACAGCTGTAATGCTAAGAACTACTATTTGCAGTAAATCCTCAGTCTGCATTCAGACAACATAATATGGGTGCATTTTTGCGTCCATATTATTATTGCAATAGCTGGACCTGCCGTGGTTCTACTGAAACAAACTTAGATCACCATAGTTGTCTCAAAGCAGACTGAGGAAACAGACAATTTAACTAGAAAAAAAAACGTCTACCAATATCTATAACTCAACTTTTAAATTATTCATGCTTGAAGAAGTGATTTGGCCATTAACATTGAATGCATATTCATAGTATATACCATAAATGTTAAATCAGTGGGGATCTTACTGCTATTAACCTGTGCCCCACGGATATGTCCGAAATGTTAGTCATCGGAATATCCCTGAACTTGAAGCTTTGCAGATCACCCTCTCCTTTTAATAACAGCAGGACCCCAGGGCCTTTCAGTGTTAAGCTGGCAAGTAATAAGAGAATCAAGTTCTGCCTATTACAGCTTTATCTAAGACTTAGGGTATGTTCACACGGCCTATTTTCGGCCGTTTTTCGGGCCGTAAACGCCCGAAAAACTGCTAAAAAATCGGAAGCAGAACGCCTCCAAACATCTGCCCATTGATTTCAATGGGAAAACGACGTTCTGTTCTGTACGCGTAAAAAAACGGCCACAAAAAAGAAGTGCAGGTCACTTCTTGGGACGTTTTTGGAGCCGTTTTTCATTGACACTATAGAAAAAAGCTCCAAAAACGGGCGTAAAAACGCAGCGAAAAACGCAGTGCAAATCGCGAGTGGCTTCAAAAGCATCTGAAAATTAGGAGCTGTTTCCCTAGAAAACAGCTCCGTATTTTGAGACATTTTTAACTCTGCGTGTGAACATAACCTCAGGCTTGACAACACAGGATGGAGCTAAAAAACGACAAATTAAACTTTGTTTAACAAGAAAAGATGCAGCTGAATATCACTTGCTGGGCATTCACTCCTTTCTTTCTGACAGGGGTCGTGTGTCTGGAGAAAATCCCTAGGATGCTGAATCCTATTGTAGCAATGAGAACTTTTTTTATACTGTAAAGCTGGCTATTGAACTCTTAAGGTAGGAACACACACACCATATAAAATCCGCAGCATAGTACAGTAGGAGCAGTGTGGGTGAGATTAGAACAAATCTCATCCACACACAGTGAATTTTTTTTTTATTAAAAATGAATAATAATGCTTATACATACCCCCGGGTCAATGTCATGGCGACACAATCCTCTGTTCTGAGCGCAGGCCGACCTGGGATGACGTTTCATCCCATGTTACTGCTGAAGCCAACCAATCAAAGGCTGCAGCAGACACATGGACTGCAGCGTCATTCTAGGGGGCCAGGCTGTACTGAGGGCAGAGGGACGCGTTGCCATGACAACGCCAGGGAGGTAAGTATAAACAGCAGATATTCTGTCCGAAAAACTGCACCACAATTTGGTTCGGTGCTTCAGGCGGAGTTCCCTGCAGTATGCAGGATGGACACGCTGTGTACTTCTATCCAGCGCATCCGCCCTGTGTTTCCCTACCCTTATAAGGAAGGGGACATACATAAACATGTTTATAGTGTCTATTTTCTTTGAAGATAGATGTTTTACTTAGATAATCACAATTTTTATTTTTATAGTCCATGCTTTAACTTAATTTGCATGCAAAAATGAGTTGTTGCAGACCTGCGGCGGATTTCTAAATACATATGCCAGTGAACTCAAACTGGTATGCCACGTATGCACTCATCCCATCCAATAGTTTTTATAGAGTATAATTTTGTGCATTAGGAGTCAGCCTTAAAGTTGTAAGCACCATGTGTGTGCTTTCTCAAAATGTACATTTAGAGCTGCTCGGCTGTTTCCATAACAACCATACAACAGAATAGAGAGAGCTGCGCGCACGTGTGACTCACTCACTACTCGTCTCCGCCTGGATTCTGCGGTCAGTTCTAGATATAGGTGCAGGTCCCAGAGCTGGGACACGCATCTATCAGACATTCTTGGCATTACCTGTGGATATGCCATAAATGTCTAAGATGGGAAAACTCAGACGGGACCCTTGCGTGGGCCAGCATGATGTAGTGACTTCATCATGCTGGCCTGCGCAGGGACTCCGTAAGCAGCAGGGCAGGGAGACAATGTCTCTCTGCTCCACTGCTGGATAAAAGCAGCATTTTGCTTAGGCCCACTGGAGGAACCTCCAGTGGGCCAGTCCAACGCTGAGCACCATAGACTTTGAATAAAGTGGGACCGCACATGCTTCAAACTTCTCCTAGCCACCGTCTTGCGGCTGGGGGAAACGGAGAACCGGGCTCCTCTGTTCCTGCGATCGATGGGGTTCCCAGCAAATTAATCCCAAATGATCTAGCATTTTCCACCTATCCAGTGGATAGTTGAAAAATGCTAAAGGCTGGAATACCCCATTTAAGACCTTATTTACACTTGTTAGTTCTGGGTTTGTATTCTTTCTGTATTGAGTAGATGTAGAATACAAAGCTTATATTCTATGGAGGTGTTCAAGCCTCTGATATTCTGCATAGACAATAACCAACATGCACTGCCCAATTTTCAGTATGCCACATATTCCTCCCAGGGGCGTAAGTAGGAGAGAATGGGCCCCATAGCAAACTCTTGACTGGGCCTCCCCCAGGTGCCACAAGCAGCCCCCCTTATAGATAGTGCCCCATGTAGAATGCGCCAAACAGCCCCCCTGTAGACAGTGCTATACAGCCCCAGTGCTATACAGTGTCACACCCCACTTGTAGATAGCGCCCCCCACCTCCCCCTTGTAGATAGTGCCATACAGCCCCCCTAGTAGATAGTACCCCACAGCCCCCCCTTAGTAGTGCTATATAGCCCCTTGTATATAGTGCCACACAGCTCCCCCATGTGTATAGTGTCACGCAGCTCCCCCTTGTAGATAGTGCCATACAGCCCCCCTGTAGATGTCACCATAAAGCCGCCCCTGTATATAGTGCTATACAGCTCCCACTGTATATAGTGCCACAGAGCCCCCCTCCCTTCTATATACTGCCACACAGCCCCCCTTAGTAGATAGTGCTGCACAGCCCCCTTAGCAGATAGTGCCACACACAGCCCCCCTGTAGATAGAGCCACATCCCTCCCCTTTGTAAATAGTGCCATACAGACCCCTAGTAGATAGTGCCACACAGCCCCCCTTAGTAGTGTTACACAGCCCCTTGTATATAGTGCCACACAGCTCCTGCATGTGTATAGTGTCACACAGCTCCCCCTTGTGTATAGTGCCACACAGCTCCCCCTTGTGTATAGTGCCACACAGCAGCCCCTTGTGTATAGTGCCACACAGCAGCCCCTTGTGTATAGTGCCACACAGCTCCCCCTTGTGTATTTTGCCACACAGCCCCCCCCCTTGTGTATAGTGCCACACAGCCCCCCCTTGTGTATAGTGCCATAAGGCAATGGCGCATCCGAGAAAGTTGTATCAGCCAGGGGGATGTCAATCAAACATGGATAGTTGGGTTTGGAGGCAGGACTATGTGACTCTTCAGGATAGCGGCACCACCCCATGACCCTTTAATGAGTAATTAGCATATAGTGTGCGCCGATTTAAAAGTGGATTTTAAAGATTTTGCTGCATCTGAAAAAAACATGCATTTGGAAATATTGTCAGGTCATGTAATACCGCATGGTGGCGGTTCAAGGGGTTAAAACTACCAGACAGGTTCCCATGAAATATACAATGAATTGAGAACAATTCCATCTGCGCTGCAATTTTGTTATTAGAAATATATTCTATATAATTACAACTCCAGAACAAAGCTCTGACATATATGGCTCAAGAACCAAGCTCAATACATATATACATCCCCAGATCCTCCGGTCCTCCAGTGGGCCAGTCCAATGCTGAGCCCCATAGACTTTGAATAAAGTGGGACCGCGCATGCTTCAAACTCCTACTAGCCACCGTTTTGCAAGTTGGGGGAAACGGAGAACCGGGCTCCCCTGTTCCTGCGATCGATGGGGTTCCCAGCAATTGAATCCCAAACGATCTAGCATTTTCTACCCTATCCAGTGGATAGTTGAAAAATGCTAAAGGCTGGAATTCCCCATTTAAGACCTTATTTACACTTGTTAGTTTTGGGTTTGTATTCTTTCCGTATTGAGTAGATGTAGAATACAAAGCTTATATTCTATGGAGGTGGTCAAGCCTCTGATATTCTGCATAGACATTAACCAACATGCACTGCCCATTTTTCAATATGCCACATATTCCTCCCAGGGGCGTAACTAGGAGAGACTGGGCTCCATAGCAAACTCTTGACTGGGGCCCCACAGGTGTCACAAGCAGCCCCCCTTATAGATAGTGCCCCTGTAGAATGTGCCATATAGCCCCCCTATAGACAGTGCTATACAGCCCCACCTATAGACAATGTCACACCCCATTTGTAGATAGTGCCACACAGCCCACCCTTGTGTATAGTGCCACACAGCTCCCCCCCTTGTGTATAGTGCCACAAGGCAATGGTGCATCCGAGAAAGTTGTATCCGCCAGGGGGATGTCAATCAAACATGGAAAGTTAGGTTTGGAGGCAGGACTATGTGACACTTCAGGATAGCGGAACCAAACCATGAACCCTTTAATGAGTAATTAGCATATAGTGTGCGCCGTTTTAAAAGTGGATTTTAACGATTTTGCTGCATCTGAAAAAAACATACATTTGGAAATATTGTCAAGTCATGTATTACCGCATGGTGGCGGTTCAAGGGGTTAAAACTATTAGAAATATATTCTATATAATTAAATCTCCATAACCAAGCTCTGACATATACGGCTCAAGAACCAATCTCAATACATACAGTGAAGGAAATAAGTATTTGATCCATTGCTGATTTTGTAAATTTGCCCACTGTCAAAGACATGAACAGTCTAGAATTTTTAGGCTAGGTTAATTTTACCATTGAGAGATAGATTATATTTTAAAAAAAACAGAAAATCACATTGTCAAAATTATATATATTTATTTGCATTGTGCACAGAGAAATAAATATTTGATCCCTTTGGCAAATAAGACTTAATACTTGGTGGCAAAACCCTTGTTGGCAAGCACAGCAGTCAGACGTTTTTTGTAGTTGATGATGAGGTTTGCACACATGTTAGATGGAATTTTGGCCCACTCCTCTTTGCAGATCATCTGTAAATCATTACGATTTCGAGGCTGTCGCTTGGCAACTCGGATCTTCAGCTCCCTCCATAAGTTTTCGATGGGATTAAGGTCTGGAGACTGGCTAGGCCACTCCATGACCTTAATGTGCTTCTTTTTGAGCCACTCCTTTGTTGCCTTGGCTGTATGTTTCGGGTCATTGTCATGCTGGAAGACCCAGCCACGAGTCATTTTTAATGTCCTGGTGGAGGGAAGAAGGTTGTCACTCAGGATTTGACGGTACATGGCACCATCCATTCTCCCATTGATGCGGTGAAGTAGTCCTGTGCCCTTAGCAGAGAAAAACCCACAAAACATAATGTTTCCACCTCCATGCTTGACAGTGGGGATGGTGTTCTTTGGGTCATAGGCAGCATTTCTCTTCCTCCAAACACAGCGAGTTGAGTTAATGCCAAAGAGCTCAATTTTTGTCTCATCTGACCACAGCACCTTCTCCCAATCACTCTCAGAATCATCCAGATGTTCATTTGCAAACTTCAGATGGGCCTGTACATGTGCCTTCTTGAGCAGGGGGACCTTGCGGGCACTGCAGGATTTTAATCAATTACGGCGTAATGTGTTACCAATGGTTTTCTTGGTGACTGTGGTCCCAGCTGCCTTGAGATCATTAACAAGTTCCCCCCGTGTAGTTTTTGGCAGAGCTCTCACCTTCCTCAGGATCAAGGATACCCCACGAGGTGAGATTTTGCATGGTGCCCCAGATCGATGTCGATTGACAGTCATTTTGTATGTCTTCCATTTTCTTACCATTGCACCAACAGTTGTCTCCTTCTCATGCAGCGTTTTACTTATGGTTTTGTAGCCCATTCCAGCCTTGTGCAGGTCTATGATCTTGTCCCTGACATCCTTAGAAAGCTCTTTGGTCTTGCCCATGTTGTAGAGGTTAGAGTCAGACTGATTAATTGAGTCTGTGGACAGGAGTCTTTTATACAGGTGACCATTTAAGACAGCTGTCTTTAATGCAGGCACCAAGTTGATTTGGAGCGTGTAACTTGTCTGGAGGAGGCTGAACTCTTAATGGTTGGTAGCGGTTCAAAATACTTATTTCTCTGTGCACAATGCAAATAAATATATATAAATTTTGACTATGTGATTTTCAGGTTTTTTTTAATATATAATCTATCTCTCACTGGTAAAATTAACCTAGCCTAAAAATTCTAGACTGTTCATGTCTTTGACAGAGGGCAAACTTACAAAATCAGCAAGGGATCAAATACTTATTTCCTTCACTGTATATACATCCCCAGAACTGAGCTCAGTACATAAATACAGAACGAGAACCAAGCTCAGTACATATATACAGTACTACAACAAAGCTCAGTACATAAATACAGCACTAGAACTAAGCTCTGACATATATACAGCACCAAAACCAAGCTCATACATAAATACATCACCAGAACCAAGTTCAGTACATATTGTAACATCTATGGCCATGGCCTGTCGTTCTGACTTAAACCTCGAGGGCCGTGGCCATGGACATCCTACCTGTGTGCAGCGTCGTCCTCCTGTGAGGCGCCGGCAGTCACTGCCGTGCACAGTCTTAAAGTGCCAGTGCGCGAATAATGCAGGAAGTCTGCAATCTAGCCCAGGACGCCCTGGCCTATAAAAAGGGCTCTGCCCTCTTGCTCTTTGCTAGAGCGTTGTTTGTTACCCGAAGTTTGTCGTGCTAATGGTCTCCCAGTGTCTTCCAGCTTCCCAGAGTACCTTGTTCCTGTATCTTGTATCCTGTTTCCATGTTACCAAGTTCTAATGCCGTGCTGTGCTGTTGCAGTGTTGTGCTGCGGTCTACGCCTGTTTTGCTATTCCTCACCTGACGTCTTCCCGCCGCCTGGTCCCAGACATGCCTGCCTTACTACTATACCTATGTGGAGAGCACCAAAAGAGCAGCGCCAGCCAAACCCAAGTCCCAGAGATTAACCGTTAATAAGATAAATATCTGTTATGTTCATATGAGATAATTGAAGGGACAAAAAAAAAAGGGCGGGGGGCGGAACTTACAAGCCCTAAATGAGCATGATGGTATCGGTGGGGATACACTCTAAATGAATTATAGACCTAGAAACGGAGTCCGACACACCAAGGTTTGATTAAAAATGACTAGTTTTATTAGAACAGATAACAAAAACACTTAAAAGTTAAAGATGATGGCCACAGTATGAAAGGGATGCCAGACAGTGATATAAGCAATGTTAGAGTTATAATGCATTAAATAACAAAGTGACAAGGGAAAGGAATGGACAATTCCTAATTCATAAATAGATGAATAAATGAATAAATAAATAAATAAATAAATGTGAGTGTAGCTATAGTGCACAAAGTCCTGCACCCAGTAAAATGGGTAAAGATCACACCAAACGGTGATATTGATCACAGCCAGATGCAGGAGTTTGAAAAGAGCACCAGTCCACTCACACATGTATAGCCGTCAAAAGGGTACATGCATGAAAGAAACAGCTGAGATAAAGCAAAACGTCTTACCCATGTCACAATCAACACTGTCTGGCATCAACCCCGACGCGCGTTTCGGCCCTCGAGCCTTCATCTGGGGGTGGTGTCAGAAAGTGACAAGACCTCATTTAAACCGTCAAAGACCAATGAAAACAGCAGGGGAGCAGCTGAGGCTGCTGGAAATCATTGTTAACACATGATGTGTCGCGGCCCGACAGTCCGGTGTGTCAGCCGCCGGAATCGGAACAGAGACGAGGATCACGTGTCCCGCGGCCCAGTCCGGCCAGGGACACAGACAGCCGGACGAGAGTTCCGGCGTATCAGCATCCCAGGCACGACCTCGGACCCCGGAAGACGAGAGCCACGCCCCCATGTTGCTCCGGCCGCGGCAGCGAAGTCCCAGACCGTCAGGCCGCGCATGCGCACTGAGCAAAGGTGGAGCGACGAGAATCATAAGGGAAACAGGGTATACATGTATAATATATAAAATTAGATTGCAAATGCCAGAATAATGATGAAATGTTTAGATGAATTTGATCACAGTATGCATGGTACAGAGGAAAAAATAAATTTGAATAAAACAGAATAAATAAATGGATGAAATGAATAAAAAATATGTGAAATAAAATAAAATAAAAAATGAAAAATAAAAGAAAAAAATATGTGTAAAGAATATATATAACAAAAATAAGTATAAAAGTGGAAAAATGAAATAAATATAAATGAAAATGATAATGAAATAAATATAAATATTACATTGGTCACAATTAATTCTTTCTTCGACTGTCCCTAATACTTTCCCTACCGCAATTCCATAATATAAATAAAATAATATGAAATAATATTGCATGTATGCGTATGTGCCCAAATCCGAATAAATTTCCATGTATTTTCAGACCAAACATAGACAGATACAATCAAGTAAATCCACATAATTACAGTGTTACAGTTTGGTTTAAATAAGGATATACAAGTACAAGTTGTTAAAAAAGGGGGGCATGTGAACACATACCCAGATATATACATAAAAGTATAAAAAAATATATACACATACATGAGCCAAAAATATAAATACAAACTAGTGGTTATGTGACAAATAAAATTACTATAGTAACAATTATATGTGTTAAAAAATATATATATGATATAATATATACACGCACCCACTCATATGTACAAAAAATATATATATCAAAATTCATGTATGATATGTACACACAATACATTCAAATTATCAACATATATAAATATAATAATTTTAATACAATATACAGTCAAACCCAAAGGAAACGTGAAAAGGTGTATAATCCAAAATTATGATGGCACTATTAGACACACCAATGATGAATGTGATGTGAAAGTGCATGTGTTGCTAAATAAGTGACAGTGACTAA
Source organism: Rhinoderma darwinii (assembly GCF_050947455.1). Lineage (NCBI taxonomy): Eukaryota > Metazoa > Chordata > Amphibia > Anura > Rhinodermatidae > Rhinoderma > Rhinoderma darwinii. Next base: position 347,600,577 of record NC_134687.1, read on the forward strand.
AGAATAATAAATAGGTACATAATTGAACCAAAAATCAGGATATGTAAATAAGTGTGAAAATTAGAAATATAAAAAGTGTGTGTGTATATGCGTGCAAGAATGGAGAAATGAAATAAGGTAAGTGAAGAATGTGTGTGTGTAGGTGTATGTGTGTGGTGTGACAATAATCATAAAGTGAAAAAATTAATAAAAGAAATCCGTTTGAATAATATGATAAAATAGTGTGAAAAGCACACTTGAATAATTCCTGCGGATACGGGAAAATGATGTTGACAACCAACTATGCAAAATTGCACTAAAAATGCATATCTAAATATTTACATATGTTAATGTTGTATCCCCATGGTTTTCTGCATATCCATTGTTGTAAAATAGTTGAGTAAATCCCCTAGAATAAACTGTTTAGAGATCAAATAAGGAGGTTGTTATGGTCTCAGGAGGTCACTTAACGCTCCAGGACATACTATTATGTCATGGTAAGTGCATCGTTCGCGCTCCATGACATAATAGTATGTCATGGAGTAAACACGGCGCCGTTCGCGCGGGGCGCGTTCATGAGCTGTGATAGCTGCTGTTTCCGACAGCAGACTATCACTGCTCAATGTGCCGGGACCGATCGCGGAGCTCCCCCGCCGATTAACCCCTCAGAAGCCGTGTTCAATAGCGATCGCGGCTTCTTAGGGGTTAATCCGCCATCGCCGGCCTGCTACACGATAGCGGCCGGCGATGGTGACTATGGCAACCGGACACCAAACAATGGCGTCCGGCTATGCCATAGACGGAAGCCTAGTGGGTCCTGACAACGTCAGGACCCACTATGCTTGCTGTCAGTGAGTAGCTGACAGTTCTAATACACTGCACTACGCATGTAGTGCAGTGTATTAGAATAGCGATCAGGGCCTCCTGCCCTCAAGTCCCCTAGTGGGACAAAGTAATAAAGTAAAAAAAAAGTTAAAAAAAGTTGTGTAAAAATAAGAAAATAAAAGTTTTAAAAGTATTAAAAGTAAAAATCCCCCTTTTTCCCTTATCAGTCATTTATTACTAATAAAAATATATAAACAAACAAATAAACTATACATAATTGGTATCGCCGCGTCCGTAACGGCCTGAACTACAAAATTATTTTGTTATTTATCCCGCACGGTGAACGCCGTAAAAAAATTGTTTGGTCACTTCACCTCCCAAAAAATGGAATAAAAAGAGATCAAAAAGTCGCATGTACCGAAAAATGGTACTGATCGAAACTACAGTTCGTTACGCAAAAAATAAGTACTCGCACGGCTTTATTGATGGAAAAATAAAAACGTTCTGGCTCATAGAATAAGGTAACACAAAAAGTGAATGATTGTTTACAAAACGTATTTTATTGTGCAAACGCTGTAAGACATAAAAAAAAACTATAAACATCTGGTATCGCCGTAATCGTATCGCCCCGCAGAATAAAGTGAATATGTCATTTATAGCGCACGGTGAACGCTGTAAAAAAAATAGAATAAAAAAACAATAGTAGAATTGCTGTTTTTTAGTCACCACGCCACCTAAAAATAGAATAAAAACTGATCAAAAAGCCGCATGCACCCCAAGAAAACTACAATGGATTCCTCAAGGGGTCTAGTTTCCAAATTGGGGTCACTTTTGGGGGGTTCCCAATGTTTTGGCACCACAAGACCTCTTCAAACCGGACATGGTGCCTAATAAAAAAGAGGGCTCAAAATCCACTAGGTGCTCCTTTGCTTCAGAGGCCAGTGCTTCAGTCCATTACCGCCCGAGGGCCACATGTGGGATATTTCTCAAAACTGCAGAATCTGGGCAATAAGTATTAAGTTGCGTTTCTCTGATAAATCCTTTTGTGTTATAAAAAAAATGGTATAAAGAGGATTTTCTGACAAAAAAAAAAAAGTAAATTTCACCTCTACTTTGCTCTAAATTTCTGTGAAACACCTAAAGGGTTCATAAACTTTCTAAATGCTGTTGTGAATACTTTGAGGGGTCTAGTTTCTAAAATGGGGTGTTTAATAGGGGTTTCTAATATATGGGCCCCTCAAAGCAACTTCAGAACTGAACTGGAACCTAAAAAAATAAATAAATGAGGCAAAACTTCGCTTCTTACATTATACTGATAATGAGCCGTGCCCACCCCGAGATGACCCCAGTTTTGACCGTTTGTATAAACGGAGACCCCTATTAGACCGTTTCAGTGCCCGGTTTTCCCAAGCATACACCCCCGAGAAGTGTATTTCTATTGAGGAGTCCTTGGTACATTTTAAAGGGAGGGTTCAATTCCGCCAGTACCTGCCGGGTAAGAGGGCAAGGTATGGCGTAAAGATGTATAAGCTGTGAGAATGCATCAGGGTATACCTACAGATTTAGGATATATGAAGGAAAGGCCACCCCCAAACCAGACTGCATCCTGGACTACAATAGGTACATGGGAGGGATGGACTTGTCAAATCAAGTCCTGAAGCCCTACAGCGCCATTCGGTGTGGTATAAGAAGCTGGCCGGGCACATCATACAGATGGCTTTGTACAATGCGTACGTGCTACGTCGATGTGCAGGACAGAGGAGAACTTTCCTGGAATTTCAAGATCTAATCTTTAGGTACCAGGAAGGGGGGGCACCCAGTACTTCTGGAAGCGAGGCCACACGCATCGTACCAGGGCAACACTTTCCAGGAGAAGTTCCCCAAACCGGTGGAAAGGGAAAGAGTCAAAAGAGGTGCAGAGTCTGCTATAAGTGGGGGATAAGGAAAGTCACAATATACCAATGTGACACGTGTCCCAAAAAACCAGGGCTCTGTATAAAAGATTGTTTTAAAATGTATCATACATCCCTTGATTTTTAATTTACCCTGATGCACTCCGCACAGCTTACCCCCTTCATCTTTCCCTTCTGAGCCCTGCCGTATGCCCAGGCAGCTGATAACAGCCACATGTAGGGTATTGCCGTACCCAGGAGAACCCACATTACAATTTAAGGGGTGTATATCTCCGGTGGCGCATGCTGGGCACAATATATTGGACACTGAAATGGCATATATATATATAAAATTGCAAATCTCACACTGCACCATCTGCTGCACATTATCTTTTACACAGTACCTGTGGGGTCAAAATGCTCACTACACCTCTAGATGAATGTCTTAAGGGGTGTAGTTTTTAAAATGGGGTCACTTCTCGGGGGTTTCAACTGTACTGGTACCTCAGGGGCTTCTGCATACATGACTTAGCACCAGAAAAGCTCCAGTAGGCCAAATGGTGGTCCTTTCCTTCTGAGCCCTCCCATGGGCCCAAACGGCAGTTTATCACCACAAATGGGGTATTGCCGCACTAAGGACAAATTGGGAAACAAAATGGGGTATGTTGTTCCTTGTGAAAATAAGAAATTTTGATAAAAAATGACATCTTATTGGAAAAAATATCATTTTTTTCATTTCACAGCCCAATTCAAATAGGTGCTGTGAAAAAACTGTGCGGTCAAAATGATAACAAAAACCATAAATTAATTCCTTGAGGGGTGTAGTTTCCAAAATAGGGTCACTTCTGGTGGGTTTCCATTGCTTTGATACCTCTGGGGCTCTGCAAATGCGACATGGCACCCGAAAACCAATCCAGCAAAATCTGGACTCCAACAAACACATAGCGCTCCTTTCCTTCTGAGCCCTCCAATGGGCCCAAACGGCAGTTTAACACCACAAATGGGGTATTGCCGCACTAAGGACAAATTGGGCAACAAAATGGGGTATGTTGTTCCTTGTGTAAATAAGAAATTTTGATAAAAAATGACATCTTATTGGAAAAAATATCATTTTTTTCATTTCACAGCCCAATTCAAATAGGTGCTGTGAAAAAACTGTGCGGTCAAAATGATAACAAAAACCATAAATTAATTCCTTGAGGGGTGTAGTTTCCAAAATAGGGTCACTTCTGGTGGGTTTCCATTGCTTTGATACCTCTGGGGCTCTGCAAATGCGACATGGCACCCGAAAACCAATCCAGCAAAATCTGGACTCCAACAAACACATAGCGCTCCTTTCCTTCTGAGCCCTCCAATGGGCCCAAACGGCAGTTTATCACCACAAATGGGGTATTGCCGCACTAAGGACAAATTGGGCAACAAAATGGGGTATGTTGTTCCTTGTGAAAATAAGAAATTTTGATAAAAAATGACATCTTATTGGAAAAATATATCATTTTTTTGATTTCACAGCCCAATTCAAATAGGTGCTGTGAAAAAACTGTGAGGTCAAAATGATAACAAAAACCATAAATGAATTCCTTGAGGGGTGTAATTTCCAAAATGGGGTCACTTCTGGTGGGTTTCCATTGTTTTGATACCTCAACACCTCTTCAAACCTGGCATGCTGCCTAAAATATATTCTAATAAAAAAGAGGCCTCAAAATGCACTAGGTGCTTCTTTGCTTCTGGGGCTTGTGTTTTAGTCCACGAGCGCAGTAGGGCCACATGTGGGACATTTCTAAAAACGGCAGAATCTGGACAATACATATTTAGTAGTATTTCTCTGGTAAAACCTTCTCTGTTACAGATTTTTTTTTTATAAAATTGAAATTCAGCAGAAAAAATGAAATTTGCAAATTTCATTTCCACTTTGCTTTAATTCCTGTGAAATGCCTAAAGGGTTAAAAAACTTTCTATATGCTGTTTTGAATACTTTGAGGGGTCTAGTTTTTAAAATGGGGTGTTTTATGGGGGTTTCTGATACATAGGCCCCTCAAATCCACTTCAGAACTGAACTGGTACCTTCAAAAAAAGGCTTTTGAAATTTTCTTAAGAATATGAGAAATTGCTGTTTATGTTCTAAGCCTTGTAACGTGCAAGAAAAATAAAATAATGTTCAAAAAACGATGCCAATCTAAAGTAGACATATGGGAAATGTGAACTAGTAACTATTTTGGGTGGTATAACCGTCTGTTTTTCAAGCAGATGCATTTAAATTCTGAAAAATGCTATTTTTTGTAAATTTTCTCTAAATTTTACAATTTTTCACAAATAAAGACTGAATATATCGACCAAATTTTACCACGATCATGAAGCCCAAAGTGTCACGAGAAAACAATCTCAGAATCGCTTGGATAGGTTTAAGCATTCCGATGTTATTACCACATAAAGTGAAATATGTCAGATTTGAAAAATGGGCTCTGAGCCTTAAGGCCCAAACTAGGCTGCGTCCTTAAGGGGTTAAATGTTAGATCACAGCAAGTTCGTAAACGATCATCTGTAACATTAAAAATAAAAATTAGGGAAATAAAAGTTAGAAACGACAGTGACTTAATCGTTGCTAGAATTAAAACTGACACCATGGGAAATCCCGACACCTCTATAAAAATGCTGCAAATCCCAAATTTTCATTCAAGCCATTCGGTTGTACTGTCTTTAATTTCCAGATCCATCTGGATTCCAATTTTGACAGTTTTTTCATTACTGAACCACCTCTCAAGTCAGTCTTTACACAATCAATGCCTTTGACTTTGAGGGCTCTGGATTCACATCCACGTAAAGAAATGCCTCGGGAGAGTTTTTAATAATTCAATGTTTTCTGGGGCGGTGCCCCTTGCTGCCTCTATGCTGTTCACGTGTTCCCTTGTTCTAATTTTAAGTTCTCTACTGGTAAGACCAATATAGATCTTTGGGCACGGACACCAGGCGTAATAAATCACACCCTTGGTACCACAGTTGATTGGCAAAGTGATTTTGTATGTCATCTGGCCAGTCGAATCCACAAATTCATCACTGTTAGCCACATTTGGGCAGGCTATGCATCTTCCGCAGGGGCGACAGCCCCATTTTGGTTTTGACGCTGCAAAGATTGGTTTTATGCTTTGGGGTTGGTGGTAGCTGTGGACAAGGGTATCCCGAAGATTCCTTGCTCTTCTCAATGCTACCGCAGGTTTTAAAGGGAGAATTTTTGATAAGGTAGTATCGGTTTGTAATATTGACCAATGTTTGGCCAGACATTTCCTCATCTGCCCCCATCTGTCATGGTAGGTGGTGACATACCTGATTGTCGAATCCACATTTCTCTTGGTGATGGGGTGAAGAAGTTGGGTCCGTGTTGAACGCCTTGCCCTCTCGTATGCCCTGTTAATACATCTTCTATTGTATCCCCTGTCAAGAAAGCGTTGTTTAAGATTCTTTGCCTGTAACTCAAAGTCATCATTAGATGAGCATAGCCTTTTAATCCTCAGAAACTGACCGATAGGGATGGCACGGATCAGATGACTCGGGTGCGAAGATGAGGCATGCAAATATGAATTAACTGACGTATCCTTTCTATGTATATCTGTCATGATATAACCGTCATTATCCCGTCTGATCAATACGTCTAGAAAATCAATAGCTACTTCACTAGTTTTCCAAGTCAGGTGAATATTAAGATCATTGATGTTAAGATTTGTCATGAAAAGAGCAAATTCATCACTGCTACCATGCCAAATAATAAAGATATCATCAATGAACCTGGTCCAAAGGACCACCTTGTCCATTGATGATATCCGGTCAGATAGAAACAGATCCCTCTCCCACAGCCCCAGGAACAGGTTGGCATATGAAGGTGCGCAAGCTGCCCCCATTGCCGTGCCCTGGAGCTGTAGGTAGAAGGATCCGTTAAAAGTAAAGAAGTTGTGCGTGAGCACAAATTCTAGAAGGGTGAGAATAAACTGAGACATAGATGGATGGCTATCAGTCATCCCCAGAAAGTATGACACTGCCTGGAGACCGTCCTGATGTCGGATGTTGGTGTATAAGGATTCTACGTCACACGTAGCAAGCAGCATATTGGGTTCTAATTGAATCCCTTCCAGTCTTTTAAGAAGGTCTGAGGAGTCTCTGAGATATGATGGTAAGGTCTCAACCATGGGCTTCAGTATAGCATCAATATACTTACTTATGTTGTCGCTTAAGTTGCCTCTTCCAGATATGATAGGACGCCCTGGTGGTAGTTTGGGGTCTTTATGTATCTTGGGTAATAAGTATAGGCTTGCTACTGTGGGATCCTGTACCATGAGACATTCAATAAGGGCCGCAGAGATAATACCCTAATTTTGAGCTTCTTTTAATATATCATCGAGCAGACTACTGAAAGAAGAGAGAGGATTAAAGGTCAGCTTTTTGTAGCAGATCGTGTTTCTCAGTTGCCGATATGCTTCCCGTTCATACATGACCCTCGGCCATATCACTATATTGCCCCCCTTATCTGCGGGTTTAATTACAGTATCCTCGAGCGTTTTTAATCTCTTTAGGCTCCTCCGTTCAGCACAGGTTAGATTGTCATGTTTGATACCCGTGGATATTCTCTCGAAATCCCGGGCTACCAGTTTAACAAATAAGTCGATTGGTGGGCATATAGTGAATGGGAGAAATTTGGAAGATCGTTTTCTTATAGTTTGAGGGATCGTACCTGTCTCAGGATTTTGTTGTTCTTTAAGTAGCTGTTGTAAAGACTGTAAAGCCTCTCTTTCTTCCGGTGTGTCAAAAATCTCATCTTCCTTCCTGTGGAACCATCTTTTGAAGATCAATCCTCTGGCAAATAGATGTAAGTCCTTTACCGCTGTGAAGGTGTCAAAATGGGAAGAGGGTGCAAAGGTCAGTCCCTTGGACAATACCCCAATATCTGTAGGGGACAAATGATGGGTAGATAGATTAATTACCTGCATTCTCGGGTTCTCAGGCAAATGGGTGGCCATTTGGTTGCGCCAGCCTTCTCCTCTTTGTCTATTGGCTGGATCATGATTAAATGTCTGCATCCGTTGTTCGCCACCCCTGCCTCTCTGCCGACTCTTCTGTCTAAACATATTTGGTCTCCTATAATCTATTCCACTCCGTGTCCTGCCTCTCTGCGCATTGTCTTCAGACTCTGACATGGAGCTCGCTGATGACACAGAGGGAGATCTTCTTCCATCCGCACAGAATTGTTTGGGATATTGCCACCTGTACATGCGGTTTGTTAACTTATCGTTCAGGTCTCGTTGGAATTTCTGACTTTTGATATCTTGAATATTTTTCTCCCATTTGTCCATCTCCAGATCAAGTTGTTGGAATGTGTTGGTCCACTCCTCATCACTCAACTTGGTCTTGAGTTCAGTCTGTGTTTTTTCGATCTCAACGTTAAGCATCTCAAGTGTCTGCTTATCCAGACCAATCAACAGTTCCATGAATGTTTGGGATGACGTCCTGCAAGTGTCCTCCCACCGGGAGACAAAGCATTCGTCCAAACTATTGAGGGTCGGGAAGACCTGAATCCTGAGTCCTCTGGGTATAAGGCCTCTCTGTAGATATCTCTCCAAAAAGGCCTTATTCCACCAGGTTTTGGTCCGCTTGTGAAATAATGACGAGGTTATTTTTAATAGTAGCTATGTTACCCCGGGTGTCGGGATCTCCCACTGTGGAATCATCTTTAAAGACCAAGTCTAACTTGGTCAACCAGGATCTTTCCCTGGCCTTGAAGTCCATGCTGGTGGACCTCCCAGAATCTGCAAAGAAAACAGAACATGAAAGTACTATACCTATGTGGAGAGCACCAAAAGAGCAGCGCCAGCCAAACCCAAGTCCCAGAGATTAACCGTTAATAAGATAAATATCTGTTATGTTCATATGAGATAATTAAAGGGACAAAAAAAAAGGGGCGGGGGCGGGACTTACAAGGCCTAAATGAGCATGATGGTATCGGTGGGGATACACTCTAAATTAATTATAGACCTAGAAACGGAGTCCGACACACCAAGGTTTGATTAAAAATGACAAGTTTTATTAGAACAGATAACAAAAACACTTAAAAGTTAAAGATGATGGCCACAGTTTGAAAGGGATGCCAGACAGTGATATAAGCAATGTTAGAGTTAGAATGCATTAAATAACAAAGTGACAAGGGAAAGGAATGGACAATTCCTAATTCATAAATAGATGAATAAATGAATAAATAAATAAATAAATGTGAGTGTAGCTATAGTGCACAAAGTCCTGCACCCAGTAAAATGGGTAAAGATCACACCAAACGGTGATATTGATCACAGCCAGATGCAGGAGTTTGAAAAGAGCACCAGTCCACTCACACATGTATAGCCGTCAAAAGGGTACATGCATGAAAGAAACAGCTGAGATAAAGCAAAACGTCTTACCCATGTCACAATCAACACTGTCTGGCATCAACCCCGACGCGCGTTTCGGCCCTCGAGCCTTCGTCTGGGGGTGATGTCAGAAAGTGACAAGACCTCATTTAAACCGTCAAAGACCAATGAAAACAGCAGGGGAGCAGCTGAGGCTGCTGGAAATCATTGTTAACACATGATGTGTCGCGGCCCGACAGTCCGGTGTGTCAGCCGCCGGAATCGGAACAGAGACGAGGATCACGTGTCCCGCGGCCCAGTCCGGCCAGGGACACAGACAGCCGGACGAGAGTTCCGGCGTATCAGCATCCCAGGCACGACCTCGGACCCCGGAAGACGAGAGCCTCGCCCCCATGTTGCTCCGGCCGCGGCAGCGAAGTCCCAGACCGTCAGGCCGCGCATGCGCACTGAGCAAAGGTGGAGCGACGAGAATCATAAGGGAAACAGGGTATACATGTATAATATATAAAATTAGATTGCAAATGCCAGAATAATGATGAAATGTTTCGATGAATTTGATCACAGTATGCATGGCACAGAGGAAAAAATAAATTTGAATAAAACAGAATAAATAAATGGATGAAATGAATAAAAAATATGTGAAATAAAATAAAAGAAAAAATGAAAAATAAAAGAAAAAATATGTGTAAAGAATATATATAACAAAAATTAATATAAAAGTGGAAAAATGAAATAAATATAAATGAAAATGATAATGAAATAAATATAAATATTACATTGGTCACAATTAATTCTTTATTCGACTGTCCCTAATACTTTCCCTACCGCAATTCCATAATATAAATAAAATAATATGAAATAATATTGCATGTATGCGTATGTGCCCAAATCCGAAGAAATTTCCATGTATTTTCAGACCAAACATAGACAGATACAATCAAGTAAATCCACATAATTACAGTGTTACAGTTTGGTTTAAATAAGGATATACAAGTACAAGTTGTTAAGAAAGGGGGGCATGTGAACACATACCCAGATATATACATAAAAGTATAAAAATATATATACACATACATGAGCCAAAAATATAAATACAAACTAGTGGTTATGTGACAAATAAAATTACTATAGTAACAATTATATGTGTTAAAAAATATATATATGATATAATATATACACGCACCCACTCATATGTACAAAAAATATATATATCAAAATTCATGTATGATATGTACACACAATACATTCAAATTATCAACATATATAAATATAATAATTTTAATACAATATACAGTCAAACCCAAAGGAAACGTGAAAAGGTGTATAATCCAAAATTATGATGGCACTATTAGACGCACCAATGATGAATGTGATGTGAAAGTGCATGTGTTGCTAAATAAGTGACAGTGACTAAAGAATAATAAATAGGTACATAATTGAACCAAAAATCAGGATATGTAAATAAGTGTGAAAATTAGAAATATAAAAAGTGTGTGTGTATATGCGTGCAAGAATGGAGAAATGAAATAAGGTAAGTGAAGAATGTGTGTGTGTAGGTGTATGTGTGTGGTGTGACAATAATCATAAAGTGAAAAAATTAATAAAAGAAATCCGTTTGAATAATATGATAAAATAGTGTGAAAAGCACACTTGAATAATTCCTGCGGATACGGGAAAATGATGTTGACAACCAACTATGCAAAATTGCACTAAAAATGCATATCTAAATATTTACATATGTTAATGTTGTATCCCCATGGTTTTCTGCATATCCATTGTTGTAAAATAGTTGAGTAAATCCCCTAGAATAAACTGTTTAGAGATCAAATAAGGAGGTTGTTATGGTCTCAGGAGGTCATTAAATGTTAGATCACAGCAAGTTCGTAAACGATCATCTGTAACATTAAAAATAAAAATTAGGGAAATAAAAGTTAGAAACGACAGTGACTTAATCGTTGCTAGAATTAAAACTGACACCATGGGAAATCCCGACACCTCTATAAAAATGCTGCAAATCCCAAATTTTCATTCAAGCCATTCGGTTGTACTGTCTTTAATTTCCAGATCCATCTGGATTCCAATTTTGACAGTTTTTTCATTACTGAACCACCTCTCAAGTCAGTCTTTACACAATCAATGCCTTTGACTTTGAGGGCTCTGGATTGACATCCATGGTACGTAAAGAAATGCCTCGGGAGAGTTTTTAATAATTCAATGTTTTCTGGGGCGGTGCCCCTTGCTGCCTCTATGCTGTTCACGTGTTCCCTTGTTCTAATTTTAAGTTCTCTACTGGTAAGACCAATAAATATCTTTGGGCACGGACACCAGGCATAATAAATCACACCCTTGGTACCACAGTTGATTGGCCAAGTGATTTTGTATGTCATCTGGCCAGTCGAATCCACAAATTCATCACTGTTAGCCACATTTGGGCAGGCTATGCATCTTCCGCAGGGGCGACAGCCCCATTTTGGTTTTGACGCTCCAAAGATTGGTTTTATGCTTTGGGGTTGGTGGTAGCTGTGGACAAGGGTATCCCGAAGATTCCTTGCTCTTCTCGATGCTACCGCAGGTTTTAAAGGGAGAATTTTTGATGAGGTAGTATCGGTTTGTAATATTGACCAATGTTTTGCCACATCTATGGCCATGGCCTGTCGTTCTGACTTAAACCTCGAGGGCCGTGGCCATGGACATCCTACCTGTGTGCAGCGTCGTCCTCCTGTGAGGCGCCGGCAGTCACTGCCGTGCACAGTCTTAAAGTGCCAGTGCGCGCATAATGCAGGAAGTCTGCAATCTAGCCCAGGACGCCCTGGCCTATAAAAAGGGCTCTGCCCTCTTGCTCTTTGCTAGAGCGTTGTTTGTTACCCGAAGTTTGTCGTGCTAATGGTCTCCCAGTGTCTTCCAGCTTCCCAGAGTACCTTGTTCCTGTATCTTGTATCCTGTTTCCATGTTACCAAGTTCTAATGCTGTGCTGTGCTGTTGCAGTGTTGTGCTGCGGTTTACGCCTGTTTTGCTATGCCTCACCTGACGTCTTCCCGCCGCCTGGTCCCAGACATGCCTGCCTTACTACTGTCTACGTTGCCTCAGGTATCCTCACTGAACTATTGAACTCTGTACTTTACCTGTTTGGCCAGCTGCCATCCTGCTACGCGGTACGGCACAGTGGATCCACACCCCGCATTGTGACACATATATACAATACTAGAACCAACCTCAGTACATAAATACAGCACTAGAACCAAGCTCAGTACATAGATACAGCACTAGAACCAAGCTCAGTACATAAATACAGCACCAGAACCAAGCTCAGTACATATATACATCCCTAGAACCAAGCTCAGTACAAAAATACAGCACTAGAACCAAGCTCAGTGCATATGTACAATACCAGAAGAACTAAAATAGATTAAAAGAGACACGGCGCCACATAGTGCAAATAAAGCGAGGTAAACCACGGGAGCAAACTTGATGGTAAAAGAATGCTCACCTTAAATTGTGGATACTGGTAGGTGTCACAAGGCTGCCACGTCCATGCACAAACAAACAGAGTTTGTTGTCGAAATATCACCTAATAGAGTAAAAAAAAAGGGGACCAACATCGCTGCTATACTGAACAATGTGAAGACTTAGACAGGCATGAAGAGAAAGTATTTAATTGTAACAATCAGAGGCTACGCGTTTCAACGCCGGACTGGCGTCTTCATCAGGCCTGATGAAACGCCGGTCCGGCATTGAAACGCGTAGCCTCTGATTGTTACAATTAAATACTTTCTCTTCATGCCTGTCTAAGTCTTCACATTGTTCAGTATAGCAGCGCCGTTGGTCCCCTTTTTTTTACTCTATTAGGCAATACCAGAAGAAAGATCAGTACATAAATACAGCCCCAGAACCAAGCTCAGTACATAAATACAGCACCAGAACCAAGTTCAGTATATATATACATCCCCAGAACAAAGCTCAGTACATATATACATCCCCAGAACAAGCTAAGTACATATATACAGCACCAGAACAAAGCTCAGTACTTAAATACAGCATCAGAACAAAGCTCAGTACATATATGCTGTAATGATGGGGAAGGGAGACAGACAAGTGAGCCCTAATCTACCCGCCACTCAGTCCCTGCCTACTTGCAATGGCCCGTCCTAGGCGACGGCGTACAACTGGGCGATGGTCCCTACGCTCAATAAGTGCACGACAGACAAACAGACGAGGGGACACAGAAGCTAAGGGAAATGGGGCAGTTGCCCATGGCAACACCGTGAGCAACAAGAGTAGCGAGTAACCCAGGGTCAATATGAAGCAGGGAAAAATAGTTCAAGCAGCAACAGAGCCAGGAAACAGGAGAATCACAGGCAAAGGAGGAGCAGGAAGTGAAGGTATAAATAGACAGAGGGCGGGAGCTAGCTCTGTCTGGCCAGGCTGTGATAGGCTCTCCCACTCCTCAGCCTCCCAGCCTGATTGGTAGAAGGAGGGGTCACTCGATCAGACTTAGGAGAAGGTGATTAACCACGGGCGTCAACACAGAAGCTGTGTCTGGCAGATCCTTTACATATACAGCCCCAGAACCAAGCTCAATACATATATACAACACCAGAACAAATACAGCTCAATTTAGTGCAACCCCTGCCATATAGGTTTGTATGGCATAAAACTACATCTCCCAGCATGGCCCGAACAATAGTAAGGATATGCTGGGAGATGCTGTTTCACAAAACAAACAATCATACCACCCATCATGACGCTGCAGATCATACAGCGACTACAGTGCTGATTAGATGCAGAATAAACATTTACATTAAGTGACTCAACGGTGATGTCTCAGATTCTAGTTATTTTCTTCTCCCTCTGGTACAGACCTCTATGATGGATTTCTTCTGGCCATGACCCATTTCTGCAGTTTTCCGCTCAAATGTCCTCAGTTCTCACTTTTAAAACATTTCTGCACCTATAAACAAAGTTAAAATTCTCAACACCTCTAAATATAATAAAGCGCCATACACTGCACTACTAGCTATAATAGTGCCATACACTGTGTCCCTGATTATAATAGTACCATACACTGCACCTCTAATTATAAAAGCGCCATACACTGTGTTCCTGATTATAGTTGTATCATACACTGTGTCCCAATCACACAACCTGACCCCTGTAGATAATGCCGCCATAGCCCCTGTAGATAGTGACCCCCATAGTGCCTCTGTAGATGGTGCCCTACATAGAAGCCCCTGTAGATAGTGCCTCACATACAGCCCTCTGTAGATAGTGCCCACATATGGACTCCAGAGCTGCAAGGCAATAGTGCTAACCACTGAGCCACCGTGCTTCCCTACATATAGCTTCCCCTATAGATAGTGCTCCACATATAGCCCACCTCTGTAGATAGTGCCTCACATATAGCCCACCCCTGTAGACAGTGCCCTACATATAGCCCCCTGTAGATAGTGCCCCACAGGTAACTCACCCCTGTATATAGTGTCCCACATATAGCCCACACCTGTAGATAGTGCCCTACAAATAGCTCCCCCTATAGATAGTGCTCGACATATAGCCCACCTCTGTAGATAGTACTTCACATATAGATCCTCCTATATATAGTGTCACACATATAGCCCACCCCTGTAGACAGTGCCCTACGTATAGCCCCCTGTAGCTAGTGCCCCACAGGTAACCCACCCCTGTATATAGTGTCCCATATATAGTCCACCCCTATAGATAGTGTCCTACAAATAGCTCCCCTATAGATAGTGCTCTAGATATAGCCCACCCCTGTATATAGTGTCCCACATATAGCTCCGCTTTATATAGTGTCCCACATCCCCACATATAGACCCCCCCTGTAGATAGTATCCCACATGCTCACATATAGACCCCAATATATATAGTGTCCCACATACCCACATATAGACCCCCCTGTAGATAGTGCCCCACATATAGACCCCCTGTATATAGTGTCCCACATCCCCACATACAGACCCCCCTGTATATAGTGCCCCACATCCCCACATATAGACCCCCCTGTAGATAGTGCCCCACATACCCACATATAGACCCCCCTGTATATAGTGGCTCACATCCCCACATATAGACCCCTCTCTATATAGTGCCCCACATCCCCACATATAGACCCCCCTGTAGATAGTGCCCCACATCCCCACATATAGACCCCCCTATATTTAGTGCCCCACATACCCACATATAGACCCCCCTGTAGATAGTGCCCCACATATAGATCCCCCTGTATATAGTGGTCCATATCCCCAGATATAGACACCCCTATATATAGTGCCCCACATCCCCACATATAAAACTCCCTGTATATAGTGCCCCACATCCCCACATATAGACCCCCCCTGTAGATAGCGCCCCAAATACACACACTTGTGTCCCCCTATATATAGTGGCTCACATCCCCACATATAGACCCCCCTCTATATAGTGCCCCACATCCCCACATATAGACCCCCAGTAGATAGTGCCCCACATCCCCACATATAGACCCCCCTGTATACAGTGGCCCACATCCCCACATATAAACACCCTGTAGATAGTGCCCCACATAGCCACATATAGACCCCCCTGTAGATAGTGCCCCACATCCCCACATATAGACCCCCCCTGTATACAGTGGCCCACATCCCCACATATAGACCCCCCCTGTAGATAATGCCACTCACAGTTTTATTAGAAAAAAATGTCATTTTGCGCCGCCAATCAGTATCATTGTAAGGTGCTGAATGGTCGGGCATGCCCGTCCATTCAGCGCTAATGCATGTATTTGTACCTGCGTGCTATAGACGCAGGTACAGTTACTGCAAGACAGGATGGCTGTCGCTAGCACCGAGGCCCCCTCCGGTGCTAGCGACGCCCCAGGGCATGAGGGGGCACGTGTCGCCCGGCCCATAAATGTTAGAGGCTCTGCGGCGCGGGCCCCGTAGTAGCATCGCTACAGCTGTAGCAGCCATAACGGCTGCTAGCAGCGCCACCGGACATATGGGGGGCTGTCGGCTAGCAGAACGGGCCCCCTCAAGCTGCGGGCCCCGTAGCAGCCACTACTGCTACTACCGTGGTAGCTACGCCACTGATTTCTCCATAGAAGCACTTCTGGGAGGGTATATAGTGCATTAAATTGTACCAATATGGTAAATTATTGACCACAAAGTGGTGCCCAATTTGGTTTTGTATTATAAACTGTCTTGAGATCCAAAACGAATGCAAATTTGAATGAGGCCTAACACTAACATAATTTTAAGGGTCTCCTTATGGCTATGTTTTGTTTTTAGAACGTAAAAAAATCCATATTTTTTGTGTAAATTAACCTTTTACAATTTGTCTGAAGCTTCCTTTTAAATTAGAGCAGAATCAATAGGTTCATACCAATATGACAATACTTATCTCTTAGTAGGTGTGCTAACACAATTCTTTCATGTCTAGAAATTAAATGCATTCATCACAGTAATAAAAAGAAATTATTAAGATCAATGTCCTAGAGACTGTGGCATAATGTCTAAATAATGAAATGCAATGAACTCAAAACTCAAACATTAAATTGCTTTATAATTATCTAAACCTATGTACTGGGGCTTAGAATTTCAATTTGTACCTGTGGATGATAGATTTACTTCCTTCAATTAATTGACAGAAACATACTACTCCCAGATGGATAAGAAACAAGCATTTTTGAATTTTATAATAAATGAACATTGTAAATACACTCTTGTGGCCTACAAAATGATCTTCATATCATTATTGAAAACCTACAGTAAGTAATATAAATATACTCCAGTGTATAAGACTGAAAATAGCAGAACATTTTGCCACATTCATGTAGTATGTTTCTATGAGTGATCTTATTAACCAATAGGAAAAACTTTTATTATAGGGGGTGTCTCATCACAACAACCACTTTTTATATTAAAGCCAGCCTGGCGATAAGCTTGGTGAGACAACCCCATAAATTTACCAACGTGACAGTATTCCAACTTCGATCTGAAGTAAATGGACAACCATGTAATGCATGGAAAAGTGTGTGCCCCCTATAGAAACAGAGTTTTCTGAGTAAACAATTCCCTTTGAGATCTGCCATGCCAAAAAAATATAAAAAATGTAGTCCCAAAATTATTAAAATGCGAGGTGCTAATTGGTCAACATTTGAAAAATAGTTTTAAACACATTATAGGCATATTCACTTATTTACTAATGTTAAGTCGTTCTGGAGAAATTACATGGAGATAAGTGTCGCGATTATTCATGATCTACCGCTCCCACTGCCAACTTGCCGCTGGTTGGCAGGTTTCTCCCTATACACAGTAATAAAGAGAAATCTCTTAACCAGCGGCGAGTGGGCAAAGTGGGGCAGCAGCTCATGAATAATCGAATCTCTTCTCTGGCTGCGCGGTTCACGTAAGTACTCTAAAACTACTTCACTTTAGCAAATAAGTGGCAGATCACTGAAATCAGTGTGTCTGTCACTACTTTATGCTTCCCCTAGTGATTGGAGCATAACCTTGATGACAAGGTTACTTTAAGGACCACAGAGTTTTTTTGCCTCACTGCATGAAAAAAGCTATTTTGACATATTTTTTTTTATTCACACTATTTACTGTTTATCGTTTAATTGCCAAAATTGCTTTATTGAACAAGTAATTTTAAGGATACAATATGTATGTTTTTTTCCTTTCTTTTTTCCTAACGTGTAATGTTATATGTCTATATGACATTATATTACTGCCTGTGCATATAAAAGTCTTATTTTGATATTATAGATATGCTCCTTAATTTTGTTTTTTAGATTTCTTAAGGGGGTTTTACACTGGGCAATTATCGGCAGACGAGCGTTCATAGAACGTTCGTTGCCAACAATTGCCCTGTGTAAACAGGGCAGCCAGCAGCAGATGAACGAGAAAACGCTTGTTCATCTGCTGATTGTATCGTTTTAAAAAAGTTCAATATTAGGGGGGATTCACACGAACGTGTATTGGGTCCGTGCGGGCCGCGTGGTTTTCACGCACCACGCACAGACCAATACAAGTCTATGGGGCAGTACAGACAGTCCGTGCTTTTCGCGACAGGTTTAATATCTCCGCGTATTTCGCGCATCACGCACCCATTGAAGTCAATGGGTGCGTGAAAACCACGCAGGTCGCACGGAAGCACTTCCGTGCGAACCGACTGAAACAGCGCACCAGCTGTCAAAAGGATGAATGTAAACAGAAAAGCACCACGTGCTTTTCTGTTTCCAAACATCCAAACGGAGTGTCTTTGAGATGAGCGAACCCGGACAACCGAACCGAACTTCACCGGGTTCGGCCGAACTCGTTTTGGCCGAACCCGGCAAAAAATTTCCGGTACGCGACGTCAGGAGATAGTCACTGTCCAGGGTGCTGAAAGAGTTAAACTGTTTCAGCACCATGGACAGTGACTTCCGATCCCAATATACATGAACCTGTAAAAAAAAAAAACAAGTTCTGACTTACCGATAACTCCCGGCTTCTTCCTCCAGTCTGACCTCCCAAGATGACAATTCAGTCCAAGTGACAGCTCCAGGCAATCACAGGCCAAGCACAGACTGCAGCGGTCACATGGACTGCCGCGTCATCCAGGGAGGTGGGGCCCGATGTCAAGAGAGGCGCGTCACCAAGGACGCGTCACCAAGGCAACGGCCGGGAGGAAAGTTCTCGGTAAGTACAAACTTTTTTCTTTTTTTTAACAGGTTTCTCGATATTGTGTTCGGCATTCACTGTCGAGGGTGCTGAAAGAGTTACTGCCAATCAGTTAGCTCTTTCAGCACCTTGGACAGTGACGGGCGTCGACTAGCCTCATCTCTACGATGGCGGCTGCGCGAAAATCACGCAGCCGCGCATCATACACGGATGACACACGCAGCTGTCAAGTGTTTTTTGCGCACGCAAAACGCTGCGTTGTTTGCGCGCGCAAAAACGCAACGTTTGTCTGAATCTGCCCTTATTGTTATCGGCAGCACATCTCCCTGTGTAAACAGGGAGACGAGCTGCGGACATGATAATAACGTATGGGGACGAGCAATCGGAGTAACAACCGCTCATCCCCATGCATAGCTCCTTGTGACAGGAGTAAACGAGCACCGATCAACGATATCTCATTGATCGGCATTCGCTGCACAGGTCAAAATCGGCCAGTGTAATAGGGGCTTCAGTGTCCTTCCTACATACTGGAGCCAACAAGGGCACTCTAGTAAGTAGATTACTGCCATATTTTCACAGCTCAGATTTAATTAAGATTAAGTTTTCATTTAAATTCTTTATTGTAACCAATAGATTTAAAGTTAAAGTATTTACAATCTCTCTCTTTAAAAGTGAAAATTTTAAAACCCTGGCTGAAGTCGCACCATTGAAAACTTCCGGATGTTTGGTTATAAGTGACAATATTGTCCTTAAAGAGGCTCTGTCACCACATTATAAGTGCCCTATCTCCTACATAAGGAGATGGGCGCTATAATGTAGGTGAAAGTAATGCTTTTTATTTAAAAAAACGATCTGTTTTCACCACTTTATGAGCGATTTTAGATTTATGCTAATGAGTTGCTTAATGCCCAAATGGGCGTGTTTTTACTTTAGACCAAGTGGGCGTTGTACAGAGGCATGTATGACCCTGACCAATCAGCGTCATGCACTCCTCTCCATTCATTTAGGCAGTGCATAGGGATCCTTTTAGATCACTATGTGCTGTCTTATACTAACACATTAACGATACTGAAGTGTTTAGACAGTGAATAGACAATCCACGGGATGTCTATTCACAATCTCTGCACTTCGTTACTGTTTCTGTGGTAGTTACAGCAGAGCAAAGTGTAATCTCGTTTTAACCTGTCATCTACAGCGTAATCTCGCAAGATTATGCTTGCTCTGCTGTTAGTACCACAGAAACAGTAACGAAGTGCAGAGATTGTGAATAGACATCCTGTGGAATGTCTATTCACTGTCTAAACACTTCAGTATCGTTAATGTGTTAGTATAAGACAGCACATAGTGATCTAAAAGGATCCCTATGCACTGCCTAAATGAATGGAGAGGAGTGCATGACGCTGATTGGTCAGCGTCATACACTCCCCTGTACAACGTCTAAAGTAAAACACGCCCACTTGGGCATTAAGAAACTCATTAGCATACATCTAAAATCGCTAATAAAGTGGTGAAAATAGATCGTTTTTTTTAAATAAAAAGCACTGCTGTCACCTACATTATAGCGCCCATCTCCTTATGTAGGAGATAGGACACTTATAATGTGGTGACAGAGCCTCTTTAAGACAGCTCAATACTATCTTATCTTTAATGTTTGGTGCTTTTTTATAAACAAATTTTGGTATCTCAGGTACAGATGGCCATATGACCAGGTCAAATTTCAATATGTCCCAGTTGCTCCTAAAAATCTTTTTAATGTCACCTGCATTAGTATTAAATTGGGCTCAAAACGCATATTTGAACTGATCTGTAATCTCAGTTTTGTTTCTATTATTACCAGTGGATACTTCTATTGTTTCTACTTCATTAACCCCTTAATGACCAGCCTATTTTAGACCTTAATGACCAAGCTATTTTTTAAGTTTTCCATCGTCGCATTCCAAGAGCTATAACTTTGCGTCGACATAGCTGTATAAGGTCTTGTTTTTTGCAGGACAAGTTGTATTGCTTAATAGCAACATCTTCGAGTACATATAATATATTGATTAACTTTTATAAACTTTTTTTTTGGGGGGGGGGATAGGAAAAAAAATTGAATTTTGCCACTTTTTTTTGCATCCTAAATCTACGCCATTTACCGTGTGGTATAAATAACACAATAACTTTATTCAGCGGGTGTTTTTGTCTCTCCATATTTGAAGAGCCATAACGTTTTTATTTTTCCGCCGATGCAGTGGTATGAGGGCTTTTTTTTTGTGGGAGAACTTGTAGTTTTTATTGGTACCATTTTTGAGTAGATGCGACTTTTTGATCACTTGTTATAAAAAAAAAATTCACAGGCAGGATTCACAGAAAACAGCAATTTTTCCATTGCTTTTTATTACATTTTTTACGGCGTTCACCGTGCGGGTTGAATAATGTAATAGCTTTATAGTCAGGGTCGTTATGGACGCGGCGATACCAAATATGTGCAACTTTTACTTTATTTAGTTTCTTTAATAGTAAAGCATTTTGTAAGGGGAAAAAGTGGGTTTTTCATTTTTTTTGCACATTTTTTTTATTAACTTTATTAAACTTTTTTTTAACTAGTCTCACTAGGGGACTTTAATATGCGATCCTCCGATTGCTTTTATAATACACTGCAATACTTTTGGCATGACTTTTGGCCTCTGGCATGACCTAGCAGGCATTCACTGCATGCAGACCTGGGGGCCTTTATTAGGCCCCCGGCTGCCATCGGAGACACAGACACTCGGCGATCTTATCGCCGGGTGTCGGTGGGAGAGAGAGGGAGCTTCCTCCCTCTCTCCAAAACAACTCGGATGCGGTGCTCTCTATTGAGCGCTGCATCTGAGGGGTTAAATGGGTGAGATCGATACTGATATCGATTTAACCCATTCGAACAGGGATGCCCCCAGCCCTCAGCTATCTCTGGTAGCTGAGAGCAGGGAGATTAAACGGCTTCCTGCTCTGCTTATTTATTCTGATGCAACGCCATGAAAAGGTGTATGCATCAGAATAAAGCCAATTAGTGGCCGCCGTGAAAAGGTGTATTGGTGGTCACTAACGGGGTAATCTTTGACTCTATAGTATTTACATCATATATTTACTCAATAAATCTTTTTTCTTAACAGAGGTCACTTTGTTCATACTTATCTAGGATGTTTGAACACTTTATTTTCAACCTTTGAAACTGTCGCCTCGGAATGTTTTTAATCCAATTTGGGAAATGACAACTCATGACATCCATATTTGAATTAGAGTTTGTCTGCATGAATGCTTTTGTACTTATTTTGCCATTGTTGACAAATGTTAATGACTGTACTGATTCTATATTCCTTCTCCAAATAAAATTAAAAAAAATCTATATACAACATTTTCTATATATAGTTTTCAGTAAATTAAACCATCGATATCTAAATCGTTCAACTGTAAATTAATAAATAGTGTTTCCTAATGTGCCATAAATATATAGCACATTGGGGAACATTGAGGGCGAATTTTACTCCCATCGCCATCCCTGTCTGTTATAAATAAATATTGTAATCAACCAAAAATAATGTGTTAAACAAAAATGTTTGAACTATGTTCAACACCCCTGAGGAAGCTACATTGAGGTTATACGTGTGGGGCAGCTTTTCTCCACTATCCCAAATTTTGGTATATTTTGCTGTGCATATTACGCTTTCATTGATGCAACATTTTGTGCTATTATGTATTTATAGGTGTATGGACAATAGAGTTATTTTGTGTAGCAGCTCATTGTATTGAGGGGACTGGTGTTTGAGTAGGGGCCTATGTTAAGCACGTATCATGGTGGTAGCCTCCAAGATTGTTAGTTATAATATCTCTATGCAATTTTAAATGTTTTTAATTATGTAAGTGAAGTTTATGTCGACAAATATTTTTCTATTGTGTAACTTATCACGGTATTCTTATTGTGCCATTATACATATCCAATTTGTGGTGTTTTTAGTTCACAGTCTTTCAGGGTATGTGGCAAAATTAGTGTAGTGCCCGCCAGGAGGTAGTGTTTGGTTAAACAAAAATCTATATACAACACTATAAATTATTTTTGTTTTATGTCCAAGGTGTCATCCTGTGGCAAAAAAAAAAAAAGGGATAGCCTCAATTCGATAATCTTACGGTATAATAGTGTATAGCGATGTGTGTCGCAAGTAATTACATGCATGTTACCATTATCATTAAACAGTGAAATTACTTTTAATGATTTTATCATATATTGGGTATCTTTTAGGCAAGACAATGCTCGTCTAGCATGTTTTTCCAAATAGAAGTCTTAATATTTGACTAGCAGATTGGTTAGTGAGGACAGACAATATACAATCAAATTGTCTGGAGGGTTTTTATTATTTTTACTTTCTTATTTATTTTTATGTATCTTTTTTTATTGAAGATGTTACATGTTTTTCCTCTATTTCATAGATTTTCCTTTTTTATATATATATATATATATATATATATATATATATATATACACTACCGTTCAAAAGTTTAGGGTCACTTAGAAATTTCCTTATTTTTGAAAGAAAAGCACAGTTTTTTTCAATGAAGATAACATTAAATTAATCAGAAATACACTCTATACATTGTTAATGTGCTAAATGACTATTCTAGCTGCAAACGTCTGGTTTTTAATGCAATATCTACATAGGTGTATAGAGGCCCATTTCCAGCAACCATCACTCCAGTGTTCTAATGGTACATTGTGTTTGCTAACTGCGTTAGTAGGCTAATGGATGATTAGAAAACACTTGAAAACCCTTGTGCAATTATGTTAGCACCGCTGTAAACAGTTTTGCTGTTTAGAGGAGCTATAAAACTGAACTTCCTTTGAGCTAGTTGAGAATCTGGAGCATTACATTTGTGGGTTCGATTAAACTCTCAAAATGGCTAGAAAAAGAGAGCTTTCATGTGAAACGCGACAGTCTATTCTTGTTCTTAGAAATGAAGGCTATTCCATGCGAGAAATTGCCAAGAAACTGAAGATTTCCTACAACGGTGTGTACTACTCCCTTCAGAGGACAGCACAAACAGGCTCTAACCAGAGTAGAAAGAGAAGTGGGAGGCCCCGCTGCACAACTGAGCAACAAGACAAGTACATTAGAGTCTCTAGTTTGAGAAATAGACGCCTCACAAGTCCTCAACTGGCAGCTTCATTAACCCCTATCCGCACCAGGACGTAACTGTCCGTCGTTGCGGGAGGTTACTTCCCGCACGAGGACGTACAGTTACTGAGTTAATCCCGGTGCACACTGTCGGCGACAGTGTGCACCGGGAATCGGGAGGTCAGCTGTCGCCGACAGCTGACACTCCCCTCTTGCCGGCCAAGCGGTCCTTTGCCGCTGATTTCGGCGCATTAACCCCTTAAATTCGGCGATCGGGTGCAATCGCCGAATTTTAGGGGTTTCTAACATATCGGCAGACCCCCGTCCGAAATCGCGGGGTCTGCCGATAGTTAGTATGGCAAACGGAAGCCAAACAATGGCTTCCGGGTCTGCCATGGATGGAAGCCCATCAGGACCAACCTTCGGCTGGTCCTGATAGGCTTCCTGTCAGAGTGACAGAAAGTCACTGTGCCGTTACCGATGCACACTGTCGGCGACAGTGTGCATCGGGAACTTGGAGATCAGCTGTCCCCGACAGCTGACACTCTCCAGTGTTGCCGATCAGCGGCTCATCGCCGCTGATTTCGGCAATTAACCCGTTACATGCGGGGCTCGATTGCGATCTCCGCATGTAGCGGGTTTGTAGCGCATCAGCAGCCCCCATGCAATCGTGGGGGCTTCTGATGCTTGTGATGGCACCCGGGGGCCAGACAACGGCCCCCAAGTCTGCCATGTATGTCAGCCTATGAGGATCAGCTTCTGCTGATCCTCGTAGACCAACTGTCAGAGTGACTGTGACGTCACACTGACAGTTGGAATACATTACACTACCAAGGTAGTGTAATGTATTCTAACAGCGATCAGAGCTGCAGGTCAAAAAAATAAAGTGTAAAAAGTAAAAAAAAAAGTTAATAAACAAAAATATAAAGTGTAAAAAGTAAAAAAAAGTTAATAAAAATGTTTTATAAAAGTGTAAAAATAAAAGGTTTTGTTTTCCTATAATAAGTCATTTATTATAGGGAAAAAATGAAAACGTTAAAAAAAAGTACACATATTTGGTATCGCCGCGTTCGTAACGACCCAATCTATGAAACTACAATGTTAATTTTTCCGCACGGTGAACGCCGCAGACAAAATAAACGGAAAACTGTCAGCGTCGCTATTTTTGGGTCACCACCCCTCCCAAGATAGAGAATAAAATGTGATCAAAAAGTCGCATTTACCCCAAAATGGTACCTATAAAAACTACAACCCATCCCGCAAAAAACAAGACCTCCCACAGCTTTTTTGACAAAAAAATAAAAACGTTACGGCTCAAAATAGCGTGTCCCAGAAAATAAATTATTTTATAGAAACTTAATTTTATTGTGCAAACGCTGCAAAACTTAAAAAAATCTATACACATATGGTATCGCCATAATCGTACCGATGGCACTGAAAACCAATCCAGCAAAATCTGCGCTCCAAAATCCAAAAGGCGCTCCCTCCCTTCTGAGCCTTGTTGTGGGTCCAAACATCAGTTTACAACCACATATGGGGTATTGCCGTAATCGGGAGAAATTGCTTTACAAATTTTGGGATGCTTTTTCTCCTTTATTCCTTGTAAAAATGAAAAAATTCTATGTTTCCACAGAAAAATAGGTGATTTTCATCTTCACAGACTAATTCCACTAAATTCTGCAAAAAAACTGTGGGGTCAATATGCTAACTATACCCCTAGAAAAATGCCTTGAGGGGTGTAGTTTCCAAAATGGGGTCACTTTGGGGGGGTTTCGACTGTTTAGGTACCACAAGACCTCCTCAAACCTGACATGGTGCCTAAAATATATTCCTAAAAAAAGGAGGCCCCAAAATCCACTAGGTGCTCCTTTGCTTCTGAGGCCGGTATTTCAGTCCATTACCGCACTAGGGCCACATGTTGGATATTTCTAAAATCTGCAGAATCTGGGCAATAAATATTGAGTTGCGTTTCTCTGGTAATACCTTCTGTGTTACAGATTTTTTTTATTACAAATGAATTTCGGCAAAAAAAATGAAATTCGTAAATTTCACCTCTACTTTGCCTTAATTCCTGTGAAACGCCTAAAGGGTTAAAATATTTTCTGAATGTGGTTTTGAATACCTTGAGGGGTACAGTTTTCAAAATGGGGTGATTTATGGGGACTTTCTAATATATAAGGCCCTCAAAGCCACTTCAGAACTGAACTGGTCCCTGAAAAAATAGCCTTTTAAAATTTTATTGAAAATATGAGAAATTCCTGCTAAAGTTCTAAGCCTCGTAACGTCCTAGAAAAATAAAAGTACGTGAAAAAAAATGATGCAAACATAAAGTAGACATATGGGGGATGTTAACTAGTAACTATTTTATGTGGTATTACTATCTGTTTCACAAGCAAATATATTTAAATTTAGAAAAATTCAAATTTTTGCTAAAATTTGAAGTTTTTCACAAATAAATATTGAATTTATCGACCAAATTTTTTCACTAACATAAAGTACAATATGTCATGAGAAAACAATCTCAGAATCGCTTGGATAGGTAAAAGCATTCCGGAGTTATTACCACATAAAGTGACACATGTCAGATTTGAAAAAATCATCTGTGTCCACAAGGCCAAAACAGGCTGTGTCCTAAAGGGGTTAAATAGTACCCGCAAAACGCCAGTGTCAACGTCTACAGTGAAAAGGCGATTCCGGGATGCTGGCCTTCAGGGCAGAGGGGCAAAGAAAAAGCCATATCTGAGACTGGCTAATAAAAGGAAAAGATTAATATGGGCAAAAGCACACAGACATTGGACAGAGGAAGATTGGAAAAAAGTGTTATGGACAGACGAATCGAAGTTTGAGGTGTTTGGATCACACAGAAGAACATTTGTGAGATGCAGAACAACTGAAAAGATACTGGAAGAGTGCCTGACGCCATCTGTCAAGCATGGTGGAGGTAATGTGATGGTCTGGGGTTGCTTTGGTGCTGGTAAAGTGGGAGATTTGTACAAGGTAAAAGGGATTTTGAATAAGGAAGGCTATCACTCCATTTTGCAACGCCATGCCATACCCTGTGGACAGCGCTTGATTGGAGCCAATTTCATCCTACAACAGGACAATGACCCAAAGCACACCTCCAAATGATGCAAGAACTATTTAGGGAAGAAGCAGGCAGCTGGTATTCTATCTGTAATGGAGTGGCCAGCGCAGTCACCAGATCTCAACCCCATAGAGCTATTGTGGGAGCAGCTTGACCGTATGGTACGCAAGAAGTGCCCATCAAGCCAATCCAACTTGTGGGAGGGGCTTCTGGAAGCATGGGGTGAAATTTCTCCCAATTGCCTCAGCAAATTAACAGCTAGAATGCCAAAGGTCTGCAATGCTGTAATTGCTACAAATGGAGCATTCTTTGACGAAAGCAAAGTTTGAAGGAGAAAATTATTATTTCAAATAAAAATCATTATTTCTAACCTGGTCAATGTCTTGACTATATTTTCTAGTCATTTTGCAACTAATTTGATAAATATAAGTGTAAGTTTTCATGGAAAACACAAAATTGTCTGGGTGACGCGAAACTTTTGAACGGTAGTGTATATATATATATATATATATATATATATACATATTATTTTTTTTAAATTAATATATATATATATATATATATATATATATATATATTGGATGGTTAGATCACCCTTAAGTGATAAGTATGTGGTACTATCTGCGAGTCTCCTATACATTTCCTTATCATAAACTGCAGGCTTACCTACCATATTTTTATTATCCTGTACATTTCACAAAGCCTGCCTCTCTATGTTGATAAGATTTGATATCTGATAATCTCTTGTTTTGACTTTTTTGAAATATTGACAGCATTTTCATGTCTTATCAAAGAACAATTATTCCTTGGAGCAGAGAGAAGGATGGAGCTGCAAGTGGATTATGGGAATAACAATTAGCAATTGTTTAGTATAACACTCGAGCTCTACTCTACTGTGATGACTTTTGAGGTTAAGACTGTGGACGGAAGAGACCAGATTGTGGAACGAAGGCATTGTTTATCTATTCAGGGACTTTCCGAGATCAACCAGTAGATCTTAATCTACCGGTTCCCTAATTAGGATTTTGATTAACCACCTATGATATCTAGAATAAAGAAATAGCATTCATGTATTTTTTAATATGGCAAATACAGTAAACTGTTAAAAATGTTGAGCCAAACAAAGTTACCCACGAGTCACCCAAAGGAAAGGAGGCAGCACACCAGCATGGATTCAAAGGTGTTTATTCACCCAGTGTATAAGTGGCAACGTTTCACCTTCTCGATTAAGGCATTTTCAAGCACTGAGCATACATGTATACACACCTTAAAGGGAACCTGTCACCAGAATTTCACCTATTGAACTTTACTTATCCCTCACTGGACGCTGCTATCAAAAGTTCATTGCCGTTATCCCCTCTCCTAAACTCCTCGTCCGACTGTAAATAACGGTCTGCAAACATTTTGTGCCTTTTATTGTAATAATATGGTGTCCCCTTGTACGCACACACCAGAATAGGACATCAAGGCACAAGCACAGGATTTTGTGTGCTGGGGGAAGGCGAGGAGCTGTCAATCAAAAGTAAGGTGGCGGGGTAAACTCGGAAAGACTTGAGGAATGGAGATATGACTCTTTTCAAACAAAGATTTGACTCTTTTCAAACGAAGACATGACTCTTTTATGCTCATTGGCATACGGTGTGGGAACAAAAAAAAACGGAATACTAAAGCTACAGAGCTGACTAAGAAGACAATTATAGGTTATATAGAACTGATTTTTCACCCACTAGCACCTGGTTTTGCTGGTTTAATAGGTGAAATGCTGGTGACAGGTTTCCTTTAAATAGTGTGCAAGTAAAACATCAAATAATTAGCATAATTAAATACAATATACATTAAAAAAAACAGTAAAAATAGTGCAATACATAATAGGAGGAACGTCCATTGATCCATAGAAAAGTGAAATAATTTAACATACATACATATAAATCTCTAATAGTGTGCAATAAAATACATACAGTACTCAATCTTCACTGATTATGATCATATGTAATATGGAAAACAGCTGGCACTCACCTACGAGTGGATTTAACCAAATGCATACGTCAAACATAATCAAGCAGAAAGCCGGCGTTGTCTGTGTCAATGCGCGACCCAATAAGGTATTCGACACACGGTCATGTGGTATAAGGACCATCACGAGACTTGGCATATCAGCGCACGCATGCATACCGCACAACTCTGAAGTAGAAAGCGCTATCTTTATGAAGGGAATCTTGTACTGACAGAGAATACTAGATATAAATCAAACACTGTCATCTATGTGCATAAAAACCGTAAAAAATACTACTGTAGTATAATTTTGAAAAAAGACGCTGGATTAGATGTAGAAACTATGATAAATTTCTCAAGATATGGCAAATATGGTTGACTTTCCAAGAATCAGAGCTAGTCGACTCGTTTTTGTCTACGGATCTAATCTTTATCTAGAAAAGGTTGCTAGAGATAGAAACATGAAAAGATAATTTATCTGTATTTTTCAGATTATCTTTCTAGATCATCATTAAGCGGAATCCCCTACCCTTTCCTTTTTCTTCCCATATTTGTGCTGTTTTGTTTTACACTTTACAGCTCTGTAATGTTACAGTGATTCTGGCGAATATAGCGGAAAGAGCATAACAAATGCTCACCGCGATATGGGGAGAATGACATACCTCTCCTAACCATCTTAATGAACAATAGTCTAACATACATGGATATAAATGTTGGTACAAATATATAAATGGTTGATGTACAATTCTAAGTAATACAAAAATATGCAATAAAACATAATCTCAGATGGATAAGTGCCCAGCTGTCGTCAAATGTTATCTATGGGAGGAAGAGAAGAAAAAAACACCGGCTTTCTGCTTGATTATGTTTGACGCATGTATTTGTTTACATCCCCTCGTAGGTGAGTGCCAGCTGGTCTCCATATTACATATGATTAAAATGCCTTCATCGAGAAGGTGAAACGCTGCCATTTGAATAAACACCTTTTAATCCATGCTGGTGCGCTGTCTCCTTTCCTTTGGGTGACTCCTGGGGAACTTTGTTTGGCTCTGTCTCCATGGTCCAGCTGTCCTGAGGTTTAGCACCCATTACCTCTTGCTGTGCAGCTCCTTTTTGCTCCCTATTTGGACTGTTAAAAATGCAGATGTCATGTAAGCATGTCAATTTGTTTCATTACTCCACACCAGTACACTGTTCTTTGTGTATTCTGTTTTCTGTCCTCAAAATAAAGTCACTTCAAATATATCTGGGATGTCTGCATCCATCAATCCAAAAATTGAAGCAACTTTCCATAGCTTGGAGAGTTTAAGAATTGGACATAAGTATTCAGGCTGTTTTTGGCTGTTATTTAGAGGGCACCTTAACCTCAGTGATTAATTATTGAATCTGGTATTGCATTCTGGGATTAAAAAAATTAAAAAAAGACCAATATAGGGGTACCTTGCAAAGGGTGGTGACCTCACATATTCTGTTCTGAATTAACTCCTGAGGCCATCTTCAACTGACCACCAATTTTGAAGTGACAAAGTCTTAAGAATAAAGAAAAATCCCACAAAGGAGAAGGGAGGAGTTTTTGTGCTGACCATGGTCAGCTTTGACATCTTTTCTTTCTGTCCGCTAAACCCATCGCTCCTCTGGGATTTGAGGTAAGTTAAGTAATTTGTGATTTCACTAGTGATTTTATACTTTTTATCTTGTTTATCTTGTTACCTTAATGTTTCTCCTTTTCCAAAAATAAACTACTCATTTCAGGGGCGTAGCTACCTCATGGGCCCCGGTGCAAAAGTTTATCTTGGGCCCCCGCACAACTTCTTTTTATGGTCGATGGCAGAGGCTCGCCAGTTATCTTCTTTTTTTTTTCAAACTCTTTATTTGACAAAAAAAAGACATGATAAATCAGTATCTATTCCCACAAGTCGGGAGCATTTATAGCTTCGCAGAGCTATGATAGTATTGTCAGTAGGAAACATTGTGAGATTGGTTGATACTGAAACATATGTAGCTTGAATACAAAAATAAATCTGTTTTTTGTGGTTTATAATTTAACAGTACATTCAAACACATGTACAAGAATGGTGTTAGTGAAAAACACGTAATCTCTTCCTAGAATATTATGTATTAGAACTCAGTAAAGGGTTATCTCTAGGTGATGTTTGAACACCATGTTCTAGTTGCATGTGGTTATGAAGGAAGAATAAAACTTAAAACGAAAACAATCTAAACCTGGCGCAGCTATCTGTAGCAAAGTTTTTTGGTTCTTTCATGTCTAAGTGATTGACGTAATCAAAAAGAGGTCTTTAAGCTATGTTTACGAGGACCAACCTGTCCCTTGGGCATCACATTTTGGAAGTCTGTTTTCGAGAACACTGACTATTCTCTCAAATTTATGTATCTCCTTAATTTTGGTCAGTGTTCTTAAAAACGGAATAGTTAGGGATTTCCAGCTTATTGCTACTGTCCATTATGCTGCAGACAGAATATGTGAAATTAATTTTCTGTTCTGTTTAGGTATAAACGGGATGTCTGCGTTCAGCAACGCCGACCAAGGAGATAACTTGACTTGTAAATTTAATTTAGAGTTAATTAGGCGTTCTATCCTTTTCCAGTGAGCCTGTACCACTGGACAGGACCACCATATGTGGGCCATAGTTCCCCTCTCTCCACAGTTTCTAAAGCAAGTATCCGGACTACCCAGGAACAATTTGGCTATTCTATCAGGAGTAAGATAACATTTTGTTAAGATTTTATACAAAGTTTCCTTGATGTTGTTTGATAGGGAGACTGTAGCTGTTCTATCATATATCTGTTGCCATGAGGTCGAATCAGGTAAAGTTCCTAGTTCTCTTTCCCAAGATATCATATATGTAGTAGGACCATTGTATGTGGCGCTTCTAATGTGTGAATACAGAACTGAAATCAGCCCCTTTTCCCTAGGTGAGCCTCGACAAGTAGCTTCATAAAAAGTTAAACTGGAGTCATGTGGTAAGAAGGAAGATCCAGAAAGAAGGTGGTGAATTTGTAGGTATCTATAATGCTCCCTCAGAGGGATTTGAAGGTCCTGACATAGGGTCTCAAAAGGGAGGGGTTTACCATCTTTGCATAATTTAATAAAAGAATTGAGACCTGATGAAGTCCACGTCTTAAAGTCTTCCGGATGTAGCCCTGGTGGGACATCAGGATTATGTAATAAAGGTTGTAAAGAAGATGGATGTGTTATAAATGTAAATTTATCCCGACATAGTAGCCAGAGTGTTAGGGAGTGTTTGATAATTCTATTGTCTATGACAGGAACGTGGGATTTTAATTCTGGAGACCACATAAGTGCCCGAAGTGAAGATGGAGATGTGGTAAGAGATTCAAATAAGACCCATTTTACCATGTTGGGATGACAGTTCCATGCGGCGATTTGTGAGATTTGAGAGGCATAGTAATATAATTTCAGGTCCGGGAGGCTAAGTCTCCCTCTAGAGGTGGAGCGATGCAAAGTGGATTTACTAACCCTGGAACCACGATTCGCCCATATAAATTTGTTTATTACCCGTTGTATATGTGAGATGGCATAAAGAGGAACCTTAACAGGAAGGGCCCTAAACAGATACAGCAGCTTGGGTAGAATTGTCATTCTAACTGCAATGAGCCTGCCCATAAATTCCTCTAATAGTTTCCCGATAGAAGCAAATTTTTTGGGGTGGTTACTAAGGTATGAATTATTTGGGTCTCTAGCCAAAGCTATTCCTAAATATGTTAAGTTGGAATGTTTCTAATTGAAATCCAAAATTAAGTTTTATCAAGTCCACCTGACCTGGCAACATATTAACTTGCATAGCAGTTGATTTAAGTGGATTTACCACCAATCCCGAGTATGATCCAAAGCGGGTAAGAGTATCCATAAGATTTGGCAAAGAGACAAGTGGTGTTGTAATGAATATCAGCATATCATCTGCATATATGCTAAATTTAAATTCATGGATATCCAAACGGTATCCCTTAGGCCCCATGCACACGAACGTGTTTTTCGTGTCCGCAATTCCCCCGAAAATCCACGGGAGAATTGCGGACCCATTCATTTCTATTGGCCCATACACACTATCCGTGTTTTCACGGGTCCCTGCATGTCCGCAAATCCGTGCCGCATAAACTCAGGACATGTCTTATTACGGCCCGCAAATTCGATGCGGACATGCCCATAGAAGTCAATGGGCCCGTGGAAAATGCGGATACACCTCCGTGTGTCAACCGCAGTTTGCGGATTTGCGGAAGTGTTGCTAGGCGACGACCGGGAATGAGTTCTGTCGTCATCCTGTTTTACCTAGACTTTTTTTTTTTATCCGCATTTTGCGGATTACATACGGATGAACTGCGGATTACATACGGATGAACTGCGGAGGACATTTCACGGAACACGGTCCTGGAATTTGCGGACCAGAAAAACACTACGGTCGTGTGCATGAGGCCTTAATGTCCAAATTTAGGCGAATGTGTTGTGCAAGAGGCTCGATGGCGAGAGCAAACAAGAGAGGAGATAGCGGGCATCCCTGTCGTGTCCCCTTTTGTATCTGAAAATAGGGAGAGTATTGACCTAAGAATTTCACTCTAGCTTGAGGAGAGTGATATATCGCTCTGATAGCCGTTAGGTATGGACCCCTGATGCCAAATTGGAGAAGTGTGCTATACAAATAGTTCCAGTCAACTAAATCAAATGCTTTCTGAATATCAAGACTCAGAATTAGTAAGTGGTGTTTGTGAGTAGTAGCATGGAGAATAATATTGTGAGCCAGTCTAATGTTGTCTGTCGCTTGTTGTGTTGGGATGAAACCCGTTTAATCAGTAGATATTAATAGAGGCCCACCAGTTATCTTAAGTTACATCTCCGGGTCTCTAAAGTGACCAATTGATGCAGCACTAGCAGCTAGAGAGATTGCTAGGGTCTTAAGAGATCGGGGGCACAAGCCACAAGATGTATGTTTTGTCCCACCACCAAAAAAACGTCTAAGCCACGGAATAGGATTGAGTACACCAGCTCAGGAGGAAGTAGCAAACATGATAGTATTAGATACAGCCACTCAGCATACAGTTTAATGAGAGACGTAGATACGGCGGCTCAGCAGACAATATTTCAGGAGAGGCTTAGATACAGTGGTTCAGTATATAGTATCACACGAGGGGCTTAGATACAGCGGCTCAGTAGACAGTATCCAATGAGAAGCTTAGATACAGCAGCTCAGCAGACAGTATCCCACGAAAGGCTTAGATACAGCGACTCAGTAGACAGTATCACACAAGAGGTTCAGATACAGTGGTTCAGCAGACAGTATCCATATACTTACCCTACTTGCTCCTGTAAGGTCCACTTCAGCTCCGGCGCAGTGCTGGGTTCTGACACCGTACGGCTTTAGGACATTATGTGCCCCAAGTATACAATTTAGTGACAATGAACAGCGTCAGGACCCTGTACTGTGCCTGGAGCCAAAGAGGACCCGATTTAGAAGTGAGGACAGTAATTATATGGAGGAGTTACTGTAGTAACAGTGGCTCGTGTAGTTTCACCTATTGGAAACGACATAGGTCCTAGCTACTACAGTAACTGCTAACAGACGTAGTGCAGGGGGGTCATGGGCAGCGGATTTTGCTATATGTTATAAATCTGCAACAAATTCTTGCCAAAATCTGCATGTGTTACACACAAATTTTGCCACAGGTTTTCTTTCAAATGCAATGTAAAGACAAATCTGCAGTGAAAAGGAGGATATTTCCATCATACGTCACGATCTACAGAAAGTGTCGGAGCGTACAACAGCGGTGGAAGGCCGGGTCAGCGTATTGGAAGACAGAATGCTGCCCATGAGAAGGGAGGTAAATGCGGTAGCTGTGGATGTTACTTACCTTTTATCTAAAACCGATGATCTGGAGAATCGTCTACGTCGCAATAATGTGAGGATGGTGGGAATACCTGAAAAAGTAGAAGGGTCCAACCCGGATTCCTATTTTGAAAAATGGCTATTGGAGGTGTTTGGTAAGGAGTCGCTGACCCCACTGTTGGCAGTGGAAAGAGCCCATAGAGTACCAACTCGCCCTGGCCCAGCTGGACGGCCGCCAAGACCTGTGTTGGTAAAGTTGCTTCATTATAAAGACAGAGATTTAATTCTTCGGAAGGCCCGGGAAAAGCAAGATATACAGGTGAACGGTGTGAAAGTGTCATTTTACCCAGATTTTCAGAAAAGAAGGATGCAATTTCTAGATATTAAAAGACGACTGAGGAATCTGCGTGTTCAATATTCAATGCTGTACCCGGCGAAGCTTCGGGTTGCGGCGCTGGGATCCGTACAATTCTTTGAGAACTCAAAAGATGCGCTAAGATGGCTGGATAGTCACGAGGATCGCCTTCGTCAGGATCGAGAGGAAGCTGCGGTGTGATCATCAGGTGGATGGCTGAAGTGGGGACTCTGCTTTTTATGAAAAAGGAGGAGGATGCGCCGCGCAGGGGAATAAGGCACTGTTTTCTGCATTTATTTGTTGTTCTAATGTGGGGCTGCAGTTTCTATGGTTATAATGGTGGGAGGGGGAGACAGAGATGTCAGTTTAATTGAAGCATCAGTTATTTGAGTCACAGAAATGCTATATGTCTATTGTGGTAAGGTGGCGGGAGGTTTGTGGTTCTTAGGTTTATATTGCGGGAAAAGATGTGTTTCTGCAATATGAAAGGGAAGCTGAATAGTCACATTGGTGGAGGTTTCTTCGCCAGCCCGGGCCCTCTTTGGAGGGTAAGTTTATGGAAAGTTGGGTGGGTTAGGGAGATGGGTGGAGGGAGGAAAATGTTTTGGAGGGAAAGGGAGTTTGAAATGCAGTACGCTCTGATTAGCACTGGATTCAACGGTAATTGCCACTGTCAGATAAAAGAAATGGCTAGATGGGGGGTAGGGTAAATCTTTTGTCCTGGAATGTGAGAGGTATGGGGGAGGCAACAAAACGGCGAGCTATATTCGAATTCCTGAAAGGGCAGACTGCTGGTGTGATGGGACTACAGGAAACGCATCTTACCGCTGATACTGTGCAACAGGCACATAGGGTTTGGATTAGGCACAGTTTCCACTCCTTTCATTCCACATACTCGAGAAGGGTTAGTCTCCTGGTTCATAGGGATGTACCTTTTTGCTGTTTGGCTTCCTTTAAAGATGGAGAGGGCAGATATGTAGGGGTACATTGTAAACTGTTTAATTGGGAATGTATAATTGTGGTACTGTATGTACCTCCCCCATACTCTGTGGTTCCAATAAGAGAAGTGTTGGAGAGGTTGGCTAGATGGCCTATGGTCCCGACTATACTGATGGGGGATTTCAACAACGTAATGGATAAAAGGTGCGATAAATTTCCAAAAGGGGGGGAGGTAGGAGACGCTGCTCTGACGCGGTTTGGGAAGTACATGATGGAGGTTGGGTATACAGATATTTGGCGGGCAAAGTGGCCCTCTACTACGCAATATTCTTGTGTGTCATCTACTTATGGATCGTTATCCAGAATAGATTTGATGTTTAGTAACGGGTTAGGGATTGAGTGTGTGGAGGGGGTGGAATATCTGCCACGGTCACTGTCTGATCACTCCCCGATGATACTGAAGGTTCGAACTAATCCGCAGATGGGGGGGCTAAAAATGCACTGGAGGCTAAATCCGTTCTGGATACACCTAGTGGGGGAGGAGATAATAAATACGAGCCTGCAGGAATACTTTGAGTTTAATAAAGGTACGGTTCCTATGGATATCCTATGGGATGCTATGAAGGCAAATATAAGGGGGGTGTATATTCGGGAGATCACGACCATAAAGAATAAATCACGGCAGGTGGGAGAACATCTGATGGGAAGGGAGACGTTAACTGAGGAGAACCATATCGCCAATAATACAGCAGAAACGTTGGCCCAGTGGAAGGTCGTCCAAAAACTACTAAAGGAACATCAGCTGGAACAAGCAGCTAATAAAAGGTTGTTTTTGCAACAAAAATACTATGAGGAGGGAGAAATGACGGGCAGATTGTTGGGAAATATGGCTAGGCCTCAGCGGGAGGGTGCGTTCATCCACCAATTGCAGGATAAAGAAGGGACACTGGTTGGAGAAACAGGGGATATACTGGGTGTGTTGAAGTCCTTTTACACTGAGCTGTATCGCATGAGGGTAGATTATCCAGAAGATCTTCTGACAGACTATTTGGTGGAAATGACGTGGGTTACTCTGGGGGAGGAGGAGAGAGAGTGGCTGGAGGAGCCAATTACTTTGGAGGAAATACAGGAAGCGGTGAGTTCTATGGCAAATGAAAAGGCTCCAGGGATGTATGGTATACCTACCGAGCTGTACAAAACATATGGGGGGGGGAGCTTCTGCCAGAGTTATTGGAGGTGTTCCAAGATAGTTTTACCAGGGGGCGACTACCGCAGACTATGTATGAGGCAGCAATAGTAGTCATTCCCAAAGATTGGAAAGATCGGACACAGCCGGATTCTTATAGACCAATATCCCTGCTGCCCGCTGTTGTTAAAATTTTGGCAACGGTTCTGGCTAACAGGTTGACAAGAGTGGTAACTAAAGTAGTGGGCCCGGATCAGTCGGGATTCATGCCATCAAGATCTACAGCGGTTAATCTACGAAGATTATTCTTGAATTTGCAGACAGATGCTGCAGATGCAAAGTGTAGAGCAGTGCTTTCCTTAGACGCTGCTAAGGCGTTTGACAGTGTGGAGTGGGGGTACTTGTGGGCTGTTTTGGAGCAGTTTGGTTTTGGGAGAAATTTTATAACATGGGTAAAATTGTTGTATAAGGAACCGGTGGCTAGAATATGAGCCAATGGAAGGATATCAGACTCTTTTAGACTGGGGAGGGGGACGCGTCAGGGATGTCCACTTTCCCCGCTACTATTCGCTCTAGCGATCGAACCTCTGGCAAACGTAGTAAGGCAGCATCCGGGTATAGGAGGGTTTTGATGTGGGGATCTGGAGGAGCGCATAGCACTATATGCGGATGATATTTTACTATTCCTTGGAGAGATAGATCGATCACTGCCGGTGATAATGACCGTATTGGAACGGTTTGGTAGATTTTCGGGGTTGCAAATTAATTGGAGCAAGTCGGCATTGTTGCCACTTAAGTCATTAGATACGCCACTGGTGGTGGGGGGAATTGATGTACCTTGTGTTAAGGAATTTAAATATCTGGGGATTACGGTCTCGGCGAGGGTGCAGGATTTTATCGCTCTGAATGTGTAACCATTATTGGACAAACTAAAAGATAAGACTAGAATATGGCTTGGGCTACCACTTTCAGCGCTAGGAAGAGCAAACCTGATTAAAATGATTCTGATGCCTCAGGTTCTTTATGTGGTGCATAATGCCCCAGTGTGGTTGCCTAAGTACTGGTTCAGGAGAATACATAATTTGTTTAGGGAAAAATTACAATTACCAACAGACCAGGGAGGATTAGCTATTCCAAATTTGTGGGTATATTATCTAGCAGCCCAAGTGCAACACTTTAAAGGTTGGAAGAATAGGGAAGAGTGGGACTCTAGTGGGAAACTGGTGTATTATTTGAGTCAGTGCACGGATATACTAGAGGCCATGGAATCTCATAAATTGTGGAGGGAAGCGACAGGGAAACCGACTTTGCTATTGATACATAGGGTCTGGTGGGAATGCAAGAAAATATTGGGCGTTACAGGGTGCTCCAACTATATGCCTCTATGGGACAATCCATACTTATGGGAATTTAGTATCTTGGACGGTTTTCAGGAATGGGAACAAGCAGGGGTCAGATATGTATACCAGTTATATGAGGGAGGAAGTCTCAAATTGTTCTCACAATTGCAGGAGGAGTTTGGACTCCCACAGGGGATGTTCTATCAATACCTCCAATTACGTCACGCAGCACAGGCCCAGGGTAGGTCGGTGGACTTGAGCTGCTCCACTATGGGAGTGATGGAACAGGTATTGGGGGCAAAGGACACTAAAGGGATTATCTCTGTGATATATGGTACATTACTTTGCAAATTCCTTGGAGATCCGCTGGGGGAGATCAGAAGCAAATGGGAAGAGGATGTGGGGACTATAACAGATGACGAGTGGGAGGAGATACTTGAATCGTCCAAAATGCTTTCCATTAATGTAGCGCACAGGAGGTCACAACTTTTTCTCCTACATAGGGTGTATAAGACGCCTAAGGTGTTATGGCAAATGCGGCTCAGACCAACGAAGGAGTGTCCCAGGTGTTCGTTTGATGGGGCAGACATAAAGCATATGTTCTGGGGTTGTCCGATGCTGAATGACTACTGGAAGGAGGTTAGAGGCATGGTAGCGAGAGTATATGGGAGAGATTTCCCGTTAGAACCTAAGATCTTTATGTTGGGTTGTATGGGGGAGGAGGGAGGAGATGGGGCTGAATTACTGTCCATTAAAAAGGTTTTGTATCACGCTAGGAAACTGATAGGAGGTGTCTGAACTGGTAGGATATGTTAATCACACGTTGTCGTTGGAACATCGGATATATCTGAAACGTGGGGCAACACACAAACATGATAAACAATGGGGAAAATGGATACATACCTATGGAACGGCAGGGAGGTAGGAGGCATCTTGAGGCGAAATGATCAGGAGATTGCTTATTGATATATCAGTAGGATGCGGGAGCGAGACTGGTTGTATGAGCCAGGGAAAGGAGGAGGTACTGCGGGGGGGGGGGGAGTTCGGTTGGAGGGAAGGGGGAGTTATGTTAAATGTAACTGAATATTCTGTACGAAACCGAAAATGTATTGATTGTTTGAATTGATCTGATATACATGAGATTTATAATGTATGTTGCATTATCAATAAAAACTGGTTTGATTTAAAAAAAAAAAAGAATAGTGCAGCACCCTACGCTATTCTTTCCGTCCAAAAAATGGAAACCTAGCAGAATGGAGGCAAATTGAAACCAACTGAAACCAAAAAAGTACCATCGAAATCAATGGTAATGCAAACAGAAACGATACTTTACATTTGTCTTTCCGTTCATCTGTTCCTCTGACTGTTCCTCTGTTGCGTAAAATCTGCAGCATAATACAGTAGCAGCAATGTGGATGAGATTTGAACAAATCTCATCCACACGCTGCTTAAATAAGCGGGAAAAAATGCTCAGAAATTGACCTGCGGTGTGACTTTTTAATCCGCGGTATGTCAATTGTGTTTGCGTAATCGCTGCTTTTTTGTTGCAGGTTTTCCCCAAAAACATAAATGAGGAGGTAAAAAATAGCAGATGTTTTATTTTCTGCAACGGAAAAGCTGTGATTCCGCCGCAAAAAACGCAACTCAGAAAAAATAAACATTATACTTACCCAGAATTCTGTGCTTTTTTTATCCAGGCCGGCCTCTTGGGATGATGTTTCATCCCATGTGACTGCTGCAACCAATCACAGGCTACAGCGGTCATATGGGATGAAACATTATCCCAGGAGGCCGGGCTGCAGGATGTGAGAAAGTATATATGCAGTGGCATAACTACCGCTGTAGCAGCCTTTAAAAAATACAAATCTGAGGGTACATCTGCAGCCTTTGTAAAATATAAAGAGCTTAATAAAATCTGTAAAAATGTAATAAAATCAGCAAAAATACAAAATGAAAGGCAGGTGGCCAAGGATAGTAAAACAAATCCTAAAAAATTCTTCAAGCATATAAATGCAAAAAAGCCAAGGTCTGAACATGTAGGACCCCTAGATAATGGTAATGGGGAGTTGGTCACAGGGGATCAAGAGAAGGCAGAGTTACTAAATGGGTTCTTCCGCTCTGTATATACAACAGAAGAAGGAGCAGCTGATGTAGCCGGTGCCAGTGCTGTTAATATATCAGTTGATATACTGAATTGGATGAATGTAGATATGGTCCAAGCTAAATTAAATAAAATAAATGTACACAAGACCCCGGGACCAGATGGGTTACACCCTAGAGTTCTTAAAGAGCTTAGTTCAGTTATTTCTGTCCCCCTCTTCATAATATTTAGAGAGTCTCTCATGAGTGGTATAGTGCCAAGGGACTGGCGCAGGGCAAATGTGGTGCCTATTTTCAAAAAGGGCACTAGGTCTTTGCCGGGTAATTATAGACCAGTAAGCTTAACATCAATTGTGGGGAAAATGTTTGAGGGGCTATTGAGGGACTATATACAGAATTATGTGACAATAAATAGTATTATAAGTGACAGCCAGCATGGTTTTACAAAGGACAGAAGCTGTCAAACCAACCTGATTTGTTTTTATGAAGAGGTAAGCAAAAGCCTAGACAGAGGGGCCGCTGTGGATATAGTGTTTTTGGACTTTGCAAAGGCATTTGACACTGTCCCTCATAGACATCTAATGGGTAAATTAAGGACTATAGGTTTAGAAAGTATAGTTTGTAATTGGATTGAGAATTGGCTCAAGGACCGTATCCAGAGAGTTGTGGTCAATGATTCCTTCTCTGAATGGTCCCCGGTAATAAGTGGTGTACCCCAGGGTTCAGTGCTGGGACCACTATTATTCAACTTATTTATTAATGATATAGAGGATGGGATTAATAGCACTATTTCTATTTTTGCAGATGACACCAAGCTATGCAATATAGTTCAGACTATGGAAGATGTTTGTGAATTGCAGGCAGATTTAAACAAACTAAGTGTTTGGGCGTCCACTTGGCAAATGAAGTTTAATGTAGATAAATGTAAAGTTATGCATCTGGGTACGAAAAACCTGCAAGCATCATATGTCCTAGGGGGAGCTACACTGGGGGAGTCAATTGTTGAGAAGGATCTGGGTGTACTTGTAAATCATAAACTAAATTTCAGCATGCAGTGTCAATCAGCTGCTTCAAAGGCCAGCAAAATATTGTCGTGTATCAAAAGAGGCATGGACTCGCGGGACAGAGAGGTAATATTACCACTTTACAAAGCATTAGTGAGGCCTCATCTAGAATATGCAGTCCAGTTCTGGGCTCCAGTTCATAGAAAGGATGCCCTAGAGTTGAAAAAAATACAAAGAAGAGCAACGAAGCTAATAAGGGGCATGGAGAATCTAAGTTATGAGGAAAGATTAAAAGAACTAAACCTATTTAGCCTTGAAAAAAGACGACTAAGGGGGGACATGATTAACTTATATAAATATATGAATGGCACATACAAAAAATATGGTGAAATCCTGTTCCTTGTAAAACCCCCTCAAAAAACAAGGGGGCACTCCCTCCGTCTGGAGAAAAAAAGGTTCAACCTGCAGAGGCGACAAGCCTTCTTTACTGTGAGAACTGTGAATCTATGGAATAGCCTACCGCAGGAGCTGGTCGCAGCAGGGACAGTAGATGGCTTTAAAAAAGGCTTAGATATTTTCCTAGAACAAAAAAATATTAACTGCTATGTGTAGAAATTTTTTACTTCCCCTTTCCTATCCCACTTCCCCTTTCCCATCCCTTGGTTGAACTTGATGGACATGTGTCTTTTTTCAACCGTACAAACTATGTAACTATGTAACTATGTAGCCGTAGCGGCTGCTACAGGGCCCGCAGCATGAGGGGGCCTGTGCCGCCCACCGGCATGGGCCCCCCCATGGCCGGAGGCTCCACTAGCAGCTGCTATGGCTGCTACAGCGTGACGCCACTGAAGGGGCTGTTCCTACAAAATACATGCATCCCCTATCCACAGGATAGGAGATACATGTGTGATCGCTGGCAGCGATAAGGAGAATGGGAGACCGAAAGTCCCCCGAAGTTCTCCATGACAAACCTCGGACTTC
The DNA here is from genome assembly GCF_050947455.1 of Rhinoderma darwinii. Classification (NCBI taxonomy): domain Eukaryota; kingdom Metazoa; phylum Chordata; class Amphibia; order Anura; family Rhinodermatidae; genus Rhinoderma; species Rhinoderma darwinii. The sequence continues at coordinate 347,643,287 of NC_134687.1, forward strand.
CAGGGTCTGTCGGTAGCTCCATAGAAATGAATTGTGCACCGGTCGCGCTTGTGCGCATGCGTGACCAGCGCTCCTTTCATTTTTATTGAGCTGCGCAAATCCCGGAAGTCTGAGGTTTGTCATGGAGAACTTAGGGGGACTTTCGGTCCCCCGTTCTCCTTTTCGCTACCAGCGATCACACATGTATCCCCTATCCTGTGGATAGGGGATACATCTCTATTGTAGGACAAACTGTAGACCGTTTTTTTGGGGGGGGATTGAGGGCTGTATAGCGTTATCTACAGGGGGGGCTGTATGGCGTTATCTACAGAAGGGGCTGTATGGCGTTATCTACAGGGGGCTGTATGGCGTTATCTACAGGGGGGCTGTATGGCGTTATCTACAGGGGGTGACTGTATGGCGTTATCTACAGGGTGGTCTGTATGGCGTTATTAATCGGGGGTCTGTATGGCGTTATCTACAGGGGGAGGGCTGTATGGCGTTATCTACAGGGGGGCTGTATGGTGTTATCTACAGGGGGCTGTATGGCATTATCTACAGGGGAGGGCTGTATGGCGTTATCTACAGGGGGGGGCTGCAAGGCGTTATCTACAGGGGGCGCTGTGTGGCGGAATCTTTAAGGAGGCACTATCTACAAGGGGTGGTTGTATGATACCCAGGGGAGGGGGGCCCCAGTCAAAAGTTTGCTATGCGGCCCAGTCTTTCCTAGTTACGCCCCTGTATATATGTGTTTATGTTTTTTTCTTTTTAAACGTTACGTTTTCCGCATCAGACATTTCGACCGAAAAACTGCACCATGATTTGGTGCGTTTTTTCGGCCGGAATTCCCTGCTGCCACCAGGGCGGATACGCTGTGTGCTTTTACGCAGCGTATCCGCCTTGTGTGAACTTACCCTGATTGTTATCCAAATGTTAAACCTGTCAGTGGCTTAGGGTAATCACGGTAAAAATGGGGCGGTTTTGCTGCGATTTTCATTATCGCAGCAAGACCGTGACATTTTTTATCGCGATTACAAAAATTGCGGCAAAAATTACGCGCTAATGCTGCGAATCTCAAAAAATGGAAAGTCATTAAAACATGAATGATTGTGGGAGCACTTACTGAAGGAGCCCTGTAGCGATGGTCACAGCCCTCTGCAGTCTCTAAAGAGCGGGGGAATCGCTGAGGCCTGCTGATGTTCCTACTGCAAATTGCAGGCACCCGGTAATGTCTCAGGAGATGTCCTGACTGGTGGGCGGGATCTCTTCTCTGCTGGGTGATAGAAGCTGATTTCTTTCATGTTCCGCGGGCCTCCCTTATGCAGCAGCCTCATTAGCCTTGTTTTACTGAAGTGGCGCGGGTGGCCCCTCGGGCCCCCCTGGCTTCGGAACCCTGTTGGCAAGTGCGACCTCTGCGACCCCTATAGTTATGCCACTGACTCATTTATTCAATTACTGACTTAGTTTTGTGTCATTAATGTGTGCATTAGGATAATTATAATACCTCAGTGTAAGGGTCCACTTACACGGCCCGACATGGGCTGTGAAAACGAGTGCCGATCAATGAATCAGCTCGTTGATCGGCGATCGTTTTCCCCTTTCACAAGGAGCAATGTTTGGGGACTAGAGATCGTTACTACAATCGCACGTCCTCATACATTTCTATGATGTCAGCAGCATATCTCCCTGTTTACCCAGGTGGATGTGCTGCCGATAATGATAATATTTTCTGCTGCATAAACGATACGATCAGCCGATGACCGAGTGTTTACTTGCTCATCGGTTGATCGCTGCCAGTTTACGCAGGACAATAATCGGGAACAAGCGTTCACATGAACGTTTGTTTTCGCGATAATTGGCCCGTGTAAAAGGGCCTTAACACATGCCTTATCAATGTACAAGAGAAACCTTGCAAGTAGCACCACATTGGGGAAACACTAAGTTCATACAGAGTACTTGTATTGTCACTGTTGTACAAGAAGAGATTTTTCTTCACTTAAAGGGGTTGTCTCCGGTTTTTCATACTATTGACCTATTCACAGGATAGGTCATCAGTATATCATCGGTGGGGATCCGACACCCGAGTCCCGCACCGATCAGCTGCTCTGGATGCCTCCGGGCACCGGATGCCCATGCTGGAAGCAGATAACTCTGGTCACAGTATAGCTGCCGAGCTGCAGAACTGCAAGTTCTACTCAAGTGAATAGGAGCAGAGTTGCAGTACTACAGCACGGCTGCTTTGCAGTGTACGGAGCCATCTGCTTCTGGAACTGAACACTGCATAACATCCGATGCTCGGATGTACTGATGACCTATCCTGCGGAGAGGTCATCCGTATGAAAAACCGGTCCCTGTCCAGACAACCCCTTTAAGTACTTTAAAGGGGATTTCCCAGAATCTTAAATTATCACCCATCCAAGTATAGCTAATAGTGAGTTTAATTGCATCCAGTAAACAGACCCCAAAGCAGCAAAAAAGATAAGCAAGAATGCACCTTCTAGTTCTGTGGAATCACACGGTGTATAACATGATTCCTCTCAGTGAGTCACTAGTTCTGAATTGAATACTCCACACTTGACAATAATAGGAATTAATTAGATCTGTTTAGTAAGAATATGTAATGTTCTGTATCATACTGTATGTAAAGCTATCAGTACCATACAGTATATAACATTCTTCCAGGAACTATTCAAGTGCATATGATAATTTACATTGTTATAATGAAATAAGACAATTATTGTTATATAATTGCTATAGACAGTTTAATAGGGTTCGCACAGTCCAGTCCTTAAGTGCTTGTAACAATCACAATGTATGTATTGGGATTTACTAGCATGAGTGTGCGCTGAATGTAATTTACATTGTTAGAATGCCAGGGCTCAATCTACAGAATTTTTTTTGAGAGTGCACAGCATATTATATATAACTTAATAATTTAAACACACAATCGAATTAATGCAAATCTTGCATTAGTGTTTATAAGCAAAGAATGCATGAAAATTCAATTTTGCTACTAAATTGTGCAGTCAAGCAGAACCCTTATGCAAGCAAAATGTACATTTAAAAGAACTATAAAATTTGAGGAGTTCATACAGTACGTGTGTACATACGCTACATGTGTTAAAAAAGACACCAAAAACACCATGAACATAGATGTGATTGGTATTAGGGTTATCCTCGGTGTCAGAGGCACAGAGCAGCCGCTGTCAGCTGAGCTATTGGTTCAGAAGACTGACAGATTTGGCTTACAGCTTCGCTTTCAGCTTCTATGTATAGTGTATACATAGATGAAGCATTGCAAAAAGTCAAGAGAAAATTTTTAATAAATGGCAATTTGAAAAATCTTTTAATCACATTACAAATACATTTCATTCATTAAAAAAGGCTATATAGGTTAACTTTAATTCACTTATATTTATTTTAATGTACTAGTGAAGGTCCCTAGTATGAATGTAAATAGGTTGAAAACAATAGTGTCCGGTAGGTCTGCCTATAGGGGTGGAAAAATGAGTGCAACCACCCGGTCACCTGCCCTTTATCCGGTGGAAGCAGCGCCTGTACAAGAGCTTTCTTTCTCTTCTGCCAAATCACAAAGAAAGATGTTGGACTGTTTAATCACAAAAGCATAAGTCTCTGTATACCTGTCTGCACATATCTGTGAGATGAGTGCCAGAAGTGAAGAGGAAGTTGGAAAGGATGAGTAGCTGCCTGCTAGAGAGACAGGACATAGCATACATTGCTAGAGCCTGGGGAGGTGATTAGACCACTGTAATACCTTAGACCAGAGGTCGAAAACACGCTGCCTGCTGGTCGCATGCGTCCTCTGAAGCGGTCGTCTGCGGCCTGCCGACTGCGGGAGAGCAGAGAGCAAGCTGAAGGGAGGAGCGCCGCACACACCCCCCTGTAGATAGTGCCACACCACACACCCACCCTGTGGACAGCGCTACACCCCCCTCTCTATAGATAGCTTCATTGAGGCTCCCTCTAGGAGCGGAATCCCCAGCTGGAGCGCTCTGGTCGTGTATTCCGCTGATATATAAGGCCCCAGACTTAACAGTCCATATATGGACAGTGACGTCAGGGGCTCCTGCAGGAGCGGAATGCCTGCCAACGCGTTGCCGTCGCACTGGTTGGAGATTCCACTGATAAACGAGGCCTCTCACGTTACTGTCCATATATGGACAGTGACGTTAGGGGCTCCTCCAGGAGAGGAATTCCCAGCCAAAGTGCCGGCAATGCTTTGACTGAGAATTCCACTCCTAGAGGGATCCCCAATGCAGCAATCTATAGGGGCATGAGTCTGGTACAATCTACAAAGGGGTGTGTGTGGCATATCTACAAAGGGCACTGTGGCATCATCTACAGAGGGCACTGGGGAATTCTCTACAGAGGGCTTTGGGAAATTACCTACAGAGGACACTGTGGCATTATCTAGGGTGTGTGTGGCACTCTACAGAGGGCATTGTGGCATTATCTACGGGGGTATGTGGCATTGCCTACAGAGGGTACTGTGACATTATCTACAGAAGGCACTGGGGAATTATCTAGGGGGGGTGTGGCTCTATCTACAGAGGGCACTGTGGCACTATCTAAAAAGGGGTTGCTCAATCTTGACATTCTTGTGTCTGCCAAACGCTGCCAACTGAGCCGCCGGACTGCATTTATCGACACTTAAACTGGAAAACTGGATTGTTAAAATAAGCACATGGAGTAAACTTGCAAATTTCCTAGCGCTATTATTATAGTGATGTAGTATTGTTATAGTAATGTAGTATTGTTATAGTAATGTAGTATTCTTATAGTAGTTCAAATAACGAATTGATTAACAATAATTTTGTCATTTAACAAATTTGAAAGTAATGTGGCCCATCAACTTCAATTTTTTTCTATGTGCGGCCCATTTATCCGGCCGAGTTTGAGACCCCTGCCTTAGACCATCTTGGCATTTGGCATTAACCCCTTTAATACCATAGACAACCAGAGTTGTTGCTAGTATCCACTTAACTGTGTGGTAGTTTTATTCATGCACTATATGGCAGTATATGGTGATGCCATGTTTAAGAAATCTACTCTACCATGCATCTCTTTTAATCAAAAGAAGCAATAGATCCCTGCATGTCAAAAAAAAACAGAATAGGCGTGAAACAAGTCTAAATTAGTCACCATATTAGTTAACTAATACCGTTGTATTGTTAAAGCAATGAAAATAACCAAAGTTGGAAAATACCTAGTTAATAAAAAATATTAGTGTGCAGAGGTGGGTAAAGGTGCCTGACGTGTTAGCTAAATTCTCTTCAAATGGACATGGTGTCTAGACTCTTAATTTATTAGGCTTCTTTCACATTGGCGTCAAATGCTCCATTGGGAGCTCCATCGCAGTACCAGTGCTATTTCTTCTGGTAAAATTATGAACACCCTCAGGTTTCCATTACAGTTCTGGTGTTTTTGACAGAAAGTATAGTGTTGAACTTGACGTCATAAACACTGGAACCCTGATTGAACGGGAAAGTCACCAATGTGAACAGAGCCTAACAGTCGATTTATTTACCCAGCTAATTTATAAAAAATAAATCCAAATGTTCTCTAAAGTGTTTTACATAAGTTTACATCTAGGGATTACTTTAAAAAAAAGAGACTCTATGATTTACTTGCTGCTTTGTGTTCATCCAATCTATTCTCTGAGTTTTCTTTTATTTCTGCAACTGAAGCATCAGCAATATTAAAAGCAAAATGTCACAGAATGTCAACTCAGAAAATGTCATCAAGGATTAAAGTAATGGTGACCCTTCAGATTCTCATATGAAATAAATATATTTTTCTAGGTCTATTTTATGAAGCTAAGGATTATACATGTTACACTTTATTAATTTTAATTTAGATATTCTAAAACAGCTCTTTTCCATCTGAATATAAAATCCGCACAAACATTGATGGATATAATAAAAAACATTCAAACTCTCATTTATCTAGCTACTACTGAGTTACAATAAATTTCTAATGTAAATGTACAAAATGTTCTTACTGATAAATATAAAACTATTATTATTGATGATGATAATAATAATAATAATAATAATTAAAAAAATACTAGATCAATACATGATAAGATGAGCCATATTGCAGAAAATCTACTTAAGAATTATGTGTTGGAAAATAATAGACAGCTAAAAAGGATTTATGAAAGGTAGAAATTGTCAAACAAGTAAAATCTCTTTTTATAAACAGTCGACATTTGGAGATACAGGTGGCAGAATAGCATATATTTTAAACTTGCTAAAACTGGACATAGGATAAAGTTGGCCGAACCTGCTGATCTCATGTGCATGGGGACCTCCCAAATGTCCTCCAACTGCAAATTTCAGGGAAAGAGGGATCGACATGTTAGATTTCAACATGGCTGATAGATTGTTCCTGCAGGAGATTATGTGTTCTCAGAGGTGTCTGGCAGCGCCTTATTTGCCTCTGCCCCTTTAAATAAACATGCTGACTAAGTTGAGTATACACGTTTATTGTAGAATCTGTATAAATAGCTGTTAGCCAAATGACCATTTGACCCGACAGCTTTTTCATATGTATGGCAGCTACAGACATCTAACTTGTAAATCAATGTAGCAGGTATGTTTTTAACCTAGACTGAGGTCTGTCAAAAATATAATCTTGAGGTAGTAGTGGTTAACATTCACACTGGTGTTATGTAAAAAAAACAACTTGATTTAAATTCTATTACAGTTTTGTGTTTAACGCTCCTGCAGTATGAAGACCTTTATATCTTCATGGTTATAGATAGAGATGAGCGAACCGGGACAACCGAACCCGGTTTCGGTCCGAACTTCCGGAAAAGTTCGGTTCGCAGCGAATCCGAACTTCACCGGGTTCGGCCGAACCCGTTTTGACCGAACCTGGTCAAAAACATTATACAAATCGGCAGCCACTTGTCTCTATCAATCACTGATAGAGAAAAGAGGCTGCTGATTAAAAATAAAATAAAAAGCATTTCATACGTACCCGGTCGTTTTTTTTTACAGGTACTGTGATCGGTAGTCACTGTCCAGGGTACTGAAACAGTAACTGCCGATCAGTTAACTCTTTCAGCACCCTGAACAATGACTATTTAGGGTATGTGCACACACACTAATTACGTCCGTAAAAGACGGACGTATTTCGGCCGCAAGTACCGGACCGAACACAGTGCAGGGAGCCGGGCTCCTAGCATCATAGTTATGTACGATGCTAGGAGTCCCTGCCTCTCTGCAGGACAACTGTCCCATACTGTAATCATGTTTTCAGTACGGGACAGTAGTTCCACGGAGAGGCAGGGACTCCTAGCATCGTACATAAGTATGATGCTAGGAGCCCGGCTCCCTGCAGTGTGTTCGGTCCGGTACTTGCGGCCGAAATACGTCCGTCAGTTACGGACGTAATTAGTGTGTGTGCACATACCCTTACTGACGTCGCCTAGCAACGCTGCCGTAATGACGGGTGCACACATGTAGCCACCCGTCATTACGGGGCCTCATGCACACGACCATAAAAACACCCGTTATCACGGGTCGTAATTACGACCCGAAATAGCGGGCCCATAGACTTCTGTTAGCCACGGGTACCTTCCCGTTTTCTCACGAGAAGGTGCCCGTGCCGTTAAAAAGATAGAACATGTTCTATTTTTTTATTTTACGGGCCGTGCTCGTAATTACGACTCGTAACTACGAGCACGGCCGGCCGGCCACGGGCAGCCGGCCGCTTTTGCGAACCGTGCTGTCATTATAATTATAGCAGCACGGCCCGTAAAATAGAAAAATAGAACATGTTCTATTTTTTTAACGGCACGGGCACCTTCCCGTGAGAAAACGGAAAGGTACCCGTGGGTAACAGAAGTCTATGAGCCCGTTATTGCGGGTCGTAATTCCGACCCGCAATAACGGGTGTTTTTACGGTCGTGTGCATAATGGGAGCACGGCTCGGAAAAACGAACGGCTGCCCGTGCTCATCTCCTGAAATACTCTGTGCTGCCCTAAAACTCTGTGGACAGGTCAGGATCCTGTTTATTTTAAATGCTGCTAGGGAACCCGCTCGATCCACTATATAAGGCTACGCTACAGTGCAGCATTTAAAAGAAACAGGATCCTGACCTGTCCACAGAGTTTAAGGCAGCACAGAGTATTTCAGGAGATGAGCGTGCAGATTCAGTGCTGCTGTGAACTCTGCTCTTACCATTACGTTGCTCTCAGTCTGTTACCTCTCCTCCACTCCTGTCCTCAAGAACACCTTCACATGATTGGCAAGTCACCACGTAATGGTAAGAGCAGAGTTCAGGAGATGAGCATGCGGATCTTGTGCGTGGTGGTGACTTGCCAATCATGTGAACGTGTTATAGAGGACAGGAGTGGAGGAGATGTAACAGACTGAGCTACGTAATGGTAAGAACAGAGTTCACAGCAGCACAGAGTATTTCAGGAGAGGAGCTTGCAGATTCAGTGCTGCTGTGAACTCTGCTCTTACCATTACGTAGCTCAGTCTGTTACCTCTCCTCCACTCCTGTCCTCAATAACACCTTCACATGATTGGCAAGTCACCACCCCGCACAAGATCTGCACGCTCATCTCCTGAAATACTCTGTGCTGCTGTGAACTCTGCTCTTACCATTACGTGGTGACTTGCCAATCATGTGAAGGTGTTCTGGAGGACAGGAGTGGAGGAGAGGTAACAGACTGAGAGCTACGTAATGGTAAGAGCAGAGTTCACAGCAGCACTGAATCTGCATGCTCATCTCCTGAAATACTCTGTGCTGCCTTAAACTCTATGGACAGGTCAGGATCCTGTTTCTTTTAAATGCTGCACTGTAGCGCAGCCTTATATAGTGGATCGAGCGGGTTCCCCAGCAGCATTTAAAAGAAACCGTGTTTGTGTATGTGTGTGTTTGTGTATATATGTGTGTTTGGGTATGTGACTTTGTCTGTTTTTGTTTTTATATGTGTGTTTGTGTATATGTGTGTGTGTGTATATATGGGTGTGTTTGTGTATATGCGTTTGTGTATATGTTTGTGTATATATGGGTGTATTTGTGTATATGTTTGTGTGTAGATGTTTGTGTGTGTTTTTGTATATGTGTGTGTTTGTGTATATGTGTGTATCTGGGTGTGTGTTTGTGTGTATATATGGGTGTGTTTGTGTATATGTGTTTGTGTACATGTGTGTTTGGGTATGTGTGTTTTTGTTTGTATATGTGTTTGTGTATATGTGTTTGTGTATGTGTGTGTATAACTGTGTGTGTGTGTGTGTGTGTGTGTTTGGATATGTGTGTTTTTGTTTGTATATGTGTGAGTTCGTGTATATGTGTGTGTGTTTGTCTGTTTATGTATGTGTGTGTGTGTGTTTGTATATCTTGTTGTGTTTGTGTATATATGTGTGTTTGTGTATGGTTGTTTGTTTGTGTGTGCGTGTATATATGTGTGTAGGTGAGTAGAAGTATTGTTATTGTTCACATTGATAACTGGTTTTTTATGTTGTTGCAGATTTTGATGTACCGATTGGACTACGTCTTCGATTCGTTGGACTACTGCGTAGATCTACGTTTTTTCAAATTTTAATAAAATGGTTAACGAGGGTTTTGTTGGGGATTTCTTATTTCAATAAAAAAGAATTGTCTTTGTGTTTTTTTTTTAAACTTTATTAGTGCCCAGATAATGGCAGTTGGCTGATTGACAGCGTCCATTATTAAGGCGGTACTTAGTGTTAGCCGGTGCAGAGGCTAGCACTAACCACCCATTATTACCCCGGTACCCACCACCACCAGGGGTGCCGGGAAGAGCTTGGTACGATCCAGTACCCGACCATCTGTTGTGATGGTCGGGTACTGGGGCGGCCGTAGGCTGGTATTATGAGGCTGGGAAGGGCCAAAATCAGTGGACCTTCCCACCCTTGTAATGCTAGGCTGCTGCTGCTGTGTTGTATCGGGCTGGTTATAAAAATGGGGGGGACCCCCACGTCGTTTTTTTTTTTGAATTTAACAAATTTAGCAATAGACGGGTCCCCCACATTTTTAATAACCAGCCATATACAAGGCCGCAGCAGTCTGGCATTACATTGGTGGGAAGGGCCACTGGTTTTGTCCATTCCCAGGCTAATAACACTGTGTTGTATGTGGCTGGTTATGATAAATTGGGTGGAACCCCATGTCTTTAAAAAAAAAAAAAATTTAAATAAATAATTTAAAAAAATGACGTGGGGTCCCCCCCACTTTTATAACCAGCCAGATACAACACAGCAGCAGCAGCAGCCTAGCATTACAAGGGTGGGAAGGTCCACTGTTTTTGGCCCTTCCCAGCCTCATAATACCAGCCTGCGGCCGCCCCAGAGCCCGACCATCACAACAGATGGTCGGGTACTGGATCGTACCTGGCTCTTCCCGGCACCCCTGGTGGTGGTGGGTACCGGGGTAATAATGGTGGTTAGTGTTAGCCTCTGCACCGGCTAACACTAAGCCTCGCCTTAGTAATGGATGTTGTCACTCAGACAGAGGCCATTACTAAAGTGGTAGTAATAAAATTTGAAAAGAAAAAGACAAAGATATAGATAAAATATTTTATTGAAATAAAGCACCCCCAACACAACCCTCATTAACCATTTTATTGTAGAAAAAAAACACGTCATCTAAGTAGTCCTCGAAACCGACGTAGTCCAAACACCAAACCTGTGAAAAAAAAAAATTAAATAAAACATGTCGTCGGCTTAGATTCAGTTTAATGTGTGATACTGACTGTTATACCATGTATAGAAGCCTGCCGTGAAGTTGACTTAGATACAGGGCGCCAGCAGACAGTATCATACATGGCCATACATACATATATACAAACATACATACAAGCATGCACATATATACATGCAAATATACATACATGCAAACATACACACATATATACATGCAAACTATCATACATACATGAATACACACACACACGAAAACATTCATACAAACAAACATGCAAAGATACATACATACATATATACAAGCATGCACAAATATACATGCAAACATAATTACATACATGCACATATATATATAAACATACATGCAAACATACATGCAAAAAAAAAACATGCAAACATACATACATGCACATATATACATACATACATGACAACATACATACAAACATACATGACAACATACATACATGCAAACATACATACATACATACATGCAAACATACATACACACATGCAAACATATATACATGCAAATATACATACAAACATGCACATGTATACATACATGCCAACATACATGCAAACATACATGCACATATATACATACATACATAACATACATACATGCAAATATATACATGCAAATATACATACATACACACATGCACATATATACATACATGCCAACATACATGCACATATATACATACATGACAACATACATACATACATACATGACAACATACATATATATATATACACACATGCAAATATACATACAAACATGCATACATACATACATGCAAACATACATACACACATGCAAACATATATACATGCAAATATACATACAAACATGCACATGTATACATACATGCCAACATACATGCAAACATACATGCACATATATACATACATACATAACATACATACATGCAAATATATACATGCAAATATACATACATACACACATGCACATATATACATACATGCCAACATACATGCACATATATACATACATGACAACATACATACATACATACATGACAACATACATATATATATACACACATGCAAATATACATACAAACATGCATACATACATACATGCAAACATACATTCATGCAAACACACATACATGCAAACATACATACATGCAAACATACATACATTCATGCAAACATACATACATACATATATACATACACACATGCACATATATACATACATACATGACAACATACATACATACATGACAACATACATACATACATGACAACATACATGCAAAAATACATACATACATGCAAATATATACATGCAAATATACATACAAACATGCACATATATACATACATGCCAACATACATGCACAGATATACATACATGCCAACATACATACATACATGCCAAAAAAAATAATAATACGTTCATACTTACTTTCCTCCTGTCCGGCCTCCAGCGATGACGTTTCATCCATGTCGCCGCTGCAGCCTGTGATTGGCTGCAGAGGCGGTCACGTGGGATGAAGCGTCATCCTGGCGTGCGTGACCGCCACTACAGCCTGTGATTGGCTGCAGCGGCGAAAGGGATGAAACGTCATCGCTGGAGGCCGGACAGGAGGAAAGTAAGTACGAACGTATAATTTTTATTTTTTTATTACATTTATTAAAATTGTATTTTCCGCGCGCCGAGCATGTACTGTGAAGGTTGCTGAAAGAGTTAGTGCAGCCCATTAACTCTATCAGCACCCCGGACAGTAGCATGCTCGGCGCACGTAAGTGACAGGTTCGGTCAGAACTAGTTCGGTCCGAACCGAACTTTTCTGTGAAATTCGGCGAACTAGCCGAACCGAACTTTTGATAAGTTCGCTCATCTCTAGTTATAGACTACAAGCAAACGTTGTATAGTCTGATTCTACAGTCATACTATGTTCCATCTGATCAATTCAAACATAGGTATGTGGTGTCTATAAAAACTTTAAATAAAAATACTCAATTGCATTCAAATTTGTTCTAAAGATAACTGTTCAGATATATACTGCAACACAAACACTTGAATTGCACAAGGCATATAGGTTATAATTGAATTTGAGAGAGAAAGAGAGAGAGAGAAAGAGAGAGAAAGAGAGAGAAAGAGAGAGAGAGAGAGAGAGAGAGAGAGAGAGAGAGAGAGAGAGAGATAGAGAGAGAGAGAAAGAAAGAAAGAAAGAAAGAAAGAAAGAAAGAAAGAAAGAAAGAAAGAAAGAAAGAAAGAAAGAAAGAAAGAAAGAAAGAAAGAGAAAAGAAAGAAAGAAAGAAAGAAAGAGAAAAGAAAGAAAGAAAGAAAGATAAAAGATCTACTTTCACAAATTAAGAAGTTAGAATTTATATATGAAAAAATAATGCCTATGCCTTATACAGTACAGAAAAATAGTTATACAAGTTTAGACTGGAACTTAAGGAAACGCTCATTCAGATGTGTGGCAAAAGGCTTGCTGCCTTATTGTCCAGATTCTGCAGTTTTTAGAAATGTCCCACATGTGGCTCTACTGCGCTCGTGGACTAAAACACAAGCCCCAGAAGCAAAGAAGCACCTAGTGCATTTTGAGTCCTCTTTATTATTAGAATATATTTTAGGCAGCATGCCAGGTTTGAAGAGGTGTTGAGGTGCCAAAACAGTAGGAATCCCACAATAGTGACCCCATTTTGGAAACTACACCCCTCAAGGAATTCATTTATGGTTGTTGTTACCATTTTGACCGCACAGTTTTTTCACAGCACGTATTTGAATTGGGCTGTGAAATGAAAAAAATGTAATTTTTTCCAATAAAATGTCATTTGTGATCAAAATGTCTTATTTTCACAGGGAACAAAATACCCCATTTTGTTGCCCAATTTGTCCTTAGTGTGGCAATACCCCATTTGTGGTGATAAACTGCCGTTTGGGCCCATGGGAGGGCTCAGAAGGAAAGGACCGCTATATGTTTGTTGGAGTCCAGATTTTGCTGGATTGGTTTTCGGGTGCCATGTCGCATTTGCAGAGCCTCAGAGGTATCAAAGCAAAGGAAACCCACCAAAAGTGACCCCATTTTGGAAACTACACCCCTCAAGGAATTCATTTATGGTTGTTGTTAGCATTTTGACAACACAGTTTTTTCACAGCACCTATTTCAATTGGGCTGTGACATTAAAAAAATGAAATTTTTTCCAATAAGATGTAATTTTTTATCAAAATTTCTTATTTTCACAGGGAACAAAGTACTCAATTTTGCTGCCCAATTTCTCCTGAGTGCATCAATACCCCATTTGTGGCAATAAACTGCCGTTTGGGCCCATGGGAGGCCTCAGAAGGGAAGGAGAGCTGTGTGTTCTTTGGAGTGCAGATTTTGCTGGTTTGGTTTTCGGGTGCCATGTCGCATTTGCAGAGCCCCCGAGGTATCAAAGCAATGGAAACCCACCAGAAGTGACCCCATTTTGGAAACTACACCCCTCAAGGAATTCATTTATTGGTAATGTGACCATTTAGACCCCATAGTTTCTTCACAGAACTTATTTGAATTGGGCTGGGAATTTAAAAAATATATATTTTTTACAATAATATGTCATTTTAGCTCAAACATTCTTATTTTCACAGGAAATAAAATACTCCATTTTGTTGCCCAATTTGTCCTGAGTGCGGCAATACCCCATTTGTGGTGATAAACTGCCGTTTGGGCCCATGGGAGGGCTCAGAAGGAAAGGAGCGCTGTGTGTTCTTTGGAGTCCAGATTTTGCTGGATTGGTTTTCGGGTGCCATGTCGCATTTGCAGAGCCCCAGAGTTATCAAAGCAATAGAAACCAACCACAAATGACCCCATTTTGGAAACTACACCCCTCAAGGAATTCATTTATGGGTGTTGTGACCATTTTGACCCCATAGTTTTTTCACAGAACTTATTTGAATTGGGCTGGGAATGAAAACAAAATTATTTTTTTCAAATAATATGTAGTTTTGGCTGAAAATGTCTTATTTTCACAAGAAACAAAATACCCCATTCTGTTGCGCAATTTGTTCTGAGTGCCGCAATACCCCATTTGTTGTGATAATCTGCCGTTTGGGCCCATGGGAGGGCTCAGAAGGAAAGGACCACCATTTGGACTACTGGGGATTTTCTAGTGCGAAGTCATGTATGCAGAAGCACCAGAGGTACCAGTACAGTTGAAACCCGCAAGAAGTGACCCCGTTTTAATAACTACACCCTTAAGGCATTCATCTAGAGGTGTAGCGAGCATTTTGACCAGAGACTTACACCCCATAAACTGTAATGTGGGTTCTCCCGGGTATGGCAATATCCTCAATGTGGCTGTTATCAGCTGCCTGGGCACACAGCAGGGCTCTGAGGGGAAAGACGAGGGGGGATAAGCTGTGCGGAGTGCATCAGGGTAAGTAAAATTGGGGTAAATTATAAACCAAGGGATGTATGATAAATTTTAAAACTGACTTTCATACAGAGCTCTGGTTATTCGGGACACGTGTCACAATGATATATTGTGTCATCCCTTATCGCCCTCTTATAGCAGTCTTTGCACCTCTTTTGACTTTTTCCCTTCTTGCCAGTTTGGGGAACTTCTTCTGGAAAGTGTTGCCGCCTTGGTACGATGCGTGTGGCCCCGCTTCCAGAAGTACTGGGTGCCCCCCCTTCTTGGTCCCTAAAGATTAGGTTCTTGATAATCACCTCTTGAAATTCCAGGAAAGTTCCCGTCTGGCCTGCACATCGACGTAGCACGTACGCATTGTACAATGCCATCTGTATGATGTGCCCGGCCAGCTTCTTATACCACACCGCATGGCGCTGTAGGGCTTCAGGATTTGATCTTACAAGTCCATCCCTCCCATGTACCTATTGTAGTCCAGGATGCAGTCTGGTTTGGGGGTGGCCTTTCCTTCATATAGCCTAAACCTGTAGGTATACCCTGATGCACTCTCACATAGCTTATACATCTTCACGCCATACCTTGCTCTCTTACCCGGCAGGTACTCGCGGAATTGAACCCTCCCTTTAAAATGTACCAGGGACTCATCAATAGAAATACACTTCTCGGGGGTGAATGCTTGGGAAAACCGGGCACTGGAACGGTCTAATAGGGTTCTCCGTTTATACAAACGGTCAAAACTGGGGTCATCTCGGGGTGGGCACGGCTCATTATCAGTATAATGTAAGAAGCGAAGTATTGCCTCATTTATTTATTTTTTTAGGTTCCAGTTCAGTTCTGAAGTTGCTTTGAGGGGCCCATATATTATAAACCCCTATCAAATACCCCATTTTAGAAACTAGACCCCTCAAAGTATTCACAACAGCATTTAGAAAGTTTATGAACCCTTTAGGTGTTTCACAGAAATTTAGAGCAAAGTAGAGGTGAAATGTACATTTTTTTTTTGTCAGAAAATCCTCTTTATACCATTTTATTTATAACTCAAAAGGATTTATCAGAGAAACGCAACTTAATACGTATTGCCCAGATTCTACAGTTTAGAGAAATATCCCACATGTGGCCCTAGTGCGCTAATGGACTGAAGCACCGGCCTCCGAAGCAAAGGAGCACCTAGTGGATTTTGAGGCCTCTTATTTATTAGGCACCATGCCCAGTTTGAAGAGGTCTTGTGGTGCCAAAACATTGGGAACCCCCCAAAAGTGACCCCAATTTGGAAACTAGACCCCTTGAGGAATCCATTGTAGTTTTCTTGGGGTGCATGCGGCTTTTTGATCAGTTTTTATTCTATTTTGAGGTGGCATGGTGACTAATAAACAGCAATTCTACTATTGTTTTTTTATTCTTTTTTTTTTACTGCGTGGACCGTGCGCTATAAATGACATTCACTTTATTCTGCGGGGCGATACGATTACGGCGATACCCTATGTTTATAGTTTTTTTTTATGTCTTATGGCGTTTGCACAATAAAATACGTTTTGTAAACAATCATTCACTTTTTGTGTCACCTTATTCTAAGAGCCATAACGTTTTTTATTTTTCAATCAATAAAGCCGTGCGAGGACTTATTTTTTGCGTAACGAACTGTAGTTTCGATCAGTACCATTTTTCGGTACATGCGACTTTTTGATCTCTTTTTATTCCATTTTTTGGGAGGTGAAGTGACCAAACAATTGTGATTGTGGTTCGGTTTATTATTATTTTCTTTTACGGCCTTCACCGTGCGGGATAAATAACGAAATAATTTTGTAGTTCAGGCCGTTACGGACGCGGCGATACCAATTATGTATAGTTTATTTGTTTGTTTATATATTTTTATTAATAATAAATGACTGATAAGGGAAAAAGGGGGATTTTTACTTTTAATTCTTTTAAAACTTTTATTTTCTTATTTTTACACATCTTTTTTAAACTTTTTTTTTACTGTATTACTTTGTCCCACTAGGGGACTTGAGGGCAGGAGGCCCTGATCGCAATTCTAATACACTGCACTACATGCGTAGTGCAGTGTATTAGAACTGTCAGCTACTCACTGACAGCAAGCATAGTGGGTCCTGACGTTGTCGTAGCAGGCCGGCGATGGCAGCTTAACCCCTAAAAAGCTGCGATCTCTATAGAACGCAGCTTTTAAGGGGTTAAACAGTGGGGACACAGCGATCGGTCCCCGCTGTAGGAGCTGTGACAGCTGCTGAACAAGACAGCAGCTGTCACAGCTCCTGTATGTGTCGGGAGGACGGCCGAAACGGCCGTTACTCCCAAGACGTACTATTAGGTCATGGAGCGCGAACGATACAGCTGCCATGACCTAATAGTACGTCCAGGAGCGGGAAGGGGTTAAACATACAACTGTATAAATAGCTGAAGTTTTCTGCTCCTACTACTCTAAGCTACACAATTAAGTCTTCGTTCACATCTGCATCAGGGCTCCGTTCATGGGTTCCGTCTGACCTTTCCGTCAGGGGAACCCATGAACGGAATCCAAACTGAAAAAAACAGAAACCATAGATTTCCGTTTGCATCACCATTGTGTAGGGGTTCCGTTGTTTTAACGGAATCAATAGCGCAGTCGACTAAGGTATTGATTACGTGAAAACGACGATGGTTTCCGTTTGTTTCAGTTTGGATTCCGCTCATGGGTTCCCCTGAAGGAAAGGTCTGACGGACCCACGAACAGAGTCCCGACACATATGTGAACTAAGCCTTAGATGCAAAGGAACAAACCATCCAGAAGAAAACATGAGCAATCAACAAAATACTAGATAACATCAGCCTGACAAGTATCACCCAAACACAAAGCTAACTCCTAAGCAAATCCTTCTCCCTGTGAGAAATGGAAGAAGCAATTAGAAACAGTACGAATGACAAAGTCCAAGTCCAGATTAGTTCTCTTCCACCTACTATAAAACATTCAAAGATATTCTGGTTCCATACCCCATTCAAAAATTCAACAGCATCAACACATTGAATCCACTCTGGAAAGGATTACGGACAGCTCATTTAAAGTGGTAAAATAATAATAAAAGGAGGACCTCCTTACTTAAAGGTTTGCTTTACTTGACCTGGTGTACACCACAAATAGAGATAGTAATAATATAATGGGAAAGGGAAGGAGGAAAAAAGTGAGGGCAAATAAATTAATATTTTGTATAGAATAAAATACCGGCAAGAGCAAGCATGTGTTGCCTAGTCTGGACTTATTGGTAAAATCTCCCCATTCTGTATTCACGTGATAAGACTATAATTTTATTTTTTATGTCTAATTTATTAAGACGTTTTCAGATCCCATTCATAAGAAACTTGATTTTGCCGCCTTGTTTATTCTTATCAAGTGCGGTCAAAGTGAAAACATGGGAATAAAAGGGAGAGTGGATTATATTGCAACCACCTATATATGTGCTACCTAGTACAAAAAGAAGTGAAAAGCCCTTTAGTATCCTTAGTTGCAAGAGACCATCAACTTATATTCAATGTTGTGGGCAATCAACAGCAACACAGCATACAAAATATTTGTCTCCTGTTCTTTTACAATAAGCAGCAGCTGATCTACAGTCTGAACGGTCAGGTCAGACAAAAACCATGCTGCAGTACGCTGTACTCAATGGGCTATGACATCCCACTACCAGCTACGGATCTCTGAACCGTAACGAATGCCGGCCAACATCACAATGTTAGGTTGTACGGCCGCGCATGATGGTAACTAGATCTGAGCTGTTGGGTTCAGGTCATAGCTCTTCACTACGAGCTCTCTGGCTGTTTATTCTACACAAAATATTAATTCATTTGCCCTCACTTTTTTTCCCCCCTTCCCTTTCCCAATATATTACTCATTTAAGGAGGACCTGTCACCTGCCCAAAAAACTGAAGCCGACATCTCAGTTAGATTGCCGGTGTCTCCCAGATTATGACACCTTTTTTTTCTCTTCTTCTAGCCCCTACTATTCCTAAAATGTTGGCGCCATTAGTTTTGGTGCCCAATATGCAAATGAGGCCTTTCACTTTCAAGTGAGTGGTTTTAACTGCCGACTTGACAGTCAAAGATCTCATTTGCATATTGGGCACCAAAACTAATGGGACCAATATCTCAGGAACTAGACAAAAAAAAATGCCAGAATCTGTGTGGCGCTGGCAATCTAACAGAGATGTCAGCAGCAGTTTTTTGGGCAGGTGACAGGTCTTCTTAAACTCTAATACCTAAGGAAAGTAAGGACACTGCAATCTATAGCAATTACAGGCCCATTTCACAAAATAATATTGACATCTAATTATACTCCAAAATAATAGCAAATAGAATTTAAACACAACTTCCAAATTCAATAATCCTGAAATAAGTCGGATTCACCCCTGGAAGAGAAGCGAAAGACAACACAGCTAGAATCAAAGGGAGATTGGAAATGTGCAAAATACTGATGGATAGCCACTCTCACACGTACTATTCATGAGGAGGATGGCGGCTAAGTATTATCATTGAACACAGATAACATTTCTATAAGGTGCTACTCACATTGATGTAATCTCTCAATGAAGTTAAGTAAATCGCTACATCAATATGCCACGATACCTCACAACTCTGGGAAGTCAAAGATTCATAGAATGGCAAACCCTTATTAAATCATAACTTTGGGTAGTTTTGGAACTCAATCTACTGAAAAACAACTTTGACAACTCACCGAAATGTAAAAAAAGACATGGACCGCACATCCCTGTATTGTACTTTGATCTTTTGCTGCAAAGCAAAATTTATAAACATGAGCATGAGGTTCTTTTTAACAATTTGATCAAACTGTATAAGACCACTTGAAACTTCACGGCAACCTCTTTTATGTGGGTCCCTACTCTAGTAGGTGCTACACTGCATGGCGGCCAGCGCCACTGCAATACAACCCTAGAAGGGGAAGCAACCTTGAACATTTTTATATAGTTATCCCCGTATAATAGATTCAGATATATTGAGACAATGTCTCAAGCTCCTTGACCAATCATACATTGGTAAAATAGCACAATCTCAACCAAATATGTGTAAAGTAAAAAGTGAAAAAAAAGTAAAAAAAAGTTTTAGATAAATAAAATACAATTTTAATGTCATAAAAACAATAATCGCCCTGTTTCCCTGATCAAGCCCTTTATAATTATAAAATAATGAAAAAAAACAAAAAAAAAACTAGACATAATAGGTATCACCGCATTCGTATCGGCCTGACCTATAAAAATATCACATTATTTATCCCGCACTGTGAACACCGTAAAAAAAAAATACAATAAAGAACAATGGCAGAATTTCCTTTTTTGAAAAATCCCACATACCCCAACATGGTACCAATAAAAACTACAGTTTGTTGCGCAAAAAACAAGCCCTCACACAGCTCAGTCGACAAAAAAATAAAAAAGTTATGGCTCTCAGGATATGAGGACACTAAAACATTATTTTATTTAGAAAAATTTGTTTTTATTGTGCAAAAGTAGTAAAACATATAAAAACTATATAAATTTGGTATTGCCATAATCGTATCGAACCGCAGAATAAAGTAAACATGTTGTTTATACTGCACAGAGAACGCCGTTAAAAATTTATTTTAAAAAAACTGAGAATTTCTGTTTTTTGGTCTCCTCACCTCCCAAAAAATTGACTAAAAACTGATCAAAATATCACATGTACCCCAAAATTATACTAATAAAAACTGCAGCTAGTCCCATGAAAATCAAGCACTCACACAGCTCGTCAATGGAAAAATAAAAAGTTATGACTCTTCGGCCCAGACTAATTTATATGTGCAGCAGTTCTTCACCTAAAACCCCACATCATCATTTGCTAGCCCCCACTGGTAGACTCTGTAAATGCAGCGGAACTATGACATTTTTGCGGCTGTGCTACATAAAGGGCTAGTAAAGAAGTCAAAGATTAGGCAATGCTGGAGTGCGGATATTTTGTACAATACCACGGACACCCTTTAGAAGTGCGACTCCTACACCCAAAAATCCAGCCTGTGCATGAAGGATTGGTTAAAAGCGTACGTCACTATCCTTGGATAATTAATTTTATTATTCATTTACCCCAATATTACATCATCCTATTATGACCTGATGTACTCCGCACAGCTTACATATACCCTGATGTACTCCGCACAGCTTACATATACCCTTATGTACTCCGCACAGCTTACATATACCCTGATGTACTCCGCACAGCTTACATATGCCCTGATGTACTCCGCACAGCGTACATATACCCTGATGTACTCCGCACAGCTTACATATACCCCCACATTATAAACTGAAACACCAGTAAAACACAAAACTACTACCAAGCAAAATCTGTTCTCCAAAAGCCAAATGGCGCTCCTTCTGAGCCTGGTAGTGTGCCCAAACAGCAGTTTATAATCAAATATAGAGTATTACTGTACTCTGGAGAACCGCTTAACAATTTATGGGGTGTGTGTCTCCAGTGGTACCAGCTGGGCACAACACATTGGGCACTGAAATAGCATATCTGTGGAAAATGGCAATTTTCAATCTGACACATCTACTGTGCACTAATTTCTGCAAAACCTTTGGGGTCAAAATTCTCACTACACTTCTAGATTAATTCCTTGAGGGGTGTAGTTTCCTAAATGGCGTCACTTCTTGGGGGTTTTCACTGTACTGGTACCTCAGTGCAATGCAACATGGCGCCAAAAACGAAATTGCGCTTTTTCCCTTTAGACCCTTGCCGTGTGTCCAAATAGCAGTTTACAACCACATATAGGGTATTTCCCTACTCAGGAGAAATTGTGTAACACATTTTGGGGTGCCTTTTCTCCTGTATTCCTTGTGGAAATGAAAAATTATGAGCTAAATCTACATGTTATTGGAAAAAATATATTTTTACATTTTCACAGTCCAATTCTAATAAAATCTATAAAACACCTGAGAGATCAAAAAGCTCACTACACCTCTAATTTAATTCTTTGAGGGGTATAGTCTCCAAAATGGGATCACACTAGGGGAATTTCTACTGTACTGGTACTTCAGGGGCTCTGCAAATGCGACATAGCCCCCAGAAACCAATTCAGCAAAATCTGAGCTGCAAAATCCAAATGGTGCTCCATCCCTTCTGAGCCCTCCGTGGGTCCAAACAGCAGTTTATTACTACTTATAGGGTATTGCCGTAATCAGGGGAAATTGCTTTGGAGAAATATTGGAGTGCTTTTTCTCCTTTATTTCTTATAAAAATGAGAAAATTCTATGTTTTTTCAGAAAAAATGTTGATTTTCTTCTTCACAGACTAATTCCAATAAATTCAGCAAAAACACTGTGGGGTCAAAATGCTAACTATACCACTAGAAAAATTACTTAAGGAGTATAGTAATGGGGTCACTTTTGGGGTGTTTCCACTGTTTAGGTCCCTCCAGGGCATTGCAAACGCGACACGTCACCGAAAACCATTACAGTAAAATCAGCGCTCCAAAATCCAAATGGCGTTCCTTTCCTTTCTGATCACTGCCGTGGGTCCAAACAGCAGTTTATTACCACATATGGGGTATTTCCGTAATCGGGAGAAACTGCTTTACAAATGTTTATTCCTTGCAGAAATTCGAAAATTCTAAGTTTTTCCAGAAAAAAAGTTGGTTTTCATTTTTGACTAATTCGAATAACTTTAGGAAAAAATCTGTGTGGTCAAAATGCTAGCTATACCCCTAGATAAATTCCCTGACTGGTGTAGTTTCAAAAATGGGGTCACTTTTGAGGGTTTCCACTGTTTTGGCACCACAAGATCTCTTCAAACCTGACATGGTGCCTAAAATATATTCTAATAAAAAGGGGGCCCCAAAATCCTTTAGGTGCTCATTTGATTCTGAGGCCTGTGTTTAAGTCCATTAGTACACTAGGGCAACATGTGGGATATTTCTAAAAACTGCAGAATCTGGGAAATAAATATTGTGATGCATTTCTTGGGTAAAACCTTCTGTGTTACAGAATTTTTTTTATTACAAATTAATTTTGTAAAAAAAAAAATGAAATTTGAAAATTTCACCTCTACTTTCCTTCAATTCCTGTAAAACGCCTAAAGGGTTGAAACACTCTCTGAATTCTGTTTTGAATACTTTGAGGGGTGTAGTTTTCAAAATGGGGTGTTTTATGGGGGTTTCTAATATATAGGACCCTCAAAACCACTTCAGAACTGAACTCGTCCCTGAAAATATAGCCTTTTGAAATTTTCTTAAAAATGTGAGAAATTGTTGCTAAAGTTCTAATCCTTGTAACGTCCTAGAAAAATAAAAGGATGTTAAAAAAACTACGCAAACATAAAGTAGACATATGGTATATGTAAACTAGTATCTATTTTATGTGGTATTACTATCTGTTTTACCAGCAGATACATTAAAAATGAGAAAAATCCTAATTTCTTAAAATTTTCTCTAAATTTTGCTATTTTTCACAAATAAGCAATGAATTTATCGACCAAATATTTTCACTAACATAAAGTACAATATGTCACGAGATAATCTCATAATCGATTGGATAGGTAAAAGCCTTCCAAAGTTATTACCACATAAAGTGACACATGTCAGATTTGAAAAAATGGGTCTGGTCCTGAAGGCCAAAATGAGCTTGGTTCTGAAGGGGTTAATACAGTATCCAGCATCTTGCTGGACATTATACACTTTTCTCTTCTCTACGCTACCTCTTGGCTTGGCTTACTTTAACATAATTTTGGTGCACTTCATTTATAAATCTGGCACATTTTAGGAATGCACAGTCATACCCCCTTTTCTAGACACTTTAAAAAATGGTCTAGTGAGACAGAAAGTGTCTAAAACACATAATAAATCTGGCACATGGCATGAATTCTGGCGCATTTGGCTTTACCCCACGCTATTGATTTTTTATCCCAAATATATATATTTGTCTGAGGTGGGTGTTAGGAAATGAGAAGGGGCGGGAGTAATCCTAAGAAAATATAATTAAATGTTTTTGTATTACAAATGTTGTTATACCTTTTATATGCTAATAAAGAAATATAACAAAAAATATGCTTCTAATAAAAACCTAATTTAAATATTTTTTTTTAATACATTCCCTTTAGAAGTTTTTTAATTCCGTTGCCTTGTCGCATGGGTGATATGCTCGTTGGATAACTTGTTTCCTAAATAAATGCGGTTAAAACATCTGGAAGAGGGAAAATACTTTTTTGCATCACTGTACAAGGACAGCTTTACCTCACTTCTCCTCTCCTTTTCTAGCCAGGAGACTGCTGCATTCATATTGTACAAACATAAGTCATGCCTGGTTGTTTTGTTAATAAGCTATAGAAGTTACATGGAAAGTTTTGCCCAACATATTGGATGCTCCCCACCCTATCTCTTCCAGGCACTCAAGCAGACATAAACGCTCATATCATGTGCCCCTTTTTTTTTTTCTGAAATATGTATAACACAGTGGAAGTGAAGATGTCTTCTTCACTTAAACCATAATTGATCTTGCATGTATAGTGCGTAATGTCAATAATTACATTACTTTTTATTAGGTAATTGCTAAAATGCAACTCCCTGACATACTATATATCCAAGATGGAGCTTCAATGCAAAAGTAGAACACTGACTTTTTTAATTCAAGTCTTCAATTTTTCCAATGTCTTGTCATTCCCTTGCATATTTCTCATAGAAAACTTATTTCATATCATTTTACAAAACAGTTTTTTTTTTTGTTTGAAGTGTAAAAATCTCAAACGAGAGTTTAATGTATCCTAGCAATTTTTCCAAGATCTGACCTGTTGTCATAGAATTATGGTACTGCATTATACTATTCCTGGCAGACCAAAGAAAGAGCAATGCATACAAATCATTTCACTTTTTAAAAGTTTTGAATAAAACATTCTAACCTTGTCATACTAAGTGACAGACAGAAATGTCACCATTGTTTGCCAGGGACAAATAATCCATACACTTCATGTATAATTCATCTGATCTTTAAGAATGTTTAACAATAATTGAATTTAGATACATTTCAATGCTAAAGTGAATTAGTTTAACTTTTTTCAATTAACATGTTTACCTCATCACTTTTTTTTATTCTCCAAGTATATTAAGAACATTAAATGACATTTATTTTGTAATCCATATCATATACTGTATATAGAGTGGCATAAAATGCATTTTAATGTCCATCGTACTGTAGTTTCATACATTTAAATGAGATATGCAATGTTACGCTATTAATACAAACACATCATTGAGGGCCATGTACTATTGACATCAGTGCTCATGCTTTGCGGTATCAAACATGCATGAATGAAACATTTTCATGTTCAGTCTTTTTTCAATGCACTCATCTGTAGGAATCATAGGTCCAGCCAGTGGCGTAACTACTGCGGTAGCAGCCGTTGCGCCCACTACGGGGCCCGCGGCTTGAGGGGGCCCATGCCGCCAACTGACATGCCCCCCCATATGCCCGGTTGTGCCGCTAGCAGCCGTTGTGGCTGCTACAGCGGTAGCGCCGCTACAAAAGGGCCCGCACTGCCAAGCCTCCAACAAGTATGGGCCGGGTGACACAGGCCCTCTCAAGCGTCGCTAGCACCGGAGAGGGCCCCATTGCTAGTGACAGCCAAATACATGCATTAGCACTGAATGGCCGGTACATGCTCCTTACAATGACGCTGATTGGCGGGGCAAAATGACTACTTCCATGCTTGAAAGGCGCTGATTGATGGGGCAAGTCATTCTGCCCCGCCAATCAGCGTCATTGAACAACGCGTCGTTCAGCTCCAGCAGACCTGCTCAGAAGAGAGCAGATCTGTATTGCCATTGGACTGCGTGGAAACGGGATCATGTGAGTATGTAAAGTTTTTAGTTTTTTAAATAAAACTGAGTGCCATTATCTATAGTGGGGGCTCTATCTACAGGGGTGGTCATCTATATGTGGGCCATTATATAAAGGGGGGTCTATATGTGGGGATGTGGGGCACTATCTACAGGGGTGGTCTTTATGTGGGGATGTGGGCCACTATATACAGGGGGGTCTATATGTGGGGATGTGGGCCACTATATACAGGGGTGGTCTATATGTGGGCCACTATATACAGGGGTGGTCTATATGTGGGCCACTATATACAGGGGGTCTATGTGGGTCACTATCTACAGGGGGGTCTATATGTGGGGCACTATCTATAGGGGGGTCTATATGTGGGGCACTATATACAAGGGGAGCTATATGTGAGACGCTATACAGGGGTGGGCTATATGTAGAACACTATCTATAGGGGAGCTATTATTTAGGGCACTTTCGATAGGGGTGGGCTATATGTGGGACACTATATACAGGGGTGGGTTACCTGTGGGGCACTAGCTACAGGGTGGCTATATGTAGGGCACTGTCTACAGGGGTGGGCTATATGTGGGACACTATATACAGGGGGAGCTATATGTGAGACTATCTACAGAGGTGGGCTATATGTGGAGCACTATCTATAAGGGAAGCTATATGTAGGGCAGCACGGTGGCTCAGTGGTTAGCACTACTGCCTTGCAGCTCTGGAGTCCATATGTGGGCACTATCTACAGAGGGATATGGGGGCACTATCTACAAGGGGGCACAGTGTGTGTGTGTGACAGTGTATGGTACTATTATAATTAGGGACACAGTGTATGGCGCTATTATATTTAGAGGTGTTGATCATTTTAACTTCGTTTATAGGTGCAGAAATGTTTTAAAAGGGAGAAGCTGAAGATATCTGAGCGGAAAATTGCAGAAATGGGTCATGGCCGGTAGAAATCCATCATAGATGTCTGGACCGGAGGGAGAAGAAAAGAACTAGAATCTGAGACGTCACCGGTTAGTCACTTAAAGAGGCTCTGTCACCAGATTAAAAATGCCCTATCTCCTACATCATTTTATCGGCGCTGGAATGTAGTTAACAGCAGTGTTTTTTATTTTGAGAAACTATCTTTTTTCAGCAAGTTATGACCTTTACTACATTTATGCAAATTCATTTCTTAATGCCCAAGTGGGCGTTTTTTAACTTTTAACCAAGTGGGCGTATTACAAAGAAGTATATGACGCTGACCAATCAGCATCATATACTTCTCTCCATTACACCCAAGCTTGTTTCACTGAACAGCGTGATCTCCCGAGACCACTCTGTGATGTCACTTCCGCACACAGGTCCTTCATCCCTGCGTCTGGAGACTGAACATAGATTGTCTCCAGGAGTATGAGAAGTTACAGTCGTCGGATCTGCTGCAGCAGCAGCAGAGGAGACAGCATCACACAGTGCAGGTAAGCATATATAACTCCCTAAAGACGAAGGACCTGTGGGCAGAAGTGACGTCACACGAGATCACGCTGTTCAGTGAAACAAGCTTCGGTGTAATGGAGAGAAGTGTATGATGCTGATTGGTCAGCGTCATACACTTCTTTGTAACACGCCCACTTGGTTAAAAGTTAAAAAATGCCCACTTGTGCATTAAGAAACTAATTTGCATAAATGTAGTAAAGGTCATAACTTGCTGAAAAAAAGATTGTTTCTGAGAATAAAAAAACACTGCTGTTAACTATATTCCAGCACCGATAAACTGATGTAGGAGATAGGGCATTTTTAATCTGGTGACAGAGCCTCTTTAATGTAAATATTTATTCTGCCTCTAATCTGTAATGTAGTCACTGCAGCGAGATGATAGGTGGCATGATTTTTTTTTTTTTTGTGAAACAGCATCTCCCAGCGTATCCTTACCATTGTTTGGACCATGCTGGGAGCTGTAGTTTTACGCCGTACAAACCTATACGGCAGGGGTTGCACTAAATTGAGCTGTATTTGTTCTGGTGTTGTATATATGTACTGATCTTTGTTCTGATGCTGTATGTAAGTATTGAGCTTTGTTCTGGTGCTGTATATATGTGTGAGATTTGTTTTGGTGCTGTATTTATGTACTGAGCTTTGTTCTGGTGCTGTATATATGTACTGAGCTTTGTTCTGGTGTTGTATATATGAACTGAGGTTGGTTCTAGTGCTGTATTTATGTACTGAGCTTGGTTGTGGTACAGTATTTATGTCAGAGCTTGGTTCTGGAGCTGTAATTATATAGGATATATTTTAATTAATAACAAAATTGCAGAGCAGATGGAATTGTTCTCAATTCATTGTATATTTAATGGGAATCTGTCAGGTAGTTTTAACCCCTTGAACCGCCACCATGCGGTAATGCATGATCTGACAATATTTCCAAACATTCCCGTGTATGTTTTTTTCAGATATGGCAAAATCTTTAAAATACACTTTTAAAATGGCACACACTATATGCTAATTACTCATTAGAGGGTCATGGGGCAGTGCCGCTATCCTGAAGAGTCACATAGTCCTGCCTCCAAACCCACCTTTCCATGTTTGAATGACATCTCCCTGGCTGATACAACTTTCTCAGATGCGCCATTGCCTTGTAACACTATACACAAGGGGGGCTGTGTGGCACTATACACAAAGGGGGGCTATGTGGCACTATACACAAGGGGGAGCTGTGTGGCACTATACACAAGGGGGGGCTGTGTGGCACTATACACAAGGGGGGGCTGTGTGGCACTATACACAAGGGGGAACTGTGTGACACTATACACAAGGTGGAGCTGTGTGGCACTATACACATGGGAGAACTGTATGGCACTATTTACAAGGGGGAGGGCTGTGGCTCTATCTACAGGGGAGGGCTGTGGCGCAATCTACAAGGGTCTGTGTGTGGCACTATCTACTAAGAGGGGGCTGTGCTGCACTATCTACTAAGGGGGGGACTGTGTGGCACTATATAAAATGGAGGGGGCTGTGTGGCACTATATACAGTGGGAGCTGTATAGCGCTATATACAGTGGGGGCTTTATGGCACTATCTACAAGGGGGAGGTGGGGGCGCCATCTACAAATTGGGTGTGACACTGTCTATAGGCAGGGCTATATAGCACTGTCCACAGGGGGGCTGTTTGGCACATTATAAAGGGGGCACTATTTATAGTGCTTGTGGCACCCAGGGGGGGGGCCCGGTCAAGAATTTGACATGGGGCCCAGTCTTTCCTATTTATGCCCCTGGGTGCAGCATGTGATAAGGTAGAATTTGGAAATCCAAATTGACATAGTTATTATGTTATGGGATTTTACCACCTTACACTTTCTTGGCCATGAAGTTGACACATCTGAAAGGTCACATTAGCGGTGGTCTGACCATACAAGAGCCAAAGCACTGGAGACATGACCATACGTGGTGTTTTCTTTTTATTTCCTAGGGACCCTACCAACGTGACTCTTAAAACATTGGGAAACTATATTAATGTCTTGACAAGGGCTTGACGTTTAACTTGTGAATAAGGCCCCATGCACACGAACATGTTTTTTCGGCCGCAATTCCCCCGAAAATCCACGGGAGAATTGCGGCCCCATTCTTTTCTATGGGGCCATGCACACGACCGTAGTTTTTACGGTCCGTGCATGGCCCGGGAACCTGCACCGCAGAAAGAACGGGCATGTCCTATTACGGACATCTTCTGCGGTCCGGGCTCATTGAAAACAATGACGGCGGCCATGTGCATGTCGTACGATTTGCGGGCGAGCCGCGGCTGACAGTCCGCAGCCGCCCGACCCGAAAATCACGGCCGTGCACACGGCTACGGTCGTGTGCATGAGGCCTTAGGTTATTGAGAGTTATAATTAATAAAGAGGAACGGGTGGAAATTTCTCTCAAAATGCCAGTTGCTTATTGCTACTTCTCTGGCACCCAACACCCAGGGCACTTACCCAGCCAGCCAGTTCTGGACTGGTGTTCCTTTGGCCCATGAAATAAAATGATCCTGAGGGCCCCCTCCATCTATACAGAACATGTACATGTCCCCTTTTAATTACTTTGTAATCCTTGTTGTAAGCATTGCACTCACAGGACATATTAATAAGGTCTAATAGGTTATTTATGAATCATCCTATAAGAAATACACACTAGTGAGAAGTAATTTCCTCAAAAGTCAGTTCCAAATGGAGTTGCCTTTTGCTGGATTATTGCGGCCCATTATTGTGTCAGAGCCAGGGCCTCCCGGAGGATTCCCTGGCCCCCTGGCGGGCCAGTTTAGCCTTGCAGCCAGCCCTTTTCAGCCCCTCCTCTGCTTACTCTTCAAACTGATTCTGCTCATCTGTGTGCCAACTTTTTGTATCCTTCAAAATTACTACAGGACACGGAACCTGCCTTTAGAAAATGTTAGAGGTGAAAACCCCTGCAATAGTCATCAAGTTAGCCAGATGGGTTGCCACACATAGATTTCCCAGAAACAGCTGTGATTATGGCGGTCTTCATACTTCCTTCAAAGGCACCAGAAGTAGTCATGTCCCATTTGACTGCAAGAATGCAGCACTATTCTTGGCTTTAAAACAATGGACACCACAGCAGAACCCCAATTAACCCTATTGTAAGTCAAATGGGGTCCGTTGGTCATCTTTGGTATCTGTCGTACTGAAAGCCAATTGTTCTGTTGATAAACAGAAGGCACGAGATGTGGACAAAGCCTTAGAAACTACAGAATAGAATCTGTAATACATTGACAGAAAAGGATGACTGAAAAAATTGTGGTGTTATTTTTTTGGTGAAAATGCCCTTTAATTTTACAATCATTGATAGATGTATTTACATTATATCAAATACGTTAATTTACATATGTATGACATTGTATATCATTTTTTGCCCCATCCATTAAAAAAAACAAAAAAAAAGGACTGGTTAAGACAAACATGCAGAGAATCTCTACATTTAGATATCATTGAGAAAAGTCATTTTTTTTCTTCCAAGTCTATACAATATTAAATGTATGCAGATAAAATCAGTAAATCTATGCACTAGATCTTACGAATAGCTCCCCTCAGCAGTGTCTTCTTCTTATACAGTTTAATCTGCTATTTTTATAGCATTCCTTACAGGCAAATGCCTATGAATAGATGTATGACATGTATTTGTGCTGCATAAACTGGAGTATATGACAAAGAAAGCTAGTATCCTTACAAGAAAAAAAGATTACAGTTTTTGTAGCAAAAAATGAAGAATACAGAGATGTGAAAGTATTGAAGTGTAGTAGAATCTGTACAATTTTTAATACAGATGATACTGCAGGATTTGGACCATGAAACACTTTGTTATATATAAAATCACTGACAAATGGTGTTTGCTGTTAGTTATTGCGTCCAATTGTAAAAAAAAAAGAAAGCACCAGCATGGACTATTTTATAGGAAATGGTTTAAATAAATTCATATACATGAAGCAGAGCTGAATTTGTTTTTGAACTGTTTCTTAGTAACACATTTAATAAAGACTATTCAGTCCTATGCAGTCCTATGGAAAGCAGCAGATAACACATTGTTAGAGACATAATATTTATTGATAGTTGACACCATGATTTCATTGATTGGATTACACATCAGTCCAATTTTTAAAAAAAATAAATCTGTCTATTCTCTATTACATTTCAGTTGTCCTTGGAAACACCCTCCTTCCTGTTCTCCTCTGCATAGACAGAAACTACAGCCCCAATGCCTCGTATTCTGTGAACTTAGATGTGATCGATAACAGCTCAATCCTGCGTGTCAGAGACATGCAGGATCAGCCGTCACGAAACCCGTCAGTCCCGCTAACCTGACTTATACAGGTTTCAGCGCACGATACAGCTGCTCCGTATATAGGATACAAAGCAGCTGTATCACAAAAAGTCAGTAGTGTAAGACTAGACATGAACCGCACATCCACAATATATACTTTAAAACTATAGTTGCTAGGGAACTTTTATAAACATGAACATGAGATTCTTTGTTAACATTTTGATCAAATTGTATATAAGCCCACTTGCCACTTCACGGCGACCACTTTAATGTGCGTCCCTACTCTATCTACATCGCTCCTGCAGAGGGAGCATCCCAGAGGCCCAGAGGCCCAAAAGCACCCATGCTGTCAGGCCACGCCAAGCCTCCTTGGCTCCGGGCCGCGTCCCCCCACAATTGCAGCACTACAGCAACAGATACCACCCCACAGCACCGCAACATATGAACAGATGGAAAAAGCTCACCTTGCCATGCACCCCCAGTGAACATGAGGCTTTTTGTTAATATTTTGATCAAACTGTATATAAGCCTACTTGCCACTTCACGGCGACCTCTTTAAAGTGGGTCTCTACTCTATTGGTTTAAAGTCGCTATCTAATGCTACTTTCAAATTAATGCTACACAGGATATCTCAATCCCCCTTTTGTGAGTAGCTCACAAATCCGGAATAAGAGGGGATTTAATATCCATCGCATCTTTTCAGAACAAACAGAATTTGTGTGACATTGAATATCTTAATGTGGTCATCTCCAAACTGGAGTGACAACAGTCCCGTGCTCTCTCCACCCTAAAGGAATTAACCACAAATGGCAGCATTTGAAATATATTCCTACTAAGCAGTTAGTCAAATTCTAGATGAGCTGGGAAAAAACAAATATTTCTCCACGGAGCGCCATAGTAGCTATAGGTCATTATCGCTCTTAAATACAGACCTCAAGATTTTTGCTGGTTTTGTAGCACAGCGTATAGCAAAATATCTTAATACTCACTCTTATTTGTCATGACAGGAGAAAGGATTTATAAAAGGAAGAGAGGGGAAGGATAATTTCACGTGCCTTCTGCATCTCATCCAATATGCAAAAATAAAGGGTTGACCCATGGTCTTATTAGGGACAAAAGCATATTCTATAAACGTACTTACAACCCACAGCCAGACTGCGTATAAATGGCTCACTTACCCCCTAATTTTTAAATCTTGAGCGGAACCAGTCAGGTATGTCCGTTATACTCACTCTTGTTCATACTAATAATGGAATCACTAAACCAGACTGTTAGGCAATGCCTTATATCTCAGGTGTTAAAATGAAAGACCCTCACGATAAAACTGCCATTTTTTAGGTCGACTTTTTAATCAACATGTTCAACCCTGAAAAGGATTTCCTGAATTTCTGCAAATATTTTACAAATTTGGCTCTTTTTTGAATTTTAAAATAAAAAGTCAGAAGTTTTTGGAATTAACCTATCCTAACCCAAGCTCAATCAACTTCAAACTTTATACCCATTTAAACAAGGCCGCCATCAGGAATTTGTGAGTGTCATACAGTCAAGGAGTCTGGGCACCCCCATTGCCAGAGGATCAGATAGCAATAGAAATTGGCGGGAGGAGGTGCAAGGGTTCAACAAAATTGGCAAGGGACAGGGCAGAGTCAGCAGGAGCTCTGTCAGGGGAAAAGATCAAGAAACTTGGGGGCAGTGCTCTGTCGGGGGAGAGGGCTAAGAGAGTGAAAAATTGCAGAGCGGAAGGGTGGCCAGGGTGGAGATGCAAGCTGACAGGGCTCTGTGGAGGTGGGAGGGGGCTCAGTGGGGGGGGCAAGGGGGAGACAGTAGGTGTGCATGGGGCAACATAAAAAAAATCATTGCACTGAAGTTGCTACTTTTAGACAACACAGTCATTCATCAAGTTGCAATGCTGGCTGCTGCTTCTGGCTTCTGCAGGCTCTATGATCTTCTACTGGCGTTGCACACCTGGATGAAGCCTTCACCTTCTCACATCAATGTCACTACATAGACACTAGATGCCAAAATAAATTCAGACCCCCTACCAGACCTTTAAATTAATTTAGACCCCTGACCAGACCCTTATAGGGGTTATCCTACTTGTAAATGTTATAAAACAAAACAAAACAAAAAAAATCAGTACTCACCTCATATTTTCCCCAACGATTTAGCGCTGACACTCCAAGGGTTCTTTTTACAAGTTGCCAGCATGTGACCACTGCAGGCAATCAGGGGCCTCGGCGGTCACATGCATAATTCCTGGCATCATGGCTTCCATTACTGAGCAGAGATGCCATGCACCTGATTAGCTGCAGTGGTCACATGCTTGCCGCTTGTAAACATTAACTGGGAGGACCATCGGAGAACCAGCACTGAATCGCCAGGGGAAAGAAGTGAGTACTGATTCTTTTTTTGTTTTTTAACATTTGCAGCTGTGTGTAAAAGTTGGATAACCCCTTCAGACCCCCAGCCAGATACATTAATTAATTTAGCTCCCCAACCAGACCTCTTAATTAATTTAGACCCCTGACGATACACCTAAATTAATTCAGTTCTCCGATCAGGCCCCTAATTTAATTTAAACTTCAATAAGTCCCCAGACCAGACCCCAAAATTAATTCAGACTTCGGACCAGACCCCCAAAATTATTTTATTAAACTCCTAGACCAGACCCCTATGTACTTACCACTCCCGGGTCGGGCCCTCTTGCCTCAACACTTCCAGATGTCTGTTCACTTCTGTACCACATTATGAAGCAGGGCCCCAGCGGTAGTTACTTTGGATAAGGTAACAGGCTCTGTAATATAAAGAGGCCTGTTCCTTTCTTCAAACTTACCACCATTGAGGATAATTTTATAAGTGCGGCAGGCATCAGCGTCAGTGGGGGACATTGGCAGGGGTTCGGTTATTGGAGGAGGGACAGAAGCAGGTGGCAGGGGGTCAAAATGTTCCAAGGATCTGTGAGGGAGATAAGGACCTTGGAAACAAAACATGACATTGGCCCTGTTATTGGAGGGTGGCACAGAACGTGGTAGGAGTACTGGGTGCAGCACTATGTGGCAGGGGTCTCTGAAGGGTCAAGATGGCAATTGCTGTTTGAGTGGGGCAGGTGGCACATATAGTTGCAAGAGCTCTGTGTGGGGCATAGAAGATGTCAGAGATTCTGTAGGGGGCTAGGAGGCAGACAGTAAGTGATGTTGAGAAGGGCAGCGTGGCAGTAAGGTAGTCTACCTATCATAGACTCTCTCCTGCTACACAGTCTGCTGCGCTGGACTGGCACTGCCTGGATGACATTGGCAACTGTTGCTTGGGGTTTATATAGTTTTACTTAGGCTATAGTTACCAGGACACTATGGGTTTGTTTCTTTAACCTAGGTGAAAATTTATTGGCCCCATTGATTTTGCATGGCATTGTGGCAGGCAATGGCGGCAGGCAGTGGGCCACTTTTTATACAACTGGCAGATGGACCCCATGGGGCAGTACTCCAAGTACTGCCCTTATGGCGGCCCTGCCTTTAAATGCCACATAAATAAATCGCCTATCTGGGCTTAAAGCTCAACTGCAATTGGAGAACTTCTATTACCTAAACTATGCTTTGCTTTCAAAAATTTCCCCCTTCCTCTTGTGGATGGGTAGGAAAAGTTTGGTTAAAGGAATAATCCTCCCTAAATTTATTTACGCTTTTTAAATGTTACCATGTTAAAAGTTCTTTACAAAAGCCTGTTTTATCTTATTTAGATACATATGGAACAAGAAAATACTGAATTCTGGAACTCTAACATTGCTATAAGTCAAGGAAGCATGGGAGCCACAAATCTGCTCCTATACTACCATTCAATTATTCTCACCAGAAAGTAATTGACTGGCTGAAGACTATAATATCTGGGTTTCAGTTGAGGAACATCTCACCCCAATACCCGAGAGTAGCGCTACCCCCCTCTATACTATTACGAAGGATACCTTTTTGAACATACCTACTAAAATAGCCCTTAAGGTATCGGCTATGTATGTGGACACACTGTGCCCAGCCTCGTAACCCATAACTCATATTTTAGATCTTGTGGGAGCTGCATACAGGAGGAGGTGACTGTTTACTCGGGCTCATATCAAGCACACACCTTCTGCTTGACACTGTAATCAAAGAACGTTATCCCTTAATCCCCTTCCAAGACTGGAAATCTGTAACAGCACTATCGAATCTACATTTTCTCCACTACCCTTTGCTCAGAAGGTACTACATAAGCCTACATAACAAAAGGGTATTTATGATGAGACCATACTCAATATAATAAAAGATGATAACCCACTTTACCTACCATAAAAAAAGTTCTTTCTTCTCTATATAACAATCTTTGATTTGTTCACTGCTGAAAAGAGCATTTATTTCTCTCTAGGAAAGAGATTTGAACCTAGTCTTCTCTACAGAAAAAAAAACAAAAGCAATCTGCAAAGCCTCTCATGGGGCATCCGACTGTGTAAG
Source organism: Rhinoderma darwinii (assembly GCF_050947455.1). Lineage (NCBI taxonomy): Eukaryota > Metazoa > Chordata > Amphibia > Anura > Rhinodermatidae > Rhinoderma > Rhinoderma darwinii. Next base: position 347,679,484 of record NC_134687.1, read on the forward strand.
AACCCAAGAAAATGCTTATAAAATCGTTACCCAATAGTATACTTTGGTCAAAACCCACAAATGATTCCCCTCCATACCTGATATTTGTTGGAGATGCTACAAGAACAGAGGTACTTACATATACATTTGCTGGCTCTGATCTGCCCTTCAACCTTTTTGGGAAAACTGTGACTTTCCCAGTCACATGTATTTTCCTCAACTTACCCCTGAGTATTTACAACAAAACACTTATGCTACAACATCTCACAAGAGCAAAACTCATCATCTCAACTCCATGAAGATCTTCATCTAGTCGCTCAATATCTCACTGAAACAATAAAGTCTACCAACTATACTGCTTGGAGGAACAAGCCGCCCTAACCTGACAAGGTATCTCCACCTTTCAACATATCTAGAAACCTTGGCAACATACTTGCTATCTGTAACATCCATTCCCCCTAAGGGACTTTGAACTAAGAACCACCTACACAGCTACAAATCCACTTTGATAATGTTCTCTTAAATAGCTTTTGTCATACCACAACCCTATATTCAAAGCCCCCTCCGCCTTTTCCCTCCATTGCTGATTATCGGTTAAAGTGGTTTGGTTAGAATTGAATATATATATATATATATATATATATATATATATATATATATATATATATATATATAAAAACTTATAAAGTATTCTATAAATCAGCAGACCAGACCAGGTGTGCATCACTTATTGTAAGAAAGCATTTTTTACACAGCAAATATATACTTAATCATTTAATTACTGCTTTACACTTTACTATGTCTTTTGTAGTCTGAATCAATGGTATACTGTTAGAAAGACAAAAGATGATAGATTGTATTTGATATCAAGTTCAGGATACACACTACCGTTCAAAAGTTTGGGGTCACCCAGACAATTTTGTGTTTTCCATGAAAACTCACACTTATATTTATCAAATTAGTTGCAAAATGACTAGAAAATATAGTCAAGACATTGACAAGGTTAGAAATAATGATTTTTATTTGAAATAATAATTTTCTCCTTCAAACTTTGCTTTCGTCAAAGAATGCTCCATTTGCAGCAATTACAGCATTGCAGATCTTCGGCATTCTAGCTGTTAATTTGCTGAGGTAATCGGGAGAAATTTCACCCCATGCTTCCAGAAGGCTCTCCCACAAGTTGGATAGGCACTTCTTGCGTACCATACGGTCAAGCTGCTCCCACAACAGCTCTATGGGGTTGAGATCTGGTGACTGCGCTGGCCACTCCATTACAGATAGAATACCAGCTGCCTGCTTCTTCCCTAAATGGTTCTTGCATAATTTGGAGGTGTGCGTTGGGTCATTGTCCTGTTGTAGGATGAAATTGGCTCCAATCAAGCGCTGTCCACAGGGTATGGCATGGCATTGCAAAATGGAGTGATAGCCTTCCTTATTCAAAATCCCTTTTACCTTGTACAAATCTCCCACTTTACTAGCACCAAAGCAACCCCAGACCATCACATTACCTCCACCATGCTTGACAGATGGCGTCAGGCACTCTTCCAGCATCTTTTCAGTTGTTCTGCGTCTCACAAATGTTCTTCTTTGTGATCCTAACACCTCAAACTTCGATTCGTCTGTCCATAACACTTTTTTCCAATCTTCCTCTATCCAATGTCTGTGTGCTTTTGCCCATATTAATCTTTTCCTTTTATTAGCCAGTCTCAGATATGGCTTTTTCTTTGCCACTCTGCCCTGAAGGCCAGCATCCCGGAGTCGCCTCTTCACTGTAGACGTTGACACTGGCGTTTTGCGGGTACTATTTAATGAAGCTGCCAGTTGAGGACCTGTGAGGCGTCTATTTCTCAAACTAGAGACTCTAATGTACTTGTCTTGTTGCTCAGTTGTGCAGCGGGGCCTCCCACTTCTCTTTCTACTCTGGTTAGAGCCTGTTTGTGTTGTCCTCTGAAGGGAGTAGTACACACCGTTGTAGGAAATTTTCAGTTTCTTGGCAATTTCTCGCATGGAATAGCCTTCATTTCTAAGAACAAGAATAGACTGTCGAGTTTCACATGAAAGCTCTCTTTTTCTAGCCATTTTGAGAGTTTAATCGAACCCACAAAGTTGGAAGCATACGGTCATGATCTAGGGGTATGTGGACCCACTAGGCAGCTCTGCCGTAGCGGAGAGGCTGCTGACCAACTCACAGTCTATGCACAAAGTCTATGGTAGGAGTGTAGCACAAGAGTACCTGGATAGTCCAGATGGTGGCAAGGGCTCTGGCACAGATGGGGCTGGAAGTGGTGGGTTGCACCACAGGTGACAGCAGACGTGGAGTATTTCAGCAGGCAAGGCACGGCTCAGGTACAATGCAGGCCCGGGAACAAGGCACAGCATGGGACACAGGAAATAGGAGGCAGGACACGGGAACCCTGGGAGCAGGAAAACACTAAGGGACCATTTGCAATAAAGACATGGTAAAACGACAACAGCGCTCAGAAAGGGAGTGGAAGGGCGGAGACCTTATCGTCCAGAATGGACAGGGGTTTATTAGGAAACTTTTAACATGTGCGCACGCTGGCCTTTTAAGGCCGGGCCCGAGCGCGCACCTTAACAGGAAGAGCAGGGCCGGTCAGCCGGCCACGAGTGCTGGCATCTCCAAGGAGGGAGTCGCCGGCAGGAAGTCAACGGACTGTGGTCGCGGGCGTTGCCAGGTAAGAAAGGGCGGTGGTGCGCGACCACGGCCGTGGCACATACAATTGTCCAAAATGTTTTGGTATGCTGAAGCATTAAAATTTCCCTTCACTGGTCTAAATCAACCCCAGAAAAACAACCCGATAGCAATATCCCTCCTCCATCAAACTTTATAGTTGGCACAATGCAGTTTGGCAGGTAACGTCATCCTGACATTCACCAAGCCCAGATTCGTCCTTTAGACTGCCAGCTAGAGAAGTGTAATTTGTCCCTCCACAGAACACATTTCTGCTGCTCCAGAGTCCAGAGGCGACGTGCTTTACACAACTCCATCCAATGCTTGGTATTGTTCTTGGTGATCTAAGGCTTGTATACAGCTGCTCGACCATGGAAACCCATGCCAGCAGAGTCAGCAGAGAGTTGGCAGCTTTTATGCACTATGCATCTCAGCACTTGGCAACCTCGCTCTAACTTTACATGGTCTGCCACTTCGTGGCTAAGTTTCTGTGGTTCCTAAACGCTTCAACTTTGCAATAATATCACTCACAGTTGATTGTTGAGTGTGGAATATCTAGGAAGGAAGAGATTTCACAAACTGACTTGTTGCAACACTGACATCCTATTACACTACCAAGCTCGAATTCAGTGAGCTCTTTAGAACGACCCATTCTTTCACAAATGTATGTAAAGGCAGACTGCTTGGCTAGGTGCTCTATTTTATACATCTGTGGCAATGGGACTGAATGAAACACCTGAATCCAATACTTTTGTCCCTATAGTGTATATACTGTAGTTGTATTTCTTTCATTTCTATTTATTTTTATAATACAAAAATAGCTGCTTGCTTACTAGAGAAAAAACGAAACCCAAGTTTAGTTTAATCTCGGATTTGGGCCAATTAAGGCCTACATTTTAAAACAGTATTAGAACACCTTGAGGTGTCTTAATATTGTGTTTTAACATTTAAATTTTTGTGAGATTACCCATGGTCTTTAACTGACTTTCAAAAGTCAGTTAAAAGTCAGTTAAAAGTGCAGGAGTGCAGGAACTCAATCATTACAGAAGTCCTTTGGTGCACGTAGCGACGAGATGCGCCACAATATAATGATAACAAAAAATTATGTGGGGTTTCCCTTTTTTCATAACCAGCCAATTACAATAAAGCAGCAGGCTAGCATTACCAGGATGGGAAAGGATAGAGTTTTTGGCAATAAATGGGGGTTAGTGGTAGCCTTTTTAAGAAAAGTTTAACCCTTTAAAGACGCAGCCTAGTTTTGGCCTTAAGGCTCAGAGCCCATTTTTCAAATCGGACATATTTCACTTTATGTGGTAATAACGTCGGAATGCTCAAACCTATCCAAGCGATTCTGAGATTGTTTTCTCGTGACACATTGGGCTTCATGTTCGTGGTAAAATTTGGTCGATATATTCAGTGTTTATTGGTGAAAAATTGCAAAATGTAGAGAACATTTTGAAAAAATAGCATTTTTCAGAATTTAAATGCATCTGCTTGTAAAACAGACAGTTGTACCACCCAAAATAGTTACTAGTTCACATTTCCCATATGTCTACTTTAGATTGGCATCGTTTTTTGAACATTCTTTTATTTTTCTTGGACGTTACAAGGCTTAGAACATAAACAGCAATTTCTCATATTTTTAAGAAAATGTAAAAAGCCTTTTTTTTAAGGTACCTCTTGAGTTCTGAAGTGGCTTTGAGGGGCCTATGTATTAGAAACCCTGATAAAACATCCCATTTTAAAAACTAGACCCCTCAAAGTATTCAAAACAGCATTTAGAAAGTATTTTAACCCTTCAGGCATTTCACAGGAATTAAAGCAAATTGGAGGTGAAATTTTATTCACTTTTTTTACAGAAGGTTTTACCAGAGAAACACTACTAAATATGTATTGTCCAGATTCTGCAGTTTTTAGAAATGTCCCACATGTGGCTCTACTGCGCTCGTGGAATAAAACACAAGCCCTAGAAGCAAAGAAGCACCTAGTGCATTTTGAGGCCTCTTTTTTATTAGAATATATTTTAGGCAGCATGCCACAGCATGCCAGGTTTGAAAAGGTGTTGAGGTGCCAAAACAGTAGGAATCCCCCAATAGTGACCCCATTTTGGAAACTACACCCCTCAAGGAATTGATTTATGGTTGTTGTTAGTTACCATTATGACTGCACAGTTTTTTCACAGCACGTATTTGAATTGGGCTGTGAAATGAAAAAAAATTCATTTTTTCAAATAAAATGTCATTTGTGATCAAAATTTCTTATTTTCACAGGAAACAAAATACCCCATTTGTGGTGATAAACTGCCGTTTGGGCCCATGGGAGGGCTCAGAAGGAAAGGAGCGCTATGTGTTTGTTGGAGTCCAGATTTTGCTGGATTGGTTTTCGGGTGCCATGTCACATTTGCAGAGCCCCAGAGGTATCAAAGCAATGGAAACCCATCAGAAGTGACCCCATTTTGGAAACTACACCCCTCAAGTAATTCATTTATGGGTAATGTGACCATTTAGACCCCATAGTCTCTTCACAGAACTTCTTTGAATTGGGCTGGGAATTAAAACAAAATTATTTTTTTCCAATAATATGTAGTTTTGGCTGAAAATGTCTTATTTTCAGAAGAAACAAAATACCCCATTCTGTTGCGCAATTTGTTCTGAGTGCGGCAATACCCCATTTGTGGTGATAAACTGCCGTTTAGGCCCAAGCAAGTGCTCAGAAGGAAAGGACCACCATTTGGCCTACTGGGGATTTTCTGGTGCGAAGTCATGTATGCAGAAGCCCCTGAGGTACCAGTACAGTTGAAACCCGCAAGAAGTGACCCCGTTTTAAAAACTACACCCTTAAGGCATTCATCTAGAGGTGTAGTGAGCATTTTGACCGGAGACCTACACCCCACAAAACTGTAATGTGGGTTCTCCTGAGTACAGCAATACCCTACATGTGGCTGTTATCAGCTGCCTGGGCCCACAGCAGGGCCCAGAGGGGAAAGACGAGGGGGGATAAGCTGTGCGGAGTACATCAGGGTAAGTAAAACTGGGGTAGATTAAAAATCAAGGGATGTATGATAAATTTTAAAACACTCTTTCATACAGAGCTCTGGTTTTTCGGGACACGTGTCACATTGATATATTGTGTCATCCCTTATCGCCCTCTTATAGCAGTCTTTGCACCTCTTTTGACTTTTTCCCTTCTTGCCAGTTTGGGGAACTTCTCCTGGAAAGTGTTGCCCTGGTACGATGCGTGTGGCCTCGCTTCCAGAAGTACTGGGTGCCCCCCCTTCTTGGTCCCTAAAGATTAGGTTCTTGATAATCACCTCTTGAAATTCCAGGAAAGTTCCCCTCTGGCCTACACATCAACGTAGCACGTACACATTGTACAATGCCATCTGTATGATGTGCATGGCCAGCTTCTTATACCACACCGCATGGCGCTGTAGGGCTTCAGGACTTGATCTGACAAGTCCATCCCTCCCATGTACCTATTGTAGTCCAGGATGCAGTCTGGTTTGGGGGTGGCCTTTCCTTCATATATCCTATATCTGTACGTATACGCTGATGCACTGTCGCACAGCTTATACATCTTCACGCCATACCTTGCCCTCTTACCCGGCAGGCACTCGTGGAATTGAACCCTCCCTTTAAAATGTACCAGGGACTCATCAATAGAAATACACTTCTCGGGGGTGTATGCTTGGGAAAACCGGGCACTGAAACGGTCTAATAGGGGTCTCCGTTTATACAAACAGTCAAAACTGGGGTCAACTCGGGGTGGGCACGGCTCATTATCAGTATAATGTAAGAAGCGAAGTATTGCCTCATTTATTTATTTTTTTAGGTTACAGTTCAGTTCTGAAGTTGCTTTGAGGGGCCCATATATTAGAAACCCCTATCAAACACCCCATTTTAGAAACTAGACCCCTCAAAGTATTCACAACAGCATTTAGAAAGTTTATGAACCCTTTAGGTGTTTCACAGAAATTTAGAGCAAAGTAGAGGTGAAATGTACAATTTTTTTTTGTCAGAAAATCCTCTTTATACCATGTTTTTTATAACACAAAAGGATTTATCCGAGAAACGCAACTTAATACGTATTGCCCAGATTCTGCAGTTTTGCGAAATATCCCAAATGTGGCCCTAGTGCGGTAATGGACTGAAGCACCGGCCTCCGAACCAAAGGAGCACCTAGTGGATTTTGAGGCCTCTTTTTTATTAGGCACCATGTCCGGTTTGAAGAGGTCTTGTGGTGCCAAAACAGTGGGAAAACCCCCAAAAGTGATCCCAATTTGGAAACTAGACCCCTTGAGGAATCCATTGTAGTTTTCTTGGGGTGCATGCAGCTTTTTGATCAGTTTTTATTCTATTTTTAGTTGGCGCGGTGACTAAAAAACAGCAATTCTACTATTGTTTTTTTTTCAATTTTTTTTACAGCATTCACCGTGCGCTATAAATGACATATTCACTTTATTCTGCGGGGCGATACGATTATGGCGATACCCTATGTTTATAGGTTTTTTTATGTCTTATGGCGTTTGCACAATAAAATAAGTTTTGTAAAAAATCATTCACTTTTTGTGTTACCTTATTCTAAGCGCCAGAACTTTTTTATTTTTCAATCAATAAAGCCGTGCGAGGACTTATTTTTTGCGCAACGAACTGTAGTTTCGATCAGAAACAATTTTTAGGTACATGCAACTTTTTGATCTCTTTTTATTCCATTTTTTGGAGGTGAAGTGATCAAACAATTGTGATTGTGGTACGGTTTATTATTATTTTCTTTTACGGCGTTCACCGTGCGGCATAAATAACAAAATAATTTTGTAGTTCAGGCCGTTACGGACGCGTCGATACCAATTATGTATAGTTTATTTGTTTATATATTTTTATTAATAATAAATGACTGATAAGGTAAAAAGGGGGATTTTTACTTTTAATACCTTTAAAACTTTTATTTTCTTATTTTTACACATCTTTTTTTTTACTTTATTACTTTGTCCCACTAGGGGACTTGAGGGCAGGAGGCCCTGATCACTATTCTAATACACTGAACTACATGCGTAGTGCAGTGTATTAGAGCTGTCAGCTACTCACTGACAGCAAGCATAGTGGGTCCTGACTTAGTCAGGACCCACTAGGCTTCCGTCGATGGCATAGCCGGACGCCATTGTTTGGTGTCCGGTTGCCATAGTCACCATCGCCGGCCGCTATCGTGTAGCAGGCCGGCGATGGCAGCTTAACCCCTAAAAAGGCGCAATCTCTATAGAAGGCGGCTTTTCAGGGGTTAATCAGCGGGGACACAGCGATCGGTCCCCGCTGTAGGAGCTGCAGTAGCTGCTGTACGAGACAGCAGCTGTCACAGCTCCTGTATGTGTCTGGAGGACGGCCGAAACGGCCGTTACTCCCGAGACGTACTATTAGGTCATGGAGCGCGAACGATACAGCTACCATGACCTAATAGTACGTCCAGGAGCGGGAAGGGGTTAAGTTTTAAGAAAAGACAGACATTGACTTTTTATTTTAAATAAAGATCTTCCCCCCACGACCCTCGTTATTTAAAAAAAAACTGCTAGTCACCAAAGTAGTCCACCGAATCCGATGTCCAAAGCGATCCTAGGGAACCTGTAAAAAAGCACAAACAAAAAAACCACATTTATAAACATAAATAAACAATATAATTATTATACTTACCTCTCCAGCTCCAGCAATGCTTTCCAGGCAGAGTAAACCAGCCAATGACTTCTCATTGGCTGGTTTACATCAAGTAACCCAGGTTACTAGATTTCCTTGGTCTACTTGGCCTACTCCTAAAGAAAGCCAATGAATTCTAGTAACTGCGGTGTTTGGTGCACGGAATTATGCCGCATCTCGGAACTCCGTGCGCCAGAGTCTAGGACTACTTCTGTTCTGTTTCTCGCCGTCATCTGCAGACTTAGAGTAACCCCATGTATTCCAAGCAGATTGCAGGAATTCCTGAACTCTGGCTGGTTTAGGGTTACTCTCGGTCATGCAATGATTGACCGAGAGTTAAATGGTGGCTGGATGTTTACTAGTAAAATAGCCATCTACCATTTTTAAGGATTTGCCCAAAATGAATCTCAAATGCTTAGTTTTCGAATGAAAAACTTTTGAAAGTTTTGGGTTGAATCCTGGTTTTACCAAACGGTTTTGCTCATCTCCATTGTTTACATTATTGGCGAAACTTAGAAAATAATGGAAATTAGAAGTAAGGTTTATTACAAAGTGACTTTATTAATAAAATGTATAGAATTACTTAAAGGCATTCTATACTAACCCCATGTCTGTAATTAACTAATATCCTATATATATTTGGATAGGGAATGGAAATTATACATATAATTTGCATTCCTAGATAGGCAGATGAGGTAAATGTTTTATATACTGTATAAATATTATGCTAAATGGTTTATATAATTTGTAAATGGAAATGTGATAACGTTATATTTTACATGTAATTAATCGGTTTTGCATATATAATTTATATATGCTACTGTTCCATTTTCTCACTTTGAATTTATACTCGTATTTTTCGATTTTTAATCTACTTTTTAAAAAAATTAAGAAAAATGTATATTCATAGGGTATAATTTTTTAAAACTGGCATTTTAGACACCAGTCATTAAGAACGCTATAAATGTTCCAAATTGAATTTAGGTTCATCTCTGGCTGTCCATGCGACAGAAACTCAAATCTACAAACTGTGGCAGCCCCTGCCTCCTTCGGCTAAGCCTCATCCATTTTTTAGTAAAGTGGCGTGAGCAGTGCAAATGATTTAAAAGTCGTAATGTTTTGCACAAATTGCGAATTTTTAGGCCTTTGCGACTAATAAATTCTCCCCATAAAGTACTAGAAAACAACTGAACATGTTCCACTATATGAAATAATATTTTGTTTCTGTATTTTATTGCAATTTAGGAAAAACCCATGGTGTTTTGCATAATTAAAAGTAGTCCCTATTTTATTACCATCTTATTTCTAACCACTAAAGCAGTTTAGTTTTCTTCTAAAAATATTAGCAACATCACATCAAATGTAGCTGTGAAAACCTTAAAATGTAATATTTGAATATAAATGAAGAGATCTATGAAATGATTTTTCTGTAGGCCTACATTTATAGTCAGGACTAGAAATATAATTTCAGTCACCTACTGTTCTTTTACTTAACTATAGTTGAATCCATCAAGAAAGCCCTGCTGTTTTACTAGAAGATTCAGCCAATAAGTTATAAATGTGGAGAGCAAAAGATAAAGAAGTACTGTAGATAGAAATATTTCTTTTTTGTTATTACATAAAAAAAGAATTCACATACTTGAAATACAGAGTTCATGTGGAGAGAGAAAATAGGGGTTTTATTTGCACCAAATTCACATTTTTCAGCCCTAACTTGGTTGTTTGTTCTGGAAAAGCAAAAAAAAAAAGAAAAATATTTCACTGTAAATTACCACATTTTAATTAACATTTCTTAGCATTATATTGGTGTATTTAACATGAATTCCACAGGTTTTTTGTAACGTATTTGTTTATTATAGCAATTTTAATATATACATTCATATTTATTCATTTGTTTGTGCCAGGTCTTGGACAGAGTTTATGGCGAAAGTTTGGAATTCCAAGTATTCTGGATTTTGCCTTTTGTTTCTACATTTTTTGTAAGGTTTTGAGAACCATTTGGATCCTTTGTTCATTATTCAGACATGAAAATAGTTGCCGTTAGGAAACCTAGATGGGGAATTATGTGAGTATTAGTGAAGTGGGTAGGAGTCATGAACTAGAAAAGTACATAAGAAGGTGGAATGATAGTTTCTTGCTCTCCTGGCCAAATCCCTATGTGTGGCTAAATTTTAAACTAATGTTTGGCATAGATGTTGATCTAGTTGGTCATGCAGAATAGAACTGTGTGTATCCAGAATAACAATAAATGTATATATTACCTACACAAATAATTGCTCAAGCCTAACAAATGCAGATAATCTAAAACATAGTTTTTCCTCCCCCCACATATGCTAACTTCTTATCATTGACTCCAAAAGACAAAACGAAATTCTATAGTCTATATTAACTCTAACCAGTCAGCAGATATCTTATCAATTAGTAATGTTCATCATGTTATACATGTTATAAAACAAGAAAATCTGAATAGATCTCAAGTGGGGGTACGTGTGCTGAATTTATTTGCATAAAAATCATGTGCCGTAAGCTCTCTCGCAACCGCTTTTCTTTTTATAGAATACTATAACCAATTACATTTCTAATCTAATTTTGATTCTTTCCATCTTTCCTGAACTTCTTGCTAACCTACATTCTTTAGGTTAGCAAGAGGCTTAGGGCAAGAAGTAGGGAGTATGATTGCAGGATCAGACTACGCAGGGTTTTGTTGTCTGTTACCATAGGGATGAATAAAAGCTGCAGACAGAAAATGATAGGAGATTTTTAAACATGACTATTTTCAAAGTTGCCTCAAATTTAATTTTAGATGCATTGAAGCATTTAAAAAAAAAAAAAAATGGTTACAAAAGGGCACATAGCCTAGCAATATGTATTTATTTATTTACTTTTGTGTTACATATAAGATGATAAGAAATTGGGAAAACAATATTTTAAATGGTCTACCTTCTTTTATCAGGAAATACTTATTTGGCTTTTTTAAAATGGGGCAGTGATATTTTTGCTCCATCATTTAAATATTCAGATGAAACAGCTTGTTTATCCTTTTTGAAAGAACAAAAAATAAGATTTGTTATCTGACATCTGATAAAAGCTCCTAGGAGGATTAAAAGTAGGAAAGTTTTCATGACACCATGTAAAAAATGGCATTTAATATAGTTTATTCCAACAACATACATTTCCTAGCTTTCAAATTGCTGTTAAATCAGTAGAACTACTATAGCTGCCTGTTTTAATCTAAATAGTGTTACCTTTTATCTCTCTTAGGCCTTGACATCTAACCAAATTTATCACCAGCCTCTGAAATATTCCTGCATGTTCTGTGCAATTGAAAGTATGCAATGTATTGCCAACACATTTTGACCATACAGAAAATAGAGTACCAATAACAATTCTATATTCACCATATTTTGACCAATTGCCCTGTATTAGACTATGCTTTAGAGAGCAGCTAAATGACTGCCATGATTACTAAGGATTGCCATATCAATCTATACAATATGAAATGTTAATAAATACTAATGATCTGTGACTTTATTGCTCTATAGTAAGTGTTCCAAACATTAACCAATAAAATTTCGAAACATATCCATGCAGACTGTTGCGGCTCAGTGGTTAGCACTGATGGCCTTCAGCATTGTGACCACGGGTTTGAAGACAACAAAAATAAATCTGTATGATTTGTATGTTCTATCCAAGTTTGTATAGGCTACCTTCCACTATGTCCAAAAACATATTGTTAGGTTCATTTGCTTTGTATGAGTAGAATTATTTATTATTACTTATACATTCATACATAGCACCATAGCATAACTGCATAGGTAGCCCCAACATATTCTTTAGCGTTTTACAGGGATTGTCACCATTTACATCTGTCCCTGCCCCAATGAGGCTAACAATCTAATTTATTTCCCTATCTCAGACACACACACACGGCAGACAATAAGATTTTGTACACCAATATAGCCAGGGCACAGTGTAGCAGAATAATTTAATAGAAAAGACAAGGAACAGCTAAAAAACAAATGGATGTTTATCGATTGCGATTAAGAAATGGGTATCTTGTCTCATTCATACCTGTATTAACATTATTTCATGAACTTCCTCCTCTTGCTCTGTGATATGCATGACACAAATTCTGATTAGTACAAAATCTGTATTGTCATTTGCCTTAGGCCATATTCAGATCACCATAACATATTGTAGATGAACTGCATTGAGATATGCAAAAATGTGTGTGCATTACATCCATGCTAAAGTGGTCTTTTTGGGACATATTATTTATTTCAAATATACATAACTACTCTTTGCATCCTGGCTATGTAAAAATGCTATTGACACAAAGTGGATAAATTTTAAGTTATGTATCTGTTGTGGAGATATGGCTCACTAGCCGTGTAAATATAATAGCCAAGGACACAGGTACAGGGTAGCTTCAGAGGTCAAAGGCTTAGTTTATTTAATAAACAAGAAAATAAGTCCAACTCAAAGCAGCTTTCTTCAGCAGAACGTCATAAGCAGTAAATAATAACACTTTAGGCAAAGTTTGGTCTCACCAATCCGTGTGGCAGGGGTATAAGCAGAAGTTCAGCTAGAGAGCATGGCCAGCCTGCAGCCAGCATAGCATGTGCAGCTCCAACACAACACACACATATATATATATATATATATATATATATATATATATATTTATTTTGGAAAGTTTATTTGAAGCCCGATTTTTGATTAGTTTGAAAGCAGTCCATGTGACCGCTGCAGCCTGTGATTGGCCTGTGATTGGCTGCAGCGGTCACATGGGATGAAGAGTTCTGGGTAAGTTAACTTTTAATACTTTTAACTCCAGCAGTAGTCACTGTCCTGGGTGCTGAAATAGTTACTGCCAATCAGTTAACTCTAACAACACCCTGGACAGTGACTATGCCCTGACGTCGCCTAGCAATGCTCCCGTAATTACGGGTGCACACACTAAGCCACCCGTAATTACGGGAGCCCCATAGACTTAGGCCTCATGCACACTTCCATCACCGTTTTCACGGCCGTTTTTCACGGATCCTTGTGTCCGTGATTGGAACCGTGTGCTTCCCATGTGTACTCGGTGTACACTTCTGTATTTCAGTTTCCGAGAGGGAAATGAAACCCGTTCACACTATGTACAGGACATGTAATAGGACATGTTCTATATTTTTCAATGGCCCGGGCACCTTCCCGTAAGCAAACGGGAAGGTACCCATGGCCAATAGAAGTCTATGGGCCCGTAATTACGGGAGTTTTTTTACGTTCGTGTGCATGGGGCCTAAATCTGTAAGGAATATATTGCTTCATTTCATTTCTTTTATGCTTCCAATAACATTATTTACACTCTCTAGCAATTAAATTCATATTGAGAGGTATTGCTGAGAGGTATTTAAATAGTGAGCTTTTACTCTATCCATACCGTAAGTCAACCTCCCGAGCAACGCCGGGGATAAAAGCTAGTATATATATATATATATATATATATATATATATATATATATATCAACTTTTTCCAATAGCTTTTGTTGTGTGATATCATGCTGCAGCAAGTTATCAGCAGAGTTGAGATAACCTTGGCTACATGTGTACACCACTGAAGTAAGCAACCTCATTATCCAGGACTTTTTCTCTTGGATTATTACTCCCCCCCAAAGCCGAGGGCTGGGCACCTGCTGCTACGAAGCAATGTACCCTTGAAAGAGCATCCACATTTCCATGCAGTTTTCCTGGTCTATGTTCCACACGAAACTTAAAATCTTGTAATGCCAAAAAACAGCGAGTTATTCTGCCATTATTCCCTTTTTTCCCCATCATCCATCTTAGTGGGGTGTGGTCTGATACCAACTTGAAATTTCTATTCAATAGGTAATTCCTTAGAGTATCCAAGGCCCATTTAATTGCCAGATACTTTTTTTCAACAATCGAGTAGTTATTTTCACAAGGAGTAAGCTTTTGACTCAAATACATTACAGAGTGTTTTTCCCCATTAATCTCCCGAGACATGACAGCTTCTAAACCCACTTCTGAAACATCGGTCTGAACTATGAACTCTTTTACAAAATCAGGGGCTACCAACACTGCCTGCCTACACAATGCAAGTTTAAAGAGAGCCTTTCACATGCCCATACATGTGCAGCTGAGTGCAGCATGTAATGGGCAGGACTTCACAAACCCGGTCTCACTTGAAATAATTTTCCTATCTTCCTCCGTTATTTACATATTGGTACCGTTATATTTGGCGCCCGATATGTAAATAAGCCCCTGAACTGTCAATGGGGTGTTTCTATCTAAATAAATGGCAAGGGGGCATGAAGTCTTCGCTCTGACACTGTACAATCAGCTACGGACAGTGTCAGGGTGGCTTGCGCAGCGTTCCCTCCCGCGAGAACCAGGGTTGCCAAGGAGCTGCGCATGTGCAATATATATGTGCCTTCGTCACACGTGATGACCTCTCGTGTTGTACATTATTAGCATCCTTCTCAGCCTCTGTGCACAGTGTCTGGTGTGTAGTACTAGCAGGGGCCTCCTGCCCGCCAGAGAGGAGCAGACAGAGAACAACGGAGAGCAGGAAATCTGACAGCAGCAGAGAGAGCGGCTTGGCTGGGACCTGACAGATGGCACAGGAGAATATATGCAGAGAAGGACGCCGGGCTGCCGTTACTTCAGCTGCTGATGTGTGAAACCCCTGCCCGGTGGCCTGTTCTGCATCTAATTCACTGCCCAGCAGTTGTACAGGTCAGCAGCACCCTGCTCCTACACTGTGTCTGCGCCGCTGACCTGCATAGCTGCTGCTGCTAAAATGTCTCCTAAACCCTGTACAGCCCAGTACTTCATTTCTTGATGGCCCCTTAAGCTCCCAATCTCTCTCTATACACCCCTCCCCCCAGCACTGGAGCACCACCCCTAAGTAGTGAGAGGAGACAGAAGTTGCTGAAGGAGCAGACTACAGGAAGGAGATAAGTGTCAATGTGTCTAAAGCCAAAGAGGGGACTGGAGTGTGCCTCGATGTATGTATGTATGTATGTATGTATGTATGTATGTATGTATGTATGTGTGTGCATTGTGTGTATGTAATATGTGTGTGTAATGTGTGTGTATGTATGTAATGTGTGTACATTCTGTCTATATATATGTAGTATGTGTGCAGTATGTATGCATTGTGTGTATATGTAGTGTGTGTGCAGTATGTACTGTATGTGTGTGCAGTATGTATGTGTCTGTGCAGTATGTATGTGTGCATTGTGTGTGTATATGTAGAGTGTGGGCTGTATGTATGTATGCAGAGGCGTAGCTAGGTTCTCCAGCACCCGGGGCAAAGATTCCGTTTGGCGCCCCCCCCCCAACCTCTTTCCCGACATCTCCTTCCCCCTCGCCGTGTTTGTTTTCTCTACCAATCGACGTGTCATTTCTTTTTATGTAACGCGAGCAAAAAATTATTTGTACATTTCACAAGCAATATTGTTCTATACACAACACCAGAACCAAGCTCAGTACATATATACAGCCCCAGAAGCAAGCTCACTACATATATACAACCCAAGCACAAATACAGCTCAATTTAGTGCAACCCCTGCTGTACAGGTTTGTACGGCGTAAAACTACAGCTCCCAGCATGGCCCGAACAATGGTGAGGATATGCTGGGAGATGCCGTTTCACAAAAAATAAATCCTATCATAATCACACCACCCATCATCTCGCTGCAGATCATACAGTGACTACAGTGCTGATTAGAGGCAGAATAAACATTTACATTGAGTGACTCACCGGTGACATCTCAGATTCTAGTTCTTTTTCTCCATCCGATCCAGACCTCTATGATGACTTCTCCCGGTCACAGCCCATTTCTGCAGTTTGCCGCTCAGATGTCTTCAGTTTCTCACTTTTCCAACATTTCTGCACCTATAAATAAAGATAAAGTTATCATTATACCACACACTACGCCCCTAAATATAATAGCGCCATACACTGCACCTCTAATTATAATAGCACCATACACCGTGTCCCACACACACACACTGTGCCCCCTGTAGATAGTACCTGCCATAGAGCCCCCTGTAGATAGTGCCTGCCATAGAGCCCCCTGTAGATAGTGCCTGCCATAGAGCCCCCTGTAGATAGTGCCCCCATATAGACCACCCCTGTATATAGTGTCCCACAAATAACTCCCCCTATAGTGCTCTACAGATAGCCCACCCCTGTATATAGCCCCCTGCATATAGAGCTCTACAGATAGCCCAACCATGTACGTAGCCCCCCTGTAGATATAGCCCACCCCTGTATATAGTGCTCCACATATAGTCCACCCCTGTATATAGTGTTTCACAGATAGCCCACCCCTGTATATAGCCCCCCCTTGTACATATAGCCCACCCCTGTATATAGTGCTCCACTAGATAGTCCACCCCTGTATATAGTGCTCCACAGATAGCCCACCCTTGTATATAGTATATACAGGGGTGGGCTATCTGTGGAGCACTATATACAAGGGTGGACTATATGTACAAGGGGGCTATATACAGGGGTGGGCTTTCTGTGGAGCACTATAGGGGGAGCTATTTGTGGGATACTATATACAGGGGTGGGCTATATCTACAGGGGGACTATATACAGGGGTGGGCTATATCTACAGGGGGACTATATCTACAGGGGGACTATATCTACAGGGGGACTATATCTACAGGGGGGCCATATCTACAGGGGGACCATATCTACAGGGCTGGGCTATATCTACAGGGCTGGGCTATATCTACAGGGGTGGGCTATATCTACAGGGGTGGGCTATATACAGGGGTGGGCTATATACATAGGGGGCTATATCTACAGGGCTGGGCTATATACAGGGCGACTATATCTACAGGGGGCTATATACTATATAGCCCACCCCTGTATATGGTGCTCTATAGACAGCCCACTCCAGTATATAGCCCCCCTGTATAGTCCCCCTGTATATAGTCCCCCTGTAGATATAGTCCCCCTGTATATAGCCCAGCAGATATAGTCCCCCTGTATATAGCCCAGCCCTGTAGATATAGTCCCCCTGTATATAGCCCAGCCCTGTAGATATAGCCCCCCTGTAGATATAGTCCCCCAGTAGATATAGTCCCCCTGTAGATATAGTCCCCCTGTAGATATAGTCCCCCTGTAGATATAGTCCCCCTGTAGATAGCCCAGCCCTGTAGATATAGTCGCCCTGTATATAGCCCCCTGTAGATATAGTCCCCCTGTATGTAGCCCAGCCCTGTAGATATAGTCCCCCTGTATATAGCCCAGCCCTGTAGATATAGTCCCCCTGTATATAGCCCCCCTGTAGATATAGTCCCCCTGTATGTAGCCCAGCCCTATAGATATAGTCCCCCTGTATGTAGCCCAGCCCTGTAGATATAGTCCCCCTGTATATAGCCCCCCTGTAGATATAGTCCCCCTGTATATAGCCCAGCAGATATAGTCCCCCTGTATATAGCCCAGCAGATATAGTCCCCCTGTATATAGCCCAGCCCTGTAGATATAATCCCCCTGTATATAGCCCAGCCCTGTAGATAGACACCCCTCGTAGATGAAGCCCCCCGCGAGTAGATATAGTCCCCCCCCCCGAAGATACAGCCACACTTCTATTACAATTTAAAAAAAAAAAATAATAATTTCAAACTCACCTTATTCCCGCTCCCACGCCGTCCGGCAGCCATGGAGACCTGCTCTCTTCTGCGCAGGTCTCCAGGGGGTTGAATGCAGCGTCTATGAAAGGCGCTGATTGGCTGGGCAGGATGACTTTCCCTGCCAGTCAGTCAGCGCCTTTCATCGACGGAAGCGTCACTGGTACAAAAGGTACCAGTCGCTTCATTCGTGGAGAGGCGCTGAATGGCGGCCATTCATTGCTTCTAATTGTACCTGAGTCCTTGCGACACAGGTACAATTATAGTGCAGGAGGAGGTGGCGCTGGTGCCCCCCTCTGAACTGCGTCCGGGGCACGTGCCCCGCTTGCCCCCCCCTAGCTACGCCCCTGATGTATGTATATGTATGTATAAATGTGTGCAGTATATATTTGTGGAGTATGTATGTGTGTGCAGTATGTGTGTTTGCAGTATGTATGTGTGCATGTGTGTGTGTATGTATGTGTGCATGTATGTATTATGTGTGCAGTATGTGTGTGCATTATGTGTGTGCATTATGTATGTGTGTGCAGTATGGATGTATGTATGCATGTATTGTAGGGGAATTAGGTAGCGGGACAGTCGTCTCCTGGGGTAGACGGGCACTCGGTATCAAACACGCCATTAAATTTCAGTCCGCACAGCAAAGATGTGGTACTACTGGCCTCAGCCAGTTTTATTTACAGGTTGTACATGAAATAAAAAGAAAACAAATAAAAGAAAACTCTATGCCTGTCCGGCACTAACTATACAGTCAGGTATCCTAACTAACACAGTGCAGGCCTAATGCCTGGCACCATAAACCATGCAGACCATACAACCTGTTATGAATGCAGTCTGTTTGCTCTCACAAGCTCCTCTCCCCAGGCTGAGAGAGAGTGTGACTGAACTGCAGCCTTTTTAAAGGGCTATCACACCTGACCCCTGATTAATAGCTAGACAGCCCAAGACCAGGACTGTGTGGATGGAGTGGGGACCCACCCATCTCTCCCCACTCCAACAACCAGGCCCTTTTCCAGGTTTTAGACAAAACCTATTGCAGAGGGAGAACCACATTCTCTGCTGATTTTATTCCCTGGTTGTTTTCAGATAGTAGAAGACAGAAATCTTGGGGAAATATAGACCCCATCCACAACCTGCCCGTTTCAGACTAGTGGCTGCAACACATCTGGTCACACAGCAATGAACTCGGGACAATGCATCTGCATTTCCCATTTGAGTCCCTGGCCTGTGTTTTACAGTAAAATTATATTCCTGTAATGCCAAGAACCATCTTGTGACCCTCCTATTTTTCTCTTTGTTTTCACACATCCACTTAAGGGGGGCATGATCTGTGATTAATTCAAAGTGACGACCAAGAGGGTAATAGCGGAGTGCCTCCAGTGCCCATTTAATAGCAAGGCACTCCTTCTCAACTATAGCATATATTTTCTCATGGTCATTCAGCTTCCTACTCAGATATGGTATGGGATGTTCTTCCCCATTTCGTACCTGTGACAGTACACCCCCAGACCCACATCAGATGCATCCGTTTGTAGAATAAATTCTCTTTTAAAATCTGGGGTAATCAATAGAGATGAGCGAACTTATGAAAAGTTTGGTTCGGCAGGTTCGCCGAATTTCATGAAAAAGTTCGATTCGGACCGAACTAGTTCTGACCGAACCTGTAATACAAGAAAGCCCCTAAAAATCGTGTATAACACTGTTTAAAAGCCCTAGAAGCCCTGTATAACACTCTTAGGTCACCCATGAGTGTATCCAAGTACTTTTGAGCTGTCTTTAAGGCAAAGTTAGTGTCAAAGTTACGCCAACATGTATGGCTATAGGAAAACGGATGGGACACGGGGATAACTAACAGAAACCACTGCACTTGTGAATGTTGTATGCTTAATGCATTGCTAAAAAAGGTACAAAAATTAACCATTTTTGGCAGCAGATACCTGCCATGGTTCATACATATAAGGTGGTAAAAGAAGAAGCAATGGCTTTTGACAAGCCCTCAAAAAATTTACCCTTTATGGTGGCAAATGCCTGCCGGGGTTCATCCATACATGGATGTAAAAGCAACAAGTAATTGCTTTTGAGTGCAAGCCCTCCAAAAATTTACCCTTGTTATTGGCAGATGCCTGCCGTGGTTCATCCATACATGGATGTAATGTAAAAGCAACAAACAATGACTTTTGACAAGCCCTCCAAAAATTTACCCTTTTTATTGGCAGATGCCTGCCGGGGTTCTTCCATACATGGATGTAAAAGCAACAAGCAATGGCTTTTGACAAGCCCTCCAAAAATTTACCCTTTTTATTGGCAGATGCCTGCCGGGGTTCTTCCATACATGGATGTAAAAGCAACAAGCAATGGCTTTTGACAAGCCCTCCAAAAATTTACCCTTTTTATTGGCAGATGCCTGCCGGGGTTCTTCCATACATGGATGTAAAAGCAACAAGCAATGGCTTTTGACAAGCCCTCAAAAAATTTACCCTTTTTATTGGCAGATGCCTGCCGGGGTTCATCCATACATGGATGTAAAAGCAACAAGCAATGGCTTTTGACAAGCCCTCCAGGCCTGCTTGTAGCAGACGGGCGGCAGTGGAGGTGTATTGGTGGTAGTAGAGGTAGCCAACACAGACAGCATGGGTGGTAGACTGGTAGTAGTAGTAGCAGCACATTAAAAAAAGAGACTGGACGACAGTCACAGGACAAAGCCCTGTGGTGGGGCAGGCCTCAGGCCTGCTTGTAGCAGACGGGCGGCACTGGAGGTGTATTGGTGGTAGTAGAGGTAGCTAGCCAACACACACAGCAAGGGTGGTAGACTGGTAGTAGTAGTAGCAGCACATTAAAAAAAGAGACTGGACGACAGTCACAGGACAAAGCCCTGTAGTGGAGCAGGCCTCAGGCCTGCTTGTAGCAGACGGCAGTGGAGGTGTATTGGTGGTAGTAGAGGTAGCCAACGCAGACAGCAAGGGTGGTAGACTGGTAGTAGTAGTAGCAGCACATTAAACAAAGAGACTGGACGACAGTCACAGGACAAAGCCCTGTGGTGGGGCAGGCCTCAGGCCTGCTTGTAGCAGACGGGCGGCAGTGGAGGTGTATTGGTGGTAGTAGAGGTAGCCAACACAGACAGCAAGGGTGGTAGACTGGTAGTAGTAGTAGCAGCACATTAAAAAAAGACACTGGACGACAGTCACAGGACAAAGCCCTGTGGTGGGGCAGGCCTCAGGCCTGCTTGTAGCAGACGGCAGTGGAGGTGTATTGGTGGTAGTAGAGGTAGCCAACACAGACAGCAAGGGTGGTAGACTGGTAGTAGTAGTAGCAGCACATTAAAAAAAGAAACTGGACGACAGTCACAGGACAAAGCCCTGTGGTGGGGCAGGGCTGCTTGTAGCAGACGGCACTGGGGGTGGATTGGTGGTAGAAGTACTAGCAGCACCAACAGCGGCACATTAAAAAAAGAGTGGACATGACAGAATCCCGTAGTAGCAGGCAGCAGTAGCAGGCGGCAGCGGCAGCAGCAGCAGCAATGTCAGATCTAATCAGTGGCATCAGGCACAGGGGTTTTAAAATCCTCACCGATCCACGCTTGATTCATTTTCAGAAACGTGAAAGATTTTCCAAGCTGTTGGCGGACAATGTTGTTCGTTTAGGGGTGACGAAGCCCCCTGCCGCACTGAATATCCTCTCTGACGCTACACTGGAGGGTGGACAAGACAGTACACCCATGGCAAACTGGGCCAGTTCTTGCCAATGATCCAATCTGCTGACCCAGAAGTCCATGGGGTCTGGGATCAGCATTTCTGACGGAGAAAGGGCACAGTCCAGGTACGAGTGAACCTGGTTGTTTAGGTGCTGCACCTGGTGATGGTGAACATCCCTTTGGTGACTACGATGTGTGTCAGGTCGGGGTATTGGATGTAAAAATGTTGTCATCATATTTTCCAAACTGAATTGGCTGCTGCTGCTGCTGCCGCTGCTGCCGCCTATTGCAGAGGTAGCTCTGCCAGAGGCGGTGGAACGATGAGACAGTGGGGAGCAGAGAGTGGCCCCCCGGTCAGACATGCTTGCAGCAGGTGTTTGCCGTTTGAAAGCCGTGACAAGCTGGCTGCATAGCTTCTCTCGATAATAAGCCAATTTTGCCTCCCTCTCGGAAGGCGCAAAAAACTCCCCCATTCTGGCTTTATACCGAGGGTCTAAAAGTGTGGCTATCCAGTACTCATCTCTTTGCTTCATGCTAACAATACGACAGTCAGCGTGCAAATAACGAAGCATACAGCTCGCCATCCTGGCCAGCGTTTCAGAGGGCCCGGTTGGTTCCATCTCCACCCCATACTGCCATGGTTGTCCATCATCAAGGTCGTCGTCAGACTCGTCATCACCACCATCACTGTCATGTTGTGCGGCTGCCTCGTCCCCTATCCCTTCCTGTGATTCCATCTCCAAATCCAGCTCCTCTTCAGGTCCTGTTTCCTCATCCTCATCCTCCTCCTCCTCCTCAACATCCATAGCCAGATGTGATCCTTCCTCCATCCTTTGCTGAATCATCGCTGTGAGCGTTTGCTCCATAATGAATATCAGCGGCATAACATCGTTCATTCTGCTAGCGTCACGGCTCACAAATCGTGTGGCCTCTTCAAAGGGCCTCAAAACGCGACATGCGTCTCTAACCAGCTGCCAGTGCCTGAGCTCGAAATTACACTGGCTCCAAACGCTGCCCGTCTGCTGCATCAAGAAATCATTGACGGCTTTCCGCTGTTCGTACAGACGGTCCAACATGTGCAGTGTGGAATTCCAGCGTGTTGGAACGTCGCAAATCAGGCTGTGTTCTGGGAGATTGTTTTGACGCTGCAAGTCCAGGAGGGTGTGCTTAAATGCATACGAACGTCTAAAGCAAACGCAAACCCTCCTGGACATGGCCAGCACACCCTTCAAACCAACATATGACTTTAAGAAGAGTGTTTTGACCAGATTGATCACATGTGCCATGCAAGGAGCGTGTGTCAGGTGACCTAGACGCAGTGCAGCCACAACGTTCTTCCCGTTATCAGAGACAACATTGCCCAGTGTGAGTTTCAGAGGAGACAGCCAGCGTGCGATTTCCTCCTTGATGCACAGCAGCAGCTCCTGCCCTGTGTGGTTTTTCTCGCCCAGGCTCAGCAGGTGTAAGACAGCGTTGTGGCGCTTCACCTTGCACCTATGAAAAGAGGAGGGAGGAGAAGTGGAAGATACGCTGTGTCCTGTCGGGGACGGGAAGACCTCCACGGAGGAAGGCAAGGAGGAGGAGTAGGAGGAGGAGGATGGTAGGCGCCTGGTGTCCGGAGTTGAACCAGAAAGCTACAAGCGTGGAGGTGGTAATGCCTGGCATTGCTGCGGTGGTGCATCGGACTGCAAAATATTGACCCAGTGGGCCGTGAAAGACATGTACTGTCCCTGCCCATAGTTGCTGCTCCACGTGTCGACGGTGGCATGTACCCTGCTG
Organism: Rhinoderma darwinii; assembly: GCF_050947455.1. Taxonomy (NCBI): domain Eukaryota; kingdom Metazoa; phylum Chordata; class Amphibia; order Anura; family Rhinodermatidae; genus Rhinoderma; species Rhinoderma darwinii. The sequence continues at coordinate 347,702,966 of NC_134687.1, forward strand.
CACACGGATAATTGCAAGGACTGGCACACCTTTTCCTCCACATGCTTGTGCAATGCAGGGACAGCTGTTTTGGAGAAGTAATGTCGGCTAGGTATTCGCCACCTAGGCTGAGCGCACGCCATCAATTGCTTGAAGCCGGCGGAGTCGACCAGGTGGTACGGCAGCGACTGCACCACCAACAACTTAGCCAGGTGTGAATTAAGCCGCACGACAAGTGGATGACTGGGTATATATTGTTGCTTATTGGACAACGATTCCGTAATGGATAACTGACGGGACGTAGGAGGAGCACTAGATGACAGTGATGATGATGATGACAACGACATGGTGGATAAGGCCTGGCTATTACTTAGATGACAGGGACTTGGAGCAGCAGCAGCAGCAGCAGTGGCAGAGGGGTCTTCATTAGATGTACATGGTGATGGTGGGGCATGTCGATTGTCCCACATGGCCTTGTGATGCCGCTCCATGTGTTTACGTAGAGCGGTAGTTCCTACATTGCTGCCCTGCCCACGCCTTACTTTCTGCTTGAAGATACGGCACTGTGCCATGTTTTCGTCCCCCGGGAAGGTACAGACTAATTGCCACACGGCAGAGTACCGTAAAGAGTTAGTACCACGTCCACCACCAACACCACCACCACCACCACCCGAGCTTGCCCCTTGTCTGGCAGGCTTTTTTTGGGAGCCTACACCAGCATCAGTGTCGCCGTCACCGGCTCCTGAGCTGACCCTACCGCTGCAACGTTTTGCAGATTGACTTCTGCCCCTACCTCGGCTTGGCTGTTTATCACGTCCAGTGCCGCCACTACTACCCTCCTCCTCTGACGCCGACATCACCTCGTCACCTGGTTCCCACGTCCTGTCTAAAACAACATCATTATCATAGCCTTCCTCAGCATCCCCACCACTTCTGTCACTGTGTTGTGAATGTGATGTGACATCATGGCGGGCTCCATGCCCCCCCTCATTACTGCGTCTGCCACCATGGCTACCACCACCAACACCCCCACTACCGCAGCTATGCGTCTCGGACACCGCTTCCACCTCCACCACCGCCGCAACACACTCCGTTGGCTGACTCGCGGAAAACAAATCATCATCATCACTATGTTGTTCAGTATCTTCCTTCGCACCCAAGGAGATGTCTCTTAGGACTCTCAGGAAAGATGGCTTCCCGCTAGGAAGGGGGAGCGAAGACATAGATGATGGAATGGAAACGCTAGAAATACCTATATTACTACTGTCACTGTGCCAAGGAACTGTAGAGGATCTGGAATCCAACGAAACCTGGCTTGAAGCCAGATCGTCAGAGTCTTCCTGCTGAGATGACCACAAGCCAGCCAACCAGTCCACAATGGCCGTATTGTCTAAAGTAACCCGCCCACCGGAGGAGATGGACAAGTCTGGCTTGCTGATACTGTTACTACTACCAGCAGGCACATGGCTGCTGCTACTAGTGGAACTGGGCAGATGTCTTGTGCCACAAATGCTGGTACTGGGTCTGGCACCAACAGATCCAACATTTGGACTGGAAGAGGACACGGCATGGGTGTTTTTTCCTCTACCCCGTCCTTTCACAACCTTTTTTTTACCAGACATTTCACTGCTGGAGTGCAGCAAGTGGAATCAAAACCCGGGGGATGAGCCCCTTCTAAAAGCATATTCACGCTGACACTGGCTTGGCAAATGGCAATGAATGAGAATTTCTATCAGCCACGCCGCGGTGCACTCAGGGAATGCTGGGCATTGTAGTACTACGTCTACTACAAAGGCTGCCTGTATTGCAAGTTGGATTGTTATTTGTTTGTTATGTTAACGGCCGGGGATGAGCCCCTTCTAAAAGCGTATTCAGACACTGACACTGGCTTGGCAAATGGCAATGAATGCGAATTTCTATCAGCCACGTCGCAATGCACTCAGGGAATGCTGGGCGTTGTAGTACTATGTGTACTACAAAGGCTGCCTGTATTGCAAGTTGGATTGTTATTTGTTTGTTATGTTAACGGCCGGGGATGAGCCCCTTCTAAAAGCGTATTCACACACTGACACTGGCTTGGCAAATGGCAATGAATGAGAATTTCTATCAGCCACGCCGCGGTGCACTCAGGGAATGCTGGGTGTTGTAGTACTACGTCTACTACAAAGGCTGCCTGTATTGCAAGTTGGATGCAACGGGGATGAGCCCCTTATAAAAGCGTATTCACACACTGGCTGAGTAGTGAGTAGTGGATGAGCCCCTTCGATTGCTGAATTCCTGCCTTTTAGATTCCTAAAGCTTTCCCTTACTGCACAGAGATGCTATCCCTACAGCTCCTGTCTCTAAAATGGGCGCTGAGCTCCGTGCATAGACTTTTATTGCAGGCTTGAGCCCGCCCGTATGCTGCCTCCCGATTGGCTGGGAGAGCCGTTTGCAAGGCATTATGGGGTAGCCTGATGTCAGGTGATCTTGTGAAATCCTCCATTTTAGATGTAACATGTGGCAGGCGCCAAAATGTAGCCGGGTTCGGTCAAAACGGGTTCGTCCGAACGCGGTGAAGTTCGGATTCGCTGCAAACCAAACTTTTCTGGAAGTTCGGAACGAAACCGGGTTCGGTTGTCCCGGTTCGCTCATCTCTAGTAATCAATACCGGCTGAGCACACAAAATGATTTTAAGAGCCTGAAATGATTGTTCAGTCTCCGGTGTCCACTTGACCCTTACAGAGTCTTTCCCTTTAGTCAGGTCTGTCAAAGTGGCTGCCAGTGAAGCAAAGTTTGGTATAAATCTTCTATAGTAGCCTGTGATCCCCAGGAAAGCACAAACTTGCTTCTTGTTTACAGGGTGAGGCCAACCTTGGATGGCTTCAATTTTATTTACTTGGGGCTTCACCAAACCACGGCCAATTGTATACCCCAGATACTTGGCTTCCTCCAATCCAATTGTACATTTTTTTGGATTGGCAGTAAATCGCGCCTCGGCAAGGGAATCAACAACTGCCTGTACTCTAAGTAAATGGGATTCCCAATCTGGACTTTGGATGATGATGTCATCAAGGTATGCTGCTGCATACCGCATGTGGTGTCTTAAAATTGTATCCATAATTCTCTGAAAAGTTGCTGGTGCCCCATGTAAAACAAAGGGCAGGACAACATAATGAAACAACCCATGAGGCGTGGCAAAAGCTGTTTTTTCCTTAGCATCTTCAGAAAGAGGTATTTGCCAGTACCCTTTAGGTAAGTCTAGGGTTGTTATATATCGTGCACTTCCTAGTCTATCAATGAGTTTGTCAAGCCGCGGCATCGAGTTTACAGAAGTCATTGCAAAACCTCCAACTGCCATCTGGTTTTGGACTGAGGACTATTGGGCTAGACCATTGACTATGGGATTCCTCAATTACTCCAAGGTCCAACATTTTCCTTACCTCCTCTGTAATAACCACTCTCCTTGTCCCTGGTATTCTGTAAGGTCTCAACTTAACCTTTTTACCTGGTTCAGTAATGATGTCATGTTTAATTAGACTGGTGCGACCTGGGATCTCAGAAAAAAAATCCTTATTTCTAATTAGGAAACTTTGCACCTCTACCTTTTGGGTATTTGCCAGGGTGTCCTGTACGGTTACCTCTGGCAGAAATGGCTTCTTCGAGCCTACATGCTCAGGTTGAGACAAAGTTGAGACACTTGCTCAGGCTTCCTTTTCCCTGGCTGACGAATTTTGTAATTCCCCTCGTTTAATTTTTCCATTACCTCAAAGGGAACTTGCCACTTAGCCAGAAATTTACTTTCAATGGTTGGTATAAGAACAAGTACCCTGTCACCTGGTGCAAAGGAACGTACTCTGGCACTGTGGTTATACACCCTTTGTTGTGCCACCTGGGCCTGGGCCATATGTTCTTTAACAATGGGCATTTCTGCTGAGATTCGATCTTGCATTTCTGAAATGTGTTCAATGACACTTCTATAGGGTGTAGCTTCTCCTTCCCAGGATTCTTTTGCTATATCTAAAAGGCCCCTGGGATGACGACCATATAGCAATTCAAATGGAGAATACCCTGTGGATGACTGAGGGACCTCACGTACTGCAAACATGAGATAAGGAAGAAGAAAATCCCAGTTTTTCCCATCTTTATCCACAATTTTCTTTAACATCGCCTTTAGGGTTTTATTAAATCTTTCTACTAATCCATCAGTCTGTGGGTGGTAGACCGATGTACGCAGTTGTGTGACCTTAAACAATTTACACAACTCCTTCATTACTCGTGACATAAAAGGGGTACCCTGGTCTGTAAGGATCTCCTTTGGTATTCCCACTCGACTGAACACCTGCACCAACTCTTTAGCGATGGTCCTGGATGACGTATTACGCAATGGTATAGCTTTAGGATAACGAGTAGCATAATTCCTAATTACTAAAATATTCTGATGGCCTCGTGACGATTTTATAATAGGCCCTACCAGGTCCATTGCTATTCGCTCAAATGGTACCTCAATAATTGGTAGAGGCACCAAGGGACTACGATAGTGTGGTCTGGGAGCCGAAATCTGACACTCAGGGCAGGAATCACAATAATTTTTCACATCTTTGTGAACCCCAGGCCAAAAAAATCTTTGTAGGATTCTCTCAGTGGTTTTTTCAACTCCCAAATGTCCCCCCATAATGTGGCCATGAGCAAGATCTAGCACCGTTGTTCTAAATGCTTTAGGGACCACTAATTGTTCCAAAAGATCTTCTCCCTTTTTTACCACCTGATACAACAGGTCTCTTTTTATAGCCATGTAGGGAAAACAAAGTCTAGTATCTGGCTCCACCAGGTCCTCATGAATAACCTTCACATTTTCCCTGGCTCTCATTAGGGTAGGATCTTTTAACTGCTCAGCACCAAACAGATCTTTTCTCATTTCAAGATCAGGCGTATTGTCAGTCAGGGGGTCTTCTCTCTCTGGATTGCTCTGACTCTCTGTAGGGACAGTATCACTATGGTCAGCTTCCTCAGAGTCTCCAGCCATGACAGAAAATGGAAAAGTGTGTGCGTCTACCGCAGCCACTCCCGCAGGCATATATACTTCTGTACTAGAGTTACCCCTAACATTTTTGTCCTCATATACAGGCAGTGTAATAGTAATTCTATTTTCCCACAACTTCCAGAAATGTGGGAAATCTCGCCCCACAATGATATTATGCATTAACAATGGTACTAAACCCACCGTGAACTTTACTGCACCAAACTGGGTGTTTATGTCCACCATAGCAATGTGGTAATCACGGGCATCCCCATGTATGCAAATTACATTGATGGTCTTATCCTGCCATTTTCTGGGGTTTACTAAATCAGACTTTACCAAAGTCACCAAACTGCCTGAATCTAATAATGCATTTACATCTTTACCTTCGACAGAAATAGTGCACATTTGTTTCTCACCAGGTACATTAGGCAATGCAGTACATGCTGGCCGAGCATACAAAGACAAACGACGATTTATATATGCATCATCACATGGCATAGGTTCATCATTGGGCAATTAGCAATCACATGACCTGGCATATGACATCTAAAGCATCTTATTAAGTCTTTACTGAGTCACTTATAAGCCACAGACCTCCCTGGCACAGTTTTCCAGTCTCTAGACCCTTCAGTCTCTCCAGAAGTAGGCACAATTCTATCAGATCTGCCAGCCCCCTTTTCCCTTAGAACAGTCTTTTCAGGTAATCCTGTAGTTCTCCGCTGTGGGGCTAGGGTGCGCTGTGGCAGATTCATCAGCTCCTCGGCTGCTGTGTACCTCTCCACCATCTCTACTAGCTGGTCAGCATTTTTGGGATCCCCATGGCTTACCCACTTGCGTAAGGCAACAGGCAGGGACCTTAAGTATTGATCCATTACCACCCATTCCACCATCTGTGGACCTGTCAGGATCTCCGGCTGCAACCACTTCTTGGTAAGGTGGATGAGGTCGTGCATTTGAGAACGAGGAGGTTTGTCCATTTGGTAAGCCCAGTTGTGCACACGCTGTGCGCGGACGGAAACTGTGACTTCCAGTCTGGTTAAAATTTCCTTTTTCAGCTTGTCATAGTTTATGGCACCCTGGTTATCCAAGTCAAAGTATGAATTCTGCGGTTCCCCTGAAAGGAACGGTGCCACAAGTCCTGCCCACTATTCCTTTGGCCAACCCTCTCGTTCAGCGGTTCTTTCAAAGGTTGTTAAGTAGGCTTCCACGTCATCTGCTGCCGTCATCTTTTGCAAAAAATGGCTAGCTCTTATTGCTGTAGAACTGGCACCTGCTGCACCTGGAACCCTTTCAACCACACGGGTTAGTTGCTGCACAAAACCTTTTAAAGCATCCCGGTCTTTTCTTTTTTCGGCTTGTGTAGCCTCCAGTTGGGCAGTCAGTCTGCGGTTTGTTTCATCCAGAGCCATCTGCTGCACCCTGGTAGCCTCCTGTTGTGCTCTGGTAGCCTCCTGTTGTGTTTCCACAGCATGCAGCATCGCTTTAAGCATCTCTTCCATCTTCTAAGGTGCAGAGTATCATTCTTTGGAAAAATGCAATATATAAGGGACTCTGGCCCTTTAATTTTTTTTTTTTCCCACAGTGCCTAAAGCTTTCTCCACCAATTGTAAGGGAATTAGGTAGCGGGACAGTAGTCTCCTGGGGTAGACGGGCACTCGGTATCAAACACGCCAGTAAATTTCAGTCCGCATAGGAAAGATGTGGTACTACTGGCCTCAGCCAGTTTTATTTACAGGTTGTACATGAAATAAAAAGAAAACAAATAAAAGAAAACTCTATGCCTGTCCGGCACTAACTATACAGTCAGGTATCCTAACTAACACAGTGCAGGCCTAATGCCTGGCACCATAAACCATGCAGCCCATACAACCTGTTATGAATGCAGTCTGTTTGCTTTCACAAGCTCCTCTCCCCAGGCTGAGAGAGAGTGTGACTGAACTGCAGCCTTTTTAAAGGGCTATCACACCTGACCCCTGATTAATAGCTAGACAGTCCAAGACCAGGACTGTGTGGATGGAGTGGGGACCCACTCATCTCTCCCCACTCCAACAACCAGGCCCTTTTCCAGGTTTTAGACAAAACTTATTGCAGAGGGAGAACCACATTCTCTGCTGATTTTATTCCCTGGTTGTTTTCAGATAGTAGAAGACAGAAATCTTGGGGAAATATAGACCCCCATCCACAACCTGTCCAGATGGTCTGTCACAGTATGTATGTGTGCAGTATGTATGTGTGCAATGTATGTGTGTGCAGTATGTATGTGTGTGCAATATGTATGGGTGTGTGTGTGTGTGTGTGTGTGTGTGTGTGTGTGCAGTATGTGTGTGTGCAGTATGTATGTGTGTGCAGTATGTATGTGTGCAGTATGTATGTATGTATGTATGCATGCAGTACGTATGTGTGCGGTACGTATGTGTGTGCAGTATGTATGTGTGTGCAGTATGTATGTGTGCAGTATGCATGTGTGGGCAGTATGTATATGTGTGCAGTATGTATGTGTGCAGTATGTATATGTGCAGTATGTATGTGTGCATTGTGTGTATATGTAGTGTGTGGGCAGTATGTATGTATGTATGTATGTATGTATGTGTGCAGTATATATGTGTGCAGTGTGTGTATATGTAGTGTGTTGTCAGTATGTATGTGTGCAGTATATATGTATGCAGTGTGTGTATATGCAGTGTGTGGGCAGTAAGTTTGTATGTATGTATGTATGTGTGCAATGTGTGTATATGTAGTGTGTGTGGTTTTTAATGTGTGTGTATATGTGCCGCAGCCTTGAACTGAACCAGAACATTACAAAGAGTAAATATGCCCAGTTGACCTGAACCTATTATTATAATTTTTAATTATTTTCACTTTCTAATCACAATTAACATAGCTAACCTGGTTATATTAATGTTTTACGTTCGAGAAACATGTTATTCTCAATTTTGAAAAACTGTCCGTAAAAATTTCTGCTAGTCCGTGATTTTAGGCCAACTTGTCCAGAAAAAAATAAATTGGTGGTTGGAAACCCTGGCGAGAACACACATAGACTCAGAGAGCGCTCTCTGCAGAACCACCAGTCTGTGTGTGTTCTCGCGGGAGGAAACACAGCGCAAGCCGCCCTGACACTGTCCGTAGCTGATTGGACAGTGTCAAAGAGAAGACATCACACCCCCTTGACATTAAGTTAGATAGAAACGCCCCATTGACAGTTCAGGGGCTTATTTACATATCGGGCGCCAAATATAATTTCCTTGAATGCTATTTCGCCTTCTGGAGGCCACTGGCCCATCAGAGATTTTTTACCTTTTGTGAGCTCAGTTAATGGGACTGATATTGTGGCAAAATTAGGCACAAAACGTTGTTTCTGTAAGTGGGCGTGGCCAGTTTTGATTAAACCCCTTCCTACTATATAGCCAAGATATTTAGCCCATTTTATGCCTATGACACATTTTTTTGGGTTGATTGTAAAACCAACTTTCCTGAGGGAGTTTAACACCGCTTGAACTTTACCCAAATGACTTTCCCAATCACAGCTAAATATGACAATATCATCTAAGTATGCAGCTGCATACTTCTTGTGGGGAATTAAGATTCGATCCATTGCCCTCTGTGCATGTCCACTAATCATATCATGTTTAGTTTTGCGCCTGTATGCGTCCTGACATTATGCGTCAGTTCACTCATGCACAGTTGTATCATTGAATACATCGGGTGTAGGGTTTTATAAAAGAGTACAACCACTGGCATATCTCAGATGGGTTTATCTAAACCCATCAGTGACAGGTGAATACCAACCAATGGATTAATTATACTAGGGGGCTTCACACAGTCCTTGATGCTCTACGTAGTTCAGATTTTACCAATGATTGTGTTGACTTTCTGATGGGGTTATTGGAGATTATTCTAACTCAGAATTATTTTTTACACGGTGACACGTTTTATGTTCAAAAAAGAGGGACTGCTATGGGTTAAAATGTGGCACCCACATATGCAATATATATATATTATTGAGGTGGTGGAGATACATATATACGACGTTTTCGTTATCTGGAATGGTTCTTAGACAGAGTTGGAACGATTTTTGGAATGATGGAATGTTCTATTAATTCCTTACAGTTCCTAGATACAAGAGTTTTCAGAAAAGATAAGAAATGATGTACTGATTTATACAAAAAGGTTTGAAAGTTGTCATCCTAATCCTATGATCGCTCTCTTCCTTTCAGCCAAATCTTTTGACAAGCCCTCAAAAAATTTACCCTTTTTATTGGCAGATGCCTGCCGGGGTTCATCCATACATGGATGTAAAAGCAACAAGCAATGGCTTTTGACAAGCCCTCCAGGCCTGCTTGTAGCAGACGGGCGGCAGTGGAGGTGTATTGGTGGTAGTAGAGGTAGCCAACACAGACAGCATGGGTGGTAGACTGGTAGTAGTAGTAGCAGCACATTAAAAAAAGAGACTGGACGACAGTCACAGGACAAAGCCCTGTGGTGGGGCAGGCCTCAGGCCTGCTTGTAGCAGACGGGCGGCACTGGAGGTGTATTGGTGGTAGTAGAGGTAGCTAGCCAACACAGACAGCAAGGGTGGTAGACTGGTAGTAGTAGTAGCAGCACATTAAAAAAAGAGACTGGACGACAGTCACAGGACAAAGCCCTGTAGTGGAGCAGGCCTCAGGCCTGCTTGTAGCAGACGGCAGTGGAGGTGTATTGGTGGTAGTAGAGGTAGCCAACGCAGACAGCAAGGGTGGTAGACTGGTAGTAGTAGTAGCAGCACATTAAACAAAGAGACTGGACGACAGTCACAGGACAAAGCCCTGTGGTGGGGCAGGCCTCAGGCCTGCTTGTAGCAGACGGGCGGCAGTGGAGGTGTATTGGTGGTAGTAGAGGTAGCCAACACAGACAGCAAGGGTGGTAGACTGGTAGTAGTAGTAGCAGCACATTAAAAAAAGACACTGGACGACAGTCACAGGACAAAGCCCTGTGGTGGGGCAGGCCTCAGGCCTGCTTGTAGCAGACGGCAGTGGAGGTGTATTGGTGGTAGTAGAGGTAGCCAACACAGACAGCAAGGGTGGTAGACTGGTAGTAGTAGTAGCAGCACATTAAAAAAAGAGACTGGACGACAGTCACAGGACAAAGCCCTGTGGTGGGGCAGGCCTCAGGCCTGCTTGTAGCAGACGGGCGGCACTGGAGGTGTATTGGTGGTAGTAGAGGTAGCTAGCCAACACAGACAGCAAGGGTGGTAGACTGGTAGTAGTAGTAGCAGCACATTAAAAAAAGAGACTGGACGACAGTCACAGGACAAAGCCCTGTAGTGGAGCAGGCCTCAGGCCTGCTTGTAGCAGACGGCAGTGGAGGTGTATTGGTGGTAGTAGAGGTAGCCAACGCAGACAGCAAGGGTGGTAGACTGGTAGTAGTAGTAGCAGCACATTAAACAAAGAGACTGGACGACAGTCACAGGACAAAGCCCTGTGGTGGGGCAGGCCTCAGGCCTGCTTGTAGCAGACGGGCGGCAGTGGAGGTGTATTGGTGGTAGTAGAGGTAGCCAACACAGACAGCAAGGGTGGTAGACTGGTAGTAGTAGTAGCAGCACATTAAAAAAAGACACTGGACGACAGTCACAGGACAAAGCCCTGTGGTGGGGCAGGCCTCAGGCCTGCTTGTAGCAGACGGCAGTGGAGGTGTATTGGTGGTAGTAGAGGTAGCCAACACAGACAGCAAGGGTGGTAGACTGGTAGTAGTAGTAGCAGCACATTAAAAAAAGAGACTGGACGACAGTCACAGGACAAAGCCCTGTGGTGGGGCAGGGCTGCTTGTAGCAGACGGCACTGGGGGTGGATTGGTGGTAGAAGTACTAGCAGCACCAACAGCGGCACATTAAAAAAAGAGTGGACATGACAGAATCCCGTAGTAGCAGGCAGCAGTAGCAGGCGGCAGCGGCAGCAGCAGCAGCAATGTCAGATCTAATCAGTGGCATCAGGCACAGGGGTTTTAAAATCCTCACCGATCCACGCTTGATTCATTTTCAGAAACGTGAAAGATTTTCCAAGCTGTTGGCGGACAATGTTGTTCGTTTAGGGGTGACGAAGCCCCCTGCCGCACTGAATATCCTCTCTGACGCTACACTGGAGGGTGGACAAGACAGTACACCCATGGCAAACTGGGCCAGTTCTTGCCAATGATCCAATCTGCTGACCCAGAAGTCCATGGGGTCTGGGATCAGCATTTCTGACGGAGAAAGGGCACAGTCCAGGTACGAGTGAACCTGGTTGTTTAGGTGCTGCACCTGGTGATGGTGAACATCCCTTTGGTGACTACGATGTGTGTCAGGTCGGGGTATTGGATGTAAAAATGTTGTCATCATATTTTCCAAACTGAATTGGCTGCTGCTGCTGCTGCCGCTGCTGCCGCCTATTGCAGAGGTAGCTCTGCCAGAGGCGGTGGAACGATGAGACAGTGGGGAGCAGAGAGTGGCCCCCCGGTCAGACATGCTTGCAGCAGGTGTTTGCCGTTTGAAAGCCGTGACAAGCTGGCTGCATAGCTTCTCTCGATAATAAGCCAATTTTGCCTCCCTCTCGGAAGGCGCAAAAAACTCCCCCATTCTGGCTTTATACCGAGGGTCTAAAAGTGTGGCTATCCAGTACTCATCTCTTTGCTTCATGCTAACAATACGACAGTCAGCGCGCAAGTAACGAAGCATACAGCTCGCCATCCTGGCCAGCGTTTCAGAGGGCCCGGTTGGTTCCATCTCCACCCCATACTGCCATGGTTGTCCATCATCAAGGTCGTCGTCAGACTCGTCATCACCACCATCACTGTCATGTTGTGCGGCTGCCTCGTCCCCTATCCCTTCCTGTGATTCCATCTCCAAATCCAGCTCCTCTTCAGGTCCTGTTTCCTCATCCTCATCCTCCTCCTCCTCCTCAACATCCATAGCCAGATGTGATCCTTCCTCCATCCTTTGCTGAATCATCGCTGTGAGCGTTTGCTCCATAATGAATATCAGCGGCATAACATCGTTCATTCTGCTAGCGTCACGGCTCACAAATCGTGTGGCCTCTTCAAAGGGCCTCAAAACGCGACATGCGTCTCTAACCAGCTGCCAGTGCCTGAGCTCGAAATTACACTGGCTCCAAACGCTGCCCGTCTGCTGCATCAAGAAATCATTGACGGCTTTCCGCTGTTCGTACAGACGGTCCAACATGTGCAGTGTGGAATTCCAGCGTGTTGGAACGTCGCAAATCAGGCTGTGTTCTGGGAGATTGTTTTGACGCTGCAAGTCCAGGAGGGTGTGCTTAAATGCATACGAACGTCTAAAGCAAACGCAAACCCTCCTGGACATGGCCAGCACACCCTTCAAACCAACATATGACTTTAAAAAGAGTGTTTTGACCAGATTGATCACATGTGCCATGCAAGGAGCGTGTGTCAGGTGACCTAGACGCAGTGCAGCCACAACGTTCTTCCCGTTATCAGAGACAACATTGCCCAGTGTGAGTTTCAGAGGAGACAGCCAGCGTGCGATTTCCTCCTTGATGCACAGCAGCAGCTCCTGCCCTGTGTGGTTTTTCTCGCCCAGGCTCAGCAGGTGTAAGACAGCGTTGTGGCGCTTCACCTTGCACCTATGAAAAGAGGAGGGAGGAGAAGTGGAAGATACGCTGTGTCCTGTCGGGGACGGGAAGACCTCCACGGAGGAAGGCAAGGAGGAGGAGGAGGAGTAGGAGGAGGAGGATGGTAGGCGCCTGGTGTCCGGAGTTGAACCAGAAAGCTACAAGCGTGGAGGTGGTAATGCCTGGCATTGCTGCGGTGGTGCATCGGACTGCAAAATATTGACCCAGTGGGCCGTGAAAGACATGTACTGTCCCTGCCCATAGTTGCTGCTCCACGTGTCGACGGTGGCATGTACCCTGCTGCACACGGATAATTGCAAGGACTGGCACACCTTTTCCTCCACATGCTTGTGCAATGCAGGGACAGCTGTTTTGGAGAAGTAATGTCGGCTAGGTATTCGCCACCTAGGCTGAGCGCACGCCATCAATTGCTTGAAGCCGGCGGAGTCGACCAGGTGGTACGGCAGCGACTGCACCACCAACAACTTAGCCAGGTGTGAATTAAGCCGCACGACAAGTGGATGACTGGGTATATATTGTTGCTTATTGGACAACGATTCCGTAATGGATAACTGACGGGACGTAGGAGGAGCACTAGATGACAGTGATGATGATGATGACAACGACATGGTGGATAAGGCCTGGCTATTACTTAGATGACAGGGACTCGGAGCAGCAGCAGCAGCAGCAGTGGCAGAGGGGTCTTCATTAGATGTACATGGTGATGGTGGGGCATGTCGATTGTCCCACATGGCCTTGTGATGCCGCTCCATGTGTTTACGTAGAGCGGTAGTTCCTACATTGCTGCCCTGCCCACGCCTTACTTTCTGCTTGAAGATACGGCACTGTGCCATGTTTTCGTCCCCCGGGAAGGTACAGACTAATTGCCACACGGCAGAGTACCGTAAAGAGTTAGTACCACGTCCACCACCAACACCACCACCACCACCACCCGAGCTTGCCCCTTGTCTGGCAGGCTTTTTTTGGGAGCCTACACCAGCATCAGTGTCGCCGTCACCGGCTCCTGAGCTGACCCTACCGCTGCAACGTTTTGCAGATTGACTTCTGCCCCTACCTCGGCTTGGCTGTTTATCACGTCCAGTGCCGCCACTACTACCCTCCTCCTCTGACGCCGACATCACCTCGTCACCTGGTTCCCACGTCCTGTCTAAAACAACATCATTATCATAGCCTTCCTCAGCATCCCCACCACTTCTGTCACTGTGTTGTGAATGTGATGTGACATCATGGCGGGCTCCATGCCCCCCCTCATTACTGCGTCTGCCACCATGGCTACCACCACCAACACCCCCACTACCGCAGCTATGTGTCTCGGACACCGCTTCCACCTCCACCACCGCCGCAACACACTCCGTTGGCTGACTCGCGGAAAACAAATCATCATCATCACTATGTTGTTCAGTATCTTCCTTCGCACCCAAGGAGATGTCTCTTAGGACTCTCAGGAAAGATGGCTTCCCGCTAGGAAGGGGGAGCGAAGACATAGATGATGGAATGGAAACGCTAGAAATACCTATATTACTACTGTCACTGTGCCAAGGAACTGTAGAGGATCTGGAATCCAACGAAACCTGGCTTGAAGCCAGATCGTCAGAGTCTTCCTGCTGAGATGACCACAAGCCAGCCAACCAGTCCACAATGGCCGTATTGTCTAAAGTAACCCGCCCACCGGAGGAGATGGACAAGTCTGGCTTGCTGATACTGTTACTACTACCAGCAGGCACATGGCTGCTGCTACTAGTGGAACTGGGCAGATGTCTTGTGCCACAAATGCTGGTACTGGGTCTGGCACCAACAGATCCAACATTTGGACTGGAAGAGGACACGGCATGGGTGTTTTTTCCTCTACCCCGTCCTTTCACAACCTTTTTTTTACCAGACATTTCACTGCTGGAGTGCAGCAAGTGGAATCAAAACCCGGGGGATGAGCCCTTTCTAAAAGCATATTCACGCTGACACTGGCTTGGCAAATGGCAATGAATGAGAATTTCTATCAGCCACGCCGCGGTGCACTCAGGGAATGCTGGGCATTGTAGTACTACGTCTACTACAAAGGCTGCCTGTATTGCAAGTTGGATTGTTATTTGTTTGTTATGTTAACGGCCGGGGATGAGCCCCTTCTAAAAGCGTATTCAGACACTGACACTGGCTTGGCAAATGGCAATGAATGCGAATTTCTATCAGCCACGTCGCAATGCACTCAGGGAATGCTGGGCGTTGTAGTACTATGTGTACTACAAAGGCTGCCTGTATTGCAAGTTGGATTGTTATTTGTTTGTTATGTTAACGGCCGGGGATGAGCCCCTTTTAAAAGCGTATTCACACACTGACACTGGCTTGGCAAATGGCAATGAATGAGAATTTCTATCAGCCACGCCGCGGTGCACTCAGGGAATGCTGGGTGTTGTAGTACTACGTCTACTACAAAGGCTGCCTGTATTGCAAGTTGGATGCAACGGGGATGAGCCCCTTATAAAAGCGTATTCACACACTGGCTGAGTAGTGAGTAGTGGATGAGCCCCTTCGATTGCTGAATTCCTGCCTTTTAGATTCCTAAAGCTTTCCCTCACTGCACAGAGATGCTATCCCTACAGCTCCTGTCTCTAAAATGGGCGCTGAGCTCCGTGCATAGACTTTTATTGCAGGCTTGAGCCCGCCCGTATGCTGCCTCCCGATTGGCTGGGAGAGCCGTTTGCAAGGCATTATGGGGTAGCCTGATGTCAGGTGATCTTGTGAAATCCTCCATTTTAGATGTAACATGTGACAGGCGCCAAAATGTAGCCGGGTTCGGTCAAAACGGGTTCGTCCGAACGCGGTGAAGTTCGGATTCGCTGCAAACCAAACTTTTCTGGAAGTTCGGAACGAAACCGGGTTCGGTTGTCCCGGTTCGCTCATCTCTAGTAATCAATACCGGCTGAGCACACAAAATGATTTTAAGAGCCTGAAATGATTGTTCAGTCTCCGGTGTCCACTTGACCCTTACAGAGTCTTTCCCTTTAGTCAGGTCTGTCAAAGTGGCTGCCAGTGAAGCAAAGTTTGGTATAAATCTTCTATAGTAGCCTGTGATCCCCAGGAAAGCACAAACTTGCTTCTTGTTTACAGGGTGAGGCCAACCTTGGATGGCTTCAATTTTATTTACTTGGGGCTTCACCAAACCACGGCCAATTGTATACCCCAGATACTTGGCTTCCTCCAATCCAATTGTACATTTTTTTGGATTGGCAGTAAATCGCGCCTCGGCAAGGGAATCAACAACTGCCTGTACTCTAAGTAAATGGGATTCCCAATCTGGACTTTGGATGATGATGTCATCAAGGTATGCTGCTGCATACCGCATGTGGTGTCTTAAAATTGTATCCATAATTCTCTGAAAAGTTGCTGGTGCCCCATGTAAAACAAAGGGCAGGACAACATAATGAAACAACCCATGAGGCGTGGCAAAAGCTGTTTTTTCCTTAGCATCTTCAGAAAGAGGTATTTGCCAGTACCCTTTAGGTAAGTCTAGGGTTGTTATATATCGTGCACTTCCTAGTCTATCAATGAGTTTGTCAAGCCGCGGCATCGAGTTTACAGAAGTCATTGCAAAACCTCCAACTGCCATCTGGTTTTGGACTGAGGACTATTGGGCTAGACCAGACATGGGCAAACTACGGCCCGCGGGCCACATACGGCCCGTTAGGCTTTTTAATCCGGCCCGCCGAACTTGTCCAAGATATATCCGTCCTCAGCAGCTGCTAGTTCGCGCAGGAGGACGGATATATCCGTCCTGTGATCGCGCGGGTACTGACAGTTTACCCACGCGATCAGCGGCAGGAGCACGGCTGTTATACACAGCCTGGCTCCTGCTGCAACTGCCGGAATCGAAGCACGCGCCGATTCCGGCAGTTTAACCCATTAAATGCCGCTGTCAACAGTGACAGCGGCATTTAATGTGTTTGACAGAGGGGGGAACTCCCTCTGTCTCCCGATCGGCGCCCCCGCAAACAAATCGCGGGTCGCCGTCGGGTTTCCATGACAGCCGGGGGTCTAACAAAGACCCCCAGGTCTGTCTTCAGCATCTGCCTGTTAGGCGATGCCAGAGGCATGACCTAACAGGTTGCCTGTCAGTTTTACACTGACAGGCAATAATGCTTCGGTATACGAAGTATACCAAAGCATTATATATGCGATCGGCACATCGCATAGTGAAGTCCCCTGGTGGGACTAAAAAAAAAAAAGTAAAACCGTTAAATAAAGTTTGTGAAAAAAAAAATAAAAAAAATTACAGTCAAAGTCAAATAAAACTACTTTTTTGCCCCAAAAAGTGGTTTTATTTAATAAAACGGTCAAAACAAATCACACATACACATATATGGTATCCCCGCGATCGTAACAACTTGACCAATAAAATGAACACATTAATTAAACCGCCGGATGAACGGCGTCCAAAGAAAACGCAAAAAACAACGGCAAAATTCTCTCTTTTCTCCCATTCCCCCCATAAAAAATAAAATAAAAGTTCATCTATAAGTCCTATGTACCACAAAATAGTACTAATGAAAACTACACATTGTCCCGCAAAAATCAATCCCACGTACGGCCACATCGACGGAAAAATAAAAAAATTACGCCTCTTGGAACGCGGCGATGCAAAAACAAGTAATTTTTTTCTAAAAGGGTTTTTATTGTGCAAACGTAGAAAAAACATATAAAACCTTTACATATTTGGTATCCCTGTAATCGTGCCGACCCGTAGAATAAAGGTAACATGTTATTTACGCTGCATAGTAAACGGCGTAAATTTATAACGTGAAAATTAATGCTGGAATAGCTGCTTATTTTCAATTCTCTCCTAAAATAAAGTTAATAAAAGTTAATCAATATGTTATAAGCATCTAAAAATGGTACAATTACAAAATACAACTCGTCCCGGAAAAAAACAAGCCCTTATACGGCTATGTCGACGGAATAAAAAAAGAGTTACGACTCTTGGAATGCGACCGTGAAAAAACAAAAAATAATCCTTGGTCATTAACGTGCAAAATGGCCCGGTCATTAAGGGGTTAATGTGGCGCGTATTTCTCTTTATTTCACTTTAATTTTCACTTCGTTTCACGTCACCATTAAGCCCTTCGGTTTTCAAAGAGTACAATATCAGCCGTCACTTTGCCACGAAGCATGCAAACTATGCTAGCAAGCAGTCAACACAAGAACGGGCGGCTACTGCTCAGAGGTTGGCAGCTAATTTACAGAGTCAACAGAACTTTTTTCTTGATAAATCACAGTGCGTATGTTATTTTAATCTATTTACATTTCCTCCTCCCAGTATCTGCGAAATAGTATGTAAGTGCCATATCTTGCATATTCCTTGAGACAAATTTATTAACTGATAAGGGCTATTTTTCACATTTGAAAGACAGTTAATAAATTGGGTTGTAGTGTTCTTACTGTGCTATGAGGTTTGCACACACTACATTTAATGCTTTAGTATATCCGGCCCAAACACTCCCTCCAAATGCTCCTGGCCCGGCCCCTCTGTCAAATTTTAGAACCCATTGTGGCCCGCGAGTCAAAAAGTTTGCCCACCCCTGGGCTAGACCATTGACTATGGGATTCCTCAATTACTCCAAGGTCCAACATTTTCCTTACCTCCTCTGTAATAACCACTCTCCTTGTCCCTGGTATTCTGTAAGGTCTCAACTTAACCTTTTTACCTGGTTCAGTAATGATGTCATGTTTAATTAGACTGGTGCGACCTGGGATCTCAGAAAAAAAATCCTTATTTCTAATTAGGAAACTTTGCACCTCTACCTTTTGGGTATTTGCCAGGGTGTCCTGTACGGTTACCTCTGGCAGAAATGGCTTCTTCGAGCCTACATGCTCAGGTTGAGACAAAGTTGAGACACTTGCTCAGGCTTCCTTTTCCCTGGCTGACGAATTTTGTAATTCCCCTCGTTTAATTTTTCCATTACCTCAAAGGGAACTTGCCACTTAGCCAGAAATTTACTTTCAATGGTTGGTATAAGAACAAGTACCCTGTCACCTGGTGCAAAGGAACGTACTCTGGCACTGTGGTTATACACCCTTTGTTGTGCCACCTGGGCCTGGGCCATATGTTCTTTAACAATGGGCATTTCTGCTGAGATTCGATCTTGCATTTCTGAAATTTGTTCAATGACACTTCTATAGGGTGTAGCTTCTCCTTCCCAGGATTCTTTTGCTATATCTAAAAGGCCCCTGGGATGACGACCATATAGCAATTCAAATGGAGAATACCCTGTGGATGACTGAGGGACCTCACGTACTGCAAACATGAGATAAGGAAGAAGAAAATCCCAGTTTTTCCCATCTTTATCCACAATTTTCTTTAACATCGCCTTTAGGGTTTTATTAAATCTTTCTACTAATCCATCAGTCTGTGGGTGGTAGACCGATGTACGCAGTTGTGTGACCTTAAACAATTTACACAACTCCTTCATTACTCGTGACATAAAAGGGGTACCCTGGTCTGTAAGGATCTCCTTTGGTATTCCCACTCGACTGAACACCTGCACCAACTCTTTAGCGATGGTCCTGGATGACGTATTACGCAATGGTATAGCTTTAGGATAACGAGTAGCATAATTCCTAATTACTAAAATATTCTGATGGCCTCGTGACGATTTTATAATAGGCCCTACCAGGTCCATTGCTATTCGCTCAAATGGTACCTCAATAATTGGTAGAGGCACCAAGGGACTACGATAGTGTGGTCTGGGAGCCGAAATCTGACACTCAGGGCAGGAATCACAATAATTTTTCACATCTTTGTGAACCCCAGGCCAAAAAAATCTTTGTAGGATTCTCTCAGTGGTTTTTTCAACTCCCAAATGTCCCCCCATAATGTGGCCATGAGCAAGATCTAGCACCGTTGTTCTAAATGCTTTAGGGACCACTAATTGTTCCAAAAGATCTTCTCCCTTTTTTACCACCTGATACAACAGGTCTCTTTTTATAGCCATGTAGGGAAAACAAAGTCTAGTATCTGGCTCCACCAGGTCCTCATGAATAACCTTCACATTTTCCCTGGCTCTCATTAGGGTAGGATCTTTTAACTGCTCAGCACCAAACAGATCTTTTCTCATTTCAAGATCAGGCGTATTGTCAGTCAGGGGGTCTTCTCTCTCTGGATTGCTCTGACTCTCTGTAGGGACAGTATCACTATGGTCAGCTTCCTCAGAGTCTCCAGCCATGACAGAAAATGGAAAAGTGTGTGCGTCTACCGCAGCCACTCCCGCAGGCATATATACTTCTGTACTAGAGTTACCCCTAACATTTTTGTCCTCATATACAGGCAGTGTAATAGTAATTCTATTTTCCCACAACTTCCAGAAATGTGGGAAATCTCGCCCCACAATGATATTATGCATTAACAATGGTACTAAACCCACCGTGAACTTTACTGCACCAAACTGGGTGTTTATGTCCACCATAGCAATGTGGTAATCACGGGCATCCCCATGTATGCAAATTACATTGATGGTCTTATCCTGCCATTTTCTGGGGTTTACTAAATCAGACTTTACCAAAGTCACCAAACTGCCTGAATCTAATAATGCATTTACATCTTTACCTTCGACAGAAATAGTGCACATTTGTTTCTCACCAGGTACATTAGGCAATGCAGTACATGCTGGCCGAGCATACAAAGACAAACGACGATTTATATATGCATCATCACATGGCATAGGTTCATCATTGGGCAATTAGCAATCACATGACCTGGCATATGACATCTAAAGCATCTTATTAAGTCTTTACTGAGTCACTTATAAGCCACAGACCTCCCTGGCACAGTTTTCCAGTCTCTAGACCCTTCAGTCTCTCCAGAAGTAGGCACAATTCTATCAGATCTGCCAGCCCCCTTTTCCCTTAGAACAGTCTTTTCAGGTAATCCTGTAGTTCTCCGCTGTGGGGCTAGGGTGCGCTGTGGCAGATTCATCAGCTCCTCGGCTGCTGTGTACCTCTCCACCATCTCTACTAGCTGGTCAGCATTTTTGGGATCCCCATGGCTTACCCACTTGCGTAAGGCAACAGGCAGGGACCTTAAGTATTGATCCATTACCACCCATTCCACCATCTGTGGACCTGTCAGGATCTCCGGCTGCAACCACTTCTTGGTAAGGTGGATGAGGTCGTGCATTTGAGAACGAGGAGGTTTGTCCATTTGGTAAGCCCAGTTGTGCACACGCTGTG
Source organism: Rhinoderma darwinii (assembly GCF_050947455.1). Classification (NCBI taxonomy): domain Eukaryota; kingdom Metazoa; phylum Chordata; class Amphibia; order Anura; family Rhinodermatidae; genus Rhinoderma; species Rhinoderma darwinii. The sequence continues at coordinate 347,723,777 of NC_134687.1, forward strand.
CGCGGACGGAAACTGTGACTCCCAGTCTGGTTAAAATTTCCTTTTTCAGCTTGTCATAGTTTATGGCACCCTGGTTATCCAAGTCAAAGTATGAATTCTGCGGTTCCCCTGAAAGGAACGGTGCCACAAGTCCTGCCCACTATTCCTTTGGCCAACCCTCTCGTTCAGCGGTTCTTTCAAAGGTTGTTAAGTAGGCTTCCACGTCATCTGCTGCCGTCATCTTTTGCAAAAAATGGCTAGCTCTTATTGCTGTAGAACTGGCACCTGCTGCACCTGGAACCCTTTCAACCACACGGGTTAGTTGCTGCACAAAACCTTTTAAAGCATCCCGGTCTTTTCTTTTTTCGGCTTGTGTAGCCTCCAGTTGGGCAGTCAGTCTGCGGTTTGTTTCATCCAGAGCCATCTGCTGCACCCTGGTAGCCTCCTGTTGTGCTCTGGTAGCCTCCTGTTGTGTTTCCACAGCATGCAGCATCGCTTTAAGCATCTCTTCCATCTTCTAAGGTGCAGAGTATCATTCTTTGGAAAAATGCAATATATAAGGGACTCTGGCCCTTTAATTTTTTTTTTTTCCCACAGTGCCTAAAGCTTTCTCCACCAATTGTAAGGGAATTAGGTAGCGGGACAGTAGTCTCCTGGGGTAGACGGGCACTCGGTATCAAACACGCCAGTAAATTTCAGTCCGCATAGGAAAGATGTGGTACTACTGGCCTCAGCCAGTTTTATTTACAGGTTGTACATGAAATAAAAAGAAAACAAATAAAAGAAAACTCTATGCCTGTCCGGCACTAACTATACAGTCAGGTATCCTAACTAACACAGTGCAGGCCTAATGCCTGGCACCATAAACCATGCAGCCCATACAACCTGTTATGAATGCAGTCTGTTTGCTTTCACAAGCTCCTCTCCCCAGGCTGAGAGAGAGTGTGACTGAACTGCAGCCTTTTTAAAGGGCTATCACACCTGACCTCTGATTAATAGCTAGACAGTCCAAGACCAGGACTGTGTGGATGGAGTGGGGACCCACTCATCTCTCCCCACTCCAACAACCAGGCCCTTTTCCAGGTTTTAGACAAAACTTATTGCAGAGGGAGAACCACATTCTCTGCTGATTTTATTCCCTGGTTGTTTTCAGATAGTAGAAGACAGAAATCTTGGGGAAATATAGACCCCCATCCACAACCTGTCCAGATGGTCTGTCACAGTATGTATGTGTGCAGTATGTATGTGTGCAATGTATGTGTGTGCAGTATGTATGTGTGTGCAATATGTATGGGTGTGTGTGTGTGTGTGTGTGTGTGTGTGTGTGTGTGTGCAGTATGTGTGTGTGCAGTATGTATGTGTGTGCAGTATGTATGTGTGCAGTATGTATGTATGTATGTATGCATGCAGTACGTATGTGTGCGGTACGTATGTGTGTGCAGTATGTATGTGTGTGCAGTATGTATGTGTGCAGTATGCATGTGTGGGCAGTATGTATATGTGTGCAGTATGTATGTGTGCAGTATGTATATGTGCAGTATGTATGTGTGCATTGTGTGTATATGTAGTGTGTGGGCAGTATGTATGTATGTATGTATGTATGTGTGCAGTATATATGTGTGCAGTGTGTGTATATGTAGTGTGTTGTCAGTATGTATGTGTGCAGTATATATGTATGCAGTGTGTGTATATGCAGTGTGTGGGCAGTAAGTTTGTATGTATGTATGTATGTGTGAAGTGTGTGAATATGTAGTATATGTATGTATGTGTGCAGTGTGTAAATGTAGTGTGTGCAGTATGGATGTATATATGTATGTACTGTATGTATGTATGTATGTATGTGTGCAATGTGTGTATATGTAGTGTGTGTGGTTTTTAATGTGTGTGTATATGTGCCGCAGCCTTGAACTGAACCAGAACATTACAAAGAGTAAATATGCCCAGTTGACCTGAACCTATTATTATAATTTTTAATTATTTTCACTTTCTAATCACAATTAACATAGCTAACCTGGTTATATTAATGTTTTACGTTCGAGAAACATGTTATTCTCAATTTTGAAAAACTGTCCGTAAAAATTTCTGCTAGTCCGTGATTTTAGGCCAACTTGTCCAGAAAAAAATAAATTGGTGGTTGGAAACCCTGGCGAGAACACACATAGACTCAGAGAGCGCTCTCTGCAGAACCACCAGTCTGTGTGTGTTCTCGCGGGAGGAAACACAGCGCAAGCCGCCCTGACACTGTCCGTAGCTGATTGGACAGTGTCAAAGAGAAGACATCACACCCCCTTGACATTAAGTTAGATAGAAACGCCCCATTGACAGTTCAGGGGCTTATTTACATATCGGGCGCCAAATATAATTTCCTTGAATGCTATTTCGCCTTCTGGAGGCCACTGGCCCATCAGAGATTTTTTACCTTTTGTGAGCTCAGTTAATGGGACTGATATTGTGGCAAAATTAGGCACAAAACGTTGTTTCTGTAAGTGGGCGTGGCCAGTTTTGATTAAACCCCTTCCTACTATATAGCCAAGATATTTAGCCCATTTTATGCCTATGACACATTTTTTTGGGTTGATTGTAAAACCAACTTTCCTGAGGGAGTTTAACACCGCTTGAACTTTACCCAAATGACTTTCCCAATCACAGCTAAATATGACAATATCATCTAAGTATGCAGCTGCATACTTCTTGTGGGGAATTAAGATTCGATCCATTGCCCTCTGTGCATGTCCACTAATCATATCATGTTTAGTTTTGCGCCTGTATGCGTCCTGACATTATGCGTCAGTTCACTCATGCACAGTTGTATCATTGAATACATCGGGTGTAGGGTTTTATAAAAGAGTACAACCACTGGCATATCTCAGATGGGTTTATCTAAACCCATCAGTGACAGGTGAATACCAACCAATGGATTAATTATACTAGGGGGCTGCACACAGTCCTTGATGCTCTACGTAGTTCAGATTTTACCAATGATTGTGTTGACTTTCTGATGGGGTTATTGGAGATTATTCTAACTCAGAATTATTTTTTACACGGTGACACGTTTTATGTTCAAAAAAGAGGGACTGCTATGGGTTAAAATGTGGCACCCACATATGCAATATATATATATTATTGAGGTGGTGGAGATACATATATACGACGTTTTCGTTATCTGGAATGGTTCTTAGACAGAGTTGGAACGATTTTTGGAATGATGGAATGTTCTATTAATTCCTTACAGTTCCTAGATACAAGAGTTTTCAGAAAAGATAAGAAATGATGTACTGATTTATACAAAAAGGTTTGAAAGTTGTCATCCTAATCCTATGATCGCTCTCTTCCTTTCAGCCAAATCTTTAGGGTAAAAAGAATTGTACAAGATCGCTCAACACTTGAGAATAGACTGAATTACATGGCAAAAAAATGTAAACATCGTGGTTATCCGAAAAGATTGTTGGACCAAAAAAGATTGAAAGTTGAAGAGGTTCCTAGACAAAATCTTCTGAAAAAGAAGACAGACCATATCACATAGACTAGCATTGGTTTTAACCTATTCCCACATAGGTAATGAGATTGCAAAAATAATTAGGAAAGAATGGGAGATCTTGAGGAGTACCTATCATGATATTCCAGAATTCTCAATACCACCCCACATGGCTTATCGAAGGCCCCAATATCTTAGGGACCGTCAAGTCCATGCTGATATCGGTTCTTCGATTAAAATCCATCAGACCTATCTTGCCCCTAGAAAATGAGGTTCTTACCCATGTTTGTGGTGCCGAAACTGCAGAAATGTGGTTAGGAGTGAAGTATTTACTCACCCAACTAAAGGTACTGTGTATAAAATAAACTTTATTTAACTTGTGAATCTGAACACATTATTTACATTATACAATGCCCATGTAAGTTACTATATGTGGGTGAAACATCTTTAGAGTGTAGATCACGTATTAATAATCATAGATCCACAATACGCACAAAGAAAACTGATTTGCCCAACCTAAACATTTTGTACAGATGGGCCATGGCAAAAATTACTTTCAACTTTTCATTGTTGATCGTGTGCCGTGTAATAGATGTGGAGGTGATAGAATCTTAAAATTAAAACGTATGGAATTAGAATGGATTTTCAAGTTGGATACGCTATTCCCTGAGGTCTTAATGTGGATTTCAAAATCTCCCCTAGCTTTTCTAGATGAACCACATTGGTGCTATGATGTGATTACTTGCCCCTCTCCCCGGCTGGACTCTATGTCTGCATCTTCTCTGTGTTTGAAAACAGTAACAATGTAATTGTTAAAAATCTTTGTCAAATCTTTTTGAAAAATTTTGTGTTAAATCTATTAAATTTACTATCTTATCTAAAGCCAAAAAAAAATCTCTTCGTTCTTCAGAGAATTATGTGGTCTTTTTTAAGCACCATATAGTTGGGACTTTAATTATCCTGCTATCTGTTTTTTCTACATATATTTAGTCAATCTTGATATTCGTTTGACTTTATAATAGATATAATAAATTAGTAATTTCTTCCATGGGAAAATATACTCCCCCATATGTATTTGTCTAAATTTAATTTGTTTGGTAGTACCTGATTAGATTGGTACTTTACTTTGGAATGTACTACGTATCCCTTCCTAAAATTTTATTTTTACGGTATAGAATGGTTATTGTCGTAGTAAAAGGTCAATTATTTTGAGGGGAATTTGGTATGTTTCATATATTCATATGATGGATCATATAATATGACCACAGCATACGGTCTCCTGATTCGTTATACATATCAGCTAAAAAATTATATTGTGGTTTAGCTTGAACAACTCCTATCTGGTCTCAATACTTTTGAGATTACAGATTAGTTGAATACATATGCCCCATCATTATATATATTCCTATTATGACTTAGGGTGTGCCAAGATGGTGCATGTTGTTTATTTTATGGCACAGATGTTCCTAAAATGGATGCCGATACCTTTGGAATTATTTCCGTTGCTTGTCATTCACCTGTCACTAATGGGTTTAGATAAACCCATCTGAGATATGTCAGTGGTTGTGCTCTTTTCTATAACAGCACCCGATGTATTCAATGATACAACTGCGCATGCGCGAACAGACGCGTGACGTCAGTACGCATACAGGCGCGAAACTAAACATGATATGATTAGTGGACATGCCCAATAGACAGTATGGGACACTGACAGCCTTCCCAGTGATGGTGAAGTTAATTAATTTTAATCTATATATGTTTTTATACACCCGGTGATATAATGTTCACATTTACTTATGTATGTGTTGCCAATCTTACTGATTGACCTTATTGATATGTGGAAAATTTACCTGAAATTTTCATTTCCTGGAGTCCGTAGGCAGCACACTTAAGGGTTAACATACTTCATCTGACCGGATAGAAGAGACATATTACTCAGCAGTAATCAATTAACCCCTTCCCTCTTTAGCCATTTTTGACCTTCCTGACAGAGCCTCATTTTTCAAATCTGACATGTTTCACTTTATGTGGTAATAACGTCGGAATGCTTTCACCTATCCAAGCGATTCTGAGATTGTTTTCTCGTGACACATTGGACTTTATGTTACTGGCAAAATTTGCTCGATACGTTCAGTATTTAATTGTGAAAAACACCAAAATGTTGCGAAAAATTGCAAAAATTTGCATTTTTATCAATTTAAATGTATCTGCTTGTAAGACAGGCAGTTATACCACACACAATTGTTGCTAATTAACATTCCCCATATGTCTACTTTAGTTTGGCATCGTTTTTTGAACACCCTTTTATTTTTCTAGTACGTTACTAGGCTTAGAACTTTAGCAGCAATTTCTCACATTTTCAAGAAAATTTCAAAAGGCTATTTTTACAGGGGCCAGTTCAGATCCGAAGTGGCTTTGAGGTCCTTATATATTAGAAACCCCCAATAAGTCACCCCATTTTAAAAACTGCACCCCTCAAAGTATTCAAAACAGCATTTAGAAAGTTTCTAAACCCTTTAGACGTATCACAGGAATTAAAGCAAAGTAGTGGTGAAATTTACAAATTTTGTTTTTTTTGTTGTAGAAATTCATTTTTAATCCATTTTTTTTGTAACACAGAAAGTTTCACCAGAAAAATGCAACTCAATTTTTATTGCCCAGATTCTGCAGTTTTTAGAAATATCCCACATGTGTCCCTAGCGTGCTTATAGACTGAAGTATCGGCCTCAGAAGCAAAGTAGCACCTAGAGGATATTGGGGCCTTGTTTTTATTAGAATATATTTTAGGCACCATATCAGGTTTGAAGGGCTCTTGCGGTGCCAAAACAGTAGAAACCCCCGCAAGTGACCCCATTTTGGAAACTACACCCCTTGAGGAAATTATCTATGTGTATAGTGAGCATTTTGACCCCACAGGTTTTTTTCAGAAATTATTGGAAGTAGGCCGTGAAAATGAAAATCTACATTTTACCCAATAAGACGTAGGTTAAGCTAATTTTTTTTCATTCCCACAAGGACTAAAGGAGAAAAGGCTCCACAAGATTTGTAGAGAAGTTTGTTTTCGAGTAAAACAGTAACCCACATGTAGTCATAGACAGCTGTTTGGACATACGGCAGGGCTTAGAAGGGAAGGAGCGCCATTTGGCTTTTGGAGCTCAAATTCAGAAGGAATGGTTTGCGGAGGCCATGTCACATTTGCAAAGCCCCTGAGGGGACAAAACAGTGGAAACCCCCCACAAGTGACCCCATTTTGGAAACTACACCCCTTGAGGAAATTATCTATGGGTATAGTGAGCATTTTGACCCCACAGTTTTTTTGCAGAAATCATTGGAAGTAGGCCATGAAAATGAAAATCTACATCTTACCCAATAAAACATAGGTTTAGCTATTTTTTTTTAAATTCCCACAAGGACTAAATTATAAAAAGCACCACAACATTTGTAGAGCAGTTTCTCCCGAGTAAAACAGTACCCCACATGTGGTAATAAATGGCTGTTTGGACACACAGCAGGGCTCAGAAGGGAAAGAACACTATTTGGAGTTCAAATTTAAAGAGGCTCTGTCACCACATAATAAGTGCCGTATCTCCTACATAAGGAGATCGGCACTATAATGTAGATGACAGCAGTGCTTTTTATTTAATAAAACGATCTATTTTCACCACTTTATTAGCGATTTTAGATTTATGCTAATGAGTTGCTTAATGCCCAAGTGGGTGTATTTTTACTTTAGACCAAGTGGGCGTTGTACAGAGGAGTGTATGACGCTGACCAATCAGCGTCATGCACTCCTCTTCATTCATTTAGGCAGCACATAGGGATCCTTTTAGATTGCTATGTGCTGTCTTATACTAACACATTAACAATACTGAAGTGTTTAGACAGTGAATAGACATTCCACGGCATGTCTATTCGCAATCTGTGCACTTCGTTACTCGGTAAATGACAGGTTACAGCGAGATTACGCTTTGCTCTGCTGTAACTACCACAAAAACAGTAACGAAGTGCACAGATTGCGAATAGACATGCCGTGGAATGTCTATTCACTGTCTAAACACTTCAGTATTGTTAATGTGTTAGTATAAGACAGCACATAGCAATCTAAAAGGATCCCTATGCGCTGCCTAAATGAATGAAGAGAAGTGCATGATGCTGATTGGTCAGCGTCATACACTCCTCTGTACAACGCCCACTTGGTCTAAAGTAAAAATACACCCACTTGGGCATTAAGCAACTCATTAGCATAAATCTAAAATCGCTAATAAAGTGGTGAAAATAGATTGTTTTATTAAATAAAAAGCACTGCTGTCATCTACATTATAGCGCCGATCTCCTTATGTAGGAGATACGGCACTTATAATGTGGTGACAGAACCTCTTTAACTGGAATGGTTTGCGGAGGCCATGTCACATTTGCAAAGCCCCTGAGTGGCCAAAACAGTGGAAACCCCCCAAGAGTTACTCCATGCGGCAAACTACACCCCTCAAGGAATTTTTCTAGGGGTATAGTGAGCATTTTGACCCCACAGGCTTTTTGCAGAATTTATTGGAATTAGGCCGTGAAAATGAAAATTTTAATTTTTCACAACAAAACGTAGGTTTAGCTACGTTTTTTTCATTCCCACAAAGACTAAAGGAGAAAAAGCACCACAACATTTGTAGAGCAGTTTCTCCCGAGTAAAACAGTACCCCACATGTGGTCATAAACGGCTGTTTGGACACACAGCAGGGCTCAGAAGGGAAAGAGCACCATTTGGAGTTCAAATTTAACTGGAATGGTTTGCAGAGGCCATGTCACATTTGCAAAGCCCCTGAGTGGCCAAAACAGTGGAGACCCCCCAAGAGTGACTAGATGTGGGAAACTACACCCCTCAAGGAATTTATCTAGGGGTATAGTGAGAATTTAAAAAATGTTTCAATTAAAAATCCATTGATGTGTGATAAACTTTGAAGCACTCCTTTATGCACAGGCCAGGTTTGTCTGGGCAGGTTCCACAATGATAAGTGGTGTCTCGTCTTCTCCCCCTTTTGTAACACACTTTACACCTTTTTTGGCTCCTTCCCTTTTTACCAGTGGAGGGGATTTCGCCAGGAAAGTGTTGCCCTGGTACAATACATGGACCATCGTATCTAGAAGTACTGGGGCCCAACCCTTCCTGGTTCCCAAATACAAGGACCTTGATAACCGCCTCTTGAAACTGAAGGAATGTCCTTGTCCGGCCTGCACATTGGTATAGCACGTAAGCGTTATACAATTATACAATTCCATCTGTACCATGTGCACAGCCAGCTTTTTGTACCACACCTTTGTTTTATGCATGGCACAGTATGGCTTCAGTACTTGATCAGAGAGATCAACCCCTCCCATGTACTTATTGTAGCCGAGGATGCAAACTGGCTTGGGGGTCATTGTAGTGCTACCTCGGAGAGGGAACGGGGTGCTGCCCCTACCGTGTATTGTGGTCAACATAAGGACGTCCCTCTTGTCTTTATACTTGACCAGCAACAAGTTATCGCTGTGTAGTGCCCTGCTTTCTCCCTTTCTTAGGGGTTGCCCAATCAGATTTTTAGAGAGGCCTCTCTGATTTTTGCACGCGGTGCCGCATGCTACAGTACTTCTGGTGGAGAGGCATTTAAATAATGGGATGCTGGTATAGAAGTTATCCACGTAAAGGTGATAATCCTGGTCCAGCAGTGGGTGAACCAAATCCCACACTATTTTCCCACTAACTCCCAGGACAGGGAGGAATTCTGGAGGTTCTATCCTTGTGTTCTTCCCTTCATAAACCCGAAACCTGTAGGTGTACCCTGAGCTGCTCTCGCTCAGTTTGTACATTTTAATTCCATACCTCGCCCTCTTGCTTGGCAGGTATTGGCGGAATTGTAGTCTCCCCTTAAAATGTACAAAGGACTAGTCTAATGCTATGTTCTTTTCGGGGGTGTACACTTCCTGAAATTTGGTGCAGAAAAAATCAATCAATGGCCGGATTTTGAATAGGCGGTCGTATGTGGGGAAATCACGGGGTCAGGCACTGTGCATTATCATTATAATGCAAAAATGTCTGAATTATTTCAAAACGTGTACGGGTCATTGCCATGCGGTAAAATGGGGTGCTGTATAAAATGTCCGCACTCCAGTATTGCCTAATCTCTGGCTTTTTTACTAAGCCCATATGTAGGACAAGGCCCCACATTTTCATCCTCTCCGCTGCCTCTATGGGGCTCCACCTAGCAAATGATGACGTGGGGTTTTGGTCTAAAAATTGTTGGGCGTATAAATTTGTCTGAACCGCCATTAAATTAACAAAATCCTCAGAGAAAAAGAGCTTGAAATAGTTAATTTCTGCGAGGCCTACAGTCTCAAACCGAATTCCTAAGCTCCCTGTGAAATCCAGACTGTGAGGCTCATAATTATCAGGGGGTGGGTTCCACAGGGTATAACTCATTTGGGGGGTTGCCTCAGCTGATGTCCTGGGGCATCTTTGCTGGGGTTCCTCATCACTGAATGAGGATGAGGAATTGGGCAAAGAAAAATCTGCGTAAACAAATTACCACTGAGGCTGATTATTAGACTCAGCACTCAGTGGCCGCAGGGCCCACGCAAAAAAAAGGTGCAGTAATAAAAAAGGCCAAAAAATAAAAAACCTGCACCAATAATTGAGCACAGATGCCGATCAGTGATGACGGTCACTGATCAGCGCTCAGCGGCCACAGGAAGCACACAGTGAATTGGTGCGGGTGGAAAAAGATTTTAAAAAAAACTTATGCCAAAGAAAATTACCACGGATGCTGATCAATGATGGCGGTCACTGATCAGCACTTAGTGGCCGCAGGGCGCAAACTGGGAGGTGCAAAAATACAAACAAAAAAAAGTCCTGTGCCAAAAATTGGCGGTCAGTGATGGTGGTCATTGATCCGCACTCAGCGGCAGCAGGACGTAAAAAGGGAAAGAGGGGGAGGGGGGTGGGGGGAAGGGTACAGGGATAAGAAGTTTAGGAAAAAAACAAGTGCTGCTGCTAAAGAAAAAAAAAAAATCAGCAGTAGCACAAATGATGATGATGACGGTTCACTCTGCAGCAGGAAGCAGTCGGATGAAGACGTCACAGCAGGATCACAGCACAGAAGGCCTCAGAATCGGTATGTATGGCCCACAGAGGGTCACACCAGCTCTGCTCACCGTTCCTAACCGCAATGAGGTGGGCAGAGCTGGTGGAGGGTGTTTCAAACACCCGCCATGGCTGCAGACCGACCAATCGTAGCGATTGGGGGGTGGGGTGGCATCACTGTTATGAACAGCAGCCATCTTTACTTTGTAACTTTTATTTTTTACACTGTAACCCCTTCTTCATTTGGCGTATGGATACGGCAATTTGCGGGAAGTCATAGCTTTCCATAGCATACCCATACGTTAAATGTCGGGAAGGGGTTAAACGATTAGGAGATCCCAGGTAACCTTAAATAGAGCCCAAAGCCCTTCAGAAAGCGTAACATATGCAGCAGTATAAATATAGAGTGGGAAACTTGTGCTGCCTACGGACTCCAGAAAATGAAAATTTCAGGTACATTTTCCACTTCCTGATCGTCATACGGCAGCACACTTAAGGGACTTAACAAGCAATGAGATATGGGGGGTTAAGCTTTGGATGCTTCCACTAGTATTTTCTTGCCAAAGGCAGAACCTTCAGGAGAAAATAAGTCGAGCCTATAGTGTTTAATGAAGATCGAGGAAGAAGACTAAGTGGCTGTGTAATGGATTTGCCTGACACAGCTTCTTTGTCGACGCCCGTGGTTAATCAGCCTGCATCTGTGCCTAGATCTGTTAGAGTGACTCGATCTGCTACCACTCAGGCTGGGAGGCTGAGGAGTGGGAGAACCTATCACAGCCTGGCCAGACGGAGCTAGCTCCCGCCCTCTGTCTATTTATACCCTCATTTCCAGCTCCTCCTTTGCCTGTGATTCTGTCTGTTTCCTGGCTCTGCTGCTGCTGCTTGTACTATTGTCATCTGCTTCAAATTGACCCTGACTGACTACTCTCCTGCTCTGCGTTTGGTACCTCGTACACTCCTGGTTTGACTCGGCTCGTTCACTACTCTTGTTGCTCACGGTGTTGCCGTGGGCAACTGCCCCATTTCCCTTAGCTTCTGTGTACCCTTGTCTGTTGGTCTGTTCTGCACTTATTGAGCGTAGGGACCGTCGCCCAGTTGTACGCCGTCGCCTAGGACGGGCCATGCAAGTAGGCAGGGACTGAGTGGCGGGTAGATTAGGGCTCACCTGTCTGTCTCCCTACCCCATCATTACAGGCTGCTTTGCAGATTTTGTCTAAGGGGACATGGCATCTTTCTGCCCACGATGTGGATGTGGATCTAGTTGAGTGGGCCCGAATATCTAAAGGGGACTCTAGGCCTTCCAAGGAGTAGCAGTTCCTGATGATTTCTTCGAGCCATCTAGCTAGTGAGGCTTTGCTGGCTTTTTTCCCCTTATTTGGCCCCTGGAATTTGAGAAACAGCCCTTCGGATTGTCTAAATGGGACCATTATTTCTAGATATGCAAGTAGGGGACTCCTTACGTCTAAGGATTGTGAATCAATAGGGGTATCAGAGGCTGAGTCTACTGGTAGGACCGGCAAAACTATCTCTTGATTCAAGTTGTAGCTGGATGGTACTTTTGGTAAGAACCCTGGCATTGTTCTAAGGATAACACACTCAGGTAAGATCCTAAGATAAGGCTCTTTATAGGACAGAGCTTGCAACTCGCCAACCCTCCTTGCCGAGGTAATAGCTATCAAGAATAGGGTTTTATATGAGAGAAGCTTAGGGATTATACTATGAAGTGGCTAAAATGGGGCACAGCTGACGTGCTTCAAAACAATGGGAAACTCCCAAGAGGGCAGAGGATTGTGATAGTATGGTCTTAATTTCTGCACTGCTTTCAGGAATCTGGTTATCAGAGGATGGTTGGAGAACCTCCCGTCTGAATTGGTATTAATGGCTGTTAAATGCACTTTTAATGTATTGGGCTTGAGGCCTTTCTGGTATCCCTCTTGCAGAAACTAAAATACTGTGGACACTGTATTTGGTGACCTGTCATTGTCCTGACACCAATTTGAAAATATAAGCCATATTCGAGAGTATGTTTTCATCGTATTGGGTTTCCTGGAGGCTAATAGGGTATTTACTACTTCATCAGAGAAGCCCTTATTTTTTAGAGACTGTCGTTCAGTTTCCATGTCGTTAACTGTAACCTGTCTAAGGTGGGATGAAACCAACCCTCCTGTAGCAGGAGATCTGGACGTAATGTGAGTTTCCAGAATTTGCCGTTCGAGAGTTTCAACACGAGCGGAAACCATGCCCTTCTGGGCCAATGAGGAATGTACGCTATGGCCTTCACTTTCTCGTCCCTTATTTTCCTCAGCACCCGAGGAATGAGAGGGATGGGGGGGGGAAGACATATATGAAGGTCTTTTCCCAACTGAATGATAGGCTGTCTATAGCATATGGGTGATCCGACCTTTTGAGGGAGCAGAACTTCCTTAATTTGGCATCTTTTGCCATGACATCTCAAGATGGTTTGCCCATCTTCTTAGAGATTTGGAGAAAGATTTCTGGATTCAAGCTCCACTCCACTGGGTGAATCCGTTTCCTGCTCAGTCAATCCGCTTTCAGATTCCACACTCCTCGAATGTGGACTGCGGAGACTGATCTCAGATTGCATAATCTGACTGCATTCTTTCCTGAGAAAATTGCTTCTGGTGTCCCCCTGCTTGTTTATGTAAAAGACTGCGGAGAGATTGTCTGACTGAATTTGGACATCGTGTTGATGGAGTACAGTCTGAAAGTGTGACAGGGCTAGTTTGATCGCCCTGAGCTCTTTCATGTATGAGGAAAGGCAGCTGTCGTATTTGGACCATTTCTTTTGCAGCCATGATGTTCCCAAATGTGCACCCCAGGCTGAGCCTGAGGCATCCGTAGTGAGGAGTATCCGATGAACTGGTCTCAGAGATCTGCCTCCATCGAGATGGTAGGGTACCAGCCACCACTGGAAGTCCTGTTTCACATCCAGAGGCACTGATATTAAGGTGTCGAGTGACACTATTCTCTTGTCCCAGCTTTTTAGTATGTTGGATTGCAACATTCGGATGTGTGCCCTTGCCCAGGGTACCGCCTCGATAGCCGATGTTAAAAGGCCTAACACTCTCATGGCCTGACGGATGGAGCAGTCACTCAATGAAATTAGTGGTTGAACACTCTCACGGATAGAATATATCCGGTCGCTGGACAGCGTCAGTGACATTTCCTGTGTGTCTACCATGAAGCCTAAGTATTTCAACTTGGTGCATGGTGTTAGATGAGACTTCTGGAGGTTTATGATGAAACCGTGCGAGATTAGCATGTCTAGAGTGACTTTTAGGTGTTTTATAAGCATGTCTTCCGACGGGGCTCTCACCAGCCAATAGTCCAGGTATGAACATACGAAGATACCTTTCATGCGTAGTACTGCGTATAGTACCATCGCTACCTTCGTAAACACTCGGGGCGCTGATGTTATCCCAAAGGGCAGGTAGGTAAACTGAAGATGTAGGACTTGATGATGAACAAGAACTGCTACTCAAAGAAATTTCCTGTGTTTCTTAACCACAGGAATATGAAGATATGTATCTTGGATATCGATAGTGGCTAGAAAATCTCTGATTGTATAGATTCCATTTTGAACTTTTTCTTTACAAAGAACTGGTTCAGATATGTCAAATCTATCACTAACCGCCACTTGTATTCCTTTTTTGGAATGGCAAAGATAGGGGAGTACACTCCCTGACCCCGCTGATGATACAGGACTTCTTCTAATGCCCCTTTCTTTATGAAGTCCTGAATAAGACTGAGAACAATAGGATTTCTTCCCCTGTTTATACAGAATCTGTTCTTTGGAACGGTGTTTAGTTCCAGCGAGTAGCCATTCTGGATGGTGGATCTGACCCAGGCGTCTGTGGACGTTTTAGCCATAGGTGAACAAACTTTCCTAGACTTCCACCTACAGGACACTTCTCTCTCTTGGCGTCATTAGTTAGGAGTTCTTTGAAAGGGTGACTTCTTCCTGAAGTAGGGGTTACCCTCCTGCTTGCGTCTGCATCTACGCTGCCTGTCACCCCCACAAAAATATTTTTGACCCTTAGGGGACCTTTTGGAACGGTTTTGAAAAGTCTTCAATGGTGGCCTCTTTGGAGGGCGTGGGAAGGAAACCCCTTTTTCATCATTTATTCATTTAAGGATGTCTTCTAGCTGAGGGCCAAAGAGAGAAGAGGGATGAAATGGTAGGGAAGAGAAATGATTCTTGGATGGCACGTCCCCTGACCATTGCTTAATCCAAAGGTTTCTACGCGCCATATTAGAGAGAGCCAGGGATCTGGAAGAAAACTTAAAGACATCCAGCGGCTCATCACACAAAAACTCTGCAGCTGCTTTCATGAGAGGGATATTGTACAAGATCTTCTCGCTCAGTATGCCTTCCTCCAGATCTTGGGAGAGCTAACTAAGCCATATACAAAGGGCTCTGGCAACCGGAATGGAAGCTAAAGCCACTTTGCACGCCGCAACCGACGATGAGTAGGCTTTTTTTAATATAGAATCTGCTCTACGATCCATTGGATCTTTTAAGAGTGAGGACTCCTCTGAAGGAAACACAGATTTTTCTGACAATCCGGCGACAGCAAGATCAACTTTGGGCGGAACATCCCAGTTAGTACTGAACTTGGGATCTGTTTTGTAGGTGTGTTTAAACCTCGCCCTTTGATCGATACGTCTCTCCGGCTTATCCCAATCCTTCTGGACCCAGTCTGTAATAACAGGATCGGAGGGAAGGACTCTATTGACCGGAAAATAATAAAGTTGTTCCTTTTTGGGTTTATGAGACACATCTTTATCGGTGTCAACAGTCAGTTTGACTGCTTTCAGCAAGTGCGGGACCTTGTCTTTATCTAAAAGATAAATATTATCTGAAGGTTCCCCATCAGAGTCCTCCGTATCCAGATCATCCTCTGATATATCATATTTGGAAGGGGAATGCGGAGAGGGCGTCCGCTTTCTACCTTTAGATTTTTTTCGGAATAGCAACCGACTTAATCTACTGAAAGGTGTCTGTAAGCTGATCTTTAAACCAGGACAGAAACCCCACGGCTTCAGTATGGAAGGATTGTTCAGGAGGTCTACAAGATTAGCAGAAAGTCCCAATCCCCTGGCAACGGTTGCTAAACAACCTTTACACATATTGTGTTTGGATTTCCTTTTACGTTTCCCTTGAGATGCAGGACTTGCCATCTGGGAAAAAAGGCATGCAATTTACAATCTTATCTGTAAATGGCATCAAGGAAGCAAACCATTCTCACATTAACACAATGAAAGTTGGGTACCTTAATCTCCAGGGTCGAGCAGCTGAACCAGCGCCGTAGCTCCGGATTCGCGGTTCTTTCTTGAACCGCCGGGATCCCGCGAGACTTCCGTTCTCGCGCATGCGCAGACCGCAATGCATGCACTGGAATCCAGCGTACACCTTACCTTGGCGGCAGCCATCTTGGGACACCCGTCTGGAGGTGTATGGGATCCACATCTAGGAGCCGAGGGACAGGTAAAACCTGTATACCGCTCCACACTGGAAGCGTGGCTTCTCATTACCTCCAGGTAAGATTTTTAGAAGCCAGGCAGAGGGACCAAGGAAACCCCCAGGATACAGCCCCCCCATGTCCTCATGGGTCGCAGCTTAGGGACAGAGGAAACCCTCTGTATAAAGCATTTTGGTATAGGTGTCTTCAACTATCCCTGTTCGTAGAAGAGAAAAAATACACTTTCTGAAGGGCTTTGGGCTCTATTTAAGGTTACCTGGGACCTCCTAATTGTTTAATTGATTACTGCTGAGTAATACAGTGAAGGAAATAAGTATTTGATCCCTTGCTGATTTTGTAAGTTTGCCCACTGTCAAAGTCATGAACAGTCTAGAATTTTTAGACTAGGTTAATTTTACCAGTGAGAGATAGATTATATATATATATAAAAAAAAAAGAAAATCACATAGTCAAAATTCTATATATTTATTTGCATTGTGCACAGAGAAATAAGTATTTGATCCCCTGCCAACCATTAAGAGTTCAGCCTCCTCCAGACCAGTTACACGCTCCAGATCAACTTGGTGCCTGCATTAAAGACAGCTGTCTTAAATGGTCACCTGTATAAAAGACTCCTGTCCACAGACTCAATTAATCAGTCTGACTCTAACCTCTACAACATGGGCAAGACCAAAGAGCTTTCTAAGGATGTCAGGGACAAGATCATAGACCTGCACAAGGCTGGAATGGGCTACAAAACCATAAGTAAGATGCTGGGTGAGAAGGAGACAACTGTTGGCGCAATAGTAAGAAAATAGAAGACATACAAAATGACTGTCAATCGACATCGATCTGGGGCTCCATGCAAAATCTCACCTCATGGGGTATCCTTGATCCTGAGGAAGTTGAGAGCTCAGCCGAAAACTACACAGGGGGAACTTGTTAATGATCTCAAGGCAGCTGGGACCACAGTCACCAAGAAAACCATTGGTAACACATTACGCCGTAATGGATTAAAATCCTGCAGTGCCCGCAAGGTCCCCCTGCTCAAGAAGGCACATGTACAGGCCCATCTGAAGTTTGCAAATGAACATCTGGATGATTCTGAGAGTGATTGGAAGAAGGTGCTGTGGTCAGATGAGACTAAAATTGAGCTCTTTGCAATTAACTCAACTCGCCGTGTTTGGAGGAAGAGAAATGCTGCCTATGACCCAAAGAACACCGTCCCCACTGTCAAGCATGGAGGTGGAAACATTATGTTTTGGGGGTGTTTCTCTGCTAAGGGCACAGGACTACTTCACCGCATCAATGGGAGAATGGATGGAGCCATGTACCGTCAAATCCTGAGTGACAACCTCCTTCCCTCCACCAGGACATTAAAAATGGCTTGTGGCTGGGTCTTCCAGCACGACAATGACCCGAAACATTCAGCCAAGGCAACAAAGGAGTGGCTCAAAAAGAAGCACATTAAGGTCATGGAGTGGCCTAGCCAGTCTCCAGACCTTAATCCCATCGAAAACTTATGGAGGGAGCTGAAGATCCGAGTTGCCAATCGACAGCCTCGAAATCTTAATGATTTACAGATGATCTGCAAAGAGGAGTGGGCCAAAATTCCATCTAACATGTGTGCAAACCTCATCATCAACTACAAAAAACGTCTGACTGCTGTGCTTGCCAACAAGGGTTTTGCCAGGTCAGATGAAGTATCTTAACCCTTAAGTGTGCTGCCGTAGGACGATCAGGAAATTATTATAACACTTTATGAATATGTCACTTTGTTAATATTTATCTATGTATGTCTGTATTTTTCAATATGATCCCATTGAAGTTAGTTTTATATGAGGTTTTGTACTTTTTTCACTATCTTTTATACGAAATGTTCTTAATGAGATATGTAATTGTGAAATATATATATATTTGCTCACTTTATTCCACTGTTATGCTTGAGAAAGGCTCACACTGAGCTGAAACGTTGCATGTGAAATTAAACAGGATCACTATTTCACTTATTCGGTTGTGCTGCCTCATTCTCGATTTCTTTTAACTTAGAATTATGATGATGATGATGATGATGATGATGATGATCATGAAGCCTGCCTATATACAGATTATTTTGTTTTTAGCCATGACTTTTGATAATTAAGAGCTGATATAAGTTTATACATTCCTATTGATTTGTATATTTAGTACTCTATTCAGTATATATATATACTGTATATACACTGTATTTATGCCCAATAATCTATAGATTGGTTTACCATCTTACCTTTATTGTGAATTTCTCATATTTTTAACATGTTTTTATTGTGATTTTGTATTATCAATAATATTTTAAGGTTACCCAATAACTAGATTTACTGGATTACTTCCTATTTGTAGGGTTATCATCACCGAACATACAAAAATATTTTATAGATATTTTTCACAGTCTATGCGTACAATACAAAAGTACAGCCTTATTTACAAAAGCTGTGTCATTGCTAATTCAAGAATATATTTCTAAATATCTGGGGACCATGGGAGGGAGCCTAGACCCTTAGATGTTGGGCTGGAAGGTCATGAGCATTTTCAACAATTAAGTTGTTTTTTTTTTCTATTTATTAATATAACTATTTTTATAGCATCTGCAATAAAGGAGAGATGAGGACAATTTGTGTAGAAAATAATTGAATTTCTGTGGGAAATAATAATATTAGTTTATGTGGAGATAAGAGATATCCATGCACATATCCATCCATTATATGAGTCAGATTCTCAGCAGCTTTCTATAAATTAGAAATAACTAATGAAGGGGTAAAGGGTTTGTAATTAGGTGACATCATTTCATCAGTAATTGTTTTGTCAATATCTCTCTTTTTTACCATTATCTGTGCAGTGATGATTTGAAGGCACTGTCACGCTGTTCAGGAAAATTATAGATTTATTGTTTTTGCAAACTCTTCAATCTACCCATATAATTTATTCCTTACTTTGCAGAAGTGAAAATGACAGTGACTTGAACAACGGTTACTAAAAGTGCATCTGGGAAAACTAATATTAGCTGTTGTTATGGGTGCACACATATTATCAGCTGTATTTTTAAGACCTGCACATTATACATATGAATAATGGGGCAGATTTACTAATCAAAATGCGCCAGACGTCTACGTAAGTCTAATTGAGCCAGAATTATGTCACACACAGCATGCGCCACATTTTAAAAAACATGTTTTCTATACTTTTTGCTACTCACTTGACAAGAGGATTGGCTTACAGCAAAGGGGCGTGGCTTAAGATGCACCAAAATATTGGCTCAAAAAGTGGTCTAAAGTAAGCAACCCAAGAGGTGGTATAAAGTTAGACAGAAGTGTCCAAAATGAGCCAAATTTATAACCCAGAATGAGCAACTGTGATAAATTTGGTGCATCTAGTCTAATTCTAAGCTGTCTAGATTTTAAAAAAATATAAGTAAATCTTCCCCATGAATAGAAAGTAATAAATACATTTCTTGTATCTCATTTTTGTGCACCTTTCCCAAAGCTAACATCTGAGAGATTTTCGAACAGAGATTTAAAGGAAAAGTTTGCCTTTAAACATCTTCTGCACATATCTGCACAGTGATTCACTGGTTAGCACTGTAACCTTGCAGCAGGGTCCTGGGCAACGTTTGCATGGTGCTTGTATGCTCCCCTCATGTTTCCTCCAGGTTCTCTGATTTCTCCCCACACTCCAGAAAAACATACTGATAAATTGGCTTCTTTTGAAATTGGCCCTAGTGTGTGTCTGAGAAAGGGAATTTTAGATTGTGAGTGCCATTGGGGACAATAACTGATCTGAATGGTGATCATTTCTCTACAGCCCTGCAGAACATATTTTGTCACTGAGGCATGTCAGTAGAAGTCATCGGTGGGGGTCTATACCCACCAACCACTAGATTTAGAAGAAAGGGCATTGCATGCATTCCCTTTGTAGTGAATGAGAGATTCTTATGACAGACGTGGAGATCTTAGGATCTCTATGCCAGAAGACAAAGGGTTTCTGTTAAGGATCTGCCAGGCACAGCTTCTGTATCCACGCCCATAGGTAATCAGTCTGCACCTGCTTCTATGTCTGTGAGACTGACTCCATCTTCCACCACTCAGGATGGCAGGCTTAGGAGTGGGAGAGCCTATCACAGCCTGGCCAGACGGAGCTAGCTCCCGCCCTCTGTCTATTTATACCTGCCTTTCCTGTTCCTCCTTGCTTGTGATTTCTTCTCTGTTGGTTTCCTGACCCTGCTGCAGCTTCTTGAACTGCTTGTCCCTGCTTCGTATTGACCCTGGCTTACTGACTACTCTTCTGCTCTGCGTTTGGTACCTCGTACACTCCTGGTTTGACTCGGCTTGTTCACTACTCTCCTGCTCTGCGTTTGGCACCTCGTACTCTCCTGGTTTGACTCGGCTCGTTTACTACTCTTGTTGCTCACGGTGTTGCCTTAGGCAACTGCCCCGTTTCCCTTTGTTCTGTGTTTCCTTGTCTGGTTGTCTGTTGTGCACTTACTGAGTGTAGGGACCGTCGCCCAGTTGTACCCCGTCGCCTAGGGCGGGTCGTTGCAAGTAGGCAGGGACTGACTGGCGGGTAGATTAGGGCTCACTTGTCTGTTTCCCTATCCCTGTCATTACAGTTTCATTACTGATAGTAGTGCCACAGACCTGTAACTGACCTCTCCACGATCTAGTGACGATTTCCCAGCCTTCCGCGAGTGCATAAGATCCAGGACAATCCTGACACTTTTGGTGGCCTTCTCTAGCCCAACACGTTAAATGTTAACTGCCCATTGTAGCGTCCATGGCCGCGGGCCGTCGGGTTTACTCACCTCCCGACGCCCGCAGCCATGGATCCGTGAGCGCTGGTCCCCTTCTCCTTCCTAGGAGACGCCAGCGCTCACTTTCGCTCTATTCCCCTTTGTCCCGTAGGGTGCACGCGCACGCTCGTGCCCGGCCTTAAAGGGCCAGCGCGCGCAAATAGGTAGTCGTCATCATCATCAACTGCCATGATTTCCTTGTCTATGAAGGCCCCAGGCCTTCTAATCCTGGCCTGAGCGTTGTTAGTCTTTCCCAGTCTGTCTCGCAAATGGTCCCTTAGTGTTTCCCCGTTCCAGTTGTTACCCGTGCCCTGTTACCCGTTCCCGTGTTCCGTATTGTCCTTCTTCCTGTGCCTACCAGTGTTGGAGTTGTGTCTACTGCACCTGCTGTCGTTTGCCACGTCCAGTGTCTTCTGACCCGTCCAGTGTCTTCTGCCACGTCCAGTGTCTTCTGCCACGTCCACTGAATTCTGCCACGTCCAGTGTCTTCTGCTACAGTGGATACTGCCCGCCACGTCTGGCGCTACCTGCCGCACTGGCCTCCATCCATGCTAAAGCCACAGCCACTGTCTGGACTAGTTCAGGTACCCAAGCATTGCTATCTGCTATTGACTTTCGTATAGACTGTGACCTGGTCAGCTGCCTCCCCACTACGACGGAGCGGCCTAGTGGGTCCACATACCCTGTGTCCGTGATGGTACGCTCAGGCCATGGAACCCGCTGGCCAGACCAAGACCACAGTCCAGAAGATACAGACAGAAATGCATGACCTACTCACACGTCAGGATCAACTCCTTGAGGCTGTGAATTCTATCCTGGTCCGCCTGGATCTATTCACTGTTCCACCCCCCGGTTCTTCCTCCTGAGGCTGTTGCTGTGCCACTGCCCGTTGCTCCTCCTGTTTGTTCCGGATCCACAGTTCCTCTGCCTCCTCCTCCTCACTACGACGGTGATCCCAGAGCATGTAGAGGATTTATTAATCAATGCACAGTTCATTTTTGGCTGCGGCCTCATCTCTGCCCCTCCGAGGAGGCCAAAGTGGTGTTTATTATCTCCCTCCTCACTGGCAAGGCCCTCGCATGGGCGTACCCAATCTTGGAGCAACATGGACCTGTATCCTCGGACCTAGCCTTGTTCCTGCAGTCCTTTTGTGCCGTGTTCGAGGAGCTGGGTCGAACATCCTCTGCCGCAGCCACTCTGTTGACCCTCAAGCAAGAGGGCTCCACAGTAGGGGAGTATGCTATCTCCTTCCATACCCTAGCAGCCGAGCTGGCATAGAACAATGAGGCACTGGTGGCAACCTTCTGGCAGGGACTGTCCTCTCACATCAAGGACGAACTGGCGGCCCGCGACCTTGCTTCTTCCTTGGATGCCCTCATCCTGTTAGCCACTCGGGTTGACATGAGAATCCGGGAGCGCACTCAAGAGGTTTGACAGGAGAGCCGGGTCCACAGACCAGCACCCTTGGTCCAGAGACCACTATTGTCTTCCCCTAGTGCGCTACCTGAAGAACCCATGCAGGTGGACAGAGTCCAGTTATCTGAACAGGAGAAGCAGCGCAGACGCTCCTCTGGACTATGTATGTATTGTGGTCTTAAGGGTCATTTTGTGCGCCAATGCCCACAGAAACCGGGAAACTCCAGCACCTAGGGTTGGTTGGAGAGGCAACTCAAGGTGGAACGTCTCCAAACGTTAAAACCTCTTCCAGATTATCGATTCCTGTGGCCATCGTCTCTGGAGAAAAGTCACATCCTTCCTCCGCCTATCTTGACTCTGGAGCGGCTGCTAATTTTATCCAGCAGGACCTAGTGGATCGTTTACGCCTACCCACAGTCCGTCTGGAGAGACCCCTGGCTGTTGCCTCTGTGAATGGTCTACCTTTGCCCGATCCGATTATGCTCATCACGGAGCCATTGACACTACAGGTCGGAGCTCTTCACTCTGAACAGATCACCTTCCTGGTATTACCTATGGCTATCAATCCTATCCTGCTGGGTCTGCCATGGCTCCGCCTACACGCCCCGGTCTTTGACTGGAATTCCGGAGAAATTTTTCAATGGGGTTCCAGATGCCATAGCTGTTGCCTGTCACAAGTCCGTCCTGTTATGCCCCCTCTGCCTCAATCACTCTCCACTCTACCATCTCAGTATTCCAGTTTTGTGGATGTCTTCTGCAAACGAGAGGCTGAGACGTTGCCTCCACATCGGAGTTATGACTGTCCCATTGAACTGGTTCCTAATGCTTCTCTTCCCCATGGATGAGTATATCGTCTCTCCTTGCCAGAGACTTTATCTATGTCAGCCTATATCAAGGAGAACTTGGAGAGGGGTTTTATTCAAAAATCTTCCTCCCCGGCTGGGGCAGGCTTCTTCTTCGGTAAAAAAGAGATGGATCTCTTCGACCCTGCATTGACTACCGTGGTCTCAACCAGATCACGGTCAAGAACAAATACCCGTTGCCACTTATATCCGAGCTGTTTGATCGCATATGAGGAGCCAAAATTTTTTCCAAACTAGATCTGCGGGGGGCTTATAATCTAATCCGGATTCGCCGGGGTGACGAATGGAAGACGGAATTTAACACCCGCGATGGGCACTACGAATACTTAGTGATGCCCTTCGGACTGTGTAATGCTCCCGCAGTATTTCAGGAATTCGTAAATTATATTTTCCGAGATCTCCTCTATGTCTGTGTTGTTGTTTATCTCGATGATATTTTGATTTTCTCCCCAGATCCGATGACCCATCGGAGGCATGTCGGTCAAGTTCTTCTGCGACTAAGAGAGAATCGCTTATATGCCAAGTTGGAGAAGTGCGTCTTTGAAAATAAGTCTTTGCCCTTCCTGGGCTACGTCATCTCGGATCAAGGTCTTAAGATGGACCCTGAGAAACTAAAGTCTGTCCTGGAATGGCCACGTCCTCAAGGCCTAAGAGCCATGCAACGGTTCCTGGGATTCACTCATTTCTACCAGCAGTTTATTCCAAACTTTTCATCTCTGACGGCTCCCATCTCTACCCTTACCAAGAAGGGTGTGAACGCCAAGGTGTGGACTCCCGAGGCAGAGTCCGCATTCATTAGCCTCAAGAAAGCATTCACTTCAGCTTCGATTCTCCATCACCCTGACGTATCTTGGCAGTTCTCACTGGAAGTGAACGCTTCCTCTGTTGGTGCAGGTGCACTTCTGTTCCAGAGGAGCTCCAAAGGAAAGGCAGTAGTATGTGGCTACTACTCAAGATTATTTTCTTCTGCTGAGTGCAATTACTCAGGAGCTACTGGCCATCAAATTGGCTCTGAAGGAGTGGAGACATCTTCTAGAAGGCGCAGCTCACCCCATCTTGATCTACACTGACCACAAGAACCTTACCTACCTTCAGTCCGCTCAAAGACTGAATCCTCGTCAAGCCAGGTGGTCGCTGTTCTTCACCCGTTTCTAGTTTCTGCTCCACTACCGTCCCGCTGACAAGAATGTGAGGGCTGATGCCCTGTCCAGATCGTTTGAATCGGAGGACACGGTGGAGTCCCTTTAGATTATCATAGACCCGTCCTGCGTTGTCACCGCTAATCCGCTGCAGATTAGAGACATCCCTCTGGGGAGAACTTTTGTTCGGTTGGCAGACAGGAGACGAATTCTCCACTGGGGACACAGTTCTAAACTGGCAGGGCACGCTAAAACCCAAGACCTGATTGCTCGTCACTTCTGGTGGCCCACGCTACCTAAAGATGTTCTCGACTTTGTCTCTTCTTGCACGGTGTGTGCCTCTAACAAAGTTTCTCACTCCAAGCCTGCCGGCCTGCTTCAATCTCTGCCTGTACCCAATGCCCCTTGGAAACACATTGCAATGGATTTCGTCACAGACCTTCCTCTCTCAGCAGGATGCAACACCATCTGGGTGGTGGTGGACCGGTTATCTAAGATGGCACAATTTATCCCGCTGACCGGCCTACCTTCTGCTCCCCGACTGGCGAGTATCTTCATTCAACACATCTTTCACTTGCATGGCTTGCCTCTTCACATTGTGTCCGACCGGGGGTTTCAGTTTACCTCTAAGTTCTGGAGAGCCCTCTGTAAACTCCTGGATGTGAGTTTGGACATTTCCTCAGCCTATCACCCCCAGTCCAATGGGCAAGTTGAAAGGATCAACCAGATCATGGAGAATTATCTCCACCACTTCATCTCTTCACAGCATGATAACTGGGTACAGCTTCTTCCATGGGCCGAGTTTTCATACAACAACCACACAAGTGAGTACACCACTTCCACTCCGTTTCACATTGTATACATTCAACATCCTAGAGTCCCTCTTCCTGTGTCAACTTCATCTCAGGTACCCGCTGCTAACTCTGCATATTCGCTTGAGGGTGCATATCGGAACATTCGCTTGAGGGTGCCTTCATACAAGTTTGCTCCCAGGTTCCTTAGTCCTTTTGAGATCCTGCAACAAATCAACCCTGTCTCCTATAAGCTGCGGCTGCCTCCTACCCGTCAGAATCCCCAACTCCTTTCATGTGTCCCTCCTGAAACTAGTGGTCCTGAACCGCTACAGCAAGACTTCTAGTTCCACAGTTGCTCCCAGCAGTCCTTCTGATGTATTCGAGGTAAAAGAGATCCTGGTGTAAAGGATCTGCAAGGCACAGCTTCGGGGTTAACTTCCATAGGTAATCAGTCTTCACCTGAGTCTATCTCTCTGAGACTGACTCCAGCTTCCACCACTCAGGCTGGCAGGCTTAGGAGTGGGAGAGCCTATCGCAGCCTGGCCAGACTCAGCTAGCTCCCGCCCTCTGTCTATTTATACCTGCCTTTCCTGTTCCTCTTTGCTTGTGATTCTTTCCGTGTGGTTTCCTGGCCCAGCTACAGCTCCTAACTATTTGATCCTGCTCTATACTGACCCAGGCTTTCTGACTACTCTTCTGCTCTGCGTTCGGTACCTCGTGCTCTCCTGGTTTGACTCGGCTCGTTCACCACTCTGTTGCTCACGGTGTTGCCGTGGGCAACTGCCCCTTTCCCTTTGCTTTATATTCCCTTGTATGTTTGTCTCGTGCACTTACTGAGCGTAGGGACCGCCGCCCAGTTGTACCCTGTCGCCTAGGGCGGGTCGTTGCAAGTAGGCAGGGACAGAGTGGCGGTTAGATTAGGGCTCACTTGTCCGTTTCCCTACCCCTATCATTACATAATCACAAGCCCATATACCTAGTCTACCCTGGTCCCTGACACTACTATGGACCCCCTTGAGACCCTGGCTCAGCAAATGCAGGGTCTCTCCCTACAGGTCCAGGCCCTGGCTCAGAAGGTCAACCAGCCTGATGCTACCTTGGGAGTTCCCCTCACCTCAACTCCTGAACCCCACCTCAAGTTGCCCGACCGGTTCTCAGGGGACCGGAGGGCTTTTCTCTCCTTTCAGGAGAGTTGCAGGCTTTACTTTCGCTTAAAGCCCCACTCCTCAGGTTCTGAGAGCCAGCGAGTGGGTATAATTATGTCCCGGCTCCAGGACGGGCCCCAAGAATGGGCCTTCTCCTTGGCTCCTGACGCCCCTGAACTTTCCTCCGTTGATCTTTTCTTTTCTGCTCTCGGACTCATTGATGACGAGACTGACAAGACTGCCTTTGCCGAGAGTCAGCTGGTGAACTTACGTCAGGGTAAGAGACCTGTTGAGGAGTATTGTTCTGACTTTAGGAAGTGGTGCGTAGCTTCTCGGTGGAATGACCCTGCCTTAAGGTGCCAGTTTAGGTTGGGTCTGTCGAATGCCCTGAAAGACCTGCTAGTTAGCTATCCCTCTTCTGACTCCCTAGACCAGGTTATGGCTTTAGCGGTACGACTTGACCGACGTCTCAGGGAACGACAACGCGAACGTTTATGTGTTTTCTCCTCCGACTCCCCCATGATGCCTCCCGAGGTTCCGTTGCTTCGTTCTTCCCCGGAAGACTCAGAGGTACCTATGCAACTCGGGGCCTTCGTGTCCCCCCAACAACGTAGAGATTTCCGCAGGAAGAATGGTCTCTGCTTCTACTGTGGGGATGACACGCATCAAGCGTAAGAATGCAGCCGGAGAACTTCCGCGCCTAAGTGATCATCGGGGAGGTCACTTGGGCGCACAGGTATTTCCCGTAAATATGAAACGTAATAAGATCTTGCTTCCCTTTCAGGTCTCTTTTGGTGGTAGGTCTGCTACCGGCAGTGCCTTCGTGGATTCAGGGTCCTCTGCTAATATCATGTCTGTGGAATTTGCTATGTCTCTTGCTATGCCTTTGATTGATTTGCCTAAACCTGTCCCGATAGTGGGTATCAACTCCACTCCTCTTGCTAATGGTTATTTTACACAGCATACCCCTGTTTTTGAACTCCTTGTTGGCTCCATGCATTTGGAGCAGTGCTCTGTACTGTTGATGCAGGGATTATCGTCCGATTTGGTTTTAGGCCTTCCCTGGTTGCAGTTTCATAATCCCACTTTTGACTGTAATACTGGGGAGCTTACCAAATGGGGTAATGAATGTTTGACGTCATGTTTTTCTGTTAATTCTATTTCTCCCCCTGAGGAGGTGAACACGCTACCTGAGTTTGTTCGGGACTTCGCTGATGTTTTCTCTAAGGAGGCCTCCGAAGTGTTACCTCCTCATAGAGAATACGATTGCGCTATCGAATTGGTACCAGGAGCTAAGCTTCCTAAGGGTAGGATATTTAATCTTTCTTAACCCGAACGTGAGAGTATATCCAGGAATGCCTGGCCAAGGGTTACATTCGCCCATCTACTTCTCCGGTAGGTGCTGGCTTCTTCTTCGTAGGGAAGAAGGATGGTGGTCTTAGGCCATGCATTGACTATCGTAACCTGAATAAGGTCACTGTAAGGAACCAGTATCCCCTTCCTTTGATTCCTGATCTCTTTAATCAGGTTGAGGGGGCCCAATGGTTCTCTAAGTTTGATCTACGGGGGGCGTATAACCTTATCCGCATCAAAGAGGGGGATGAGTGGAAGACTGCGTTTAACACGCCCGAAGGTCATTTCGAATACCTCGTCATGCCCTTTGGGTTGTGTAATGCGCCGGCGGTCTTCCAGAATTTCATAAATGAGATTTTGAGAGATTACCTGGGGATATTTCTTGTAGTGTACCTTGATGACATACTGGTGTTTTCCAAGGACTGGCCCTCCCACATTGAGCATGTCAGGAAGGTGCTCCAGGTCCTTCGGGAAAACAAACTGTTTGCAAAAACTGAAAAATGTGTGTTTGGGGTACAGGAGATACCATTTTTGGGTCAAATCCTCACTCCTCATGAATTCCGCATGGACCCCGCCAAGGTTCAGGCTGTGGCGGAATGGGTCCAACCTGCCTCCCTGAAGGCGTTACAGTGTTTTTTGGGGTTCGCTAATTATTACAGGAGATTCATTGCTAACTTCTCGGTCATCGCTAAGCCTCTTACGGACCTCACTCGCAAAGGTGCTGATCTCCTCCACTGGTCTCCAGAGGCTGTCCAGGCTTTTGAGATCCTTAAGAAGTGCTTTATCTCGGCCCCCGGTGCTGGTTCAGCCCAACCAAATGGAGACATTTATCGTGGAAGTTGACGCATCCGAGGTGGGAGTGGGGGCTGTCTTGTCCCAGGGTACCAGGTCCCTCCCCCATCTCCGCCCCTGTGCCTACTTCTCCAGGAAGTTTTCGCCCACTGAGAGTAACTATGATATTGGCAACCGCGAACTCTTAGCCATTAAATGGGCATTTGAAGAGTGGCGCCACTTCCTGGAGGGGGCTAGGCACCAGGTAACGGTCCTTACCGACCACAAGAATCTGGTTTTCCTAGAATCTGCCCGGAGGCTAAACCCGAGACAAGCTCGATGGGCGCTATTTTTTACCAGATTCAACTTTTTGGTTACCTATAGGGCTGGGTCTAAAAATATTAAGGCCGATGCACTGTCGCGTAGCTTCATGGCCAGCCCCCCTTCGGAGGAAGATCCTGCTTGTATTCTGCCTCACGGTATAATCATTTCTTCTATTGATTCTGATTTAGTCTCTGAAATTGCAGCTGATCAAGGTTCAGCTCCCGGGAACCTTCCTGAGGACAAGCTGTTTGTTCCCCTGCAATACCGGCTAAGGGTACTTAGGGAAAATCATGACTCCGCACTATCTGGTCATCCAGGCATCCTGGGTACCAAACACCTCATTGCCAGAAACTATTGGTGGCCTGGGTTGCCTAAAGACGTTAAGGCCTACGTCGCCGCTTGTGAGGTTTGTGCTAGGTCCAAGACTCCCAGGTCCCGACCAGCGGGCTTACTACGTTCGTTGCCCATTCCCCAGAGACCTTGGACACATATCTCCATGGATTTTATCACAGATTTGCCTCCATCCCAAGGCAAGTCGGTGGTGTGGGTGGTAGTAGACCGCTTCAGTAAGATGTGCCACTTTGTGCCCCTCAAGAAACTACCCAACGCCAAGACGTTAGCTACCTTGTTTGTCAAACACATCCTGCGTCTCCATGGGGTCCCTGTCAATATTGTTTCGGACAGAGGGGTACAATTTGTTTCTTTGTTTTGGAGAGCCTTCTGTAAGAAGTTGGAGATTGATCTGTCCTTCTCCTCTGCTTTCCATCCTGAAACCAATGGCCAAACTGAGAGTACTAATCAATCTCTAGAACAATATTTAAGGTGTTTTATCTCTGACTGTCAATATGATTGGGTCTCATTCATTCCCCTCGCTGAATTTTCCCTTAATATCCGGGTCAGTAACTCGTCAGGGGTCTCCCCCTTTTTCTGTAATTTTGGGTTTAATCCACGGTTCTCCTCCGTTTCACCTGGTAGTTCCAACAATCCCGAGGTAGAGGTCGTTCATCGGGAACTGTGCACAGTCTGGGCCCAGGTTCAGAAGAACCTAGAGGCGCCCCAGAGCGTACAAAAAACTCAGGCTGATAGAAAACGTTCTGCTAACCCCTTGTTTATGGTTGGGGATCTGGTGTGGTTATCGTCTAGGAACTTGCGTCTTAAGGTCCCGTCCAAGAAGTTTGCTCCCCGGTTTATTGGGCCGTATAAGGTCATTGAAGTCCTCAATCCTGTCTATTGGTCAGGAAGTTCCACCTTCGTTTCCCCAGTAAACCAGGTCCACTTAGAAAAGGTCCGGTGGCCCCTCATAAAAGGGGGGGTACTGTAAAGGATCTGCCAGGCACAGCTTCGGGGTTAACTTCCATAGGTAATCAGTCTTCACCTGAGTCTATCTCTCTGAGACTGACTCCAGCTTCCACCACTTAGGCTGGCAGGCTTAGGAGTGGGAGAGCCTATTGCAGCCTGGCCAGACTCAGCTAGCTCCCGCCCTCTGTCTATTTATACCTGCCTTTCCTGTTCCTCCTTGCTTGTGATTCTTTCCGTGTGGTTTCCTGGCCCAGCTACAGCTCCTAACTATTTCATCCTGCTCCATACTGACCCAGGCTTTCTGACTACTCTTCTGCTCTGCATTTGGTACCTCGTGCTCTCCTGGTTTGACTTGGCTCGTTCACCACTCTGTTGCTCACGGTGTTGCCGTGGGCAACTGCCCCTTTCCCTTTGCTTTATATTCCCTTGTATGTTTGTCTCGTGCACTTACTGAGCGTAGGGACCGCTGCCCAGTTGTACCCCGTCGCCTAGGGCGGGTCGTTGCAAGTAGGCAGGGACAGAGTGGCGGGTAGATTAGGGCTCACTTGTCCGTTTCCCTACCCCTATCATTACACCTGGACTGCAAAAGGGTAGGAGGAAGGACTTTCTATTTGGTGGACTGGAGAGGGTTTGGTCCTGAGAAGCGGTCCTGGGAGCCAGAAGAGAACCTTAGTGCTCCTGCTCTTATTAAAAAATTCCTCTCTCGCTCTGGCCCCAAGAAGAGGGGGCGTAAGAGGGGAGATACTGTAGTGTCCATGGCCGCGGGCCGTCGGGTTTACTCACCTCCCGACGCCCGCAGCCATGGATCCGTGAGCGCTGGTCCCCTTCTCCTTCCTAGGAGACGCCAGCGCTCACTTTCGCTCTATTCCCCTTTGTCCCGTAGGGTGCACGCGCACGCTCGTGCCCGGCCTTAAAGGGCCAGCGCGCGCAAATAGGTAGTCGTCATCATCATCAACTGCCATGATTTCCTTGTCTATGAAGGCCCCAGGCCTTCTAATCCTGGCCTGAGCGTTGTTAGTCTTTCTCAGTCTGTCTCGCAAATGGTCCCTTAGTGTTTCCCCGTTCCAGTTGTTACCCGTGCCCTGTTACCCGTTCCCGTGTTCCATATTGTTCTTGTTCCTGTGCCTACCAGTGTTGGAGTCGTGTCTACTGCACCTGCTGTCGTTTGCCACGTCCAGTGTCTTATGCCACGTCCAGTGTCTTCTGCCACGTCCAGTGTCTTCTGCCACGTCCAGTGTCTTCTGCCACGTCCAGTGAATTCTGCCACGTCCAGTGTCTTCTGCTACATCGGATACTGCCCGCCACGTCTGGTGCCAACCTGCCGCACCAGCCTCCATCCGTGCTGAAGCCACAGCCACCGTCTGGACTAGTTCAGGTACCCAAGCATTGCTATCTGCTATTGACTTTCATATATTATTCTTGTTCCTGTGCCTACCAGTGTTGGAGTCGTGTCTACTGCACCTGCTGTCGTTTGCCACGTCCAGTGTCTTATGCCACGTCCAGTGTCTTCTGCCACGTCCAGTGTCTTCTGCCACGTCCAGTGTCTTCTGCCACGTCCAGTGAATTCTGCCACGTCCAGTGTCTTCTGCTACATCGGATACTGCCCGCCACGTCTGGCGCCAACCTGCCGCACCGGCCTCCATCCGTGCTGAAGCCACAGCCACCGTCTGGACTAGTTCAGGTACCCAAGCATTGCTATCTGCTATTGACTTTCATATAGACTGTGACCTGGTCAGCTGCCTCCCCGCTACGGCGGAGCGGCCTAGTGGGTCCACATACCCTGTGTCTGTGATACCCATATAGTGATGCAAGGGATACGCAAGTGGTATGCTGACTAGCAATCCTACGTGACGACAACCATGTGACAGATTCTAAGCAGTTAGAAATCTTGCCATCATTTTTAAACTTGAGCAGTACACTAGAATGGCGTGCTCTCCTATAGTGATTACATTGCGGACATTCCCTGCTCCTCTCTACTTACATTACACAGTTTGCTTTCACAGTTTTTATTTTATCTCCGCTGTTCTGCTTGGTCATCCTGTCGATGTTAGTCTTCAGCTTTACTATTGGTTCTGGTATGTTGATTTCCTGTCTGTTTTATATACACCATGCTGCAATATGAGAGAGTATACCTTATCATGTCCCTTAGCTTTGGTAACCTTTTGAAAATATGGAGTAGAGATGCCTATTATCTGTGCAGTCTTTGATGCAATCTAATCTATAATATTTACTATTACCTCTATATCTCCCTCCTAAAGGGTTATTATTTTGCCTATAGAATACAAAGTCATATCTAAGTGTTTGATCTTGAATGTATAAATATGATTTTTTTTGACACTTATACAGATGCAATGAGAATATATAAATTTAATTCTGATAGTTACTTTGTCACATTTTCAGATAGTCTGACGAATGTCTAATTGACTGAAAAACTTATATGCACCTTTTATCTGATTAACCAATGCAAGAGCTGTATGAAAAATGACAAAATAAATTTCAAGCACATATAAAGAAATGTGCAGTGTATTACGTCATATATTGAACAATACTGTAGTTACACATACAGGCTCCCGCTGACTTTTGTCTTTTAGAGGGCCAACATGCGCCAATTCATTCTCTGTCCAGCCAATGCCTAGACGGCACAGGCTTCTTATGGACCCTTCCCCCCATCTCCTGTGCCTTAGCAATTTGGTCCTCTTAGTCCACCAGTAGCTGCATAGGTGTTCTTCCATTCTTATGCTTGGTATTTGACCCATCTTGACCTTTGACTATCTCTATCTGTGTGCTGCCTGTCCTGACTTACCGCCTGTCTACCGATGTGTCAGAGAGCTGCCAGCCCTGTCCTTGGCCCATCTGACTATACCTTCTGCAAGCTGAATCTGTCACGTGTCTTGGTGTTTTATGCCCTGCTTCATCAGCTGTTGATATTGGAGACTTTGCCTGGCGTAGCGACCTGGGTATTCCCTGCAGTGTAGTCCAGATCCCTGTATAGGGCTCACAGGGGTAATACCGGGAATTCCTTAGACCGCTCATGGATTTGGCCCAAATACAAGGAAACTCAGTGGGTCCACATCCGCTCCAGCAGGTACATGAAAATACAGTTATAAGTTATGATGCTGTTACTATTTAGCGGTGGCTAAAGCAAACCCAAACATATTTGCATACTGCCTAACAAACAGCATGACAACAAAATGATTCTTTAATACCCTTTTTAATTAAATATGTACAATTCAGTTTTCAAGTAAAGCAAAATGAAATTAAGAAAATATACCTTTAAATCAAGAATTCCAAAAAGAGGAAATTAAATTTGCTCTTGGATCAATAATTTCACTATACTGTAGCTCAGATAATAAAAAGCGAATATTCTTTCCCCATAAAGATTAATGTTTGCATCTGAAGCATATTGTTTTGTGAGCAGACGACAATGCTGTCACAGCACAAAGCAATCATCCAGTAACTGCAGCAATCTATATAGTTCATTTTTAAAGAGCGGCTCCATATTTATTGAAGTAAAAAGTAAAATTTCACAGATAACAAGAAAAGATTTTAGCTCTAAAAGATTTTAGAATACTGTATTGGAACAGTGTAAAAAATAATTAAAAAAAACCCACACAAAACAGGGATTTTAATTTAAGATAAATTATTCAATAATTAAATTACTTTTTTTTAATCATGTAAACATGAAAATGACAGTTCCACTCGAGACCCCCCTCTATTATTCAGTGCAGCGAGCCGCTAACAGAGTGTCTCTTGCTCTATTACAGGGTCGGCCATTTATTTGAATGGATGGTATGTAATATACCATTTTCTTTGCATCGGCTGAAATATGTTGCCAGCCACAACGATCAGCTGGTATCGCAGTGGGTTTCAGAAGGTGGACCTGCAGCCGCTAGATTATTGCTTGATTAATTTCATTGAGTTCTATTCTACATTCAGATTTTTTCCTCCTGGTTTGTCTTGATTACTTTTTGCTCCTTAGAAATTAACTTATTGTCTGGTTTCAATAAGTGAAATTTCCTAAGTTTGTACGGGTTTGCATTTTGTTCCAGCATTGTTTAGAACCTCTTTAAATTACTCCACACTAAAGGGCCTTTTACACC
Source organism: Rhinoderma darwinii (assembly GCF_050947455.1). Taxonomy (NCBI): domain Eukaryota; kingdom Metazoa; phylum Chordata; class Amphibia; order Anura; family Rhinodermatidae; genus Rhinoderma; species Rhinoderma darwinii. The sequence continues at coordinate 347,757,845 of NC_134687.1, forward strand.
AGCAAACAATCGGCCGGTGCAGCGAACGCCGATCAACAAGACATCGTTGATCGGTGCTCGTATGCTCCTGTCACACGGAGCTATGGATGGGGACGAGCGGTCGTTACTTCGATCGCTCATCCCCATACATTATCATCATGTCGGCAGCGCATCTCCCTGTTTACACAGGGAGACGCGCTGCCGACAACAATAATATTTCACTTTTTTAAAACTGTACGATCAGAAGATGATCGAGCGTTTGCTTGTTCATCTGCTGATCGCTGCCCTGTTTACACAGGGCATTTATCGGCAACGAGCGTTATACGAATGCTCGTCTGCACAATAATCGCCCAGTGTAAAGCTCCCTTTAAAGGGCAAGCCATAAAACTAGAATCTAGATGATAAACATAGAGTGACCCAGTCAGGTCTATTCTTTGTGCAGGATCTCATATAATACTGGCTCCCTGTAGGACCTGCCTTCTACTAGTGGTATACAAGTTCCTAAAAGGTATTTGTATAAAAATATGGAGGTAAGCTTTCTGTATTTCTCAAAATCTTAGTGATAAGTTTTCTTTTAAGAAACAAATCAATCAAAAATGTATTTATAGATTTGGGTCTCAATCTGCGACTAATGCTACAAGTTCAAACTTCTTAGGCCTCATGCCCATTTCAGTTATTTTCTTCAGGGTGCTATTCTTTTTTTTAACGCATAGCACTCTGACCCATTCATTTCTATGGGGCCATGCACACTTCAGGTCCTATTCCTGTCCATTGACATCCATGTGTTCTGCGGATCCGTGATTTGCGGCCATATAAATGGCCACTGATGTGTGCTTGAGGTCTTACACTCAGACAAGGAGCTCCAACACTCTATTCAATCTGTGTGAAGGGAATTTGGTGTCATAAAATCGTGTCTAGAGAGGTTGTTCATTGTTTATCTCAAGAAATTGCAATTAACCCTTTCACGACCAAGGACGAAAATGAACGTCATGGTCGGCTGCTAGTTCCCGCACCATGACGTTCATTTTCGTCCGCATTTCAAACTGTCACTCTGTGCTGACAGCTGTCCTAGACAGCTGAGACATCAGTCTCGCCGGACAGCTTTCGGCAGTTAACCCCTTAAGTGCGGCGACGGATTACCGTCGCCGCATTTAAGTGGTTTGAAGCATATCGGCAGCCCCCACGAAGTGATCGTGGGGGCTACCGATGCTTGTCACGGCAATCGGAGGTCAGATAATGACCTCCGGGTTGCCATGTACGGCCGTTCCTCCTCTGCTTCCTGTCAGTGTGACAGTCACGTCACAATGACAGTTAGAGTACATTACACTACGTGTGTAGTGTAATGTACTCTAGCAGCGATCAAATCTGCAAGTCTAAATGTCCTCTAGTGGGACAAGTAAAAAAAGTAATAAAAATGTTTTAAAAAAAGTGTAAAAATAAAAGTTATAAGTTCTATAAACACAAAATGCTTTTTTTTCCTATAATAAGACTTTTATTATAGAAAAAAAATTAACACGTTAAAAAAGTACACATATTTGGTATCACCGCGTTCGTAACGACCCCAACTATAAAACTGTAATGTTATTTTTCCCGCATGATGAACATGTGCAGAGTGTCCAAAAGCAGATAAGATCGGGCGCCATTTATCAGTGCGTCACCGGGCACATATCTATGAAATATCATTTATTTACCCCATTATTATACCCTCTTATTATGCCCTGATGTACTCCGCACAGATTACACATACCCCCAAATTATAAACTGAAATACCAGCGAAACCCAAGACAGAAACCTACCAAGCAAAATCTGCGCTCCAAAAGCAAAATGGCGCTCCCTCCCTTCTGAGGTCTGCAGCGTGCCCAAGCAGCAGTTTCCGCCCACACATATGGCGTCGCCATACCCGAGAGAACCCGCTTAACGTTTTATGAGGTATTTGTCTTCTGTGGCACAAACTGGGCACAACATATTATGCACTAAAATGGCGTATCAGTGGAAAATTTTCACTTTGAACCATCCGATGCGCATTAACCCCATTGCGCACTATGACTTAATTGTCCGTCATGGTGCAGCGGTTGATGTATGGAGCCGGCTCACATGCTGAGCCCGCTCCATACGCTGCGGGTGTCGGCTGTGTATTACAGCAGGCCCCCTCGGTACTAACGGACAGGTACAGCGATCGCTCTGTTACAGAAGCCTGTAAGAATAACAATATACTGCAATACATTAGTATTGCAGTATATTGTACCAGTGATCCAATGATCGCTGTATCAAGTCCCCTAAGGGGATTAATTAATAAAATGTGTAGAAGAATTAAAGTTATTAGCAGTGAGAATTATTTTTTTTAAAGTTAAAAAAACAAAACACCTTTTCACATTTTTCTTCTAAAGTAATGTAAAAAAATGAACAAAATTGGTATCGCTACGTCCGTAAAAGTCCGAACTATTACAATATACCATTATTTAATTTGCACAGTGCACACCTTAAAAAAATGTAATAATTGAAACTGCCAAAATCACAGTTTTTTTTTTTTTGTCACCTTCGCTCTAAAAAAAATATGTAATACAACTTTTGAATCACTTTTTATGTACCAAAAAATGGTACCAATAAAAACTGCAGCTCCTCCCGCAAGAAATAAGATCTCACACCGCTCTATTGATGGAAAAATAAAAAAGTTATGGCTCTTGGAAAGCGGGGAGTGAAAATCTAAAATATGAAAGCAAAAAATGGATCAGTCCTGAAAGGGTTAATTTATTTCTAATGAAAAAATTTTTGACCACATGTGGGGTATTTCCGTACTCGGGAGAAATTGCTTTATAAAAAATGGTTGTTTTTTTCCTCCTTTATCCTTTGTGAAAATGAGAAAAAGCAACATTTTAGTGGAAAAAATTTTGACATGAATTTTCGCGCCCTAATTCTAATAAACTCTGTAAAAGACCCGTGTGGTGTAAATGCTCACTATACCCCTAGAAAATTCCTTGAAGGTTTTTCCAAAATGGGGTCACTTTTAGTGGGTTTCCACTGTTTTGGTCCCTCCAGTGCATTGCAAATGCGACATGGCACCGAAAACCATTCCAGCAAAATCATAAATCCAAATGGCGCTCCTTCCCTTCTGAGCCCTGCTGTGGGTCCAAACAGCAGTTTATTACCACATATGGGGTATTGTCATAATCGGGAGACATTGCTTTACAAATGTTGGGGTGCATTTTCTTCGTTATTCCCTGTAAATAATAAAAATTTTCTATGTTGTTTCAGAAAAAAAGTACATTTTAATTTTTACAGACTAATTTTAATATATTTAGCAGAAAACCTGTGTGGTCAAAATGCTAACTATACCCCTAGATAAATACCTTAAGGGGTCTAGTTTTCGAAATGGGGTAGTTTATGGGGAGTTTCTATCGTTCTGGCAGCTCAAAGCTTCTCCAAATGTACAGTGGGGCCTAAAACATTTTCAAGCAAAATATGAGTCCTGAAAGCCTCCGGGTGCTCCCTTCCTTTGGGGCCCTGCCGTGTGTCCAAACAACGTATTAGGGCCACAATGTGGGTATTTTTGAAAACAGGAGAAAGAGGGTGATAGATTTTGGGGTGTGTTTCTTCATTTTCATGTTCGCTTTACAAAGAAATCGGTCTTCAAACAAATACTTTTATGAAAAAAGTTAAATTATTATTTTTTTCACCTGATATGCATTAAATTTAGCAAAGAACTGTGGGGTCAAAATACTTACTATACACCTAAATAATTACGTTATGGGGTCTAGTTTTCGAAATAGGGTCGTTTATGGGGAGTTTCTATCGTTCTGGCAGCTCAAAGCCTCTCCAAATGTACAGTGGGGCCTAAAACATTTTCAAGCAAAAAAAGTGACATTTTTTTTTTTCTCCTGCTATGTATTAAATTTAGCAAAAAACTGTGGGGTCAAAATACTTACTATACCCCTAGGTAAATACCTTAAGGGGTCTAGTTTTCTAAATGGGGTCATTTGTGGGGGTTTCCATCACTCTAAGACCTATGAGCCTCTGAAAACCTGGCTTGGTGCAGGAAAACAAAATGTACTTCAAAATTTATAAAATTATTATTCAATTTGTAAGTCCTCTAAATTGCTGAAAATTTATTTTATTTTTTCAAAAGTGCTGCCAAAATAGAGTAAAGAGATAGAAATATATATTTCATTAAAAAAATTGTACTGTATGTGTGTACATATGTGACATATTGCAGTTAAAAATAGGGGAAAATGGTAATTTTTACAAAATTTCTTCCATTTTTCTATTTTTTTATTAATTTCCGCAAATTGTATCAGTCTACTTTTACCACTAAAATAAAGTGCAACATGTGACGAAAAAACAATGTCAGAATTACTTGGATATTCAAAACTTTCACAGAGTTATTCTCTGATAAAGTCAGACATACCAGATTTGACAAATCTGGCTTGGTCATTAAGGTACAAACATGCCCGGTCATTAAGGGGTTAAGAACACAGTTTTTCTTCTTTAGAAAATCACTAGTTGGATTACACATGGAATATTATGTAGATTTTTTTGGGCACCAATGTATGAGAAAGACAGAAGGAGTGTAAAGGTAGGCAATAGAAGTTATAAATAGAATGGGTTGACTGCAGTACCCAGAAAGATTTTTTTAAATATTATTAAAGGTCAACACAGGGATCTTTCTGATGATCTGTTTATACTCTGGGCTGTCACTATAACAAAGCGCATCCACTACGTCTCGAAGTAAAAAAAGGTTTCTATATCAACAAAGAAGGGGTCTCTTTATTGTAAGAGCAGTGAGAGTATGGCACTCTCTGCCAGAGGAAGATGTCGTGGTTAATTTATTGAAAGAGTTTAAATGGACCTGGATGCCTTTCTTGAGTGAAACAAGTTATATGTACTAGATTGCTAGAGCTGGGTCATTGATTTATTCTATTTGGAGACGGGACAGAATTTTTTTTCCTAAAGTGAGGAATATTGGCTTCTGCCTCATGGGGGTTTTGCCTTCCCCTGGATTAACTTTGCAGGAGAATAGGTTAAACTAGATGGACACATATTTTTAACCTTACTAAATATGTTACTATGTATGATTAACATTAGATACATGTCAAACCAATATAGAGGTCATGCCCTGTTAATAACGTATTTAAATAATAGTGTTTGAATGTGATGTAAATTTTGTATTTTAAATTAAATAATAATCAGATACATGAAGGCTCAAGCAAGAAAATAGTAGTGTAAACATTTAGAGATTTGCATGATAATATAGATATGTTATTTCAATTTCCATTAAATTGTACTTTACAGAAAACTTATTTTTCTTATAAAATCAGGACCAGGAATACAAAATTAATCCATGATCTATTTAAAGACTTAAATGCCCTTTACATGCAAAATATTATACTACTACAAGCTGCCTAAGCAAATATAATTAAATTATGTAAGAAAATGTAATTTTCTTTTTACATGCCTATAAGATTTAGTGTACCAATGCAAATTTAACTTTCCACGAATTAAGCAAATATGCTTCACATCAAAACTTTTTATTTCTCTCACATTATTCATGATTGATTTGTCTATCGGGAAATAAAAAAATCTGTTGTTTTTAACTGAAATTAGCCGTAAAGTGATTAGGAGCACAGCTTGGATAAACTCCCTTTAAAATTACTGTATGTTATTTTTTGTAATACAAGTGAGGGTAAAACAAGTAAAGCAATAATAGAAAGAAAATAAGAATGTAAAAAATTTTTTTGTTTGGTTCCATTGGTTTTCTTTGCCATATAGGCCCCCTACTGTAACATTTCATCATATGCCACAGACATTTCTAAAATCACTTTTTTATATCAGGTAGAAGATCACAGCACTTTTACATAGCTTTATGTGTTATAGATCACATTGGGGGAGATTTCTAGCATCATTACTTTGAAATAAAGGCTGTCAATGCAAATTTTATAATTATTTTAAAAAAATCCATTTTTTTTTTACAGAACCTATTTTTTTTTTCTTTTTTGGAGAAAAGAAGGCAAATTCTCCCATGCAGCAGATTCACAGATATGAACCACTAGGTACAACCTGGCACTACATAGCACGCTGCACCATATTTGTCAATAAGGTTGGAGGATACAGGGCAGGGCACACTGGTTGCTGAATCTTTATAAAAGTGCCCAATGACTGCCGTGGAGTTAGCAGTACCAGCTAAGGACCATTTCATTTTTAAAATGTACTTAAGAAAGGTTTTTAAACATATCCATGTTTCAGAGCACTACAGTTGAGAAAGTTTGAGAATTTGTGCCATTTCCCCTCATTTTCTATTGGATCTATATCTTTGCAATATAAGACATTCAAGGCTGAAATATGAAACCATACTATAGTCTCTATTGTCTTAAAAAAAGGCAAGTATAGTTCCATATCTGAAAATGACATGGCAGGCAGCCAATTATTCACGTTTGAAACTAAAGCTTGTAGAATTAATTTCTAACATCAAGATAAGTGGTGGTTAGAAGCAGGGGTGGGATCTCCCGAACCGATTGGGTGAAGCGGGAAACCGGAGCTGGTCCCCTGCACTAATAGGACGCAAATACAATTGAGTTGACTATCGCTGGCTAGGCCATTCGGTGCTTTAGTGATGATGCAGTCAGCGCAATGACGTCATCGTGCCGCTGCGTCGTTCCACTGGAGGAGGACTGGCGTCGCTGGAGGATGGCGCGGCAACGGGACAGGTAAGCATATGTTTTTTTTTTCCTTTTACTGTGGGCACTGTTGGGGGCCTTAACTATAGGGGACAATAACTACATGGAGGACAATATAGGGGGCACTAACTACAGGGGAGGACTATATAGGGGACACTAACTACAGGGCAGGACTATATAAGGGGCACTAACTATAGGGCAGGACTATATAGGGGACACTAACTACAGGGGAGGACTATATAGGGGACAATAACTACAGGGAGGACTATATATGGGGCACTAGCTACAGGGGAGGACTATATAGGGGACCCTAACTACAGTGGAGGACTATGCAGGTGGCACTAACTACAGGGGAGGACTATATAGGGGGACTAACTACAGCAGAGGACTATATAGGGGCACTAACTACTGAGGAGGACTATATAGGGAGCAGTAACTGCTGGGAGGACTATATAGGGGGCACTAACTATAGGGGACTATATAGGGGCCCTTATCTACAGGGAACGCCTCAGGGGTCACTATCTACAGGGGGCACTATGTACAGGAGACGCCACAAAGGGCACTTTCTACAGGGGATGCCACAGGAGACACTATCTATAGGGAACAATAATAATAATAACGCCACAGGTGGCCCTATCTACAGGGAACGCACCTACAGTGGGCTCTATGGGGAGCACTATCTACAGAGGACACTATGGGGAGCACTATCTACAGAGGGCTCTATGAGAGGCACTATCTACAGGGGGCTCTATTTGGAGCACTTTCTACTGAGGACGCTATGGGGAGCACTATCTACAGGGGGGCTCTATGAGAGGCACTATAGGGAGTTTTACACTGGGCGACTATAGAACGCTCGTTGCCGATAATTGCCCTGTGTAAAAAGGTCAGCGATCAGCAGATGAACGAGCAAACGCTCGATCATCTGCTGATCGTATCATTTTACAAATATTATCTTGGTCAGCAGCACATCTGCCGACATGATAATACTGTATGGGGACGAGCGATCAGACTAACGACCGCTCGTCCCCATCCATAGCTCCGTATGACAGGAGGAAACGAGCGCTGATCAATGATGTATCGTTGATCGGCGCTCGCTGCACCGGCCGAATATCGGCAGGAGTAAAAGACCCTTATCTACAGGGGGCTCTATGAGGGGCACTATCTACAAGAGGCACTGTGTGTGGTGCATTACTTTACAGTTTTTGACACAATTTCATTCATGGACACAGTGTATGGTACTATTATTTTCAGGAGCGCAGTGTATAGTACGATTATACTCAGCACAGTGTGTAGCACTATTATGTTCGGGGGCACAGTGTATGTTACTGTTATATACGGGGGCACAGTGTATCTGAGTGGCAAACTCTGCAGAAATGGCAGAAGTCATAATAGAGAAGCAAAGAAAAGAGAAAAAGAACAACTCCAATCGACTCCAAGAAGTTGTCACCGGTGAGTCACTAAATGTAAATGTTTATTCTCCCTGTGACTGATCAGTACTGTAGTCCCTGTATGATCTGCAGCGAGTTGATGGGTGTATTGTTCTTTTTTTGTGAAACAACAACTCCCAGCATATTCTTACCATCACTCTGGCAATACTGGGAGCTGTAGTTTTATGTCATACAAACATATATGGAAGGGGTTAAACTGAATTTGCAAATGATCTCTATACTGAGCTGCATTTGTGCTTGTGCTGTATTTATGTACTGAGCTTTGTTCTGGTGCTGTATATATGTACTGGAGCTTTGTTCTGGAGTTGTATACATCATAACAACCAAGCTGAATACATATATACTGCAGCAAAGAGAAGCTCAGAACATATATACAACACCAGAACCAAGCTCATACATATACACAGAATCAGAACCAAGCTCATACATATATACAACACCAGAACAAAGCTCAGTACATACATACAGCACCAAAACAAAGCTCAGTACATAAATACAGCACCAGAACAAAGCTCAGTACATATATACAGCATCAGAACAAAGCTCAGTACATAAAAACAACACCAGAACCAAGCTCAGTACATATATACAGCACCAGAACCAAACTCAGTACATAAATACAATACCAAAACCAAGCTCATTACATAAATAGAGTACTAAGCTTGGTTTTGGTGCTGTTTTTATATACTGAGCTTGGTTCTAGTTAGTATAGATGTACTGAGCTTGGTTCTGGTGTTGTATATATGTACTGAGCTTGGTTCTGGGGCTTTATATATGCACTGAGCTTGGTTCTGGTGTAGTATATATGTACTGAGCTTGGTTCTGGTGCTGTATTTATGTACTGAGCTGGTTCTGGTGTTGTGTTTATGTACTGAGCTTAGTTCTGGTGCTGTATATATGTACTGAGCTTTGTTCTGGTGCTGTATATATGTATATGAGCTTGGTTATGGTGTTGTATATATGTATGAGCTTGGTTCTGATGCTGTATATATGTACTGAGCTTTGTTCTGGTGTTGTATTTATATACTGAGCTTTGTTTTGGTGCTGTATTTATGTGCTGAGCTTTGTTCTGGTGCTGTATATATGTACTGAGCTTTGTTCGGGTGCTGTATATATGTACTAAGCTTGGTTCTGGTGTTGTATTTATGTACTTGGCTTTGTTCTGTTGCTGTATATATGTACTGAGCTTTGTTCTGGTGCTATATATATGTATGAGTTTGGTTCTGGTGTTTTATATATGTATGAGCTTGGTTCTGGTGTTGTGTAGATATACTGAGCTTGCTCCTGGCACCGTATCTGTGCATTAGCTGAGAGATTTGTTGTGGCTTACTGCGCACGCCGCACTGTCCTCCACCCTTCTCACACTCCACAGCCTAACTATATGGGCTGAGCACGCTTAGGATATTGAGGATATTGAATGTGCGCATATAGGTCTATACGTAATGGGTGAGTTTAATATAATAAGCGTCGGTAGGTAGGTATGTACACTTATGTAATCACATACATAGTGTTAAAATCCACACTAAAACATTCTGGACAAGGAATTTCTTTATTTAGAAACCACTTTAATATGACCGTATGCAAAGACCGTATTGTGCTATTTCCCATATGGCCGGAAACACGTCAGCTCAAACCATCAAGGTGCTCACGGCAGGTAGTGACGTCAACCATGATTTATAATCCCAGGCAGTTTTGAACGCCATATGGGAAATAGCACAATACGGTCTTTGCATCACCGCCTTGGCCACATACCGTTTTTGGATCTTAATTTTCTTCTGAGGGGTCTGTCTTCTTACGTGGATCACCCTAAATACCTTAAGGTGAAACCCCGATATTGCTTGAAATGATCGTTGAGACTGGATCGACACATAAATGTATCGACGTGGCAGTCTCCTTCACTGAATGGGAACATTAGGTGGTGACGAATTAGACCGGGTCCCATCAAGACTTGAACGACCCATCTACTCTCTCACTGTTTCCCATGATTTTGGAAATAGGATCTAAGCCATGGAACAAATAACACGCTCCTTTGCAGTCTTGATGTCTGCACTCTGAAATCACAGATGACGAGCAGATGAGTATGAAACGGTTATTTTTTGAGCAAATATGTCTGTTCTACAAATTACCATTGCAATTAATGGACAGATTGTGCTGATCTATGCTCTAAGAATCTACATACAAAGACTGCAGGTGTGAACTAAGTCAAGCGTTTATTGGAATAAAAAGGAAAATTCTGCTAGGTTACGTTAATTAGTTTACATTATTCCCTTCATGTTATCTGTTTTAACTATTGGATGGGCTATTTATATACCTTTTGTATATTTAATTAGAATTCATGGAATTATATAGCTAATACATAGAGGGGGATATACTGGAACATTATAATAGGAATACAGTGTATGTGTATCCTTTGTTTTTAATTAAAAAATTATGTGCATAATTGTCACGTACTCTCAGCCTGCGGCTCCCTCGGTCTCCAGGACATCGAGAGTTACTCGCTCGGGCATCGCCCGGCGTGGCAGACTGAAGCAGTCTGCAGCCAATAGGAGCTCAGGAGCATCAGGCCAATCAAAGCCTGGCTGATGTTCCTGAACTCCCGCCCTCTCCTTATTTAGTTCAGCCTGGGATAGTTGGCCTTTGTCTGTAATTAGAGTTTCCATGCCTGGTGCTTTCCCTTGTTTCAGATTCCCCTGAGCGACTTGCTTTTTGACTTCTTGTGACCTGACCTCGGCTGGACTCCTGACTTTTCTTTGCCTTCAGACTTTTGTTTTTTCCGCACTCTCCCGGTTTGACCCTGCCTGCCTGACTCTGACTTTTGCGCCCGGACTTGTCCGCTGCGCAATTGCCCTGCCTCTCCCTCCGTGTACTTCCCAGGTGACCCTTTGTTATTTCGTACTGTCTCTGTCTTATCTGTTTGTCAGTTTCACTTGTACCAGTATAGGGAACGCCACCCAGCTGTGCGCCGTCGTTTAGGTCGGGTCGTACAAGTAGGTAGGGACAGAGGTTTGGGAAGAACAGGGACCTCACTGTTTACTGTGTATTTGTTCATGACAATAATGTTTGGAAAAGTATTTCTAATCTTTTTCTATAAATTAATATTTAATAATTCAAATAATAAACTAATATAAATTATTTATTATTCCAAAGAGTGCCTGTTATGTTTCTGGATTATAATTCTATTTGTTGGTCTATTAAATATATTCTTTCCTGAAATGGCACTGTGCAGTATATTTACTGCATTTTTTGGGGGATTTCTATTAGATATAGTTTAAACCATTTTTTTAGTCTATATATTAACTTAAGTCTATACTGTGGAACCTATACAAATCATAAAAACCTACAAAAGACACATTGTGCATTATTATTATTATTATTATAGCATAAAACACAAAATCACAGTAAAATTAATGGGGTAAAAACAAGACATAAAATATCACTCACACTGAAAGCAGTCCCCTACTGGAGTCAATAATTCAATACTATATAGACAGACATATAAGGTGTAATCACTGACATGTATAAACAGTAGCTAGTGCAAAATACAATAATGCATTGCTAAGAAGTGGCTAGTTACTGTTAGTACACCGATGTCTAAAAAGTATATAGCAGCATAATACTCACTGCAGTATATGAGTACACTCGTTAATATACATTTCGGTCCCCCGTCGTGCTGATTCTGAGATTTTCATTGATTTTTATTGCGCTGCCGGGGGACCGGAAGTCTAGTTGCACAGTCTTCTTTGATGACGATACGGCCCCGCTGTACTCTATGTACAAGCAGGAGCAGTAGTACAGCGAGTACATAGGAGTACAGCGGGGTCGGTCACATGATGAGGAGTCGTATCATCATCAAAGAAGGCTGTGCAACTAGACTTCTGTTCCCCCGGCAGCGCTATAAAAATCTATGAAAATCTCAGAAACAGCTCGACGGGGGACTAGAATTTATATTAGCAAGTGGTCTCACATACTGCAGTGAGTACACTGCTAATAATTTTTGGTCCTTTGATAACCCCTGTAACAGTTTATTGCCTTTTCTGACTGCAAATATTGTAGGCGTATATTCTTCCAGAGTAGCTGGATAATGTTATAGAACAAAATTATACATTAAATTCACTGAGATCTTAAGAAAACACCAATACAATGCAATTTAGAAGGAAATAAAAACAGGAAAATTACAAAATAATACAATAGTCATCCAGAAGGAAACATTAGCATTTTAATTTCTTTTGAAAACAGATGAAACTTATTCAGCCAGGGTAAAGAAGTAAAACCGAACATAAAACTCTATAACACTTTATATCTTGTACACTGGATTCGGAAGACAGCCCTTAAGAGTTGTATACCTCATTTTCACATATGCCCCTCCCCCACAGTATTCCTTTCTTTATAGCAATGGTTGTAAATAAATATCACTGTAATAAGAGCATCTCTGTCGAGTTTCGCTCATAGAATCTCTAAAGTTCAAGGCTTATTATGTCATCTTCTCTAATAGACATATTACAGTCAGCTATAACAAAGGACACAGCTGCTACTCCTTGTTAGCTCTACAGTGGACCACAGAAAATATCTCTCCTGGGAACATGTAATTAGCATCTTTATACTACAGATGTTAAAACAAATGGTGCTGTAACTGGCCCACTATGTAATATTACAGAATATTCTGCCGTAGAGAAAGACAGAACAAATCACATTATGAGAACTAGGAAAACTGTGAATGAAGTAAATGTAGTTCAGACTAAAGACTCGCTTATTTAATCTCTTTCTGGTGGCCTTCTGTGCTTTCTTAGGCTACATTCACACAAACGTAGCCCACTTTGGACGTGAAAAACTACAGTCTATGGAGGGATGAATGATACGCAGTAAAATAGGACATGTCCTATCTTTTCAACGGAGCTTTCACACGCTCCGTTGAAACAACGGTCGTGTAGACGGCCCCATTAAAATGCATTGGTCCGTGGGACGGCTGTTGTTTTAGCGGCAGTCACACGGACGAGATTCATGAATGAGCCTTTACTGTATGTTAAAATGTACAAATTGTATGAGATCCGTGACTTGCCATCTGCTTTGGGGCTTTGGGGAGGGGAGTGCTGGAGTATACCTGTAGTTATAAAATTCTAAAATAAAAAATAAAAAAAAGTAACTACACATGAAAATCATACCAAAAATTTGTATATTTTAAAAGATAACCAGACAGCCAAACACTAAGGTTAGAGTAACTATATTTGTAGAAGATATTGAAGGCAATGTATCAAAACTACTGCAAAAGAAAAGTACTTGCTTATAATAATCTATCAAATTGTAATCTTTTTAAGTGAAATTGAAAAATGAGAGTTGGTTGCTAAGGAGAATCCTCCATTTTTCCTTTGTGGTATTTTTGAGAATTGATTAAAGTTATTTATGGTATCCTACAGTGTACAAATGGGATGTAATCTATAGGAACTATTGGGTGGTATGGTAAACCAATATACAGTATAGAATGCAAATAGGCTGTCATGGAGGCTGCAGGCAATTTAAAATTCTAGTTACCTCCATAAACTTCTCGTATTACTTCATGAAGGTAGAATTTCACTCAATTATGGACCAAATATTGAGGATTTTTTTAATCTATCAGATTAATGTTAACCTGCTAGTCACTTAAGCGTATATCTCCAAGTATTTTGAAAATGTTTTTTCAGTTGGATTAAAATGTGTGATCTATCTTGTTGTATAACAAAACAATACAGTGACTATGTACACTACCGTTCAAAAGTTTGGGGTCATCCAGACAATTTTGTGTTTTCCATGAAAACTCACACTTATATTTATCAAATGAGTTGCAAAATGATTAGAAAATATAGTCAAGACATTGGCAAGGTTAGAAATAATGATTTTTATTTCAAATAATAATTTTCTCCTTCAAACTTTGCTTTCGTCAAAGAATGCTCCATTTGCAGCAATTACAGCATTGCAGACCTTTGGCATTCTAGCTGTTAATTTGCTGAGGTAATCGGGAGAAATTTCACCCCATGCTTCCAGAAGGCCCTCCCACAAGTTGGATTGGCTTGATGGGCACTTCTTGCGTACCATACGGTCAAGCTGCTCCCACAACAGCTCTATGGGGTTGAGATCTGTTGACTGCGCTGGCCACTCCATTACAGATAGAATACCAGCTGCCTGCTTCTTCCCTAAATAGTTCTTGCATAATTTGGAGGTGTGCTTTCGGTCATTGTCCTGTTGTAGGATGAAATTGGCTCTAATCAAGCGCTGTACACAGGGTTTGGCATGGCGTTGCAAAATGGAGTGATACCCTTCCTTATTCAAAATCCCTTTTACCTTGTACAAATCTCCCACTTTACCAGCACCAAAGCAACCCAAGACCATCACATTACCTCCACCATGCTTGATAGATGGCGTCAGGCACTCTTCCAGCATCTTTTCAGTTGTTCTGCGTCTCACAAATGTTCTTCTGTGTGATCCAAACACCTCAAACTTCGATTCGTCTGTCCATAACCCTTTTTTCAATCTTCCTCTGTCCAATGTCTGTGTGCTTTTGCCCATATTAATCTTTTCCTTTTATTAGCCAGTCTCAGATATGGCTTTTTCTTTGCCACTCTGCCCTGAAGGCCAGGATCCCGGAGTCGACTCTTCACTGTAGACGTTGACACTGGCGTTTTGCGGGTACTATTTAATGAAGCTGCCAGTTGAGGACCTGTGAGGCGTCTATTTCTCAAACTAGAGACTTTAATGTACTTGTCTTGTTGCTCAGTTGTGCAGCGGGGCCTCCCACTTCTCTTTCTACTCTGGTTAGAGCCTGTGTGTGCTGTCCTCTGAAGGGAATAGTACACATCGTTGTAGGAAATCTTCAGTTTCTTGGCAATTTCTCGCATGGAATAGCCTTAATTTCTAAGAACAAGAATAGACTGTCGAGTTTCACATGAAAGCTCTCTTTTTCTAGCCATTTTGAGAGTTTAATTGAACCCACAAATGTAATGCTCCAGATTCTCAACTAGCTCAAAGGAAGGTCAGTTTTATAGCTCCTCTAAACAGCAAAACTGTTTACAGCGGTGCTAACATAATTGCACAAGGGTTTTCAAGTGTTTTCTAATCATCCATTAGCCTTCTAACACAGTTAGCAAACACAATGTACCATTAGAAAACTGGAGTGATGGTTGCTGGAAATGGGCCTCTATACACCTATGTAGATATTGCATTAAAAACCAGACGTTTGCAGCTAGAATAGTCATTTAGCACATTAACAATGTATAGAGTGTATTTTTGATTAATTTAATGTTATCTTCATTGAAAAAAACTGTGCTTTTCTTTCAAAAATAAGGAAATTTCTAAGTGACCCTAAACTTTTGAACGGTAGTGTATCAAGTGTTGTCAGACTAAAAAAAATTGAGTACATTTGTAAAAACAACTTGTAATTTTTCACTTCAGATACAGCCTTGACAATTTTCCTCAAAGTTACCCGAAAAATCCCAAACATCACAACCAATTATAGTCCCGGCCATATTATAGTGTTCAAAAGTGGAGTTTTCCTTTAAGCTTTGCATATATGTAAATAGGGCAAGAAGCAAACAAGATATAGGAGCTGCACTGTAGCAGGAACCAGAAACTGGTGGGTGCTAGCTTCAGAGGAATCTTGACAAAAAAAACTCATATAAACATCAGAACACATTCCAAGAAAAGAGGCAGCACTCCAATATAGTAGAAAAATCCCAAAAAGTTTATTCACCCAACATACAGGCAACGTTTCACCTTCCCATTGAAGGCATTGTCAAGTTATAAGTTATAAGTTATATAGTGTGTGTGTGGGTGCAATTTACCAGCCCACACGCCTTGAATTCCATCCAGTTCCAAATTAGCTTTTAAAAATAATGTTATGAGTACGAGCAGCTCGGAGGAGTAAAAACACACAGACACGTTACTGTATGAAAATCCTTCTACTTTATTCTAATCAGCACGTATATTTATACTCCGACAATAACAAGTTTTCAACAACAAATGAGTCAGAAAGTTTAGATAAAGTTCCAAAACTCAATTGGCTCTTAGGGGGGCCGTTCCCTTATCTTCCCAATTATTGCTGCGTAGTGCTTTGCACACGACACTATAATTCTCCATTTTAATTCTTATTATTGCTGCGTAGTGCTTTGCACACGACACTATGATTCTCCATTTTAATTATTATTATTACTGCGTAGTACTTTGCACACGGCCTACTGCCTTAAAGTCCTAGAGCATCTACCTTCTAATATAACTAACTTGTACAAGCATATAAAGATATGAGTATATAAGGTATACAGTAAGTCTAAAACACTTTGGAAAATATTTTTGCTTTCACATTTCCCACCTTTTGTGATTTTATAGGTCTGGTAATCTTTACCCGCCTCTAATTGCACAACAACCTGTCACTTCTTTCTAGAGGCCTCGCTGTGAAAGCTCTCCGTATCTTATAAAACGCATAACAGTTAAAACAAGTCATAATAACAAAAACAATCATAATACATATTAGTGGTTGGAATAAGTAGCTTAGTACTGAACTGGCAGTTGGCGAAAACCCTGTAAATATGTCATACCAGTGATGAGCCGTGTCATCCTTAATCTGGGATCCTAAATATCGCAGCGTTTTCCCACTTATAACAGCATTCATTTTTACTGTTTGTAGTGTAACATTATGTCTCCTAACCATCTCTCTTACCTCTTCTGCGTCTCTTAGAACTTTATTCAACTCATCTAAAGGAAGACTAATATTAGGTGTTGGCAATGGGTCCGGTACCCATACTGTGCTTACCACCTCATCCAAATCCGGGAGAAATACAATAGTCTGGTTTTTCCATTCTATATGGCTAACATTAAATATACATCCGGAAAAGGGTACCTGTAGTGAAATAGGTTTTAGTGTTTTGGGGTCATCCGTAACCATACATACACTCTGTGGTTTTATCTCTATATACATTGAAAAATTTTCTGCTGGTATTACTGAGAAAGGGCATATATTGTCCTCATATTCCATCAGGCAAGGTTCGTAACTCTCTGATTGTTTGTTACATACATATCCTTTTTTGGTTAAAATACACAAACCTATATCAATAGTTTTGTTTCTGTCAGTTATATGTGGATGTCTAAATTCGGGCCACCAGTATTGGCTATTCTGAGTAAATTCATCAGTCATGACAATAGGTAACACTACATATTTACATACCATCCCAATATTAGTCACCTTATATATTATCAATTTTCCTGAACACCATTCATCTGTACATTCTACTGAGTCTGGGTCAGACCAGCCCCATTTATCATTAGAATTCGCTTGTACTTGTGCCCTTCCCCAGACATGAGGGTGTGTACTCATCAAATCTTGTTGGAATTTATCTTTTTGTCTCATTTCCCATAAAGTCTTAGTGGTGCATATAGTCCAATCTATCAAAGCAGACATATCTTTGTAAGCTCGATATTGGGTGAGTACAGATTCATTAAAAACATTAAGGAAATTTTGCTCCACTTTTAACTGTAATTGTTGTGTCTCAAAACTTGTGGGTAACCACTGGGCACCCAAAGCTATGGCTTCTTCTATGTTGCTTCCGACTGAGGCCAATTTATTGGCCATTACTTCTAGCTGTACACCGTTTAGGATTCCCATCCCTGTTCCTGCTCCTCCTAAAAAGGTATCATACCATTCCCTTTTTACTCTACATGCCTTATCCTTAGGAAATGTGATGTTCCAATGCACTATCTTTCTTTGCTCCCTATAGGCCATAGGCACACAAGTCTGGGGAATCCTATTTATCGAGGTGTTTACATGTTCCGGACGCCTACCTCCTACTAGAGTTTGTATAATTGTTACGAACCAGGTTCTTCCGATGATTCGGGTAGAGTTCACACAAATCACCATTTTTACAGTACTATTCATTAGTATAGGGCTATCTATTTTGGACAATGAACAATTAGTCAGCATTCCTGACCGATTACTATGATCTCTCAAATCTTGCAAACGCATTAATCTGTTCATGTCGCAGCAGGACATTTTCACCCGGGCTTCATAAGTCACATTTGTTACAGTATCCTCATCAGGGAATTTCATATATATTACTCCCCACTGGGATCCACCTCCCGTATACCAGTCTACAAGTTCGTTGGTCTTGGTAAGGTTAAATAATCCGCTACAAATTTGTCTAGAAGGACAACTAAATCCATCTTGAATCCGAATGTTGTTGGATATTACCCATCCCCACTGCAATGTCCCTTGCATTCTGGTTATCGCATGTGCGGGAGCTCTGGATTCGGACCTGTGAAGAATAAGTCCCACCACCCCCAAAATCAGCAAAATCTTCATCTCGATTCTTTAGATGACCTTTCTCTTTCGTCTTCTGGCGTGTAGAGAACCTTCTTACAATGGCTGGCGTGGATCCAACTGGCTTTTCCTTCAAGTTTCACTGAAGTACTTGTGGTCAGGAGCACCTGAAACGGACCGTCAAATCTGGGATCAAGACTTTTCCGAACGTGTCTCTTGACCACTACCCAATCTCCTGGTACGAGGGAATGTGCACCACCTAGAGAATTTGGGTCTGGAATAGAAGAAAATACTTGACAATGCACTTTAGCCAGTTGTTTATGCAAGGCACATACATAATCTGTGAGTCTACTGTACTGCATCTGGAGCACCTGTGGAAAGTACAATCCTAACCTAGGACCTCCCCCAAATAGAATCTCATAGGGACTCAGACCTGTCTTTTTATTGGGCGTATATCTTACTGAAAATAAAGCCAGGGGAAGACACTCTGTCCATGGTTTACCTGTTTCCACCATAGCCTTCTGTATTTTAAGTTTTAGAGTCCCATTCATCCTTTCAACCTTACCGCTACTTTGTGGATGGTATGGGGTGTGGAATGCCTGTTCTATCCCTAAAGTTGACATAATATGTTGCATAATTTCTCCTGTAAAGTGAGTACCTCTATCACTTTCAATAGTCTCTGGTACACCATACCTGCAAATCACTTCTGCCATCAACTTCTTGGCGGTGGAGGTGGCATTGGCCTTTGACACTGGAAACGCCAAAACATACCACCATAGGTTCCCACCTTTGGCAATTGGATATAGTCAATCTGTAGTCTCTGAAAAGGATACAAGGGTCTTGGCATATGTCTCATAGTGACCTTTACCACCTTACCAATATTGTTCTGGGCACAGATCATACACCCCTGCGTATACTGGGCTGCTAATGTCCCAAACCCTGGAGCAAACCAGTACCGACTAACCAGGTTGCACATAGTTGTTTTTGACTGGTGGGTAATCCCATGGGCTACTTGAGCCATCATGGGGTATAGTGTCCTGGGCAGGCATACCCGTCCCTCTAAATACCACAAACCATCAGTCTTTGCTTCAGCCCCTTTACCTGTCCATTTGATCTTTTCTTCATCTGTGGCTTGTCTCTGTAGTGTCAGCAAAATATCCGAGCTGACTGAAGTGTGTATATCCTCTAGGTTGGTGATTACGAAAGTGTTGGCCAGAATAGGCCTTGTCCTTGCTACCTCTTTAGCGGTTTTGTCTGCAAAGTCATTTCCTTTAGCCTCTTCACTGCTGTTTCTTGTGTGAGCCCTGATCTTCACCACTGCCACCTCTTTTGGCAACAATAAACTTTCCATCAAATATTTGACTAGATCTGCATTTTTAATAGGTGTACCCGCTGATGTGAGGAACGCCCTTACTCTCCAAATAGGACCATAGTCATGTGCTATGCCAAAAGCATATCTGGAATCTGTGTATATGTTAGCTGTCTTTCCCTCAGCTTGTCTACATGCTTCGGCTAAAGCTTTCAGCTCCGCTTCTTGTGCTGACATGTGCGGTGGGAGTGCTTCTGCTTTACATACTTCATATGGGGTGACCACCGCATACCCTGTATAAAATTTACCATCTATACCATACCTGGAACCATCCACAAAGAGAACTAACTCTGGATTCTGTAATGGTGAATCCTTAATATGTTCAAACCCCATTGTCTCTTGTTGCATGAGCTGCAAGCAGTCATGATCATCCTGTGAAGGAAGAAAATCTGACCAAATACCTGATTCTTCTCCCCCTTGCTCCAGAGGCAGTAAAGTAGCTGGGTTCAGAGTAGTACAACGTTGAATAGTGACATTATCAGGTAACTGTAAGGCACATTGAATTTTCGTATGCCGAGCAACAGAGAGATGTTTTGGCTGTACTTGAGATAAAAGAGCAGACATATCATGAGGAGCATAAACAGTTACAGGAAAATCAAGGACAATCTGTTGAGCTTTGTCTAATACTTCTGTAGCAGCAATTAACGCTCTAACACAAGATGGGGACCCTCTAGCAACTGGGTCCAGCCGTACAGAATAATATGCAACAGGCCTTTGTTTTTGGCCATGGTCCTGTGTGAGAACCGCTGTAGCGTGTCCATTTAATTCCGTGGTATACAGTCGGAAACATTTGTTGTAATCAGGAATACCCAGTGCTGGGGCTGTCTGAATACTCAATCTAAGACTATAAAAATTTTCCTCTGCTTCTGGTGACACCTGAAAGGGAGTTGCAGCAAGACAATCGTAAAGAGGTTGCATAAGAGCAGAAGCATTGCGAACCCAGGGGCGACAGTAAGAAATAAGTCCCAAAAATGTGCGCATAGAGACTGAGTTTTTGGCAGAGGGATACTAGTAACAGCTTGGATCCTTTCAGGTGTAAGGTGTCGAATACCAGGAGAAATACAGTGTCCTAAAAATACAACAGTTTGCTGACAAAGTTGAAGCTTCGCTTTGCTGGCCTTGCAGCCTGACTGTGTTAGGAAACAGAGCAAAGAAACACTGGAGCTCTCGCATTGCTGCCTGGAGGGGCAGCAAAGGAGGAGATCATCCACATATTGTAGTAGAACTACTCCTGGGCCGGGGTCCCAGTCACTGAAAATCTGAGTCATAGCAGAGGTATACATACTGGGGGAGTTGTGAGCCCCCTGGGGTAATACCTTCCAAGCAAGTTGTGCATAATTGTGCGTGAAGGCGAAAAGATACCAACAGTCAGGATGAAGAGGAACAGAGAAAAAAGCATTAGCCAGATCTACTACCGTAAACCAGCATGACGTAGCAGGGATCTGTGCCAATAGAGTATGGGGGTTAGGTACAATAGGTGTATTGAATACTGTAGCGTCATTGACAGCTCTGAGGTCATGGACCATGCGGTACTTGGCCAGTTGTCCCGGCTCTGCCTTTTTCTTTACTGGGAAAAGGGGTGTGTTACATGGGGAGACTATGGGAGTTAAGACCCCCGCAGCAAGGTACGCCTTCACCTGCTGTGATATAGCATCTGATTGTGCTATTGTAAGGGGGTACTGTTTCCTGTAGGGGAGGGGCACCCCCGGTTTAAGATCTACCCTTACGGGGGGGACTTTGAGGATCCCTACATCAGTGGGTCCTGTTGACCATAGCCCATCTGGCACTTGTGCCAGTAGGCTATCTATCTGTTGTTGGCCTAATAAAACAAAGGACGGGGACTCAGTATCCCATGGATTCAGGTTTGTAGCTGTTAATATACATAAGTCCTCCTCATCAATGGTTCCTCTCAACATAATGGTGCAATTCGCACAATATTCAATTCTAGCTCTTAGTCTTTCTAAAACATCAGCACCTAGTAAATTTATTGGGGTTGTTTCACAGGTGACAAGTTTTGTGACTATAGATTGGTGTGGACCAAACCGTAGAACAACCGGTTTCGTAACTTGATTTGGGTGGGACCTCCCATCTACTCCCACGCAAATCTGGGTGTCATCTGATAACAAATCTGCTGGCAGTTCTCTAGGGTTAAAAACAGTCACGGCAGCTCCAGTATCTATCAGGAAAGGGATCGGGGTACCATCATTGACAGACAAGGAAATTAAAGGGGCGGGGCCTAATTTTACTGCCATGGTGTGGGCGGATTCGCCCATATCTGGACTGCCGACCCTTCATGCTTGATGGGGCTGGTACTGGGGCTGGTACTGGGTCTGCTGCGTGTCTCCCTGCTGCCTTTGATTTCCTTGGGGAAGGTCCAGCTGTGAAGCCCATCCCACTTGGATCCCACCTGGTCCTATCTGTGGGTTCATATTTCTAGGTGTTTTGCAGTATCTTTGGAGATGTCCCTGCTCGCCACAATTATAGCAGATGACCATCCTCCTGCCCCGTGTCTATACATACTGCGGTTGGATCATTTGTCCCCCTTGGCAAGGATACTGCATATACTGTGCTGGGGGTGGCTGGTAGGGCTGTTGTTGGATCGGCGGCCCTGGTTGCCTAAAGGGGCCAGGTTGCATATAAGCTACTCCAGCGGGTTTCTTTCTGGTTTTCTTTAGATCTAACTCTACCCCTTGGGCTACCTTCACTAGGTCACTGGTCGCCATGCCTCTCCACTCGGGTCTAGCGGTCTGCACTGCCTCCCGCAAGCTTTTCTTAAGCCCCTCTATAAACGCAGCTGTCAACATCCTGGTATCTAGGGGTCTTTCCTTGTAACCCATATCCTTCCATTGGGACCTCAGTCTAGCATAGTATTTGTCAATACTCTCAGTGTTATCCTGAGTTGTGTCAGTCAAACTCTGTCCCTTTTGTCCTTGTTGGGTTACTGCCCACTGTTTTATCTGGGCTACAAACTGTTCTCCTGAAAAGTTAGTACAGTCACTAGGTTCCTCGGTCACATAGTCACGGGGTACCCTTAGATCGTCCTCTATGGTGGAGTATATATCGGGACATTGTATTTTACACACCATGTCCAGATCTTTCCACGTAGCGTTATACATTCTCTGCATCTTTGTTATTTGTTCTGCCCACTTAACTGGTTTCTCTTCTGGGTCGGGCATTCCCTCAATTATACTCTTTATGTCCCCTGGACTCCAAGGTTTATACAAGTGTACATTTCCCTGGTCTACCTGAGTTTTTGAGCTCTGAGCTATTGCCCTCAAACTTTCTCCTATTCCTTCCACTATCCCTGCAATTTCTTCATCTCTCAGCTTTTCCCTTTTGGGCTCTTTTATGGGAGTGGTTAGAGAATCATCCTGATTCATGTGTCCCGACAAGTCGGGCATTCCATTGACCTCAACCTCTGATTCTTCCTCTCCCATCACTCCCATTACATTAGCATCTTTCCCTTTTAACATGCCTAAAAAGGGATTATTTGCTGAGCCACGAGTATAGGTAATCACGGGATACAAGCCAGGGGCGGGGGCGTCTGCTCGGGGACGGTGAGCCCCACAGTTAGAGCACACCTCTCTCCAGTCAGGATTCTGGACACCGCAGTTAAGACAGGTCCAGAAGCCTCCTGGATCTTTCCCTGGGTTGAGTCCCGTGTACCCAGGGGACTCCTTAAGTTTTTCCCCAACATCCTCTGTCTCTTTCTTATCATGACTTACTTTCACCTTTTGTCCTGTGACCATCCCTACTCCTGTCTTTGGGCTTTCATCATAACATTCATAATATCTCTTCCTACCCACAGTGGTTTCCTTGCATCCTCCTCTCCTCACTTCTTCAGACACATCCCTCCAATCATCCGCTGCCTTTCTCAACTTATTGTCTCTCAACCATCCTTCATTCTTACTGATAGCGGCATCCCATTCATCCACATCAAGCATGCCTCCCCTGGGGAGTCCCAAACCACTCATCAATTTCTTACATCTCTTTACTGCACGTTTGCCCTTTCTTCTTTCCACTATCTCTCGGGCTGGCACTCCTGGCTTCTCTGCTCTAGTAAATAGGTTACCCATCTCTAGGCTGTACTGGGTATCTAACAACTTCTAATATTACTATTCTGGGTCTCTTTCACCCCAAAAATCAAAGTGTTCTGGGTCTCTTTCACCCCAGAAATCAAAGTGTTCTGGGTCTCTTTCACCCCAGAAATCAAACTAAACTACTATTCTGGGTCTCTTTCACCCCAGAAATCGAACTAAACTACTATTCTGGGTCTCTTTCACCCCAGAAATCAAACTAAACTACTATTCTGGGTCTCTTTCACCCCAGAAATCAAACTAAACTACTATTCTGGGTCTCTTTCACCCCAGAAATCAAACTAAACTACAATTCTGGGTCTCTTTCACCCCAGAAATCAAACTAAACTACTATTCTGGGTCTCTTTCACCCCAGAAATCAAACTAAACTACTATTTTGGGTCTCTTTCACCCCAGAAATCAAACTAAACTACTATTCACTATTCTGGCCAGAGTGTTCCATGTTTTATTGTTTTATGGGTATCCTAACAAAGCAATCCCCCTATAGCATGCTCAATGCCGCTATCCATTCCTCTTTCACACAACTGAGATGGAAGTCAGGCACTTAGTTTCTAAGGGAGTACAGAGTTCTGGAACTGCAGCTTCATACATTACTCCCTAAGGTGGAGCCTTAGTCATCCGAAAATAGGGGGGGCCAGACGGGGAGATGCAGTGCAAAAATGTAAGAATCAAATCTTCTTACCTTATGCTGCAGCTCTTGGTCTACACATTCCCGTCCGGTCTCCTCTGCCTGGTTCGGGTGGTCTCTGGGTCCTAGTGCTGCAGTCCCTGTTCGGGCGCCAAAAACTGTGGGTGCAATTTACCAGCCCACACGCCTTGAATTCCATCCAGTTCCAAATTAGCTTTTAAAAATAATGTTATGAGTACGAGCAGCTCGGAGGAGTAAAAACACACAGACACGTTACTGTATGAAAATCCTTCTACTTTATTCTTATCAGCACGTATATTTATACTCCGACAATAACAAGTTTTCAACAACAAATGAGTCAGAAAGTTTAGATAAAGTTCCAAAACTCAATTGGCTCTTAGGGGGGCCGTTCCCTTATCTTCCCAATTATTGCTGCGTAGTGCTTTGCACACGACACTATAATTCTCCATTTTAATTCTTATTATTGCTGCGTAGTGCTTTGCACACGACACTATGATTCTCCATTTTAATTCTTATTATTGCTGCGTAGTGCTTTGCACACGACACTATGATTCTCCATTTTAATTATTATTATTACTGCGTAGTACTTTGCACACGGCCTACTGCCTTAAAGTCCTAGAGCATCTACCTTCTAATATAACTAACTTGTACAAGCATATAAAGATATGAGTATATAAGGTATACAGTAAGTCTAAAACACTTTGGAAAATATTTTTGCTTTCACATGTGCAAAAATACAAATAGGTAATATAAGATAATCAAACATGATTAATGTTAAAGTGAAAAATACAACATGATCTTACAAAGACAAAGATATCATGATTAATACAAAACGTGAAAAACATGAATAAATAATCTAATGTAATATATAAACATGTGCATTAATAATCACATAAAATACATAAAAAAACATTAAAGTGTCAATCATTATTACATGAGTTACAGCTGGCACTCACCCCCGAGTCGTCACGAACATGACGCCTATTGTATTTATAAAATTCAAGGTAATATATTATTATCGTCATGACAAGCCGAGTTCTCGGCGTTATGAGAAACCCACTGCGCATACTCACACCCACTTCCCCCGATCTCACTGACAACCAGTCATGTGATGGAGAAGTGAGAATCATAAGAAAAAGGTCACTTGACAGAGCGCCTCAAGAGACCATAGTCTCCATCTTGGAAAAGGTAAATTTGTATACCCATCAGCTATATTCTTACGTCTGGAATTACGTATTTTCATTATTTACGTAAACACTGTGGTATCAACCATCTTGTTGATTGGAAAATCGCCCTATGTACCGAACATTCATTTTCAAAGAAGAAATACATGTCAAACAGTATCAACAAAAAGCACTATATTTCTGGTTCTCAAAACGGCTCAAACCAACGAAGATCAGACCCCTGTATCCAGGAGCACGATCCGCCCTAGGATCACCAGTATACATTTTTGGATGTGTATATACCACACTCAAACTATTTGTATATTCAAATACAATCACATTTTTAGTAGCTACCTACAGGTATACCACCAGTGAGAACCCCTTCTTTTTTTTTTTTTTAAACATAGGCTCCAAAACTATTGGTAACCCCATTCTTAATATAAATGAGCTGCAAGGGTGGAATGAGGGATAGACAGAGTGAAGTAGTGAAGGAGGGGGCACAATTTATAAATTAATAAAGACTAAGATACTGTAGGTGAAGGATGGAGATCAGGGATCTTGCTGAAAGAGAAACAGCAGGTGATAGAGATTCAAAAATAGAGACTGAGAGGCCAATGCAAGTCTTTGATTTTGTGTTCCTGCAACCATTTCTGCGTGGATTTTTATGTTTGTTTTTAGGAAATTATTTAGCCGAAAGGTTCAATCACACAGTTAGGCTAAAATCTACTGATATCTAGTGAAATTCATTATGCGATTGATTTTCACAAAAGCCCCTGAGCCACTACCTGCTACAGCTCCCAAGTATCAATTAGTCAGTGCCATATTTGACAGTTGGCATCAGGGGATTTGCTTGTATGAAGGCACCTTTTTTTTGCCAAATATGATGATGGTGTGCATGACCAAACAGATCCACAACCTTCTGTTTATTTGGGTTGACAGCTCATATGCATACCTTAGGTGAAAAAAGAAATGGCCATAGCCAATAACAGAAATCCTAGAAACTGGGAGCAATAAAAGTAAAAAAATATATATTCTTTAGGGGTGCCAATACTTTAACTCCAAAAAATAAAACAACACTCTTATAGATGGAGTCTGCTAAATAAAGGATAAGCAATTTCTCCTAACATTTGGAGGAATATTTGAATAATTATATGCATTGTTTATATTGTATGATTGTTTTTGCCTAGTTTAAGAAGTGCCAAACATGTTAAAGTTACTGTATATCAATGCAACATATCTAATGCCCTAATCATTAGAAAATATGTAAAACAGAAAATCTAAAAGAAAAACTAAAGACATATCAAATGTATTGTTTGAAATTGCTACAGGAACAAGATTGTATTAAAACAAATTCTATTCCATTGGAGTGAGAGAATGCTATATTTTCAAGTTATTTTGTTCTGTATTGAATTTGACAGGACAAAGAAATTATATTTATATCCACAGTTGAATATTCTTCCCTGTGCATTGTCTGAACAAGTAACATTTTCAGTTGGGTCATTAGCATCTAAGCTAGAAGAAAAGTATAAGATGTCTTAAAATAACTCCATAAAGACCAAAAAGAAGACATTCCGTGACACTGTATTAATGTTGCACCAAGGACTTAGATGCACAGTAACCATTAAGAAATACAACAAATAATATTAATTTTATTTATATTATATGTAATATTTTAAATGCCTTATAAAAATTACTAGGAGGCCAATAATATACATTTATCTTTTATAGTTTTGTATTATTATTATTATTATTATTATTATTACTACATGTTATCATAACTATTGTAGCTAGCCTACAACATACAAGGAAAATAATATTGTTCAATCCAAAGACCTAAAAAAAATATTTTTTAACTTATTCCATGAGAGGTAGAGATGAGCGAACCGGGACAACCGAACCCGGTTTCGGTCCGAACATCGGGAAAAGTTCGGTTGGCAGCGAATCCGAACTTCACCGGGTTCGGCCGAACCCGTTTTGACAGAACCCGTTCAAAAATATTATACAAATCGGCAGCCACTTGTCTCTATCAATCACTGATAGAGAAAAGAGGCTGCTGATTAAAAATAAAATAAAAAGCATTTCATACGTACCCGGTCGTTGTCTTGGTGACGAGTCCCTCTTCTTCCTCCAGTCCGACCTTCTTTTCTGACGCGGCAGCCTGTGATTGGCTGCAGAGGCCTCTGCAGCCTGTGATTGGCTGCAGAGGCCGCGGCAGCCTGTGATTGGCTGCAGCGGTCACATGGGCTGTAACGTCATCCAGGAATGTCGAGAGGGACGCGTCACAAAGGCAACGGCCAGGAGACCGGACTGGAGGAAGCAGAAAGTTCTCGGTAAGTATGAACGTCTTTTTTTTTTTACAGGTTACTATATATTCTGATCGGAATTCACTGTCCAGGGTGCTGAAACAGTTACTGCCGATCAGTTAACTCTTTCAGCACCCTGGACAGTGACTATTTACTGACGTCGCCTAGCAACGCTGCCGTAATGACGGGTGCACACATGTAGCCACCCGTCATTACGGGGCCTCATGCACACGACCGTAAAAAGGGCCCGAAATAGCGGGCCCATAGACTTCTGTTAGCCACGGGTACCTTCCCGTTTTCTCACGGGAAGGTGCCCGTGCCGTTAAAAAGATAGAACATGTTCTATTTTTTTATTTTACGGGCCGTGCTCCTATACTTTATAATCCATTATATAAGGCTGCGCTACAGTGCAGCATTTAAAAGAAACAGGATCCTGACCTGTCCACAGAGTTTAAGGCAGCACAGAGTATTTCAGGAGAGGAGCTTGCAGATTCAGTCTGCTGTGTACTCTGCTCTTACCATTGCGTAGCTCTCAGTCTGTTACCTCTCCTCCACTCCTGTCCTCAATAACACCTTCACATGATTGGCAAGTCACCACGTAATGGTAAGAGCAGAGTTCACAGCAGCACAGAGTATTTCAGGAGATGAGCGTGCGGATCTTGTGCGGGGTGGTGACTTGCCAATCATGTGAAGGTGTTATTGAGGACAGGAGTGGAGGAGAGGTAACAGACTGAGAGCTACGTAAAGGTAAGAGCAGAGTTCACAGCAGCACTGAATCTGCACCGTCATCTCCTGAAATACTCTGTGCTGCTGTGAACTCTGCTCTTACCATTACGTGGTGACTTGCCAATCATGTGAAGGTGTTATTGAGGACAGGAGTGGAGGAGAGGTAACAGACTGAGAGCTACGCAATGGTAAGAGCAGAGTACACAGCAGACTGAATCTGCAAGCTCCTCTCCTGAAATACTCTGTGCTGCCTTAAACTCTGTGGACAGGTCAGGATCCTGTTTCTTTTAAATGCTGCACTGTAGCGCAGCCTTATATAATGGATCGAGCGGGTTCCCCAGCAGCATTTAAAAGAAACAGGATCCTGACCTGTCCACAGAGTTTAAGGCAGCACAGAGTATTTCAGGAGAGGAGCGTGTGATTGGCTGCAGAGGCCACTGCAGCCTGTGATTGGCTGCAGAGGCCGCTGCAGCCTGTGATTGGCTGCAGAGGCGGTCACGTGGGAAGAAGCGTCATCCCTGGAGGCCGGCCTTCTGGCGTCATCCTGACGTGCGTGACCGCCACTACAGCCTGTGATTGGCTGCAGCGGCGACATGGATGAAACGTCATCGCTGGAGGCCGGACAGGAGGAATGTAAGTATGAACGTATTTTTTTTTTTTTTTTTATTACATTAAAATTGTATTTTCCGCGCGCCGAGCATGGTACTGTCAAGGTTGCTGAAAGAGTTAGTGCAGCCCATTAACTCTTTCAGCACCCTGGACAGTACCATGCTCGGCGCACGGAAATTACAGGTTCGGTCAGAACTAGTTCAGTCCGAATCGAACTTTTTCGTGAAAATCGGCGAACCAGCCGAACCGAACTTTTCATAAGTTCGCTCATCTCTAATGAGAGGCAATGTATATAACGTAGTAGGTTCCAAGATTTTTTCATGTTGGGACTTGGGTCAGGGGTTGGCTTAGATTAGTTAAATATGAGCCCTATAAATGGGCTTATAATTACTTTTTTTTATCCTGAAATTGATGTGGTCCACTAAATCAGAACAGATTACATAGTGTATAAACATATAATGTACAATTCATACTTTTGTCCATATGCCCTTTTAGTACATTTTAATTAATGTGGAGATCTTGACTCACTTATCTTAAATATGGAACATGGGGAACATGTGTTATCTCTAGTCAGGAAAATAGGCTTTGATAAAAAATTATTCTGGGCTATTTAATAATGTGCTCTATTTTAACATGGCAAACTTTTTTAAAACTGTTGATAAGTTGAATATTTCCTTTTTAAAATTTCAATATAAGCTACTGTACAGTACATATGTAATCCTATAAATCCACAGGAGCAATTGTATAGATCGAAAGGATTGTGTGGATCAAAACATGTAAGAGTAAAGGCCCTATTAGACGGGCAGGTATACTTTCATAAACTAGCGACAAGCGATGATTTAGCGAGTCATTTGAGTTTGAAAGACAGTCTATTACAAGTGACAATAATTGCAAAAGATTTTCTCTGTTTAGTTGTTATAGCAAGCGCATTACACACAAAGATTATTGAGCTTGTAGGTGGATGGCAAAGGTAAGATCTGCTAACGACTGGAAGATTTCTGATTAGAGAAGGAGATGTGGCAGCGAGAAACGATAATATTTCCCCCAGGTAGATGTGGCCGATCCACAGAAACCCAACGATTTATCGTTTGTCGTTTGATCGTTGCACGTCTAATAGGACCTTATACTACATTCATATCAAGTTTGTGGCATACAGTTGAGTTATATGTTTTTATATACTAAACTGTATATACATAATGCCTACAGAAAAAAAGGAACATAAATTTATTTTCTGCTATGTTTTTGAACAATGTGAAAAACATTATTTACATGTTCACCTGTCAAAAATATGACACAGGCCAAAGATCGCTGTGTTATAGCAGTGTCACACTGGCTACATCCCAGTAATAAAAGTGAAAGTAGTCGAATTGCTACCCATAAGATTAACCCCTTAAGGACGCAGACACTTTTGAACCAAATGACAGAGCCTCATTTTCTAAATCTGACATGTGTTACTATATGTGGTAATAACATGGGAATGCTTTTACCTATAAAAGCAATTCATAGATTGTTTTCTCGTAACATATTGTACTTTATATTAGTGAAAAAATTTGGTCGATAAATTCAAAATGTCAAGAAAATTTGCAAAAATTTGCATTTTTCTAAATTCAAATATATCTGCTTGTAAGACAGATAGTTATACCACACAGAATTGTTACTAGTTAACATTTCCCATATGCCTACTTTATGTAGGCATCATTTTTGAACATCCTTTTATTTTTCTAGGAAGTTACAAGGCTTATAAGTTTAGCAGCAATTTCTCACATTTTCAAGAAAATTTCAAAAGCCTATTTTTTTATGGAGCAGTTCAGTTCTGAAGTGACTTTGAGGGCCTTATATATTAGGAACCCCCACAAATCACCTCATTTTAAAAACTGCACCCCTTAAAGTATTCAAAACAGCATTTAGAAAGTTTCCTAACCCTTTATGCGTTTCACAGGAATTAAAGAAAAGTGGAAGGAAAATTTGCAAATTTAATTGTTTTTGCAGAAATTCCATTTTAATCCATTTTTCCTGTAATACTGAAGGTTTTTACCAGAGAAACACAACTGAATATTTATTGCCCTGATTCTGCAGTTTTTAGAAATATCCCACATGTGGCCCTAGTGTGGTAATGGACTGAAACAAAAGCCCCAGAAGCAAAGGCGCACCTAGTGGATTTTTGGGCCTTCCTTTTCTTAAATTATATTTCAGGCACCATGTCAGGTTAGAAGTGGTCTTGTGGTGAAAAAACAAAAGAAACCCCACAAAATGACTCCATTTGGGAAACTACACCCCTAGAGTAATTCATATAGGGGTTTGGTGAGCATTTTGACCACACAAGTATTTCATAGATTTCATTATAATTGGGCAGTGAAAATGAAAAATTACATTATTTTCCAATAAGATGTAGCTTTACCTCAGAATTTTTTATTATTTTCAACAAATAAATGAGAAAAAGCACCCCAACACTTGTAAAGCAACTTCTCCAATGTACGGAAATACCCCATATGTGGTCATAAACTGCTGTATGGCCAAGCGGCAGGACTCAGAAGGGATGGCACGCCATTTAGCTTTTGGAGTACAGATTTTCCTGAATTGATTTCTCTGCACCATGTCGCATTTGTAAAGCTCCTAAGAGACCAGTACAGTGGAAACCCCCCAAAAGTCACTCCATTTGGGAAACTACACCCCTAGAGCAATTCATCTAGGCATTATAGTGAGCATTTTGACCCCTCCCCAGGTGTTTCTTAGATTTTATTATAAATGGGCTGTGAAAATGAAAAATGACATTATTTTCCAATGAGACGTAGCATTAGTTCAAAATTTTTCATTTTCTCAACAAATAAAGGAGAAATACACCATAACATTTGTAAAGCAACTTCTTCAGAGTAGGAAAATACCCCATATGTGGTCATAAACTGCTGTCTGGATACACAGCAGGATACAAGGGTAGGAGCGTCATTTGGCAGTTGGAGTGCAGATTTTGCAGGATTGATTCCTGGGCGCCATGTTGCATTTACAAAGCCCCTGAGGTAACAGTACAGTAAGAACCCCTGAAATGTGACTCCATTTGGTAAACTACACCCCTTGAGGAATTAATCTAGGGGTGTAGAGAGCATTTTGACCACACAGGTTTGCTGAATTTATTAGAATTGGGATGTGAAAATAAAAAAAGTTAGCATTTTTTTTGCGAAAAGATGTAGTTCTATCCCAAAATTTTGAATTTTCACCAAGACTATAGGAGAAAAGCACATCAACGTTCGTAAAGCATTCTCTCCAGAGTAAGGAAATACCCCACACGTGGTCATAAACTGCTATTTGGACACACAGCAAGGCTATAAAGGGAAGGAGCACCGTTTAGTATTTGGAGTGGAGATTTTACAAGACTCGTTTTTTGACACCATGTTGCATTGAGTTATAGTACCAGTACAAAGGAACCCCTGAAAAATGTCCCCATTTTGGAAACTAGATCCCTCAAAGAATTTATCTAGGGGTGTAGTGAGCATTTTGATCCCACAAGTGTTTTGAAAAAATGAGTACACAATAGATGTTGCAGATTGAAAATTGTCGTTTTCCAAAGATATGCCATTTCAGTGCCCAATGTGTTGTGCCCAACTTGTACAACCATAGACACACACCCCATAAATTGTTAAGCGGATTCTCCAGAACACAGTAATACCACATATGTGGTCATAAATTGCCATTTGGGCAGACTGCCAGGCTCAGTTGGACCACCATTTGGCTTTTGAAGTACAGATTTTGCTTGGTGTTTTACTGGTATTTCAGCTTATAATGTGGGGGCATATGTACACTGGGCACAGTACATCAGGGTATATGTAATCTGTGCAGAGTACATCAGGGTATATGTAAACTGGGCGGAGTACATCAGGGTATATGTAAACTGAGCGGAGTGCATCAGGGCATAATAGGATGATGTAATAATGGGGTGAATGAATAATCCATGGATTGGTGTGGTACGCTTTGAATCAATCCTTTATGCACAGGCCGGGTTTATTGGGTATACAAAATATCTGCGCTCCAGTATTGCCTAATCTTTGACTTCTTCACTAGCCCTATAAGCAGCACAAGGCCCTAAAGTTTCCTCATCTCCGCTGCATTTACAGGGTCCACCAGTGGGGACCAGCAAATGACGATGTGGTGTATTTAGTGAAATTCTACTGGACCTAAAAAATTACTCTGGTCCTTAATTTTGCATCATTGCGTTTTGAGAGTCATAACGTGTTATTTTTCTGAGCTGTGTGAGGGCTTGTTTTTTGTGGAACGAGCTGTAATTTTTATTGGTTCCATTTTGGGGTACATGCAATTTTTTTTTATCACTATTTATTCAGTTTTTTGGGAGATGAGGAAACCAAAACAACAGCAATTCTAGCACTGTTTTTTATTTTATTTTTTACAATGTTCACCGTGCAGTATAAACAACATGTTAACTTTATTCTGCGGGTCGATACGATTACAGCGACACCAAATCTATATAATTTTTTTTTACGTTTCACTACTTTCTCACAATAAATATACTCTTTTCTAAAAAAAAAAATAATGTTTTAGTGTCGCCATTTTCTAACAGCCATAACCTTTTTATTTTTTTAGTTGATATCGCTGCGGGAGGACTTGGTTTATGTGTGACGAACTGTAGTTTCTATTCGTACCATTCTGGGTTACTTGAAACTTTTTGATCACTTTTTATTACATTTTTTTTGAGACAAGATGACCAAAAAATAAAATGCTGTCAATGTTTTTTATTAAAAATTTTTACCATGTTTACTGTGCGGTAAAAATAATGTAATATTTTTATAGATTATGCCGTTCTGAACGCGGCAATAACTATTATGTATAGTTTTTTTTCATGTTTTCATTTTTTTCTAATCATAAAGGAGATGATCAGGGAAACAGGGCAATTGTTGTTTTTATTCCTCGGGCAGGACCTAATAGGCTTCCGTACCTGGGCAACCATCGCCTGGGCAACCTTCGCGGGGGGGGCACAGAGGGAGCCCCCTCCCTCTGTCAACCACTTTAATGCGGCGGACGCTATTAACAGCCGCATCGAAGGGCTGCGTGATGTCAGTTGTGTATTACAGCTGACAGCCGCTGAAGATGAAGCGCGCACAGCTCCAGTGCCCGTCTTCATCTACAGGGTGTAACTGTATGCCCTATTGCGGGAATGCACTTTGAATCTTGACGTATAGTCATGCCCAATAGCGGGAATGGGTTAAAGAGGTGGACCCAGATAACTTCTGTCGGTAAGTCTAAAATCTGAGGTAGGTACAAAATTTGAAGGTAAGGGATGAAGTACAGAATGACATAGAAGTAAATAATCTTATACCAGATAACCAGTGTGGATTCCTGAAAAACAGATTGTGCCTAAGCAACATACTGGGTTACTATGAGAAGGTACAGTGCTTTGCAAAATTATTCACCCAAATTGGTGTTTCCAGTTTTTTTGCTTTACATAGATTTTTTGTGGGTTTGCAGCATTCAATTTAGACAACATGCCTACCACTTTGAAGGTTCAAAATATTTTTACTGTGACCCAATAATTAACCCCTTCCCTCTTTGGCCACTTTTGACCTTCCTGACAGCCTCATTTTTTAAATCTGACTAATTTCACTTTATGTGGTAATAACTTTGGAATGCTTTTACCTATCTAAGCGATTCTGAGACTGTTTTCTAGTGAAAAATTGGACTTTATGTTACTGGCAAAATTTGCTCGATACATTCAGTATTTAATTATGAAAAACACCAAAATGTAGTGAAAAATTAAAAAAATTAGCATTTTTCTCATTTTAAATATATCTGCTTGTAAGGCTGGCAGTTAAACCACACAAAATAGTTGCTAATTAACATCCACCATATATCTACTTTAGATTGGCATAGTTTTCTGAACTTCCTTTTATTTTTCTAGGACGTTACAAGACTTAGAACTTTACCTGCATTTTCTGACATTTTCAAGAAAATTTCAAAAGGCTATATTTTCAGGGGCCAGTTCAGTTGTGAAGTGGTTTTCAGGGCCTTATATTTTAGAAAGAAACCCCCAATAAGTCAGCCCATTTTAAAAACTGCACCCCTCAAAGTATTCAAAACAGCATTTAGAAAGTTTCGTAACCCTTTTGACATTTCGCAGGAATTAAAGCAAATTAGAGGTGAAATTGACAAATATAATATTTTTTGCAAAAATAAAAAGGTTTATCCATTTTTTTTGTAACACAGAAAGTCTTACCAGAGAACCGCAACTCAATATTTATTGCCCAGATTCTGCAGTTTTTAGAAGTATCCAACATGTGGCCCTAGTGTCCTAATAGACTGAAGCACAGGCCTAAGAAACAAAGGAGCACATAGTGGATTTTGGGGCCTCCTTTTTATGAGAATATATTTTAGGCACCATGTCAGGTTTGAAGAGGTCTTGTGATGCCAAAACAGTGGAAACCCCCACAAGTGACCCCATTTTGGAAACTACACCCATTGAGGAAATTATCTAGGGGTACAGTGAGCATTTTGACAACACAGGTTTATTGCAGAAATTATTTCTAAGTAGTGTGAAAATGAAAATCTAATTTTTTTTCCAATAAATCATAGGTTAGCTAATTTTTTTTCATTCCCACAAGTTCTAAAGGAGAAAAAGCACACAAGAATAGTAAAACAATTTCGCCCGAGTAAAGCAGTTCCTTACATGTGGTCATAAACAGCTGTTTAGACACACACCAGGGCTTAGAAGGGAAAAAATGCCATTTGGCTTTTGGAACTCAAATTTAGCAGGAATGGTTTGCGGGGGCGATTTCGCATTTGCTAAGCCCCTGAAGGGACAAAATAGAAGAAACCCCCCACAAGTGACCCCATTTTGGAAACTAGACCCCTTGAGGAAATTATCTAGGGGTATAGTGAGCATTTTGACCCCACAGGTGTTTCATAGATTTTATTAGGATTGGGCAGTGAAAATAAAAAAAATCCTTTTTCTTCAATAAGACGTAGCTTTAGCTCAAAATTTTTCATTTTCTTAACGAATAAAGGAAAAAAAGTACTCCAACATTTGTAAAGCAACATCTCTAGAGTACGGAAATATCCCATATGTGGCCATAAACTGCTGTTTGGGCACACGGCAAGGATCAGAAGAGAAGGAGCGCCATTTGGCTTTTGGAGTAAAGATTTTGCTGGATTGATTTCTTGGCAGCATGCCGCTTTTGCAAAGCCCCTTAGGTATCAGTAGAGTAGAAACTACCCAAAAGTGACTCCATTCACGAAACTACACCACTCGAAGAATTAATCAAGGGGTGTAGTGAGCATTTTGACCCCCCACAGGTGTTTCATAGAATTTAATAGAAATGGGCAGTAAAAATAAAAAAAATCCATTTTCTTCAATAAGATGTAGCTTTAGCTAAATAAATTTAAATTTTCTCAAGAAATAAAGGACAAAAAGAACCCCAACATTTGTAAAGCAATTTCTCCCGAGTACGGCAATACCCCATTTGTGGTCATAAATTTCTGTTTGGGCACATAGTAGGGCTCAGAACGGAAGGAGCGCCATTTGGCTTTTGGAGTGCTGATTTTGCTGTATTGTTTTCTGGTCACTATGTCGCATTTACAAAGCCCCTGTGGAATAAACAGTGGAAACCCCCCAGAAGTGACCCCATTTTGGAAACTACACCCCTCAAGGTATTCACCTAGGTGTGCAGTGAGCATGTTAACCCCACAGGTGTTTTGCAGAAATTAGTGTGCACTCGATGTTGCAGAGTAAATATGGGATATTTTCCATAGATATGCCAATATGTGGTGGCCAGCTTGTGCCACCATAACAAGACAGTTCTCTAAGTACTATGCAGTGTTTCCCGGTTTTCTAAACACCCTACATGTGGCCCTAATATTTTGCCTGGACATTCGACCAGGCTCAGGAATGAAAGAGTACCATGCGAAGTTGGCGCCTAATTTGGCGATTTACAAAGTATTGGTTTACAATTGCAGAGGCTCCGATGTGAAATAATAAAAAGAAACCCCTGAGAAGTTACCCCATTTTGGAAATTACACCCCTCAAGGCATTTATTAGGGGTGTAGTGAGCATTTTCACCCTACAGGGCTTTTCCATAAATTATTGCGCTGCGGATGGTGCAAAGTAAAAAATTTAATTTTTCCCTAGATATGCCATTTCAGTGGCAAATTTGTCGTGCCCAGTTTGGGCCACTGGAGACACACACCCCAAAAATTGTTAAAAGGGTTCTCCCGGGTATGGCAAAGCCATATATGTGGAAGTAAACTGCTGTTTGGGCACCCTGTAGGGCTCAGAAGGGAGGGAGCACCATTTGGCTTTTGGAGCGTGGATGAGCTTGGTAGTAGTTTTGTTTGGAGTTTTACTGGTATTTTACTGGTATTTTACTTTATAATGTGTGGGCATATGTACTAGTCCTTCTCAATAAATTAGAATATTATCAAAAAGTTAATTTATTTCAGTAATTCAATTCAAATTGTAAAAATCATATATTATATAGATTCATTACACACAGAGTGATCTATTTCCAGCATTTTTTCTTTTAATGTTGATTATTATGGCCACAGTTAATGAAAATCCAAAATTTAGTGTTTCAGCATCTCCATAAAGCTTGCCAACAGAGGGAAGCATGACGTGCTCAAAAATTTCCTGGTAGACGGCTGCATTGACTCTGGACTTGATATAACACAGTGGCTCAATGGTCCAAAGTCCTGTTTTCAGAGGAAAGTTAATTTTTCATTTATTTTGGAAATCAAAATCCCAGAGTCTGGAGGAAGAGTGGAGGGGCATCAATCCAAGTTGCTTGCGGTCCAGTGTGAAGTTTCCACAGTCAGTGATGGTTTGGGGAGCTATGTCATCTGCTGGAAAGCTTTACGGAGATGCTGATTTCATTTTTCAGCAGGACTTGGCACCTGCCCACACTGCAAAAAGTACCAATACCTGGTTTACTAACCACAGTATCACTCTACTTGATTGGCCAGAAAACTTGCCTGTCCTAAACCCCATAGAGAATCTATGGGGTATTGTCAAGAGGAAGATGAGAGACACCAGACCCAACAATGCAGACGAGCAGAAGGCCGCTATCAAAGCAACCTGGGCTTCCATAACACCTCAGCATTGCCACAGGCTGATCGCCTCCATGCCACGCCGCATTAATGCAGTAATTCATGCAAAAGGAGCCCCGACCAAGTATTGAATGCATATACTGGACATACTTTTCAGTAGGCCAATATTTCGGTATTACAAATAATTTTTTAAATTGGGCTTATGTAATATTCTAATTTTCTGAGACACTAAATTTTGGGTTTTCATTAACTGTTAGCCATAATCATCAATAGAGATGAGCGAACTTATCAAAAGTTCGGTTCGGCTAGTTCGCCGAATTTCACAAAAAAGTTCGGTTCGGACCGAACTAGTTCTGACCGAACCTGTCACGTCCGTGCGCCGAGCATGCTACTGTCCGGGGTGCTGATAGAGTTAATGGGCTGCACTAACTCTTTCAGCAACCTTCACAGTACATGCTCGGCGCGCGGAAAATACAATTTAAATGTAATAAAAAAATAAAAATTATACGTTCGTACTTACTTTCCTCCTGTCCGGCCTCCAGCGATGACGTTTCATCCCTTTCGCCGCTGCAGCCAATCACAGGCTGTAGTGGCGGTCACGCACGTCAGGATGACGCTTCATCCCACGTGACCGCCTCTGCAGCCAATCACAGGCTGCAGCGGCGACATGGATGAAACGTCATCGCTGGAGGCCGGACAGGAGGAAAGTAAGTATGAACGTATTATTATTTTTTTTTGGCATGTATGTATGCTGGTATGTATGTTGGCATGTATGTATGTTGTCATGTATGTATGTATATCTGTGCATGTATGTTGGCATGCATGTATATATGTGCATGTTTGCATGTATATATTTGCATGTATGTATGTTTGCATGTGTGTATGTTTGCATGTATGTATTTTTGCATGTATGTTGTCATGTATGTATGTATGTATATATGTGCATGTGTGTATGTATATTTGTACGTATGTATGTATGTTTGCATGAATGTATGTATGTTTGCATGTATGTGTGTTTGCATGAATGTATGTTTGCATGTATGCATGTTTGTATGTATATTTGCATGTGTGCATATATATATATATGTATGTATGTTGTCATGTATGTATGTTGTCATGTATGTATATATGTGCATGTATGTTGGCATGTATGTATATATGTGCATGTGTGTATGTATGTATATTTGCATGTATATATTTGCATGTATGTATGTTGTCATGTATGTATGTATATATGTGCATGTATGTTTGCATGTATGTTGACATGTATGTATACATGTGCATGTTTGTATGTATATTTGCATGTATATATGTTTGCATGTGTGTATGTATGTTTGCATGTATGTATGTATGTTTGCATGTATGTATGTTGTCATGTATGTTTGTATGTATGTTGTCATGTATGTATGTATATATGTGCATGTATGTATGTTTGCATGTTTTTATTTTTGCATGTATGTTTGCATGTATGTTTATATATATGTGCATGTATGTAATTATGTTTGCATGTATTTATGTTTACATGTATATTTGTGCATGCTTGTATATATGTATGTATCTTTGCATGTTTGTATGTATGTATGTATGTTTTCATGTGTGTGTGTATGCATGTATGTATGATAGTTTGCATGTATATATGTGTGTATGTTTGCATGTATGTATATTTGCATGTATATATGTGCATGCTTGTATGTATGTATGGCCATGTATGATACTGTCTGCTGGCGCCCTGTATCTAAGTCAACTTCACGGCAGGCTTCTATACATGGTATAACAGTCAGTATCACACATTAAACTGAATTTAAGCCTACGACATGTTTTATTTCCTTTTTTTTTTTTTTTACAGGTTTGGTGTTTGGACTACGTCGGTTTCGAGGACTACTTAGATGACGTTTTTTTTTCTACAATAAAATGGTTAATGAGGGTTGTGTTGGGGGTGCTTTATTTCAATAAAATATTTTATCTATATCTTTGTCTTTTTATTTTCAAATTTTATTACTACCACTTTAGTAATGGCCGCTGTCTGAGTGACAACATCCATTACTAAGGCGAGGCTTAGTGTTAGCCGGTGCAGAGGCTAACACTAACCACTATTATTACCCCGGTACCCAAAACCACCAGGGGTGCCGGGAAGAGCCAGGTACGATCCAGTACCCGACCATCTGTTGTGATGGTCGGGCCCTGGGGCGGCCGCAGGCTGGTATTATGAGGCTGGGAAGGGCCAAAAACAGTGGACCTTCCCACCCTTGTAATGCTAGGCTGCTGCTGCTGTGTTGTATCTGGCTGGTTATAAAAGTGGGGGGGACCCCACGTCATTTTTTGTAATTATTTATTTATTTAATTATTTTTTTTTAAAAAGACATGGGGTTCCACCCAATTTATCATAACCAGCCACATACAACACAGTGTTATTAGCCTGGGAATGGACAAAACCAGTGGCCCTTCCCACCAATGTAATGCTAGACTGCTGTGGCCTTGTATATGGCTGGTTATTAAAAATGTCGGGGACCCGTCTATTGCTAAATTTGTTAAATTCAAAAAAAAAAACAACGTGGGGGTCCCCCCCATTTTTATAACCAGCCCGATACAACACAGCAGCAGCAGCCTAGCATTACAAGGGTGGGAAGGTCCACTGTTTTTGGCCCTTCCCAGCCTCATAATACCAGCCTACGGCCGCCCCAGTACCCGACCATCACAACAGATGGTCGGGTACTGGATCGTACCAAGCTCTTCCCGGCACCCCTGGTGGTGGTGGGTACCGGGGTAATAATGGGTGGTTAGTGCTAGCCTCTGCACCGGCTAACACTAAGTACCGCCTTAATAATGGACGCTGTCAATCAGCCAACTGCCATTATCTAGGCACTAATAAAGTTTAAAAAAAAACACAAAGACAATTCTTTTTTATTGAAATAAGAAATCCCCAACAAAACCCTCGTTAACCATTTTATTAAAATTTGAAAAAACGTAGATCTACGCAGTAGTCCAACGAATCGAAGATGTAGTCCAATCGGTACATCAAAATCTGCAACAACATAAAAAAACAGTTATCAATGTGAACAATACCAATACTTCTACTCACCTACACACATATATACACGCACACACACACGCACACACACACAAACAACCATACACAGACACACATATATACACAAACACAACAAGATATACACACACACACATAAACAGACAAACACATATACACAAACTCACACATATACAAACAAAAACACACATATCCAAACACACACACACACACACACACACAGTTATACACACACATACATGAACACATATACACAAACACATATACACAAACACACCCATATATACACACAAACACACACCCATATACACACATATACACAAACACACACACATACAAAAACACACACAAACATCTACACACAAACATATACACAAATACACCCATATATACACAAACATACACAAACACATATACACAAACACACCCATATATAC
This sequence comes from Rhinoderma darwinii, assembly GCF_050947455.1. Taxonomy (NCBI): domain Eukaryota; kingdom Metazoa; phylum Chordata; class Amphibia; order Anura; family Rhinodermatidae; genus Rhinoderma; species Rhinoderma darwinii. The sequence continues at coordinate 347,799,651 of NC_134687.1, forward strand.
ACACACACACACACACACACACACACATATACACAAACACACATATAAAAACAAAAACAGACAAAGTCACATACCCAAACACACATATATACACAAACACACACATACACAAACACGGTTTCTTTTAAATGCTGCTGGGGAACCCGCTCGATCCACTATATAAGGCTGCACTACAGTGCAGCATTTAAAAGAAACAGGATCCTGACCTGTCCATAGAGTTTAAGGCAGCACAGAGTATTTCAGGAGATGAGCGTGCAGATTCAGTGCTGCTGTGAACTCTGCTCTTACCATTACGTAGCTCTCAGTCTGTTACCTCTCCTCCACTCCTGTCCTCAAGAACACCTTCACATGATTGGCAAGTCACCACGTAATGGTAAGAGCAGAGTTCACAGCAGCACAGAGTATTTCAGGAGATGAGCGTGCGGATCTTGTGCGGGGTGGTGACTTGCCAATCATGTGAAGGTGTTATTGAGGACAGGAGTGGAGGAGAGGTAACAGACTGAGCTACGTAATGGTAAGAGCAGAGTTCACAGCAGCACTGAATCTGCACGCTCCTCTCCTGAAATACTCTGTGCTGCTGTGAACTCTGTTCTTACCATTACGTAGCTCAGTCTGTTACATCTCCTCCACTCCTGTCCTCTATAACACGTTCACATGATTGGCAAGTCACCACCACGCACAAGATCCGCACGCTCATCTCCTGAAATACTCTGTGCTGCTGTGAACTCTGCTCTTACCATTACGTGGTGACTTGCCAATCATGTGAAGGTGTTCTTGAGGACAGGAGTGGAGGAGAGGTAACAGACTGAGAGCTACCTAATGGTAAGAGCAGAGTTCACAGCAGCACTGAATCTGCACGCTCATCTCCTGAAATACTCTGTGCTGCCTTAAACTCTGTGGACAGGTCAGGATCCTGTTTCTTTTAAATGCTGCACTGTAGCGTAGCCTTATATAGTGGATCGAGCGGGTTCCCTAGCAGCATTTAAAAGAAACAGGATCCTGACCTGTCCACAGAGTTTAAGGCAGCGCAGAGTATTTCAGGAGATGAGCACGGGCAGCCGTTCGTTTTTCCGAGCCGTGCTCCCATTATGCACACGACCGTAAAAACACCCGTTATTGCGGGTCGTAATTACGACCCGCAATAACGGGCTCATAGACTTCTGTTACCCACGGGTACCTTTCCGTTTTCTCACGGGAAGGTGCCCGTGCCGTTAAAAAAATAGAACATGTTCTATTTTTCTATTTTACGGGCCGTGCTGCTATAATTATAATGACAGCACGGTTCGCAAAAGCGGCCGGCTGCCCGTGGCCGGCCGGCCGTGCTCGTAGTTACGAGTCGTAATTACGAGCACGGCCCGTAAAATAAAAAAATAGAACATGTTCTATCTTTTTAACGGCACGGGCACCTTCCCGTGAGAAAACGGGAAGGTACCCGTGGCTAACAGAAGTCTATGGGCCCGCTATTTCGGGTCGTAATTACGACCCGTGATAACGGGTGTTTTTATGGTCGTGTGCATGAGGCCCCGTAATGACGGGTGGCTACATGTGTGCACCCGTCATTACGGCAGCGTTGCTAGGCGACATCAGTAAGGGTATGTGCACACACACTAATTACGTCCGTAATTGACGGACGTATTTCGGCCGCAAGTACCGGACCGAACACACTGCAGGGAGCCGGGCTCCTAGCATCATATTTATGTACGATGCTAGGAGTCCCTGCCTCTCCGTGGAACTACTGTCCCGTGCTGAAAACATGATTACAGTACGGGACAGTTGTCCTGCAGAGAGGCAGGGACTCCTAGCATCGTACATAACTATGATGCTAGGAGCCCGGCTCCCTGCACTGTGTTCGGTCCGGTACTTGCGGCCGAAATACGTCCGTCAATTACGGACGTAATTAGTGTGTGTGCACATACCCTAAATAGTCACTGTCCAGGGTGCTGAAAGAGTTAACTGATCGGCAGTAACTGTTTCAGTACCCTGGACAGTGACTACCGATCACAGTACCTGTAAAAAAAAAGACGTTCATACTTACCGGGAACTCCCTGCTTCCTCCAGTCCGGTCTCCTGGCCGTTGCCTTGGTGACGCGTCCCTCTCGACATCCGGCCCGACATTCCTTGATGACGATGCAGCCCATGTGAGCGCTGCAGCCAATCACAGGCTGCCGCGGCCTCTGCAGCCAATCACAGGCTGCAGAGGCCTCTGCAGCCAATCACAGGCTGCCGCGTCAGAAAAGGTCGGACTGGAGGAAGAAGAGGGACTCGTCCGCAAGACAACGACCGGGTACGTATGAAATGCTTTTTATTTTTAATCAGCAGCCTCTTTTCTCTATCAGTGATTGATAGAGATAAGTGGCTGCCGATTTGTATAATGTTTTTGACCGGGTTCGGTCAAAACGGGTTCGGCCGAACCCGGTGAAGTTCGGATTCGCTGCGAACCGAACTTTTCCGGAAGTTCGGACCGAAACCGGGTTCGGTTGTCCCGGTTCGCTCATCTCTAATCATCAACATTAAAAGAAAAAATGCTGGAAATAGATCACTCTGTGTGTAATAAATTGATATAATATACGAGTTAAACTTTTTGAATTGAATTACTGAAATAAATTAACTTTTTAATGATATTCTAATTAATGGAGAAGGACTAGTAGGCTGGGCAAAGTACATCGGGGCATAGTCAGGTGGTATAATAATGGGGTAAAATAATCCATAGATGTGTGTTATGCTGTGAAGCAATGCTTTCTGCACAGGCCAGTGTCGCACTGATAAATGGTCCTTTCTTATCCCCCTTTTTGGTCCGCACTCCGCACCTTTGCAGTTTGGGAAATTTAGCTGGGAAGTGTTGTCCTGGAATAATACGGGATATGTTTGGGTTCTACCCTTCCTGGTTCCCTAATTTTAGGGCCTTGATAAGTCGCCACTTGAAACAGAAGAAATGTTCCCCTCGGGCCAGCACAACTGCATATTTTTTATTTCCTGACTTACTGGAGCCTTAACTAATTTTTTTTTCAAAGACGTAGTGGTACGAGGGCTGTTTTTTTGCGGGATGAGCTGTAGTTATTATTGGTACCATTTTGGGGTACATGTGACTTTTTGATCACTTTTTATCCTATTTTTGGGGAGACCAAAAACCAGAAATTCTGGCATAGTTTTTAAAGTTTTTTTTTTACATTGTTCACCATGCGTTATAAATTACGTGTTAGTTTTATTCTGCGGGTTAGTACGATTCTGACGATACCTAATTTATAGCACTTTTTTTTATGTTTTACAACTTTTTGCACAATAAAATTACTTTTGTAAAAGGAATGTATTTTTTCTGTCGCCATATTGTGAGAACCAGAACTTTTTAATTTTTAACTGACGTAGCTTGTTTTTTACGAGACGAGCTATAGTTTTAAAGGTACCATTTTTGGATGCATGCAACTTTTTGATCACTTTTTATTAAAATTCTTGTAGGGCAAAGTGACCAAAAAACAGAAATTCTGGCATTGTTTTATTTTCGCTTTTTTCTACGCCGTTCACCGCATGGAATGCATAACATAATATTTTTATATATCTATATGTATGGTTTATTTTATTTTTTTCAATAATAGAGGACTTGATAAGGGGAAAAGGGCAATTGTGTTTTATTTTTTATTACTTGAAACTTTTCTTATATTTTTTTAACTTATTTTTTTTTACTTTTTTGACACTTTTTTTTGGACACTTTTGTTTAGTCCCACTAGGGGATTTGAAGGTCTGGCTTGAGAAAGGTCCCAGTAAGCCGGATCAAAACGTTGCCTGCCTGTGGGGTGAATAGACACACCACTTTTTTCATCCACTACTTTGGAGTGCTGCATCAATTCTTTTGTTTGCTGTCTATCTGAGGGCTCTTAGCCTGAGCCTAGGAGGAGTTGCACTTCAGAACTTTTTTCGACTGTGATGATTTCAATTCTACCACTGAACCATAGCCCTATGGTGGTAGCTACAGCCGTTGCTATAGAGGTGTCAAGTGCATGGCCGAGTGTTGCAGTCCCTCCCGTGATGTGGGATCCCGCACTATCATTTTACCCCCATGTACCCTAATTTGAAGCGACTCCAAGAATTTATGTCGATATCAAAAGTTTTACCCCCTATAATTTTTTTCATTTATTTGTATGTGATGCGGTCCTAGAATTGATAGTCCAGCAGACTAATCTTTATGCTAGGCAGTTTGTTCTGCAAAACCCTTTATCTATTTACTCTAGAATGTGGAATCCTACAAGTGTACCAGGAATGAAAACATTTTTAGGCATTACCCTCAATATGGGTTTGGTTAAAAAAAATATCTGTCCGGTCCTACTGGACTTCTAGTGGTGTCCACGCTACCCCTGTATTTGCAGCAGTGATGTTCAGAAACCGCTTTGAGGCCCTAATGCGGTTCATGCATTTTACAGACAATTCCCAAGTCCCCCCAAGAAGTGACCCAGCCTATGATCGGCTTAATAAATGAAGGCCATTAATCACCCTGCTAAATTATGTATTTCTAAATTTGTACACCCCTGACCAAAATTTGTCTGTAGATTAATCGCTCATGAGCTTCAAAGGCTGTCTTTCTTTTCGTCAGTTCATCCACTCCAAACAAGCCAGGTATGGGGTGAAATTATACAAAGTGTGTGAGAGCACAACGGGTTACACCTGCGGTTTTAAAATATAGGCAGGGACCGCCAAATTCATACCCCAGGCTGCCCAGAAACTATTGGCATCTCTAGCAAAATAGTGTGGAACCTAATGCAGTTATTTCTGCACAAAGGGTACCACGTCTATACAGACAACTTTTATACAGGTGTTGCCCTTTATAATGCCCTCCATGCTGCAAATACAGGGGCCTGTGGGACAGCATGGAAAAACAGAGTGGGATTTCCACAACAGTTGGTGTCCAGGCGTTTCGGAAAAGGAACATCCATGGCCCTTGCAAGTGAGGAATTACTTGCAGTGAAGTGGACCGACAGAAAGGATGTCTACATGATGTCCACTGTACATGCAGACACCACTGTGACAATTACTGAGAGGGGGCTACCACTGCAAAGCAGAAACCTGTCTGTGTAACAGACTACAACAAATTTATGGGGGGGTGTAGACCTTTTCGACCAGGTGCTTTAAGCTTACCCGGTGAAGCGCAAAAATAAGGCCTGGCACAAAAAGGTAGCAATCTACCTAATCCAGATTGCTACCTATAACAGTTTTGTTATTTTCAAAAAGTCCCAAGGAACGCTCACTTTTCTTCAATTTCAGGAGAAGGTCATTGAGCAACTCCCTTTTGAGTCCACTATACCTGCACAATCCTGCGAATCTGAGGATCTGCGCAGGCTTTCAGAGCGCCACTTTTTACACCCCGTTCCTTCCACTGAGACCTAAAAATATCCCCCATAAAGTTGCCTGGTATGTAGCATGCATGGCAGGAGGAGGGATACCTGCTTTTATTGCCCCATGGGTCCATCAAAACTAGGCCTTTGTAACTACCCCTGTTTCGAAACCTTTCACACGGTTTCAAATTACTAGAATTTAACACCAAAAAAAATGGGTCTTTTTAGGGAGCCAATTTCTTTATATTTTCTTTTTAGTTTGTGGGCTTTCCAAGTAGGGATTATTTCTTTTGGGAAAGGTTGTAGAGCACATTTTTTTCAGACTGTGAAACAAATTTTACCCCTTATGATTTTTTTAATTTATTTGAGGGTTATCAAGTCCTAGAATTCATTGTCCAGTACAAAATCCCACATCCACAATTTTTTGTTTTTGACTATTCTTATGACTATGTCCTGCCACATACAGCTGTTACATTCCTAATTCTGTACCATGATATGGGCATGATCTTTTTTTATTTGGAGGATCTCTAATAATCGAACTGTTCCTTATTAATACACCATGGGCTTTATTACAGTTTTGCTTGGGTTTTTGCTGGATCTCTAAGGGTATGTTCACACGAGGGCGTCCGTTACGGCTGAAATTACGGGGATGTTTCAGCCTGAAAACATCCCCGTAATTTCAGCCGTACCGGCATGTGCAGGCGCTTGAACGCCGCGTCCATTACGGCCGTAATTAGCGCTGCTATTCATTGGAGTCAATGAATAACGGCTCCAATTACGGCCAAAGAAGTGACAGGTCACTTCTTTGACGCGGGCGTCTATTTACGCGCCGTCATTTGACAGCGGCGCGTAAATATACGCCTCGTGTGAACAGACAAACGTCTGCCCATTGCTTTCAATGGGCAGATGTTTGTCAGCGCTATTGAGGCGCTATTTTCAGACGTAATTCGGGGCAAAAACGCCCGAATTACGTCCGTAAATAGGCCGTGTGAACATACCCTTACACTCGACAATACTGACATTATTTTGGGGACTAGTGATCCTTTACTGTTCATATAGATGGTTTTGGACACTGCCCCTTTATATATTCTTTAGGTGAATGGTTGCTTTGTGCACATAGCAGTTTCTACCTTGACGGGCAGGAGCCTGTTATGGTGTACCACGTCGCTTGGCACGTTCGTCCCTTATATAGGGATTGATGGGGCTAAAGAGACCTTGTACAACCAGTCACTGAAATAAAAAAAAGCTTGTCATGAGAACTTCCGGTTCCGGCGCGCACATGGTTAGACGCGAGTAAAGAGAGCTCCGTTAACCCGACTCGAAAAATCGGGGTCCCGAGGCTTTGATACCCGACTTGAGGCCATTGGCCGACAACCCGAAGTACAGGCTTCTCTCCGGCGTATGGAGAGATTCCTGGTGAAAACCGGGACCCCAGGATTAAACTCACAGGCCCTGCAGACTGACGACATGCTGCCGCTGGGGAAAATGGCGCCTGAAACGGCCAGGAACACGAGGAGCACGAGCATGCGCTCGGCATCACAACCTCCTCTGGCGCAGCCAGCATTGGAAGAAGGTGAGCCTGATAATATGCTTCACAATATGGACATTTCATGTCGAGCTTTGGCTGTTAGGGATCTGCCAGGTACTTCATCTAGGTATACTCCTGGGATTAATCAATCCACACCTGAGGCCAGACCTGTTCGACTGACACCATCTCCCACCAACCAGGGTGGCAGGCTCAGGAGTGGGAGAGCCTATCGCGGCCTGGTCTGTCGGAGTTAGCTCCGCCCCCTGCCCTTTATTACCTGCCCTGTTCTCTCCCTCAGTGCTTGTAATTCTTTTGGATTCCTGGCCCCACTGCTGCTTGCTCCAGCCTGCTTCTGCCGTGCTTCTGCCTTGCTGCAGTTCTGCTTGACCTGCTTTGCTTTGCCCCTGGCTTGCTTCTGTCTCCGTGCCCGCTCGGGTGTACTCTCTTCGTCCTGGTCCTGACTGTTCGTTCGCCGCTCCGTTTCCTCGTGGCGTTCCGTGGCTACTGCCCCTTCCCTTGCGTGTTCCCTGTTTGTCTTCCTGTGCACTTAGCCAGCGTAGGGACCGCCGCCCAGTTGTACCTCGTCGCCTAGGGCGGGTCGTTGCAAGTAGGCAGGGACAGGGCGGTGGGTAGATTAGGGCTCACTTTCCCTTCACCTCCTTCCTGCCATTACATTGGCCATAGAAGTAGCTAAACTTATAGCCCCAGATATTACAGCTTCTTTGGAGGCGACGGTATCGAAATTATTACATCAAATACAGTCGGATGTCTCAGCTCAGGCGGAAAGAATCACTGATTTGGAGCAACGTCTCAGTTTATTGGAGGATGAGTTAGCGGGAACACAGGAGGAGGTGAAGAAGGTGATTGCTTCCAATATCCAGCTGGTAGATAAAGTGGATGACCTGGAGAATCGCTCGAGAAGGAGCAATTTACGCATCATTGGGCTCCCAGAATCTATACCAGCAGGCCAGCTGCTAAAGTTGTGTGCTGTGGAATTGCCTCAGGCGCTGGGCTTGCCTGCCCCGCTGAGAGCGGAGAGAGCCCATAGAGTGGGACCAATGCGAAGTGTTACCCAAGATGGCGCTCCAGCAAGACCGCGACCAGTTATTGTGAAGTACCTGGACTATGTGGATAAAACAGACGTGCTACAGGCCTATCGAAAGTCCTCGGCACAAGTGAGAGTGCGAGGCAACAGAATCTTAATGTTCGGAGATTACTCGGCAGAGGTTACACGCAAGCGGCATGCCTTCAGCACGGTGTGCTCTCTACTGGTCCAAAAGCGCATTCGGTTCTCGTTGATGTTTCCCGCCATTCTTAAGATCTTCGAACCCGGTGGTGGTGTGGAATCGTTTTCATCTCCAGGGGAGGCGGCTAAATTTGTGGAAAGCTTGTCCCAAGACAACAATGGGGATCGCCAGACATACAGAGATGGATTGCCTCGCAGGGGACATTCCAGAAACAGAAGTACCAGGAGGGGTCTTACCTCTTCTTCTCCGGACTGACGGGAGATGTCCAGATGGTGATGGAAGGAGACTCATGTTATTTTAAGATTCACAATGTCTGAGGCACAATTGTTATACCTAAAGTTGCATCGGAGGTTGATGTTTACTGATGTTATTGGTAGGGGATTGCGCAGCTGAAGTGAGGCTTGAGGGAATTTCTGCATGGAGTCGGGTGGGAGTGTACGATTTTGTTGATACTTTCCTGATATACAGGGAGTTCATGGTATACCAAGGGGTTCCTAGTGGTGGAATGTGCAGAGATTCCACGCTAAAATGTGCGAAAAAAGAGAAGTCTGAAGCTAGTAATGATCTGTTGTTGGGGTTTCAATCTTGTTTTATGTTTAGGGAGGGGGGAGGAGGGGGGGAAACTGTCTCGGTGGATGAGGTTTGCTTTGCCATTGCTGTGAGATGCCTAAAGTAATAACATGGAATGTGAAGGGACTGCAGTCCCCACATAAGCGCATGATGGTCCTTCGCCACCTGAAAATGTTGAAAGCGGATATAGCAATTTTGCAGGAAACCCATCTGCTGGAATGTGATTTCCAGAGAATGCGCAAGCTATGGGTGGGTACAGTAGTGGGTTCTCGAGCAGTCAATGGCAAGGCGGGGGCGTCTTACTCCTCATACACAAAAGAATTGATTGTTCTGTGGTTACTTCTGAGCAGGATGGAGGGGGCAGATATTTACATGTGATCTTGATGCCGCAATGGGGAGAATGAGCTTGTACTGTATATATGCACTGAATGACAACAATCGGGTCTTTTTTCAATTCCTGGAAGGTAAACTTTTAGCGGATAAAGAACCTCAGATTCTTTTGGGAGGGGACCTTAATTCGGTTTTATGCACAACGGAGGACAGGCGAAGGGGAGATGGTAGGGTGCTGGCTGAAAGAACGCACGATAAAGTCTTGGCCCCATTACTGGCCTCCACAGGCATGGTAGATGTATCGAGAACACAATTTCCATTAGGTAGAGAGTTCACTCACTTTTCCCATGCGCATACCGCATGGTCGCGTATTGACTACTTTGTGGCTTCTCCGGTGCTCCTTCCTAGGATTCTTAGTGCTCGCATAGAGGACTTGGTGATTTCAGATCATTCACCGGTTTCTCTGATCTTGGCAGATACATTTAAACGGGGATCGGATATCTTGTGGAAATTTCCTTCTTTCTTGGTAACTGATGAATCCTTTCAGGCATGTTTGAAGGGCTGGTTATTGGAATATAGTCAGGAAAATCAAGCCCATAGGGAAGACAGCCACTTGTTTTGGGACCCAGCCAAGGCAGTACTGAGGGGGAGAATCATTTATTTTGTGTCGTCGCTTAAACGAAAAACCAACAAGCTTTATAACGAGTCTAGTAGAAATCTTCGCATTAAATATACAGCGTACTCGGCAAATCCTACATTAGCGCTTCGGGATGAATGGCTTACTGCTAAGGCAGAGTTTGAAATGTGGCTAGATAGAAAGGAAAGGTTCCAGAGAGAGCAAACAACTGCACATTTCTTCAGGTATGGTAATAAAACAGGATCCCTGTTGGCCAAAATGGCGAAAGGGCAATTTCGCCCGACTCACATAGGGGGGTTGAGAGATGGGAACGGGGAAATACAGAAAGATCCCAAGATCGTCAATGATATACTGGGAGATTACTACACTGCGCTATATGCACAGGATACTTCGGGGAGGACTGAGGGGAGGGTGTTTCTGGACTCTTTAACGATACCATCTCTCTCGGACTCTGATAAAGAATCGTTAAATGCTTTGATCACGGAACAAGAGATAGTATCAACCATTAAATCATTGATGAATAATAAAGCGCCAGGACCGGACGGGTTTTCTAGTGACTTTTACAAGATTATGAGGGAGGAGGTCACACCCATTTTATTGCCGGTGTATAATCATATGCTTTTAAATAAGGAATTCCTGAAATCGGGCAATGTAGCTTATATCAAGGTATTGTACAAGGAAGGGAAAGACCCGACTAACCCGGGCTCCTATCGCCCAATCTCTTTGATAAATCAGGATGTTAAAATATTGTCGAAGATATTGGCCGACAGGTTGGCCCTGTTTCTCCCGGATCTAATTGGGTCACACCAGGTGGGTTTTGTTAAAGGGAGATCGGCGGTCAAAAATATACGCACGGTTCTGGCGGTACAAGACGCAATAAAGACTACTAGCATGGAGGGGTACGAATCGCCAGCACTTTTAACATTAGACGCCGAAAAGGCCTTTGATAATGTTCACTGGGATTGGCTGGGGTTAGTTCTAGATAGATTTGGGATACAGGGTTTGTTTAGGAATTACCTGGAAGCATTATATTCAGAACCTCTAGCTAGGGTGTTCACCACAGGTTTTCTTTCAGCACCGATACATTTACAGAAGGGAACAAGACAGGGCCGCCCCCTGTCTCCATTGCTGTTTGACTTAGCTTTGGAACCGCTGGCGAGACATTTTCTGTCCTCCAGTGATTTTGAAGGGATAATGGTTGGGGGTCAGAAGATTAAACTGACATGCTTTGCTGATGATCTTTTTGCTATTTCTGAGATCGCCTGGGGATCATTTGGGGGGGGTGGGTGCTGGAGAAGCTACGGTACTTTGGATCATTCTCAGGATATAAAGTCAATGCGCAAAAGAGTCAATTACTCTACTTGAAGGAATCAGGGGCAAGACCATCCTTGCAGGGTATGGTGGAAATAGCCAGATCTTATATCACATACCTGGGGATTAAAATAGGCAAATATCCCTCTTCCCTCTATAAACTAAATTATACACCCTTGTTTGAGAAAATTCATAAGGAACTAAATCGATGGTCGTCACTGCCGTTGTCATTGTTTGGGAGAGCTGCTCTTTTAAAAATGATAAGCTTTGCTCGTCTGCTATATACAATGCAAACAATACCCATATTGATCAAGCACATAGATAGCCAAAAATTACAGACAGCATTTCTACAATTCTTGAGGCAGAAGAAAAGACCTAGAATTGCATATAAAAAATTGGCACTGCCCAAAGTTGATGGTGGCACTTATTCGATATTACAATTTAGCGGCCATCTGTAGGCACATAGGTGATTGGCTGCATAACACTAATTTGTACTCCAATGTTCAACTGGAACAGGCTTTGGCTGGATCGGATTCGTTGACGGCACTGTTACACCTGCCCTATGCTCAGCTGCCTAATAATGTTAAGTCAAGTTTGTTGCTAAGGGATACAATAGGCGCCTGGAAGGCGGTGCGGAAGCTTTTTGGCCTTCCGTATGGTCTTTCTAAATTCTGGCCATTATGGGACAACCCCATGTTCCCACAGGGGAGCCAGAATAAATTATTTTCGCAGTGGAGATCTGAGGGGATCAATGTTCTGGGCCAACTCATGAATGTTGAAGAGGGAAGATGGTTTACGTGGCAGGAATTCTCTAGCAAGTATAATTTGAGGGATAATCAGTATCTGCAATATGCTCAAGTAACAGAGCTATGTAAAACCAAAGTACGCAATATTGATGTAGTGGAGATGCGGGTATTTGATGGGATGGTGCCGCAGGGCGTTATGGGTAGAAGTCTTGCAAGTTTATATGGTAAGCTTCAGAATGTCCACCTTGACTCTTTTAGTACCTCCTGCTTTCGGACCTGGGAAGTGGAGCTGGAAGATCCAGAACTCTCTAGCAAAATTCGGGAAGGGTGGGAGAGGGTGAGGAAGGTCATGGTAAATGAGCAGTGGCGTGAGATGCACTTCCGGCTTATGCACAGAGCGACATATGTCTTTAATTTATCCTATAGGGACGCTCCAGCACACTATCTGCGTAGTTGCCCTAAATGTGACCTACATAAAGCTAATCTACTACACGGGATGTGGTTGTGCCCACAAATTCGGGCGTTTTGGAACCTTGCTCTACAATTTATTAAAGACACCTGGGGGGAAGAGGTGCACGCAAACCCACAGGCAGTGCTGTTTCACTATATCCCCATGGATCCAGATGGGGGGGGGGGTCCACCTCTAGTAGCCCGGAAAGGAATCCATATGGCATTATTGGCTATCAAGAAGTGCATCTTGCATCACTGGTTACAGGCATCGGTCCCGGGAATTGCGGAGGTTGTGACTATTCTTAAAACTTTATTGGGATATGATAAAACAGACCTAGAAAGACACAAAGAAAGGTCTACAGAACAATTTTTTAAAACTTGCCGTATATTTATTGAAAAACATTATTCCACAGCGGAGATAGGGGTGTTCATGCGCACATTTCAACACACATCATGGTATAGTTTACAGAGTATCCAGGGCACACTAGGCATGCTACTGGTTAGTTAAGAACCTGCTCACCGAGATGGAGGAGAGTTGGGGGGAGGGAAGGGGATGTTCGGCTTTGTTTTGCCTTATTCATTGCCTTGTAACTTGATGATGACAAGTAAAATGAAAAAATTATTTGGGAGTTAGAACACATTGTATGATGTACTTATTATTGTATGTGTGACACATACTTTATACCTGTAACTGTTCTGACTTTGAATAAAAATATATTTCAAAAAAAAAAAAAAAGAAGCTTGTCATGACAGCCCTGCAGGTGTTCTTCTATCTTGTGAACAAACTCGAGTTTGCCACATAGTTGGATACATTTTCCTCCATTTGTATATACTGCCCTTTACTCCAGTACAGATTATTTTTTCTGCTATCATTTGTTACACATCAGACCAGAACGCTGTTGACAACAGCATCAGAATGATACAAATGTGGGACAACTGCTTTGTTAGCAAGACATAGTCATATAGGCAGTCAAATAAATTTCTAGGCACATGCCTCCCTTATGGGAGTATAGCATCGCTTTTCTTCTGTATGGCCCCCCAAGATAAGAATGCAATATATTTCTAACACAGCAGCTGATTTACACATATATATTTTTCTATCACTTCATTTGAAAATGTATTAAAAATTTGCAGAAAGTAATATATACCCATGTTATCTGAGAATTTCCATTAATTCACCCTTTTTGCATTTTTGCGTTGTGTTTCTCTACACCCCTAGATAAATACATTAAGGGGTCTAGTTTTCTAAATGGGGTCATTTATGGGGGATTTCTATCGTTCTGGCAGCTGAAAGCCTCTCCAAACCTGCAGTGGGGCCTAAAACATTTTCAAGCAATATATGTGTCCTGAAAGCCAAAGGGTGCTTCCTTCCTTTTGGGCCCTGTTGTGTGTCCAGGCAGAGCATTAGGGCCACAATGGGGGCATTTTTGAACACAGGAGAAAGAGTGATAGATTTTGGGGTGTGTTTCTTCATTTTCATGTTCGCTTTACAAATAAAGCTGTCTTTAAAATGACACATTTGTGAAAAAAGAATATTTTGCACCTGCTTTGCATTAATTCTTACAAAAAAAAGCTGTGGGGTCAAAATACTTACAACACCCCTTAATAAATACCTTAAGGGGTGTAGTTTTAAAAATGTGGTCATTTATGGGGATTTACATCATTCTGACACTTATTAGCCTCTGAAAACTTGGCTTGGTGCAGGAAAACAAAATGTATTTCAAAATGTATAAAATTATTATAACATTTGTAAGTCCTCTAAATTGCTGAAAAATGTTGTTTTTTTCCAAAACTGCTGCTAAAATAGAGTAAAGAGAGGGAAATATATATTTAATAAAAAAAAGTGTACAGTATGTATGTATAAATGTGACATATTGCAGTTCAAATAGGGACAATTTTTTTTTTTTTGCAAAATGTCATACATTTTTGTTATTTTTAATTCATTTACGCAAATCGTATCCGTCTACTTTTACCACCTAAATAAAGTACAACATGTGAGGAAAAAACAATGTCAGAATTACTTGGATATTCAAAACTATTGCAGAGTTATTATCTGATAAAGTTAGACATGCCACATTTCCAAAACCTGGCTTGGTCATTAAGGCACTTTCATGCATGATCACTAAGGGGTTAAAGGTACACAACCAAATGGGGGAAAAAAGAAAAAGTCAGAAGTGGGGTACCCCAATGATCTGTGGGAACTAATTAGGCTTATTTCATTTTCATATTTTTATTTATGAACCTTGTGGATGGGATTGAATGTTTTTGCTAATGATACAAAACTTTGTAGGATATTTAAAACTCGCTTGATTGAGAAATATCACAGAAAAACATTGATAAGTTGTAGCATGGGCAAGAGCATGGCAGTTGAAATTTAATGTTGATAAATGTAAACTAAGGCACTTAGGTCGCAGTAATAGTATCACTGTATATACATTACATGGAATAAAACTGGGGATAACAGAACAAGAGAAGGACCTGGGTATTCTGGTTACAAGTAACCTAAGCATCAGTACTCAATGTCAAGCAGCAGCTGCCCAAGCCAATACGATTTTAGAGTGTGAAAAAAAGATAGAAAAAAACCTGTGATCCCAATGTAATATTGCCCATTTATAAATCCCTTAGAGGGGATCTTATTAACATGTGTAAATATATGAGCAGTCGATACAAAGACTTTGCACATGATTTATTAATTTCAAGAACTTTACAAAGGATCAGGGGCATTCCTTATGTGTAGCAGAAAAGCTTTTTATAAGTCAATGTAGGAAAGGATATTTTACAGTTAGGGTATGTTCACACGGCAACGCAAAATACGTCTGAAATTGCGGAGCTGTTTTCAGTCAAAAACAGCTCCTGAATTTCAGACGTTTTTGCATGTACTCGCGTTTTTTGTGGCATCCATTACGGACGTAATTGGAGCTGTTTTTCAATGGAGTCAAAGAAAAACGGCTCCAATTATGTCCCAAGAAGTGTCCTGCATTTCTTTGACGCGGGCGTAATTTTACACAGAACATCGTAAGACCCATTGCAAGCAATGGGCAGATGTTTCCCGACGTATTGGAGCCGTCTTTTCCAGCATAATTCAAGGCGTAAAACGCCTCCATTACGTCTGAAAATAGGTCGTGTGAACATACCCTTAGAGTAGTCAAACTATGGAATTCCCTACCCCAAGAGGTAAATTGGTAGTTACTATGGCAGCACTTGGAAAAGGGCTAGATGTTTATCTAATAACAAATGTCATTTAGGTTTCTAAATAATTTAGCATTGAATGATTGATATTTGATCGGGGATAGGTTGGACTTGGTGGAGGCTTTTATGTAACTATAGATTTCACTGCCGTAGATCAAGAGTAAAAATAATAATAAGAATAATAATAACAACAATAATGATAATAATTGCAGATAGTAAGTGGATTTAACTATTAGGAACCATAGATCTATCTTTGTAATAAGTAACCCACTAAATCACCTAAAAATTGGCATAACCAAAAAGTTCTGATATGTAAGCTATTATTGATCAGTATTCAATGGGTTAAAGTGGATTTCTTCAGATGCACATGTAGTGAAGGGCATGTATCTATATTCCTTTGTCTATTTAGTGTTCTACATAATCTTGCTTCCTCCGTTCATTTGGAGATTATGATTAGGTTTAGGCTTCTGTTAATTGAATTAGTGTCAGCTATCATTGTGGATACCCATTTGTTATATTCAATCTGTACACTGCTTGAAAATGCAGAAGGGACATGCCACGTTTATTAAGGAGGATCAAACAGGACGTGGGATGGTAACAGATATACGCTTGATGATTCATAGCACACAGTTACAAAAAGTATACTTCTACCATTATTTATACACATGCCATCCTGTGCAGAAATATCAGTATTTACTTTTCTCCTGGCATGAAATCCTTTATTCTCTTACAGTCTGTTGCTGGAGCCAATCAGGTGACAGATGTTATGTCTCAGGAAAAAGATCAATATGTTACTCAGAAATAGATTTCATTACCAAAATGTTCATGGCAGATTGTAACACTGAGTTTCTATATTAACAGGCACATTCTTCCACTGCCAGCTTAAACAATGGGGTATTCTCTGTAATAATTATCTGTTCTTCATAGCTCATGATTTCAGTGAAACAACAAAGTACAGAACTCTGAATGAAACATTGCAGGAAATATTCACAAATTGGCTTATGACACTTCATGTATTTTTATGTATACAGTGTATATATAGATGTGTAGTCAATGATAACTGCTGCAATTTGAAATAAAAGCATGAAGCAACAATAAAATCTTAACCCCTTCAGGACTGAGTCTGTTTTGGCCTTCAGGACGAAGCCGATTTTTCAAATCTGACATGTGTCACTTTATGTGGTAATAACTTCGGAATGCTTTTACCTATCCAAGTGATCCTGAGAATGTTTTCTCTTGACACATTGTTCTTTATGATAGTAAAAAAATGTGGTCGATAAATTCAATATTTATTTGTAAAAAAACCACCAAGATTTAGACAAAATTTTCAAAAATTAGCATTTTTCTAAATTTAAGTGTATCTGCTTGTAAAACAGATAGTAATACCACACAAAATAGTTACTAGTTTACATTTCCCATATGTCTAACTTTATGTTTGCATAATTTTTTGAACATTCTTTTATTTTTCTAGAACGTTCTGAAGTGGCTTTGAGGGCCTTATATATTAGAAAGTCCCTATAAATCATCCCATGTTGAAAACTGCACCCCTCAATGTATTCAAAACAGCATTCAGAAAGTGTTTTACAAATTTCATATTTTTTGGGCCAAAATTTATTTGTAATCAATTTTTGTCTGTAACACAGAAGGTTTTACCCGAGAAATGCAACTCAATATTTATTGCCCAGATTCTGCAGTTTTTAGAAATATCCCACATGTGGCCCTAGTGTGCTAATGGACTGAAACACAGGCCTCAGAAACAAAGGAGCACCTACAGGATTTTGGGGCCTCCTTTTTTTTAGAATATATTTTAGTCACGTCAGGTTTGAAGAGGTCTTTTGGTGCCAAAACAGTAAAGAGCCCCAAAAGTGACCCCATTTTGGAAACTACACCCCTCAAGGAATTTATCTAGGGGTATAGTTAGCATTTTGAACCCACGGTTTTTTTGATACATTTTACAAGGAATAAAGGAGAAAAAACACCCCAACATATGTAAAGCAATTTCTCCCGATTATAGCAATACCCCATATGTGGTAATAAACTGCTGTTTGGACCCACAGCAGGGCTCAGAAGAGAAGAAGCATTATTTGGATTTTGGATTTCTGGTTTTGCTGGAATAGTGCCGTGTCGTGTTTGCAATGCACTGGAAACAGTGGAAACCCCCAAAAGTGACCCCATTTTGGAAACTACACCCCCTCAAGGAATTTGTCTAGATGTATAGTTAGCATTTAGACCCCACAGGTCTTTTGCACAATTTATTAGAATTAGGCAGTGAAAATGAATATCAATATTATTTCCACTAAAATGTTGAATTTTTTCAATTTCACAAAGGATAAAAGAGAAAAAGCTCCCCAGCATTTGTAAAGCAATTTCTCCCGAGTACGGCAATTCCCCACATGTGGTCATAAATGTTTTTTCATTAAAAAGCAATTAACCCTTTCCGGACGAATCCATTTTTTTGTTTTTGTTTTTCGTTTTTCCCTCTCCACGTTCCAAGAGCTATGAGTTTTTTATTTTTCCGTCAATAGAGTGATGTGAGGAATTATTTTTTGCAGGACGAGCTGTAGTTTTTATTGGTACCATTTTTTGGTACATACATCTTTTTTAGCACTTTTTATACATTTTTTTAGTAGAGCCAAGGTGACCAAAAAACTATTTCTTTTCCACGACCTTCACTGTGAGAGTTAAATAATGGTATATTGTAATAGATTGGACTTTTACAGACACATTGGTACCAATTTAATGTATTATTTTACATTACTTTAGAGAAAAAATTTGAAAAGGGTTTTATTTTGGACTTTAAATATTTATTAAATTTTTTTCACTAATAATAACTATTTACTTTTGTTTTTACACATTTTATTAGTCCCCCTAGGGGACTTGAACCAGCAATCAGTAGATAGCTGGTACAATACACTGCAATACTGATGTATTGCAGTATATTGTCATTTTTACAGGCTCCTGTAACAGCGCGATCGCTGTTCCTGTCCGTTAGTCCCGGGTGTCAGCTGTAATACAGAGCTGACGCCCGCAGCGTATGGCGTGGGGTCAGCGCGTGAGCTCGCTCCATACATCACCCCCCACACCATGACATGCTATTAAGTCGTGGTGCGCGAAGGGGTAAATGCACAGAGGATGGTGCAGAGTGAAAATGAAAATTTTTCACTGATGTGCCATTTTAGTGCAATATATGTTATGCCCAGTTTGTGCCACTGAAGACAAATACCTCATAAAATATTAACCGGGTTCTCCCGGGTATGGCGATGCCATATCGGTGGACGTAAACTGCTGTTTGGGCACGCTGTAGGGCTCAGAAGGGAGGGAACGGCATTTGGCTTATGGCGCGCAGATTTAGCTTGGTAGTTCTGTCTGGTGTTTTGCTGTTATTTCAGTTTATAATGTCGGGGCATATGTAAGATGTGCAGAGTACAAAAGGGCATAATAAGAGGGAATAATAATTATAACTAATGGTCTCCAAAAGCAAACAATATTATTGGGCTAGGTATTGTTCCTGGGAACATCCTCCCACATCTATTAATGAGGCAACTCTATGATACATATATAAACATGAGAAGAACAGAGTCTGTAGCCAATATATATTCGGAAAATGTCAATACAAAACTTTATTTAAATATACACAATGAACAAAACATTTAAAAAACGGTATAACAGTAGGAGAACTCAATCACAGAATGACATAGAGACAAGTCAGGAAAGCCAAGGTAAGTATAATAAACCTTTGATGTATAGGTTTAGGGTAAGACTAACACTAGCATAGCATAAAACTAGTTAGGTCTGTTTACATATTTTGATGCTGTTTAAAGGGCATAAATGGTCCCAAAAACAGACATCAAGGAGTGAAGGTAGTGGGTCTGAACAAGACCCTGTGTAAAGGATTACTAGGATGGTCTTACCCATAAAGAGTCCTTAGGCTGGGTCCTGGTGGTCACTGTGTGCGCCCCGACGCGCGTTTCGCAGATATCCGCTTCCTCAAGGGGGTGTAGTGTGTCTGACCAGAGGGCACCCTATATACCCTATCTACCCAGGTGTAATCTATCAGTATTCTGTCTCGTCCAGGCGCACTTGGCGCGCATCCCACGGCGAAACCGGAAGTGTGGCATGCCCCACTTCCGTCCTCCAGTGCTGCGGCGCATATCCGGTCTCTGGTCGCGTACCAGATGATCCGGACATGCGCACCGCACTCTAGGAGAGACGGGCGTGGCCTCACCCAGTCCCGGTCGCACACGTCAGAGGCGCGCACCCGATTGGACAGAACAGAATACTATATGCAGGTAAGTAAATTGGAGCGTTTCATAACCCTTTTAATGCTGCATGATCTCTGTATCTTCACAATTTAATGGGGTTGACCAAGAGATTACATCTGATTAGTTTTTAACCAGCAGATGTTATTTGTACCTCATTAGGGGCCGATTTCAAGAGAAACACTGCTCATATTGCGTGTGCGCCATCCTATGCAAACCTGTTTCTCAGTTTTTGGGAGAGGCAGGTTTTTCATGGGGATGGCGCTCGCGCCGCGGACCGTGTGCAGTGCTGGCTCCGTTACATTGACGACATACTGTTTGTGTGGCAGGGTTCGGAGTGTGAGTTGAGGAACTTCATGCAGCAACTCAATATTAACCAGATGAATGTTAAACTGACTTACTCATTTGATCCATCCAAGATTGAGTTCTTGGACCTCTCAATATTCACGGATGCAAGTGGCTTCCTACAGACGGATGTCTACCGCAAGTCAACATCCGTTAATTCATTGTTGCATGCATCCTCCTCTCACACTCCTTCCACTATTAAAGCCATCCCAGTTGGCCAATTCCTCAGGATGAGGCGGATCTGCTCTACTGACCATCTGTTCGAATATCAGTCTCAAGATCTGAGATATAGATTTGAAGACAGGGGGTACAGCAACAGGTCCATTAAAGCAGGGTACCGGAGAGCCAAAAAGACCCCTCGTGCCAATTTGTTGAGGAATAAGATACCTATAGTGGGAAAAACAGCCGTTAGGTTCATCTCCACTTATAACAGCAGATGGGATGAAGTGAGGACCATTTTAGGGCGACATTGGCCAATTTTAAGGTCTGAACCCACTCTGGCCCTATGTCTGAGTGACAAACCGACAATGACGGCTAGGCGGAGTAGGAATCTTCGAGATATCCTGGTCCAAAGTCACTATATCCCCAAACAAATTAACTTTTTCGGAACCCAGGGACAAAGAAAAGGCTGCTATCCATGTGGCAATTGTGTTGCATGTCCCAACATCAGCAGAACCAATAAGTTTGAATCAGTGGACGGTACTAAGTCCTTTGAGATCAGAGACTATAGATCGTGCAGTACCACACACATAGTGTATTACGCTGTGTGCGGGTGCCCCAAGGTCTACATAGGCCTGACATCGAGGGAATTACGCATACGCACAAGAGAACATGTGCGAGATATTATCGCAGCGGGAGTGATCGATGACCCAATTGAACTTAAAACCCTTCCTAGACATTTTAAAATGTATCATGGGTGTAACCCAAGGTCCCTTAAAATCCGGGGGATCGAACGTATCCGTTGTGGCATCAGGGGGGGTAATGTGAAGAAGGTCCTGGCACAGAAAGAATGTAGGTGGATTGTGCAACTAGGATCTATGGCACCGGCTGGACTTAACGAACAGCTGAGTTTTGCACCTTTCTTATGAGGAAGCCGTAACCGCCACACTACCAGCAGATCATTGTTTTATGACTTTTAAACTGTGAATTGTTTGTGTGTTTAGTTTTTAATGCATATACTCTCTTAGTAGGTGTGAGATATATTGGCCAGTATCCAGCAAAGGCATCCCTGTACCTTGACTAAAGCCCTGTATAATTGGACGACCCATCATGTTGGCAATCTCGAAGAGGATAATGTATATCCAGGACTTGATTTGTGTAATCTGTTTATGATCCTGTTCTCATTTTTGCATAAGCACTCTTTTGCTGCCTGTTTGTTTACAGACAACCCTATATGACTGTCTATTATGGAACAGTCTTTTATACGAAAGTAATCTACATGTAACCTGCTTACATTTTTTGTTTTTATGTTTGTATCAGCACTTTAGTTGCCTGTTTTATTCACAGACAACCTTACATGACTGTTGCTCATGGCAACAGTCTCTAACAAATTTATTTTATGCACTATTTATATTTATATATTTATTATTTTTTATTTTTTTCTATTTTTTGATACTTTTTTCTGTTTATGGTGTTTACTTGGTATATGTTTTCTGAAGACTAATGTATCTCTGATGGTGAGGGTTTCCATATTATTGAATGTGAGGCACAGATGTGTCCATAATTGATATCTACATATTAATTTATATATATATATACTCTCTCCATAGTACTCTTGCAGTTTAATATATACTATTGTTTATTTATTTATCTAATTTAATAAGGTTATTTTTAGGTATCACCGTTCCAAGAAATAAATGTTTCTTTTTTTGTTCAATATTATGCAATATGAGCAGTGTTTCTCTTGAAATCGGCCCCTAATGAGGTACAAATAACATCTGCTGGTTAAAAACTAATCAGATGTAATCTCTTGGTCAACCCCATTAAATTGTGAAGATACAGAGATCATGCAGCATTAAAAGGGTTATGAAACGCTCCAATTTACTTACCTGCATATAGTATTCTGTTCTGTCCAATCGGGTGCGCGCCTCTGACGTGTGCGACCAGGACTGGGTGAGGCCACGCCCGTCTCTCCTAGAGAGCGGTGCGCATGTCCGGATCATCTGGTACGCGACCAGAGACCGGATATGCGCCGCAGCACTGGAGGACGGAAGTGGGGCATGCCACACTTCCGGTTTCGCCGTCGGATGCGCGCCAAGTGCGCCTGGACGAGACAGAATACTGATAGATTACACCTGGGTAGATAGGGTATATAGGGTGCCCTCTGGTCAGACACACTACACCCCCTTGAGGAAGCGGACATCTGCGAAACGCACGTCGGGGCGCACACAGTGACCACCAGGACCCAGCCTAAGGACTCTTTATGGGTAAGACCATCCTAGTAATCCTTTACACAGGGTCTTGTTCAGACCCACTACCTTCACTCCTTGATGTCTGTTTTTGGGACCATTTATGCCCTTTAAACAGCATCAAAATATGTAAACAGACCTAACTAGTTTTATGCTATACTAGTGTTAGTCTTACCCTAAACCTATACATCAAAGGTTTATTATACTTACCTTGGCTTTCCTGACTTGTCTCTATGTCATTCTGTGATTGAGCTCTCCTACTGTTATACCGTTTTTTAAATGTTTTGTTCATTGTGTATATTTAAATAAAGTTTTGTATTGACATTTTCCGAATATATATTGGCTACAGACTCTGTTCTTCTCATGTTTATGAGGGAATAATAATGGAGTAAATAAATAATAATCTGC
This sequence comes from Rhinoderma darwinii, assembly GCF_050947455.1. NCBI lineage: Eukaryota > Metazoa > Chordata > Amphibia > Anura > Rhinodermatidae > Rhinoderma > Rhinoderma darwinii. The sequence continues at coordinate 347,822,400 of NC_134687.1, forward strand.
AGATATGTGGCCACTGTCGCACCGATAAATGGTGCCCAATATTATCCGCTTTTGGAACGCTCTGCATATTTTTCGGCACCATATCTGAGAGCCAGAACTTCTTTATTTTTTCTCCATCGGAGCTGTGTGAGGGCTTATTTGTTGTGGGACAATCTGTAGTTTTCATTGGTATCATTTTGGGGTACATGCGATTTTTTTGATCACTTTTTATTCCATTTTTTGGCAAGCAAGGTGACCAAAAACCATCAATTCTGACAATGTTTTTTATTCTTTTGTTTTACGACGTTCACCCTGGGCTATAAATGACAATTTTACTTTATTCCGCGGGTCGGTACGATTACGGCGATACCATATGTATAATTTTTTTATGTTTTTCAGCGTTTGCGCAATAAAGTCACTTATTTATAAAATAAAATATTTTTTGTGTCACCATATTCTGAGAGCCATAACTTTTTTATTTTTCAGTCAAAAAAGCTGTGTAAGGGCTGAAGTTTTTATTAGTACTATTTTGGCGTACATGCGACTTTTTGATCACTTTTTAATGTATATTTTGGGAGCGGTAGAGACCAAAAAATAGTGATCCTAGCATTGTTTTTTTACTTATTTTTTTGCGGTGTTCAACGTGCGGGAAAAATAATATAGTTTTATAGTTGGGGTCTTTACAAATTCGGCGATACCAAATATGTGTACTTTTTTTAACATGTTCATTTTTTTCCTATAATAAAAGACTTATTATAGGAAAAGAAGCATTATAACTTTTATTTTTATACTTTTTTAGAAAATTTTTATTATCTTTTTTTACTTGTCCCACTAGGGGACATTTAGACTTGCAGCTCTGATCGCTGCTAGAATACATTACACTACCTACATAGTGTAATGTGTTCTAACAGTCATTGTGACGTGACAGTCAATCTGACAGGAAGCCTCCGGCTGGTCCTCCTAGGCTTCCGTACATGGCAGCCTGGAGGCCATTGTCTGGTCTCTGGTTGCCGTGACAAGGATCACCAGCCCCCGCAAATGCATGTGGGGGCTGCCGATCTGCTCTAAACCTCTTAAATGTGGCGATCGCAATTGATCCCGCATCTAAGGGGTTAATTGCCAAAATCAGCGGCGATGGGCCGCTGATCGGCAACACGCAGAGCAGGGCAGACACCCTGCACAGTTAACTGCCGCTGCCGTGTAGCGTCCCAGGGCGGTTAACTGTTAAAGCGCAGACGTAACTGCACGCCCAGGTGCGCGAAGTTACTGCTCACCTGGACGTGCATTTACGCTATGGTGCGGGAAGGGGTTAAAGGGGGAGCATATTTATTAGGGCAGGTTAAGCTGGGGGAGCCAAATGGTGCAAACTTTCTGCTATGTACTGCAAGTATGAACTAAAATCATTGGGTACTGTTTACATAGTTCTTACGTCTATGCTCTTATACTGCATATATAAGTGATTATGAAATGTCGCAATCTCAATAGAACATGCTGTCTGTGTTTTGTTTGATTTTTGCAGTATGGTATTTTTTTTTAACCCTTTTCCACTGCAGCCAGTTTTGACCTTCCTGACAGAGCCTCATTTTTCAAATCTGACGTGTCACTTCATGTGGTAATAACTTTAGAATGCTTTCAACTATCCAAGTGATTCTGAGATGGATTTCTCGTGACACATTGTACTTTATGTCAGAGAAAAAAATGTAGTCGATACACTCATTGCTTATTTGTGAAAAACACCGAAATGTAGAGAAATTGGCAAAAATTTGCATTCTTCTAAATTTAAATGTATCTGCTTGTAAGACAGATAGTAATATCACTCAAAATACTTACTAATTAACATTTACCATATGTCTACTTTATGTTGGCATTGTGTTTGAACATAATTTTAAATATTTCAAAAGCCTATTTCTTTTAGGGACCAGTTCAGTTCCGCAGTGGTTTTGAGGGCCCCATACATTAGAAACCCCTATAAAGCACCGCACTTTAAAAACTGCACCTCTCAAAGTATTCAAAACAGCATTTAGAAAGTTTCTTAACCCTTTAGGTGTTTCACAGGAATTAAAGCAAAGTGAAGGTGAAATTTACACATTTCATTTTTTATTTTTTTTTCAGAAATTCCATTTAATAATTTTTTTTTCTGTAACACAGAAGGTTTTACCTTAGAAACACAACTTAATATTGATTGCCCAGATTATGCAGTTTTTAGAAATATCCCACATGTGGCCCTAGTGTGGTAATGGACTGAAGCACAGGCCTCAGAAGAAAAGGAGCACATAGTGTATTTTCGGGCCTTCTTTTTATTAGATTCTATTTTAGGCACGATGTCAGGTTTGAAGAGGTCTTGTGGTGCTATAACAAAGGAAACACCCTAAAAAGACCCCATTTTGGAAACGACACCCCACAATGAATTAATCTAGGGGTGTAGTGAGAATTTTGACACCACATGTGTTTTATAGATTTTATTAGAATTGGGCAGTGAAAATAAAATGTTTTATTTTTTCCTATTTAATTTCGTTTTAGCAGAAAAACATTAATTTCCACGAGGAATAAAGGAGAAGAAGCCCCTTTAACATTTGTAAAGCAATTTATTCTGAGTACGGAAATACCCCATATGTGGTTATACACTCATATTTGGGCACACGGTAGGGCTAAGAATGGAAGGAGCACCATTTGGCTTTTGGAGCGCTGATTTTTCTGGATTGGTTCCTCAGCACGATGTTGCATTTGCAAAGCCCCTAGGTACCAGTACAGTGGAAACTCCCCAAAAGTGATTCCATTTGGGAAACTACACCTCTTGAGGAATTCATCTAGGGGTGTAGTAAGCATTTTGACCTCACAGGTGTTACATAGATTTTATTAGAATTGGGCAGTGAAAATAAAAAAATTCATTTTTTCCAATAAGACGTAGCTTTAGCTAAAAAAATTTCATTTTCTCAACAAATAAAGGAGAAAAATCCCCCCCCCCCCCCCCCAACATTTGTAAAGCAACTTCTCCAGAGTACAGAAATACTCCATATGTCGTAATAAACTGCTGTTTAGATACATGATAACGCTTAGAAGGGTAGGAGCATAGATTTTGCTGCAAGGGTTTCTGCGCACCATGTCACATTTGCAGAGACCCTGAGGTACCAGTACAGTGGAAACCACAGAAAAGTGACTCCATTTGGGAAACTAAACCCCAGAAGGAATTCATCTAGGGGTATATTGAGCATTTTGAACCCACAGGTTTTCGCTGAATTTATTAGAATGTGGCCGTGATAATTAGAAATGACATTTTTTTTTCAATAAGATGTAGTCTAAGCTAACAATTTTTCATTTTCACAAGGAATAAAGGAGAAAAAGAACCCCATAATTTGTAAAGCAGTTTCTTTGTGAGTACGGCCATAAACTACTGTTTGGGCACACGTTAGGGCTCAGAAGCAAGAGAGCGCCATTTGGCAGTGCATATTTTACTGGATTGGTTTCTGGGCGCCATGTAGCATTTGCAAAACCACTGTGGGACCAAAACTTTGGAGACCCCCAGAAGTGACTTCATTTTGGAAACTTCACCCCTCAAGGTATTCACCTAAGGGTGCACTAAGCATGTTAACCGCACAGGTGTTTTTCAGAAATTAGTGTGCACTTGATGTTGCGAAAATGGCAATTTTTCCTATAGATATGCCATTTCAGTGTCCAATATTTGTGCCCAGCTTGTGCCACCATGAAAAGACAGCTCTTTTGCCTGGACATACGACACGGCTCAGGAATGAGAGACTACCATGAGAAATTGAGGCCTAATTTGGCGATTTATGAAGTATTGGTTCACAATTGCAGGGCTCTGATGTGAAATAAAGAAAGAGAACCCTGGAAAGTGACCCCATTTTGGAAACTACACCCCTCAAGGCATTTATTAAGGGGTGTAGTGAGCATGTTCACCCCACAGGTCTTTTCCATAAATTAATGCACTGCGGATGGTGCAAAGTAAAAATGAAAAATTTTCCCCAGATATGCCATTTCAGTGGCAAATATGTTGTGCCCACCTTGTGCCACTAAAGACATACACCCCAAAAATTGTTAATAGAGTTCTCCTGAGTTTGGTAATGCCATATATGTGGAAGTAAATGGATGTTTGGGCACAGTGTAGGGCTCAGACGAGAGGGAGTGCCATTTGGCTTTAGGAGCGCAGAATTTGCTTGGTAGTAATTTTGTTTGGAGTTTTACTGGAATTTCAATTTATAATGTGGGGCATATGTCAGCTGGGTAGAGTACATCAGGGCATAATAAGGTGGTATAATATTGGGGTTAAAAAAAAAAAAATTATCCATGAATATTTGTTAGCAATCATTGAAGCAATCTATTTTGCTCAGACCAGTGTCGCACTGATAAATATCCTTCCTTATCCCCCTTTTGGTCCACACTCCGCACCTTTGCAGTTTGGGGAATTTTGCTGGGAAAGTGTTGTCCTATTATAATACGGGCACCCTTGCTTCCAGCAGACATGTTTGAACCTACCCCTTTCTGGTGTCCTAATATTAATTATTAATATTAATATTAGGGTCTTGAAAATCGCTTCTTGAAACAGAAGAAATGTTCCCCTCGGACCTGCACATCTGCATATTTTTTCTTTCCTGACTTATGAGAGCCATAACTTATTTTCTTTTTTCATAAACCTAGTGGTATGAAAGCTGTTTTTTTGCGTGAAAAGCTGTAGTTTTTATTGTTATCATTTTGGGGTACATGCAAATCTTTGATCACTTTTAATCCGCTTTTTTGGGAGGTAAGGTGACCAACAAACTGCAATTCTAGCATTGTTTTTTTAACTTTCTTTTTTTACAGCATTCACAAAGCATTATAAATGACATGTTTGCTTTATTCTGTGGGTCAGTACGATTTCAGTTTTTTGATGTTTTACTACTTTTTATACAATAAAATTACTTTTTTGTAAAAAGATTGTATTTTTTCTGTTGCCATGTTCTGAGAACCATGACTTTTTAATTTTTTAATCGAGGGAGCTGTTTGTGCACTTGTTTATTGCGAGACAATCTATCGTTCTTATTGTTACCATTTTTGGATAAATGCGACTTTTTTAATCACTTTTTTTTCCAATTTTTGGAATGTCAAGGTGACTAAAAAACAGTAATTCTGGCATTGCTTTTTAGTTTTTTTTTTCTAAGACGTTCACTGTGCGGAATAAATAACATAAAATGTTATAGTTCAGGGTGTTACAGATGCGGCAATACCATTTATGTATAGTTTATTTGTATTTTTTTCCAATAATAAAGGACTTTAACCCCTTAACGACCACCTACCGTCTTTTAATGGCAGGCGGTGCATGTGCTTAGTTTACAGCGACGTCTTTTGGCGTTGCTGTAGAAGAGGCTGATGTGAGCGCTCATCCTCTAAGCAGGAGCTGTAACTAACAGCTCCTGATCTTAGAGAAGCCTGCTGAACACAACTGGGGTCGGAAAACATTCGGACCCCAGCTGTTTAACCCTTTGATGGCCGTGGTCCGTGACCGCGGCACGAACAAAGGGAACTCCCCTCTTTGATTGTGTCACTGGAAACCCGATGACAGGATCAAAGAGCAGGGAATCCCTCTGCAATCCACCCTGGGGACCTAGAAAGGACCCCAGGGCTGTCTGTTCAGTTTGCCTGCTGTTAGGGCACACTATGTGCTGCCCTAACAGCAGCCTGTGTCATAGTGACACAGTATGATGTATTAGCATACAGGAGTATGCTAATACATTACAAAAAAAAAAATTAAGTTATAAATAAAGTTATCCCTTAATGGGATAACAAAAAAAAAAAGAAAAACAAAGTCCAAAAAATTTCATTATTTTGCAAAAAACATATTTTATTGCCCCTACACTAAATAAAAACAAAAACTACACACATTAGGTATCTAAACGACTGTAATAACCTGAAGAATTAATCTAATGGGTTATTTAGCATGGAACGTGAACGGGATAAAATAAACAAAAAAAAACATACAGAGAATCGCTTTTTCCTATATTCATGCCATAAAAATAATTTTTTCTGCCTCCAAACTGTGAAAAAAAAATATATTTCTCCCACATAAAAAAGGCCTCATATGGCCACGTCAATGAAAAAAATAAAAAGTTATGGCTGCTGAAATGCAGAGAGGTAAAAACTGAAAAATGTATGTAGCTGGTCATTAAGATCTTTTCTGACCCGGTCATTAAGGGGTTAAAAGAGGAAAAGAGCAATTTTTTATTTTTGCACTTGAAACTTTTTTTCTTAAAACATTATTTTTCACTGTACTTTTATTTTTTACTTTTTTTTAGTGCCACTAGGGGACTTTAAGGTCCAACTATCTATCTTTGTAGTGCAATGCATTAGATCTGTCAAGTCTTACACTGATAGCAAGCCTATCATGCTCCGCCTCTGGGAGAGGCCTAATAGGCTTCCGTACTTGGCAGACCAGAAGGTCAATGTTAGGTCTCCGGTTGCCATAGCAGCCATCTGCACCCCCACTATCGCATCGCGAGGATGCCAATCGGCTACAAACCGCTTGCCGGGGTCACTTTTGACGGCGGCATCTAAGAGTTTAATGGCGAGGATTGGAGCTAGCTCTGGTCCATGCCGTTACAGCAGGGTGTCAGCAGTAACATACAGCTAATAGTGGGGAATCAGCTTCTGAGCTAACGCTATCTTCTTGTCGTTAATATGATGCTGACAGAAAGCCCCACCTCCAGAAGGGCCTTAAAGGCTTCCCTACTAATACCTTGCACTATTTATGTAGTGCAATGCATTTGAACTGTCAGTCTTACACTGACAGCAAGCCTATTAGGCTCTGCCATTTGGTGGGGCCTAATAGGCTTCTGTATTTGGCAGACCAGGAGGCCTTTGTTAGGCCTCCAGTTGCCATAGCAGCCATTGGCACCCCCGCGATCACAATGCAGATTAGCTACAAACCACTTAGATGCCGCGACATCTAAGGGGTTAATGGCAGGGATCTGAGTCAGCCCTGGACCCTGCCGTAACAGCAGGATGTCAGCTGTAATATATAGCTGAAACCCGCGGCTGATGGAGCGGGCCCAGCTTCTGAGCTTTCCACCATGACGCATACCAACGACAAATGTAGGACTTAAATAGAAATTATCATGACTGATTGGTCAATGGATTCGATTCATTTCTATGGAAATCAGAAGTTTATCACTTTATTTTAGCATTAGTCTTCTTCAGTTCTTTTAGTGTCTGTTTTTCCAGGATTTATGCCAGTTTATTTTTCTATTATTGAGGTCGAAGGGCGACAAATTAAAAGTTATGCAGATTCGCACAATTTGTTATCAGTTTTTTGATCAGTTTAGTATAGCGGCACTAATTAACTTTAGTACTATGTACTATCAGCTAAATTTAATCTTCAAAGTTTCAAAAAAAGTCTGTATCTGCAGTGTGCAAATTAAATTTGGACCACTGAACCTAGAAATGAATGATAAAAGTAAACAGGATATGAACTTTCTCACATTGTTTGTCAGTCTTGTAGAAACCCTGCAGAAAAAAACAGGTTTTTTTTTCCTGTTGCTTTTCTTCTGGTGAATGGATGAGGGGGCAGGGCAATGGCATGCAATAGGGTTTGCAGTGGTCGGGCCCCCCACACTACCTCTGTCAACAGTTACTGCAATAATTAGGGTCTAAGTAGTTTCCAATAGGTAATACTATACGAGCCCCTGTTACTACAGTAACTCCTCACTGCTCAGTCAAGTTGTTTTCAGCTCTGGGTGCAGCGCTTGGTCCTGACATCATTCAGTGTCAGGACGTTGTATGCTTGGCTCACATAAGTTCCTAGGGCTAAAAGGCATCAGGACCGAGTTCTGAACCCATAGCTGAAGAGCACCTGACTCATGAGCGAGGCGGGTAAGTGTATGGATAATGTCTGCTAAGCTGTTGTTTCTAAGCCTCTCGTGTGATACTTCCTACTGAGTTGCGGTATCTAAGCCTATCATGTGTAATACTATCTGCTGAGGCCCCGTAACTGTCTCAGAGTTTTAATTGACAAGTTTATTTTAAAAAATGCACCAAAATCCGAAAGTGTTTCTGCATCAAAATGTAAAATCTGCACCTAAAAATGCATAAACAAACCCTGCAATATTAAGTGCGTATTTTACATGAACCCACATTTATCTGCAGATTTTCTGCATCAAATTCTGCAATGTGTGTATGCAGCCTTAAGGGTGATATGGCCTTTTGGGACCCCTCTTACAGGCTTTGAGCAGCCTTTACTCTGCGGCAGCTTTGGTGAAGTTCAAGAAATCTTCATTTCCCATTCATTTCGTGGCTTGCCTGGGTTGCTTCCTACTCCCTTTTTATATACGTTGAGTATTGAGGTCTTAGCATCGTTGATTAGAGTCCATCCAGACATACATGGTATCTCCATTCATGACAAACCCTTTAAAAACTTTCACTTATGCAACTGATGTTATCCTTATCCTTTTAATTCCGCTGATTCCCCCCCCCCCTAAACCTCCATGCTTCCCCGACCAAATACGGACTTATGTTTGTGTATAAGTAAGTTCCATGTTCTAAAACTGAAGCATGACCTATTAGGCCTCATGCACACGACCGTGCAGTATTTAGGTCAGTAAATACTGCACAGATGGGCCGCGGGCGGGCCGCAGAGTTTCACCCGCATTTGCGAACCATGCTCACATTAAAAAGTAAAGAAGCACGGTCTGTAAATGCAAAAAATAGGACATGTCCAATTTTTTGCGGGTCATTTCTACGGCCCAGACACACACACCCGTAAATATATGGGAAGGTGTCCGTGGCCGATAGAAATGAATGGGTCGGGGGGCGGAGCTTATTGCTGGACTGCATGGACGTGTGCAGCTGAGCTCTGTAGATTCACCGACCCCTTTCAACATTTTACACTAGCTTGTCACTCCCCACAATGGTGAAATACGGTGGGGGAAAGCATAAGGGTATGTTCACACGAGGTCATTACGTCCGTAATTGACGGAGTATTTCGGCCGCAAGTACCGGACCGAATACAGTGCAGGGAGCCGGGTTCCTAGCATCATAGTTATGTACGACGCTAGGAGTCCCTGCCTCGCTGCAGGACAACTGTCCCGTACTGAAAACATGATTACAGTACGGGACAGTTGTCCGGCAGCGAGGCAGGGACTCCTAGCATCGTACATAACTATGATGCTAGGAGAACCGGTTCCCTGCACTGTGTTCGGTCCGGTACTTGCGGCCGAAATACGTCCATCAATTACGGACGTAATAACCTCCTGTGAACATACCCTAAGGATCACACTGGTTCTCAAAGTCCTGCCGGATCGCAGGGTGATTTGGACAAATTTGTCAAAAAGCAACCGGCGGGAGCGGCTCCTCAGGAAGCCAAGATGGTGCCCGCATGTAGCGTCTATGGCCACGGCCCGTCGATCGGTCATTAACCCCGACGGCCGTGGTCATAGACAGCTTACCTCTCTGCAGCGTCGTCCTCCAGTCAGGCGCCGGCACTCTCTTCCGGATCCTGAGTGTCTCCGGCGGGTGCGCGTGCACGCGCGTGCACGGCCTTAAAGGGCCAGTGCGCGCGTTTTTACAGTAAAATTGCAATCTGGCCCAGGATGCCCTGGGCTATAAAAGGGGCTCTGCCCTCTTGCCCTTTGCCAGAGCGTTGTTAGTTTTCCATTGTTTGTCTTGCTTATGGTCTCCCAGTGTCTTCCAGCCTCCCAGTGTACCATGCTCCTGTATTCCGTATCCCGTATCCTGTCTCCGTGCTACCTAGTGCTATTGCCGTGCTGTGCTACCTGGCGTGCTGTCCTACAGCATACTCTGCCCTGCTACGCCCCACCGGACGACTTCCGGCCGCCTGTCCCTGGACGTGTCCGCCTCGCCACTGCCTACGATTGCCTCAGGTACTCTCGCTGAACCATTGAACTGTGTACTCTCCGGTTTGGCCAGCTGCCATCCCTGCTACGCGGTACGGCCCAGTGGGTTCACACCTCGCCCCGTGACAGTACGCTCTGGCCATGGACCCCGCTGGCCAATTCAAGGGCTTGACACCCTCCCAAGCCATGCAAGCGGATCTGCTGGATCTCCGAGCTAGGCAGGACCAGCTCCTCGTGGCAGTGGACTCTATGGGCAAGCAGCTAGGGACGCTAGTTGCCTCCATTCCTGCTTCTATGCAAGTTCCTCAAGCCGACCCTCCTGTTGCTCCTCCTGGCAGTTCCTGTACGGACCCTCGGTTCTCGCTGCCATTGCCCTCTCGGTTCGATGGAGACGCAAGTGCGTGTCGGGGGTTCCTGAACCAATGCCACATTCATTTTACCCTGCACTCTCGGGCATTTCCGTCAGATGGAGCCAAGATCGCATTTATCATCTCCCTCCTGACCGGCAAGGCCCTGGCATGGGCTAACCCTATCTGGGAACGTCAGGGACCCGAGACCCGAGACTTCCCGGAGTTCGCACGAATATTCCGAACCAATTTTGAGGAGCCGGGGACGAGTTTCATCAGCCGCCACCGCCATCTTAAACCTTCGCCAAGAAGACACCTCAATGGGCGAATATACTATTCAGTTCCGGACTCTGGCAGGAGAGCTATCCTGGAACAATGAGGCATTCGTGGCATCCTATTGGCATGGCCTGTCGCCCGAGATCAAGGATGAACTGGCTGCTCGAGACCTGCCTTCCGCGTTGGATGACTTGATTCTGCTTGCCACTCGGGTTGACATACGGCTGAGGGAGAGATCCCATGAGGTTCGTCAGGAACGTCAGCGCCCTAGACTGGCGCCCAACTTTCAGCAACCCCTCTTGCCTGCATCTATCGCTTTGCCCGAGGTTCCGATGCAAGTTGACCGACTAAAATTATCGGTCCAGGAGAAACAGCGCAGGCGTACTTCTGGACTTTGCTTATATTGTGGCCTTGCTGGCCACGTCGTGCGTCTGTGTCCTCACAAGCCAAAAAAAACCAGCGCCTAGGCTTGGTTGGAGAGACAACCCTGGGCGTCAACACATTGAATCAAGAACTCTCCTCCAAACTATTCATCCCTGTAACCATCATTGCTGGCGAGAGGTCCCATCAGGTCTCCGCATATCTGGACTCCGGCTCTGCAGCCAACTTCATCTGCCAGGATCATGTGGATCTCCTACAGTTGCCCACTATCCTGCTTGAAAGGCCGCTGATCGTTGCCTCGGTGGATGGACTGCCATTACTGGACCCAGTTGTGTCTGTAACCAAGCCATTGAAACTCCAAGTGGGAGCCCTTCATGCTGAATTCATCTCTCTGTTCGTCCTGTCCAAGGCCGTCAACCCCGTGCTGCTGGGTTTGCCTTGGCTTCGTCTGCATGCTCCCGCCCTGGATTGGAACTCTGAAGAGGTTCTCCAGTGGGGCCCGAAGTGTCTTGACCGCTGTCTGAGTCACATCCAGTCGCCACAGCCCGCTCCTCTTCAGTCGTTGGCAGGTTTGCCCCCCTGTTTCTACATGTTCGGCGATGTCTTCAATAAAAAGGAGGCCGAGACCTTGCCGCCACACCGGGCATATGACTGCCCGATCGACCTGGTTCCAGAATTGTCTCCTCCTCGTGGTAGAGTGTACCCTCTCTCCTTGCCAGAGACCCAGTCCATGTCGGCTTACATCAAGGAGAACCTGGAGAGGGGTTTCATTCGTAAATCTTCATCTCCGGCCGGAGCAGGGTTCTTCTTTGTTAAAAAGAAAGATGGATCGTTACGACCTTGCATTGACTACCGAGGCCTAAACCAGATCACGGTGAAGAACAGGTATCCTCTGCCTTTAATTTCGGAACTGTTTGATCGCATACGGGAGGCAAAATTTTTTTCTAAACTGGACCTGCGGGGGGTCTATAATCTGATTCGGATCCGTCGAGGTGACGAATGGAAGACTGCCTTTAATACTCGTGATGGGCATTATGAATACTTAGTCATGCCCTTCGGCCTGTGTAACTCCCCCGCAGTATTTCAATAATTTGTCAATGACATTTTTCGTGATCTCCTTTATGTTTATGTTGTGGTGTATCTCGATGACATTCTGATTTTTTGCCCAGATCCAGTAACTCATCAAAGTCATGTCCGCCAGGTGTTGCTTCGTCTAAGAGAGAATCGACTTTACGCCAAGTTGGAGAAGTGTGTGTTTGAGAAGAAGTCTCTATCCTTCATGGGCTATATTATCTCAGATCAGGGCCTCAAGATGGACCCCCAGAAGGTAAAGGCCATCCTGGAGTGGCCACGCCCCCAAGGCTTAAGGGCCATCCACTGCTTTCTAGGATTCACAGAACCGATAAAAACACAGGGACATATACAAAAACACCGAAGAAGGCCATACTTACAAATGGACACAGCCAGGCCAGAAATGCTGATGAAAGGGCGAGCAGGTGCTTTAAATAATAATAGCCACTCCAACTAGTCTTGAGGGGAGTGGTGTGTGGTGCATGGGATGTGTAGTAAGAAATAATAAATGAATAGTGTGTGTGCAAGTGTAATACTATAAGTGAAATATAGGGGGCAGTAATAAATGAAGTGCCTCAATAGAAATAAATGGATAATGGGGTGCAAGTGAGTGAAACATGGAGGGATAGTGTGTACGTCATGAGGCACAACGTGTATAGCCAGGTAGAAGCCTATTTGTGACGCCTTGATAATTCATAGAGCGGGCTACCCTGCTTGCTATGCCAAACAACAACACACCATGCTCTCCCAGCATCAAAGACCCGGCTGTGTCCAAGAGAAGCGAATATACATAATAATGAAAAATACCTGGGGTATTGGTAATCATTTTGGCCAAAAGGACGCAAGCTCGCAATCCACGACAAGGATCCCCAGACTTGCGAGTCCCTAAATCCTAAACTGGAACAGAACGTTCCCATGCACCACACACCACTCCCCTCAAGACTAGTGGGAGTGGCTATTATTATTTAAAGCACCTGCTCGCCCTTTCATCAGCATTTCTGGCCTGGCTGTGTCCATTTGTAAGTATGGCCTTCTTCGGTGTTTTTGCTTTCTAGGATTCGCCAACTTCTACCGACTCTTGATCCCCAACTCCTCATCTTTGACAGCCCCTCTCTCCACCCTCACTAAGAAAGGTATGAATGCCAAGATGTGGACCCCGGAGGCTGAAGCCGCATTCGAATCCTTAAAGAAAGCCTTCACATCTGCCTCCATTCTGCACCATCCGGATGTATCCTTACAGTTTTCGTTAGAGGTGGACGCTTCCTCGGTGGGTGCTGGTGCACTGTTGTTCCAGAAAAGACCGAAAGGCAAGGCTGTGGTATGTGGCTACTATTCCAAGCTGTTTTCTTCCGCAGAGCGTAACTACTCGATTGGGGACCGGGAGTTACTGGCCATCAAACTGGCTCTGTAGGAGTGGAGACACCTACTGGAGGGTGCAGTTCATCCTATCCTGATCTTCACGGATCACAAGAATTTGACCTACCTACAGACGGCCCAGCGGTTGAATCCTCGTGAAGCCAGGTGGTCGTTGTTCTTTGCTCTGTTCCGGTTCGAACTCCACTACCGTCCCGCCGACAAGAATGTGAGGGCCGATGCCTTGTCTAGATCCTTTGAAACTGAAGACGCCTCGGAATCTCCACAGAATATCATTGACCCATCCTGCATCTTCTCTGTGAATCCCCTGCAAGTCAGAGACATTCCTCCGGGTAGGACTTTTGTGCGTCTGGTTGACCGAGGAAGAATTCTTCGCTGGGGTCACAGTTCTAAGCTGGCAGGTCACGCGGGTGCTCGTAAGACCCAAGATCTAATCACCCGTCTGTTCTGGTGGCCCACGCTGCCCAAAGATGTCATTGACTTTGTCTCCTCTTGCACAGTCTGTGCAGCAAATAAAGTTGCTCACTCCAGACCTGCTGGCCTGCTCCAACCACTGCCTGTGCCCGTTGCCCCGTGGCAACATGTCGCTATGGACTTTGTCACGGATCTTCCTTCTTCGGCGAGTTGCAGTGTGATCTGGGTGGTGGTGGATCGATTTTCCAAGATGGCTCACTTCATTCCGTTGACCGCTCTGCCGTCTGCTACGCGATTGGCTGACCTCTTCATACAGCACATCTTCCGTCTGCATGGCTTGCCCCTGCATATTGTCTCGGACAGAGGTGTCCAGTTCATCTCAAAGTTTTGGAGAGCACTCTGCGGGCTCCTTGATGTGAAATTGGACTTCTCTTCGGCCTATCATCCCCAGTCCAACGGGCAAGTCGAGAGAGTTAACCAGATTATGGAGAACTACCTATGTCACTTTGTGTCCAGGCGCCATGATGATTGGGTGCAGTTGCTCCCGTGGGCAGAGTTCTCCTATAACAACCACACCAGTGAGTCGACCACATCCAGTCCATTTTTCATCGTCTACGGCCAACATACTCATATACCTCTTCCTGTTTCTACAATGTCCCAGGTGCCTGCAGCCGATTCTACCTTCAGGGACTTTCTACAGATATGGCAACAGACCCGATCTTCTATCCTCTTGGCGGTGGACCGCATAAAGAGAAAGGCAGATACTAGAAGACGGGTGCCTCCGCAGTTCCTTCTAGAGACTAAAGTCTGGCTGTCTTCTAGGAATATCCGGCTGAAGGTGCCGTCATGCAAATTTGCTCCGAGGTTCCTTGGTCCCTTTGAAGTCCTGCTACAAATTAACCCGGTATCCTACAAGCTGCGGCTTCCCCCCACCCTCAGGATTCCTAACTCCTTTCACATCTCCCTGCTAAAACCGGTGGTCCTGAACCACTACTCCAGGACTCCTAGTTCCACAGTGGTTCCTGGCGGCCCATCAGGGACTTTCGAGGTAAAGGAGATTCTGGCTACCAAGAAGAGAGGAGGAAGGACATTTTATTTGGTGGACTGGAGGGGGTTCGGCCCAGAAGAGAGGTCTTGGGAGCCAGAGGAGAACATTGATGCCCCTGTCCTCGTGAGGAAGTTTCTCTCTCACTCTGGTCCCAAGAGGAGGGGGCGTATGAGGGGGGATACTGTAGCGTCTATGGCCACGGCCCGTCGATGGGTCATTAACCCCGACGGCCGTGGTCATAGACAGCTTACCTCTCTGCAGCGTCGTCCCCCAGTCAGGCACCGGCACTCTCTTCCGGATCCTGAGTGTCTCCGGCGGGTGCGCGCGCCCGTGCGTGCACGGCCTTAAAGGGCCAGTGCACGCGTTTTTACAGTAAAATTGCAATCTGGCCCAGGATGCCCTGGGCTATAAAAGGGGCTCTGCCCTCTTGCCCTTTGCCAGAGCGTTGTTAGTTTTCCATTGTTTGTCTTGCTTATGGTCTCCCAGTGTCTTCCAGCCTCCCAGTGTACCTTGCTCCTGTATTCCGTATCCCGTCTCCGTGCTACCTAGTGCTATTGCCGTGCTGTGCTACCCGGCGTGCTGTCCTACAGCCTACGCTGCCCTGCTACGCCCCACCGGACGACTTCCGGCCGCCTGTCCCTGGACGTGTCCACCTCGCCACTGCCTACGATTGCCTCAGGTACTCTTGCTGAACCATTGAACTGTATACTCTCCGGTTTGGCCAACTGCCATCCCCGCTACGCGGTACGGCCCAGTAGGTTCACACCTCACACCGTGACACCGCATCTGCTACATGCAGAGGGGAAGAGCACACTGATGTTTCCGAGGGTAAGAGTGGAGTGGAGGAATCAATGGAGACTGGAGATATCCCTCTTTCCAGATCATTCTTCAAACAGGTACTTCATAAAGCCCTGGAACCGATAGTTCAAGAACTTGTTAACATTAAAGATGAATTTAAATATATTGGTCAGAGAGTGGAACTGATAGAAACCACACAAGCTTCCCTATTGGAATATAATGAGGCAGCTTCCCAAAGTTTCTCTATTTGCCAAGACCACCTGAACTCCCTATATGTTGCCCTTGAGGACCAAGAAAATAGGGGTAGAACGAATCATATCCGCATCCACGGTATTCCAGAATCGGTTCCTTCTGACGCCATTTTGGGTGCTGTGCAGCAGATTTGTCGTTCAGCAGTTGGGACGGAAAATCCTCCTGTGTTTGTTATTGAACTTGCACACAGAGCGCTCCGACCATGACCAAAATCAACTGACCCACCCCGTGATGTAATTTGTCGCTTTTCTTAATTTCAGAGACAAAGACTTGGTTCCGTCAGGGGCCAGAGACCATGCTCCTCTTATGTATGAAAGTGCACCAATTGCTATTTTTCAAGACCTTGCCTACATAACGCTACAGAAAAGGAGACTGATGAAACCGCTTACTGATTGGCTTCGGAACAAAAAAATAGCCTGGACATTCCCATTTGGGATCTCTTTCATCCACAAAGGTCACAGGCTCTCGGTCTCTAAAATCCATGATCTACAGGAGGTGTACCATCATTTAGATATAGCTCTGCTTCCTATTGAGAATTGGGACATTGTCAGGGACTTAACCTCTCTTCCAGTGGTGACTCCACTTGCGGCCTGGGAAACTGCTTCTACCCCGAAACAACAGAGGTCGAAGAAGTGTGCCAATCGCCTCACACCGAAACGACTTGTACATGAAGAGACCTGAATATGATATGTGAACTGACACGTTTTTTCCTCCTACGATGACAAAGACCTTTATTGCTTCCGTGCCTCAATACGTAACTCTAAGGTCTGTTACTGTATATGTTTTTGTGATTTATTTTCTACTCATAAGGCTTTCGGGCCTATCTAACTCACTGTTGCCTTACTTTTAAACACTCATCTCTCACTCTTATTATATTGTTAGGTTATGCCTTTGACAAATTTTGTAGGGATTCGATGTTATAGGAGAGGTGTATATCATTGGTGAGTGAGCTCTAAGAGGTACATTGGAACAACCATTTTGTTACACCATCCCCCCATTTCCTTCTCTTAGAGATAACTTTATTCTTTTAAAAGGGAAACTTTTACAAATGACGTTGAACATTTTGTTTTTGGTTTAAATTGTTCTGTTCATTACCTGAGATGCCAATGTCAAGATATGTCTGTATATTCAGAGTTCAGACTAGCCGATGCTCGCCTTACGCTGCTACTCTGGGATTGGTCTATTGTCCTACATATATTTTATTGGTCTGGATAGCTGTTCATATCTCTCATCACTGTCATCCTCTATATGGCTGATCTGACTGTAACATCTTATAATGTTAAGGGGGTTAATTCTCCATCAAAACGCAGACAAATTCTCTCTTTGCTGAAAAAACTATATTGTTCCATTGTATTTATACAGGAGACACATTTCAAATTTAACAAATATCCCAACATGTAATTTTCCTATTACCCCACCTGGTTCCATAACAGCTCTGACAGTTCTGCTGCGGGAGGTCTGAGTATTGGTTTTGAGAGCGGTATACCCTTTTCGTATATTACACATATGCAAGATCCTGACGGCAGATATTTATTTCTTCAGGGGAAAGTGGGTCCACAACTCTTTACATTTGCTAACATCTACGCACCAAATGTCAATCAAATTTCATGGATATTGGACACGCTGTCTTCAAGGAGGGAGTGGTCATTTTGGGAGGTGCTCTGAATGCGACATTAAACCCTTCTGTGGATTCGTCATCTGGGAAATCTGCTATCTCTTAGGGTATGTTCACACGGCTTATTTACGGACGTAATTCGGGCATTTTACGCCTCGATTTCTGTCTGAAAATGCGCCTCGATAGCGTTGGCAAACATCTGGCCATTCATTAGAATGGGTCTTACAATGTTCTGTGCACACGGTCATTTTTTTTACGCCCCACTGTCAAAAGGCGGGGCGTAAAAAAAGACGCCCGCGTCAAAGAAGTGCCTGTCAATTCTTCAGACGTAAATGGAGCCGTTTTCCATTGACTCCATGGAAAAACAGCTCCATTTACGTCCGTAAAAGACGCAGCGAAATAGCGCCTCAACGTGCCATTACGGCTGAAATTACGGTGCTGTTTTCTCCTGAAAACAGCTCCGTAATTTCAGCCGTTACGGACGCTGCCGTGTGAACATACCCTTACAGAGCATTGAGCCCACTGAAAAAAGCTTCACATAACTTATATTTGATGGACAACTGGAGAAGTTTGTCACCCTCAGCTGTAGAGTATACCTTTTACTCGGCCGCTCATAAATCCTATCATCATCTTGATTACATCTTTAGGGGTCCAACTGCATTCAGACCACTCCCCTATTTTTCTGACCTTTAGGATACCTAATTGCTTGAACAAATCCCCTAAATGGGGTATGGATGAGATGTGTCTCGGTTCAGAAGAAAATAAAAAATACCTCACCTCCTTACGGGAGGAATATTTTCGTATAAATGCTACCCCGGATGTCTCTCCGCATGTCCTCTGGGATGCCCATAAGGCTTATATTAGGGGCCATCTTATCTGCCTAGGCTCGAGTATTAAGAAAGCTAGAGAGAAACAAATCTCATTGCTGAATTCTCAAATACAAAAATTGGAAGGCTTGCATAAAAAAATCTTTAGCATTGCCACAACAGACACAGTTGTAATCTCTTAGGCTTTGTTCACACGACCACATTAACGTCCGTAATGGACGGACGTATTTCGGCCGGAAGTCCCGGACCGAACTCAGTGCAGGGAGCCGGGCTCCTAGCATCATAGTTATGTACGATGCTAGGAGTCCCTGCCTCTCTGCAGGACAACTGTCCCGTACTGTAATCATGTTTTCAGTACGGGACAGTAGTTCCACGGAGAGGCAGGGGTTCCTAGCCTCGTACATAACTATGATGCTAGGAGCCCGGCTCCCTGCACTGAGTTCGGTCCGGGACTCCCGGCCGAAATACGTCCGTCCATTACGGACGTTAATGTGGTCGTGTGAACCCAGCCTTAGAACTGAATACAACGCAAAATACCACTAGTACTTTTAGGGGCAGACGCAGAAAAGGCCTTTGATAGGGTTAGCTGGGGATACATGAAAAAGGTTCTGCACAAAATGAATTTCCCCTCTACTTTAATTTCACCTATATTTGCAATGTATGATTCCCCTTCAGCCTCTCTATCCATCAACGGTTTACTGTCGTCTCCTTTTAAGATATCAAATGGTACGAGAAAAGGTTGCCCACTTTAACCGATGCTATTTGTCTTGGTGATGGAAACTCTTTTACATGCTATTCGCCACAGTCCTCTTATTGAGGGTCTAAGAGTGAGAGGTATGGAACACAAAGTAGCAGAATATGCTGATGATGTATTGGTCTTAACGACAAACCCAGTTATAGCTCTCCCTCAAATTCACAATTTGTTTATCGAATTTGGTCGCTTATCCAACTTTAAGGTTAATTCCGGTAAATCACAAGTTGTACGTTTTAATCTACCAGCTAACATCACCATGCAATTGGATGCAAATTCACCTTTTGACTGGAACACACAACAACTTACATTTCTAGGGGTTAAGATAGATGGCAACTTGTCACATTTGTACCGACTAAACTATATTCCAATGCTGAGAGCCTTACAATCCGCCATTACGAACTTAGACATACCAATCCTCTCTTGGTTTGGGAGGAAAATATAGTTATGTCACTGATAATACCTAAACTGACTTATCTTCTACAAGTTTTACCTATTCTAGTGCCAAAGTCTTTTTTCCACTCAATAGGAAGGTTAATTTCACACTTCATATGCAGAGGCAAAAAAGTGAGAATTGCTCGATCGTTACTTTCTACTCCCAAGGATAGGGTTGGTATAGGTCTTCCTGACCCTGAAACATACTCTAGGGCTATTCATCTCTCTCGCATTGTTGATTGGTTCAGAACACCAATGCAGACGACTTGGGTAGCAATAGAGAAATAGTTGGCACCTATGACGTTTAGGGCTTTGCTTTTGGTACCTCCTCAACATTTAGATGATAGACCCATTACCAATCCAATTACAAAGGCCACTTGGTTGGTTTGATGCTGGTTTATTCGCTCAGATAACATTCAATCCTATCAATCCCCCTTGTTACAGATCCGTTATCTGATTGAGAGTGCGCCCTTGGCACTGAGAGATAGCACTCCGATACAGATAAGATCTTCAACGATACCGATGTAATTTCCGTGGCTGTGGGCTGTCAGCTCCAATCCCCTCTTGACAGCCGCAGCCACGAGTCGGCAAGCGCTGGCCCCAGCCTCCTCCTCAGGAGACGCCAGCGCCTGCTTCCACTCACCTCAGCCGGATCCCGTAGGGTGCACGCTCGTGCTCATGCCCGCTCTAAAGTGGCAGCGCGTGTACTGGACTTTTGATGAACTTTGACCCGTGAGTACCCTGGACTATAAGAGGGGTCCAGCCCCCTGCTTCTATGCTTGAGCGTTGTTGATGTTTCCTAGTTTGTCAATGTGATGGCCTCCTTGTGTGTTTCCTGTTCCTGTACCTGTACCTTTTCTAGTTCCTGTTCCTTGCATTCACCTACGCCCTGTTGGCCAGCTGCCTTACCGCCAAGGCAGTACGGCCCAGTGGTTCCACAGACCCTTCGTGACAGTACGTTCAGGCCATGGACCCCGCTGGTCAATTCAAGACTTGCGAGATGCGAGTGGATATGCTAGACCTCCGGTCTCAACAGGACCAACTCCTCCAGGCGTTGAACATTCTTGCACGTCGTCAGGTGGCACAAGCTGCTGTTCCTCCTACTACACATCCTGGCAATGTTGATCCTCAGACTACACCTCTTGGCAGTGGTGACCCACGTGTTTTTTTGCCACTTCCTGACTGCTATGATGGAGAAGCAAGTACCTGTCGTGTATTTCTGAATCAGTGCCAGATCCACTTCAGCCTGTATGCTAGGACATTTTCGTCTGATGGCGCAAGGGTCGCTTTTATCATCTCACTCCTCACTGGCAAGGCTCTTGCATGGGCGAACCCTATCTGGGAGCGACAGGGACCAGAGACCCGTGACTTCCCAGCCTTCCTCTGGACTTTTCGCATGGTGTTTGAGGAGCCTGGACAGGTCTCATCTGCAGCGGCCTCTTAGATTACCCTACGCCAAGGAGACACCTCCGTGAAAGAGTACACCATCCACTTTCGCACCCTGGCGGGAGAGCTGTTATGGAACAATGAGGCTCTGGTGGCTGCATTCTGGCATGGACTGGCTTCTAGAATTAAGGACGAACTTGTCGCTCGGAATCTGCCGTCTACCCTGGATGACCTCATCCTTCTGTCTGCCCGGATTGATATACGGATCTGAGAATGCCTCCAAGAGGTTCGACGGGAGGGAGTCCTTCCCAGTCTGGCTCCTACTTTGCAGCAATCCCTGCTGTCCTCAGATGTCGATCCTCCTAAGGAGTCGGTAATAATGGACCAGTGTAAGTTATCCACCCAGGAGAGACAACACAGATGCACGTCTGGACTCTGTCTTTATTGCGGCCTCGGTGGCCATCTCGTGCGCCTGTGACTCCAAATAGCCCAAAACCTAGGGTTGCTAGGAGTGACAACCTTGGGTAAGAATGGACTTCCGTCTAGATTTTCCATACCAGTGACCATAGCGTCCGGTGAGAGAACGCATCAGGTCTCTGCGTATCTGGACTCTGGATCCGCTGCTAATTTCATCCGTAGAGACCTGGTGGGCGTTCTACAATTACCCACCACCCCTCTGGAGAACCAGTTGACAGTTGCTTCAGTAGATCGACTACCGAGGTCTCAACCAGATCACGGTGAAGAATAAATATCCGTTGCCACTGATCTCTGAACTGTTTGATCGTATACGTGGTGCCAAGATTTTTTCTAAACTAGACCTGCGTGGGGCTTACAACCTAGTCTGGATTCGCCAGGGGGATGAATGGAAGACTGCATTTAACACCCGTGATGGACACTATGAGTATCTAGTAATGTCCTTCGGCCTGTGTAATGCTCCCGCGGTCTTCCAGGAGTTTGTGAATTACATTTTCCGTGACCTCCTCTATGTTTGTATAGTAGTCTACCTTGATGGCATCTTGATTTTTTTCTCCAGATCCTATGACCCACCAGAGACATTTCCGTCAAGTTCTGCTATGGTTAAGGGAGAATCGTCTGTACGCCAAGTTGGAGAAGTGCGTGTTTGACAGAGATGCTCTACCCTTCCTGGGCTACATCGTCTCGAACCGAGGTCTCGAGATGGATCCTGAGAAGGTAAAGTCTGTTCTGGAATGGCCACGTCCTCAAGGCTTGAGGGCCATACAGCGCTTTTTGGGATTCACTAATTTTTACAGGCAGTTTATTCCAAACTTCTCCTTACTGACTTCTCCCATCTCTAACCTCACTAAGAAGGGTATGAACGCCAAGGTGTGGACTTCCGAGGCAGAGTCCTGTTCCAGAGAGGTCCCAAGGGCAAGTCAAGGGTATGTGGATATTTCTCTAAGCTCTTCCGCAGAACGCAACTACTCGATTGGGGATCAGGAGTAACTGGCGATCAAATTGGCCCTGGAAGAGTAGAGACATCTACTAGGGGGCGCAGCTCATCCGATCTTAATTTTTACAGACCACAAGAATCTGACCTACCTCCAGACGGCCCAACGGCTGAACCCTCATCAGGCCAGGAGGTCACTGTTCTTTACAAGGTTCCAGTTTGAGCTCCATTATCGCCCGGCCGACAAAAATGTGAGGGCCGATGCCTTGTCCAGGTCTTCTCAGACGGAAATATGGATGAAGAAAAATGAGGGGAGGAGGACAACGGCGCTCCTCTAAGGTAATATTGTAAGGAACGGGGGACAATGTGAGCAAAAGGCGAGCTGATGTACTCACCTGGCAGTGTTGTGCTAGGATAGGCACAACACTATTGCTGATCATGGAAAAGAGAATACATGAAGATCGTTGTGGACGTCGGCTGCCACCTGCTGCTATCCCACGAGAGAAAGTTCTGTTCTTGGGGAAAACAAACACAGGATGTGAAGGAGAAAAGATGCAGTATTCGGGACACGGCGCCTGACAGGTGTACCTGAGGAAGGGACCTGTCCGGTCCTGAAAAGCGTAGTATCTATTACAAATAAAGCCTACCTTAATTTACTTTGTTTCGAATATCTACCTGTCAGGCGCGTGTCCCGAATACTGCATCTTTTCTCCTTCACATCCTGTGTTTTGAGACGGAAGACACCTTGGAGAGTTCACAGAATATTATTGATCCGTCTTGCATTATCTCTGTCAATCCCCTGCAAGTTGGGGACATCCAGCGGCTGACTCTGCTTTTAGAGACTTCCTACAGATCTGGCAGCAGACTCGATCCTCCATCCTAATGGCAGTCGACCGCATGAAACGGAAGACTGACACAAGGAGAAGAGAGCCTCCTCAGTTTCTTCTTGGCATGAGGGCCTGGCTGTCTTCCAGGAATATCTGACTAAGGGTGCCATCATGCAAATTTGCTCCCAGGTTCCTCGGACCCTTTGAGATCCTACAGCAGATCAACCATGTCGCCTACAAGCTTCGGCTGCCTCCTACCCTCAAGATCCCCAACTCCTTCCATGTCTCCCTCCTGAAGCCGGTGGTTCTGAACCACTACACCAAGACTCCTAGCCCTGTGGTTGCCTCCAGCGGCCCTTCAGACACCTTTGAGGTTCACGAGATCCTGGACACCAAAAAAGTGAGAGGAAGGACCTTTTATTTGGTGGATTGGAGGGGGTTTGGTCCTGAAGAATGGTCTTGGGAGCCAGAGGAGAACCTCAATGCTCCTACTCTTCTGAAGAAGTTTCTCTCTCGCTCTGGTCCCAAGAAGAGGGGGCGTAAGAGGGGGGATACTGTAATGTCCATGGCTGCGGGCTGTCAGCTCCAATCCCCTCCTGACAGACTCAGCCACGAGTCGGCAAGCGCCCGCTTCCACTCACCTCAGCCGGATCCCGTAGGGTGCGTGAGCACCCTCATGCCCGCTCTTAAAGGGACAGCGTGCGTACGGACCTTTGATGAACTTTGACCCGTGAGTACCCTGGACTTTAAGAGGGGTCCAGCCCCCTGCTTCTATGCCTGAGCATTGTTGATGTTTCCTAGTTTGTCTATGTGATGGCCTTCTAGTGTGTTTCCTGTTTCCTGTTCCTGTTCCTGTACCTGTACCTGTTCCAGTTCCTGTTCCTGTTCCTTGCATTCCATACCATCCTGGTCGAGCACTGTGCTGTGACAAAGTCGTGTCGTGCTGTATTCCACGTCTGACCTACTTCAACTCGTCTGACATCTACATGCTGCCTGGTCCTAGCCGAGCCTGCCCTGCTGCTGCCTGAGCTGCCACAGGTACCTATAACAATTATAGACATTCACCTGCGCCCTGTTGACCCGCTGCCTTACCGCCAAGGCGGTACGGCCCAGTGGGTCCACAGACCCTTCGTGACAACCGGTCACTGAATTTGTCGATCCTCAAGGAGCACTAATGTCTTAAGCTCGGTTGGCGCATAAGATACTTGTCCCACCCCACCATCTCCCTGTTCTTGTTTATTTAAGGAACACTCTATCTAATATTTGTCGATTAACCTCATTTCAACGTACATCCTCTTGGTTTGAAACCATTCTCACAAATCCATTATACCCAACTAAAATAATTTCCTGGTTGTATGAGAGATTGTCCTCCTCTTCCGTAGTCTCCATCCCTGGGTTTGTTCAGCAGTGGGAGAGTGATCTTGAGGGAAAATTTACTGATCAGGAAATTTTGATAATTCTCTGCACTCCTCATAAAGCGTCTAGATGTGTGAGAATACACGAAAATGGTTATAAAATTCTGTCGAGGTGGTATAGAACACCTGATAAGAATGCTCGTATTGCTTTTGATACACCCAATGTATGTTGGAGATGTATGGCGGGGGAGGGTTCTTTCTACCGCATTTGGTGGTCCTGTGGGAAACTGCAGCCATGGTGGAATGAAGTTTTTGACAAAATGTAATTTTGTTTGTGGAACAGGGATTGCACCTTATCCAAAATTAGCTTTACTTTCCATTTTTCCTAACAACTTGAGGAAACATTCGGTACTTTTATTTAGATAAATGCTGATTGCAGCTGGATTACTCATACCAAAATATTGGTTATCAGATAGTTTACCACCTATGGAACAGTGGCTCACTAAAATTGATCGATTATACAGATTTGAAAAGATTTCCCACTCTGAACTATGTACTAGACACACTTAATTTCTATATGGGAACCGTGGACAGTTTTTCGCAAGTTTACATAAATTGGATGTTTTTCCCTCTTCTTTATATGACTGTTTTGTGCTGGGTTCATCATTATCGCTTAAAATGTGACGTAATTTTCATCTCTTATAAAGTTGTAGGTCTCTGTATAACTCTACTCTATTCTGGAATAACTATACCACTGTCATGGCGCAGGGTGTGGACCCACTGGGCCGTACCGTGTAGTGGGGTAGCAGCTGGTCAACAAGGTACAAAACAATGTCTATAGTTCTGAACGGGTACCTGAGGCAATGTAGACAGTGGCAGGAGCACGACTTGACTTTCACAGCAGGTGACGCCATGGGTGCAGCGGGAAGACACGACTTGACTTTCACAGCAGGTAACGATAGCACGGGATACAGGGTACAGGCAGCAGGAACGGGTAACACTGGGAACTGAAAAACACTGGGAGACCTTTAGCAAGACAAACTAGGGTATACAACAATGCTCAGGCAAGGAACCAGTGGGCAGGGCCCCCTATTATAGACCAGCAGCCATTTTTCCTGATAATGATGTTAGGCAGCTGGATGCGTACTGGCCCTTTAAGGCCGTGCGCGCGCCCTGCGGGACACAGTCCGAGGACCCGGAAGAGAGTGCCGGCGTCTCCCTGGAGGGAGCGCACGACGAGAGGAGAGACGTCCATGACCGGTATCGTCAAGGGGTAAGTCAGAACGACGACCCCCGGCCATAGACGTACCAGTATCCCCCCTCTTACGCCCCCTCTTCTTGGGACCAGAGCGGGAAAGAAACTTCTTCACGAGGACAGGGGCATCGATGTTCTCCTCTGACTTCCAAGACCTCTCCTCTGGGCCAAATCCCCTCCAATCCACCAGGTAAAACGTCCTGCCTTCTACTTTCTTGGTGGCCAGGATCTCCCTCACTTCGAAAATTCCGGATGAACCGCCAGTAGCACTGCGGAACTAGGAGTCCTGGAGTAGCGGTTCAGAACCACGGGTTTTAGCAAGGAGACGTGGAAGCAGTTAGGGATCTTGAGGGTAGGAGGCAGTCGAAGCTTGTACGACACAGGATTGATCTGTAGTAAAATCTCGAAGGGTCCAAGGAACCTGGGAGCAAATTTGCAAGATGGCACCATCAGCCGGATATTCCTAGAAGACAGCCAGACCTTTGTACCTGGAAGAAACTGGGGAGGTTCTCGTCTTCTAGTGTCTGCCTTTCTCTTCATGCGGTCCACCGCCAGCAGAATAGAAGATCGTGACTGCTGCCATATCTGCAGTTCCTGAAGGTAGAGTCGGCTGCAGGCACCTGATACATAGTAGAGCCGGGCAGGGGTATTCGAGGATGTTGGCCGTAGACTATGAAGAACGGGCTGGAGGTGTTGGACTCACTGGTATGGTTATCATAAGAGAACTCCGTCCACGGGAGCAGCTGCACCCAGTCATCATGTCATCTGCAGACAAAGTGCCGTAGGTAGTTCTCCGTAATTTGGTTAATCCTCTCAACTTGTCCATTGGCTGGTGCGGATTCATTCAGCTCAGCCTTCTCTGCCTCGGACATTTGCAGGATTGCCGGGTCATTATGCTGCCTTTTCGGACGTCTTCAGCAAGAGGGAGGCGGAGACATTGCCCTCACATCAGGCGTATGAATGCCCTATAGAACTGATCCCTGGTGCATCCCTTCCCCGTGGTAGGGTATATCCTCTCTCCTTGCCAGAGACTCTGTCCATGTCCGCCTATGTGAAAGAGAACTTGGAGAGGGGCTTCATACAAACGTCTTCTTCCCTGGCAGGAGCCGGGTTTTTTTTTGTCAAAAAGAAAGATGGCTCTCTTCATCCTTGTATCGACTACCGAGGTCTTAACCAGATCACGGTGAAGAATAAATATCCATTGCCACTGATCTCTGAACTGTTTGATTGTATACGTGGTGCCAAGATTTTTTCTAAACAAGACCTGCGTGTGGCTTACAACCTTATCTGGATTCGCCAGGGTGACAAATGGAAGACTGCAAGACAATTGAAGATGTGATGGACACTATGAATAACTAGTAATGCCCTTCGGCCTGTGTAATGCTCCCGCTGTCATGTAGAGGGCCATCGATGGTGGTTTAACCCCTAAGAAGCCGCGATCGCTATTGTACGCGGCTTCTAAGGGGTTAATCGGTGGGGACCAACGCCATCGGTCCCTGCACACTGAGCTAGCTGTGATAGCCTGCTGTCAGAAACAGCAGCTATCACAGCTCATGAACGCGCCCAGCGCGAACGGCGCTACGTTTTATGGAGGACATACTATTATGTTATGGAGCGTGAACGATGCGCTTATCATGACATAATAGTATGTCCAGGAGCGGGAGGGGGTTAATGTTGCTGTAGGCCTCTTGGTAGCCTCCCAGACTAATTTTTGTCTTTTCTTTTCATCAAGTTTTGAGGGACGTCCAGTTCTTGGTAATATCACTGTTGTGCCAAATGTAATCCACTTCTTGATGACGCTCTTTCCTGTGTTCCATAGTAAATCGGATGCCTTGGAAATTCTTTGGTACCCTTCTCCTGACTGATGCCTTTCAACAATCAGATCCCTTTTATGTGTTGTAAGCTCTTTACGGACCATGGCTTTTGTGGTCACATGCAATAAAGAAAACGTCAAGAAAATCCTAATAGAACAGCTGAATTTTATATGGGGTTACTCAGAATCACTTTAAATAATGGCAGCTGTGTACTGACTACTATTTAACATGAGTTTAAATGTGATTGGCTAATTCTGTACACAACCAAATCCCCTATTATAAGCGGGTGTTCACACTTATGCAACCACATTATTGTAGTTTTGTTATTTTGTATTTTTCCCCTCTAAATTATTTCAGTTTGTTTTTCAATGGAATTGTACAGATTATGGGTCACATTTAGGCCTGATTCACACGAGCGCTGCGCATCTCGGACGTGAAAAACTGCAGTTTTTCACGTCCGAGGTGCATTCGTGCTCAGCGCTGCGGGACGCGATATCACGCATCCACCATAGTTGAGAGTCTATGGAGGGATGCGTGATACGTGAAAAGATAGAACATTTCCTATTTTCGCATGGACCCTTCACACGGTCCGTTGAAACAATGGCTGTGTGAACGGTCACATTGAATTACATAGGACCGTGGGACGGCTGCTGTTTCAACGGCCGTCCCACGCACGTTTAACACGTTCGTGTGAATCAGGCCTAAAGGTGGAAATAGTTCTGAAATGATTCATCTTGTACTGATTTTTTGACATTGCAAAATAGCTTGATTGATCCGATTTTCTTTTAAAATGAGCTCAGCTGACATACAATAGAGTACAATTAATTGCCTAAAATTGGAAGAAAGGAGAACAGTAATGACCACTGCAAGGAAAATAGATTGTATCTTTTCTCTGTCATGCACAACTAAACAAGTATTGATCACAAAATATAACCTGAAGATACTTACAGCAGTTGAAGCTCGACAGTAACGAAGAAAATCATGAAGTTTGACTGTATAAAATGACCTAGACCTTTTTAAGAGGTTGTTAGAACATCTTATATACAGCATGTGCTGAAATAAAAAGGCAGAATAGTTCTTTTTTTCTTAGGGGAGCCATTATTTATATGTAACATTTAGTGTTTCTGTTGTTTTTTGTTTTTTTTAAAAAAAACGAAATAAAAAAGCTATTTAAAAAAAAAAAGTAACACATCTTTACATTTATAACACAAAAAAAACAAAACATTTATAAACAAAAATAAGGTCAAGAGCATGGTTTCTTTTCAGCCTCACAGCTTAATAAGTACCCCTTTTAAGGCCAGGTTGCCAAGTAGTGTAAATGCTGCGGAATTTCCACAACGGAATTTTATGCGGAAATTCCGCACCATTTACAGTCGCAGCAAAGTGTATGAGGGTCAGAAAATCTGATGCCCATGCTGCAGAAAAAACTGCAGCGTAAACGTTAATAAATTGACCTGTGGTGCGGAATTTAATTCAGCAGCATGTCAATTTATGCAGCGTTTTTGTTGATTTTCTGTTCAGGTATTCCTCATTGAATTCAATGGTGATGCAAAACCCAAAACAGAAAGCCAAGTGTTGCGACTTTTGCTGCGTATTCGCAGCGATTATGCCGCAAAAACTGCAACTACAGAAAATAAAAAAAATCATACTTGCCCAGAATGCCCTCCTCCTTCCTACAGTCCGGCCTCTTGTGTTGGCGTTGAATTCCATGTGACGGCTGTAGCTAATCACAGGCTGAAGCAGTGTTCAAATAGGATGATACATCATCCCAAGAGGCCGGTTTGCATGATGTCAGAGGCCGGCCTCCTGGGATGGAGCTACATCCCATGTGACCGACACTGCAGCCAATCACAGGCTGCAGTGGTCACATGGGCTGCAGCGTCACCCAGGGAAGCAGGCCAGGACTACAATGGAGGGACGCGTCCCCATAACAACGACCTACGTAAGTATGAGCGTTTTTACTGAAAAAACATTGAATGATTTCCATTCTTACAGGAGCCATGACGAATATGACAGATCTGTTTGCTGGATACAATATTGCAGCATGCTACGCTATGCTGACCCTCAAAAAGCAACTGAAGCCTGATGGATGAGGACTAATGGAGGTATGGAACATTGGTCAAGAACATTAGGGTACCTCACATTTTCAATCTCCAATAGACTGGTACATTTTATACCAAAAACTGTGGATCCCATCAAAGGACAACAGGTAAACCTTTCGGAAGCCGATTATCTTAAAGAGAACCTGTTAAGGATCTGCCAGGCACAGCTTCTGTATCCACGCCCATAGGTAATCAGTCTGCACCTGCTTCTATGTCTGTGAGCCTGACTCCATCTTCCACCACTCAGGATGGCAGGCTTAGGAGTGGGAGAGCCTATCACTGCCTGGCCAGACGGAGCTAGCTCCCGCCCTCTGTCTATTTATACCTGCCTTTCCTGTTCCTCCTTGCTTGTGATGCTTCTCATTTTGTTTCCTGGCCCTGCTGCAGCTTCTTGTACTATTTGACCCTGCTTCATATTGACCCTGGCTTACTGAATACTCTCCTGCTCTGCGTTTGGTACCTCGTACACTCCTGCTTTGACTCGGCTCATTCACCACTCTTGTTGCCGTGGGCAACTGCCCCTTTTCCCTTGCTTCTGTGTACCCTTGTCTGTTTGTCTGTCGTGCACTTATTGAGCGTAGGGACCGTCGCCCAGTTGTACCCCGTCGCCTAGGGCGGGTCGTTGCAAGTAGGCAGGGACTGAGTGGCGGGTAGATTAGGGCTCACTTGTCTGTTTCCTTACCCCCATCATTACATAATCACAAGCCCATATACCTACTCTACCCTGGTCCCTCACACTACTATGGACCCCCTTGAGACCCTGGTTCAGCAAATGCAGGGTCTCTCCCTACAGGTCCAGGCCCTGGCTCAGAGGGTCAACCAGCCTGATGCCACCATGGTAGTGCCCCTCACCTCACCTCTTGAACCCCACCTCAAGTTGCCTGACCGGTTCTCAGGGGACCGGAAGACTTTTCTCTCCTTTCGGGAGAGTTGTAGGCTCTATTTTCGTTTAAAGCCCCACTCCTCAGGTTCTGAGAGCCAGCGGGTGGGTATAATTATGTCCCGGCTCCAGGAAGGGCCCCAAGAATGGGCCTTTTCCTTGGCTCCTGACGCCCCTGAACTTTCCTCCGTTGATCTTTCTTTTCTGCTCTCGGACTCATTTATGACGAGACTGACAGGACTGCCTTTGCCGAGAGTCAGCTGGTGACCTTACGTCAGGGTAAGAGACCTGTTGAGGAGTATTGCTCTGACTTTAGGAAGTGGTGCATAGCTTCTCGGTGGAATGACCCTGCCTTAAGGTGCCAGTTTAGGTTGGGTCTGTCGAACGCCCTGAAAGACCTGCTAGTTAGCTATCCCTCTTCTGACTCCCTAGACCAGGTTACAGCTTTAGCGGTACGACTTGACCGACGTCTCAGGGAACGACAACGTGAACGTTTTTATGTTTTCTCCTCTGACTCCCCCATGATGCCTCCCGAGGTTCCGTTGCTTCGTTCTTCCACGGAAGACTCGGAGGTACCTATGCAACTCGGGGCCTCCGTGTCCCCCCAACAACGTAGAGAGTTCCGCAGGAAGAATGGTCTCTGCTTCTACTGTGGGGATGACAAGCATCAAGTGAACAACTGTCCTAAGCGTAAGAATGCAGCCGGAGAACTTCCACACCTAAGTGACCATCGGGGAGGTCACTTGGGCGCACAGGTATTTCCCGTAAATATGAAACGTAATAAGATCTTGCTTCCCTTTCAGGTCTCTTTTGGTGGTAGGTCTGCTACCGGCAGTGCCTTCGTGGAT
Source organism: Rhinoderma darwinii (assembly GCF_050947455.1). Classification (NCBI taxonomy): domain Eukaryota; kingdom Metazoa; phylum Chordata; class Amphibia; order Anura; family Rhinodermatidae; genus Rhinoderma; species Rhinoderma darwinii. Next base: position 347,853,679 of record NC_134687.1, read on the forward strand.
TCAGGGTCCTCTGCTAATATCATGTCTGTGGAATTTGCTATGTCTCTTGCTATGCCTTTGATTGATTTGCCTAAACCTGTCCCGGTAGTGGGTATCGACTCCACTCCTCTTGCTAATAGTTATTTTACACAGCATACCCCTGTTTTTGAACTCCTTGTTGGCTCCATGCATTTGGAGCAGTGCTCTGTACTGTTGATGCAGGGATTATCGTCCGATTTGGTTTTAGGCCTTCCCTGGTTGCAGTTGCATAATCCCACGTTTGACTGGAATACTGGGGAGCTTACCAAATGGGGTAATGAATGTTTGACGTCATGTTTTTCTGTTAATTCTATTTCTCCCCCTGAGGAGGTGAACACGCTACCTGAGTTTGTTCGGGACTTTGCTGATGTTTTCTCTAAGGAGGCCTCCGAAGTGTTACCTCCTCATAGAGAATACGATTGCGCTATCGAATTGGTACCAGGAGCTAAGCTTCCTAAGGGTAGGATATTTAATCTTTCTTGTCCCGAACGTGAAGCCATGAGAGAGTATATCCAGGAATGCCTGGCCAAGGGTTACATTCGCCCCTCTACTTCTCCGGTAGGTGCTGGCTTCTTCTTCGTAGGGAAGAAGGATGGTGGTCTTAGGCCATGCATTGACTACCGTAACCTGAATAAGGTCACTGTAAGGAACCAGTATCCCCTTCCTTTGATTCCTGATCTCTTTAATCAGGTTCAGGGGGCCCAATGGTTCTCTAAGTTTGATCTACGGGGGGCGTATAACCTTATCCGCATCAAAGAGGGGGATGAGTGGAAGACTGCGTTTAACACGCCCGAAGGTCATTTCGAATACCTCGTCATGCCCTTTGGGTTGTGTAATGCTCCGGCGGTCTTCCAGAATTTCATAAATGAGATTTTGAGAGATTACCTGGGGATATTTCTTGTAGTGTACCTTGATGACATACTGGTGTTTTCCAAGGACTGGCCCTCCCACATTGAGCATGTCAGGAAGGTGCTCCAGGTCCTTCGGGAACACAAACTGTTTGCAAAAACCGAAAAATGTGTGTTTGGGGTACAGGAGATACCATTTTTGGGTCAAATCCTCACTCCTCATTAATTCCGCATGGACCCCGCGAAGGTTCAGGCTGTGGCGGAATGGGTCCAACCTGCCTCCCTGAAGGTGTTACAGTGTTTTTTGGGGTTCGCTAATTATTACAGGATATTTATTGCTAACTTCTCGGTCATCGCTAAGCCTCTTACGGACCTCACTCGCAAAGGTGCTGATCTCCTCCACTGGTCTCCTGAGGCCGTCCAGGCTTTTGAGGTCCTTAAGAAGTGCTTTATCTCGGCCCCGGTGCTGGTTCAGCCCAACCAAATGGAGCCATTTATCGTGGAAGTTGACGCATCCGAGGTGGGAGTGGGGGCTGTCTTGTCCCAGGGTACCAGGTCCCTCACCCATCTCCGCCCCTGTGCCTACTTCTCCAGGAAGTTTTCGCCCACTGAGAGTAAATATGATATTGGCAAACGCGAACTTTTAGCCATTAAATGGGCATTTGAAGAGTGGTGCCACTTCCTGGAGGGGGCTAGGCACCAGGTAAAGGTCCTTACCGACCACAAGAATCTGGTTTTCCTAGAATCTGCACAGAGGCTAAACCCGAGAGAAGCTCGATGGGCGCTATTTTTTTACCAGATTCAACTTTTTGGTTACCTATAGGGCTGGGTCTAAAAATATTAAGGCCGATGCACTGTCGCGTAGCTTCATGGCCAGCCCTCCTTTGGAGGAAGATCCTGCTTGTATTTTGCCTCCCGGTATAATCATTTCTTCTATTGATTCTGATTTAGTCTCTGAAATTGCGGCTGATCAAGGTTCAGCTCCCAGGAACCTTCCTGAGGACAAGCTGTTTGTTCCCCTGCAATACCGGCTAAGGGTACTTAGGGAAAATCATGACTCCGCACTATCTGGTCATCCAGGCATCCTGGGTACCAAACACCTCATTGCCAGAAACTAATTGCCAGAAACTATTGGTGGCCTGGGTTGCCTAAAGACGTTAAGGCCTACGTCGCCGCTTGTGAGGTTTGTGCTAGGTCCAAGACTCCCAGGTCCCGACCAGCGGGCTTACTACGTTCGTTGCCCATTCCCCAGAGACCTTGGACACATATCTCCATGGATTTTATCACCGATTTGCCTCCATCCCAAGGCAAGTCGGTGGTGTGAGTTGTAGTAGACCGCTTCAGTAAGATGTGCCACTTTGTGCCCCTCAAGAAACTACCCAACGCCAAGACGTTAGCTACCTTGTTTGTTTCGGACAGAGGGGTACAATTTGTTTCTTTGTTTTGGAGAGCCTTCTGTAAGAATTTGGAGATTAATCTGTCCTTCTCCTCTGCTTTCCATCCTGAAACCAATGGCCAAACTGAGAGGACTAATCAATCTCTAGTACAATATTTAAGGTGTTTTATCTCTGACTGTCAATATGATTGGGTCTCATTCATTCCCCTCGCTGAATTTTCCCTTAATAACCGGGTCAGTAACTCGTCAGGGGTCTCCCCCTTTTTCTGTAATTTTGGGTTTAATCCACGGTTCTCCTCCGTTTCACCTGGTAGTTCCAACAATTCCGAGGTAGAGGTCGTTCATCGGGAACTGTGCACAGTCTGGGCCCAGGTTCAGAAGAACCTAGAGGCGTCCCAGAGCGTACAAAAAACTCAGGCTGATAGAAAACGTTCTGCTAACCCCTTGTTTATGGTCGGGGATCTGGTGTGGTTATCGTCTAGGAACTTGCGTCTTAAGGTCCCGTCCAAGAAGTTTGCTCCCCGGTTTATTGAGCCATATAAGGTCATTGAAGTCCTCAATCCTGTCTCCTTCCGGCTGGAGTTACCCCCATCTTCTCGTATACACGACATGTTTCATGCCTCCCTCCTTAAACGCTGCTCCCTGTCCTTGGCTCCCTTGAGGAAACCTCCTGTTCCCGTTCTCACCCCTGAGGGGGTGGAATTCGAGGTGGCCAAGATTGTGGACAGCAAGATGGTCCAAGGCTCCCTCCAGTACCTGGTCCATTGGAGAGGATACGGGCCTGAGGAGAGGACTTGGGTACCCGCCCGGGATGTTCACGCTGGGGTATTGGTCAGGAAGTTCCACCTTCGTTTCCCCAGTAAACCAGGTCCACTTAGAAAAGGTCCGGTGGCCCCTCATAAAAGGGGGGGTACTGTAAAGGATCTGCCAGGCACAGCTTCGGGGTTAACTTCCATAGGTAATCAGTCTTCACCTGAGTCTATCTCTCTGAGACTGACTCCAGCTTCCACCACTCAGGCTGGCAGGCTTAGGAGTGGGAGAGCCTATCGCAGCCTGGCCAGACTCAGCTAGCTCCCGCCCTCTGTCTATTTATACCTGACTTTTCCTGTTTCTCCCTTGCTTGTGATTTTTTCCGTGTTGTTTCCTGGCCCAGCTACAGCTCCTAACTATTTGATCCTGCTCCATACTGACCCTGGCTTACTGACTACTCTTCTGCTCTGCGTTTGGTACCTCGTGCTCTCCTGGTTTTACTTGGCTCGTTCTCCACTCTGTTGCTCACGGTGTTGCCGTGGGCAACTGCCCCTTTCCCATTGCTTTGTATTCTCTTTTATGTTTGTCTCGTGCACTTACTGAGCGTAGGGACCGCCGCCCAGTTGTACCCCGTCGCCTAGGGCGGGTCGTTGCAAGTAGGCAGGGACAGAGTGGCGGGTAGATTAGGGCACACTTGTCCGTTTCCCTACCCCTATCATTACAACAACAGCACAAATACAGCTCAATTTAGTGCAACCCATCACCTATCATTTTTTTTCCAAATCTTTTTTATGTAACTCGTGCATAAAGCCATTTGTACATTTTACAAGCAATATAGTTCTATATGCAACACCAGAACCACCAAGCTCATTACATATATACAGCACCAGAACAAAGCTCATTACATATATACAGCACCAGAAGCAAACGCACTACATGTATACATCAGAACCTAGCTCAGTACATATATGCAGCACCAGAACCAAGCTAATTACATATATACAGCACCAGAACAAGCTAATTACATATATACAGCACCAGAACATAGCTCAGTATATATACAGCACCAGAACAAAGCTCAGTACATATATACAACACCAGAACCAAGCTCATTACATATATACAGCACCAGAACAAAACTCAGTATATACATACAGCACCAGAACCAAACTCACTAAATATATACATCATCAGGACCAAGCTCAGTACAGATATACAGCACTAGAACCAAGCTCATTACATATATACAGCTCCAGAACAAAGCTCAGTACATATATACAGCACCAGAACAAAGCTCAGTACATAAATACAACACCAGGCCAAATACAGCTCAATTTAGTGCAACCCCTGCCATATTGGTTTGCAATAAACTGTATACAGCTCCCAGCATGGCCCAAACAATGTTAAGGATATGTTGGAAGATGCTGTTCCACAAAAAAAATCATACCACTTATCATCTCGCTGCAGCTCATACAGTGACTACAGTGCTGATTAGAGGCAGAATAAACATTTACATTAAGTGACTCACAGGTGACGTCAGATTCTAGTTGTTTTTTTTCTCTTTTCTTCTCCATCTGGTCCAGACCTCTATGTCGACTTCTCCCGGCCACAGCCCATTTCTGCAGTTTGCAACTCAGATGTCTTCAGCTTCCCACTTTTCAAACATTTCTGCACCTATAAACAAAAATAAAGTTATCATAGTGCCAGACACTGTGCCCCTAAATATAATAGCGCCATACACTGCACCTCTAATTATAATAGCACCATACACTGTGTCCCGCACACACAGTACCCGGCCATTTATCGCCTATAGTGCAGGAGGGGGTGGCGGCAGCTGGTTTCAGTGACGCCGCTGCCCCCTTTAGAGAGGCAGCCATCATGGATGGTGCGGCGCTGGCGCCCCTCCCACCTTCCCTCTTAGTTGCACCCTGGGCACATGCCCCTCCTGCCTCCCCTAGCTGCGCCCCTGAGAAACAGACCCTTCATTTAGGTTCAAGTTACATTAGAAATAAGGGTTGTGAAATTAGCTTAAATTGCTCCTGAAGTAGTTAAATAAACTGACTTCCAACTAAATTACTAGGGTCATGTCCTAAAAAGTCATAACAATGAACTTGTATTATTTTCCATTAGTCAAAATATCGAAACCATAAAGTTTAAACAGTTCCAAATCCTGCGATGCTTTAAGTGCAATGCAATGGGCAATAAATAAAGTGTAAATATAGCGCCAAGCAAACTGATTAGACTTTTGAGTGGAATTTAAAAAATGGAAAAAAAGGCGGATGAAAATTTTAGGAATTAGTGAAGCTGGACAGAATGCATGCTGTGAGATGGACTTGCATGGCCGCCATCAGGACAGTACTTCTGGTATTCCAGTCAGGGGCCCGGCAACAAGGATTAAAAGAAGGGACCCGTCCGCTACTTTAAACATTTCATTGAGGGCCCCAGCATTAAATACTTGGAGAAAGGAACGCACCCTGCAATGTAACAGGCCGTTATTTACTCTGAAGTAACTTACGCTGGGGCCCTGAGAGGAAAATGCTGCATGAGCAGGAAACAGAAGCTCCGTGTCACGTGTGGAGGGAGCCGCCCACCAGACAGGTAGGATGGAAGAAGAAGGAAGAGCAGCCTCCCCCCCCCCCCTCCTTCCTGCAATTTGTAACTGCTGAGGAAGATTCCACCAGGACAGGTAAGAGGGAACTGTAATGTTATGTGTGGGGGATTCTTTACAAATCCTTATTGTGTGGGAAGGGGGACTTAACTGTAAATTCTATATGTGGGGGAGGGAATTTTGTGTAAAACGTTTTTGTGGGGGAGGGGTACCTAACTGTAAATCATATGTGGGGGAGGGGATTTTGTGTAAAAGTTTTTGTGGGGGATGGTGGGACTTGGCTGTGAATGCTATGTGTGGAGGAAGGGATTCATTATTAATTTTACTTGGGGAGGGGGAACTTAACTGTTAGGCTGAGTTCACACGGGGCAGATACGCTGCATAAAAGAACACAGCATATCCGCTGTCTCATCCACTCTGCTGCTACTGTATTTGCTGCGGATATTTTGCAACGAATTCCGTTGCGGAAAAACTGCAGTATTTACGCTACGTGTGAACTGACCCTAAGGCCTAATTCACATGACCGTGTTCGGTCCATGATATACGGACCGCATGTCGGCCGCATTTCCCGGACCCAACACAGTGCAGCAAGCCGGGCTCCTAGCATCATAGTTATGTACGATGCCAGGTGTCCCTGCCTCCCCTGTCCCATGCTGAAAACATCATTACAGTACAGGACAGTTTTCCCGCAGCAAGGCAGGGACTCCTGGCATCGTACATAAATATGATGCTAGTAGTGTTCCCCCCCAGCACTGTGTTCAGTCCGGGAAATACTGCCGACATGCGGTCCGACATATCAGGGGATTCTGTTTAAAAGCTATGTAAACCTTTGAAAACTTTTAAAAAAATAAATAAAAATGTCTATCAGTGTGTTTGGTGCAACTGTGCAATTACATTTTATTAAAAATTATTTTTGCTATTTGAGATACTGCTGCTTTATATCCTGTATATAGAGCAGCTGTATCCAGTTCTGAGACCTGAATCCGTCAGGTCAGTGAGAGTAACATTTTCAGTGACAGCGGTCGGATCAAGCTGTTATCGATAACATCTTTGTTTATAATTTAGATGTGATGGTTAGGCCGGTTTCCCACATAGCTAAGCGCTGCAGAATTTCCGCAACGGAATTCTGTGCGGAAATTCCACAGCATTTACAGTAGCAGCAAAGAGGATGAGATTTTGTGAATCTCATGCACACGCTGTGGAAAAAAAACACAGCATAAACGTTAATAAATTGACCTGCGGTGCGGAATTTAAATCATGTCCTTCTTCCTGCAGTCCGGCCTCCTGGGATGACGTTGCATCCCATGTGACCGCTGCAGCCAATCACAGGCTGCAACGTCACATGGCCTGCAACGTCATCCAGGGAGGCCAGAGCGGACGTCAGAGGAGGGGGTAAGTATAAGCGTTTTTTGCGCAGAGGAATTTCCGTCCGAAAAACCGCACCACAATGAGTTTTCGGACGGAATGTCCTGCGGGTTCCAGGTCGGACACGCTGCGTGATTTTTATGCAGCGTATCCGACCCATGGGAACCCGGCCTAACAGCTTAATCCTGCGTGCCAGGATGCTTGTTCTGGGGTCTGTATTTGTTTAGAGGGGTCTGGTCTGGGGACTGCAATAGTTTAGAAGGTCTGGGGTCTGTATGTATTCTATGTTCTAGTCTGCAGTCCAAATATATTAGTCTGAGTAAAAGGGGTTGTCCGGGCACACCGATAGGTCACCAGTATAAAAAACGGTCCGTGCCCGAACAACCCCTTTTGTTAGTGACCACCAATATGCCTTTTTACGGCGGCCACTAATGGGCTTTATTCTGATGTAGAAGCCTTTTTACGGCGTTGCATCAGAATAAATAAACAGAGCAGGGAGCCGTTAAATCTCCCTGCTCTCAGCTACCAGAGGTAGCTGAGGGCTGGGGGCACCCCTGCTCGAACGTGTGAGATCGATATAAGTATCGATCTCACCCGTTTAACCCCTCAGATGCGGCGCTCAATATCGTGTGCCGCATCTGAGTGGTTTTGGAGAGAGGGAGGGAGCTCCCTGTCATCCCACCGACACCCGGCAATAAAATCACCGAGTGTCTGTGTCTCCGATGGCACCCGGAGGCCTAATAAAGGCCCACAGGTCTGCCTCTAGTGAATGCCTGCTAGGTCATGCCGGAGGCATGGCCTAGCAGATGCCTGTCCGTTTTAAACGGACAGGCAGTAATACATTGCAATACAAAAGTATTGCAGTGTATTATAATAGCGATCGGATGATCGCATATTAAAGTCCCCTAAAATGTCTAAGGCAGGCACTGCATTTATACTGCCACATACCCTGTGAAACACAGTAACTCGAAACCAAAGAATGGGTATGTATAAGGCAAAAACCAATAAGTCATGGAATAGCTATGTGAATATCCAAAATATATTTTATTTGATTAGAACTCAGTATACTATGCAGAGGTTAAAAACATTTAAAAACGGCATAGAGAATGCCATGTACAAGTCAATGGGAAGGGGAGACAGACCACCATGATAAGTGGCAAACAAAGTAGTAACTCCCACTCACTCACCTAAACCCCTAGAGCAGACGTTCAAATGCCAAAGATAAAGGAACAAGGACAAAAATGTTGCATCAAAATTAGCATGAGATCAGCATGTCCTGTGTGAGAACCCTTTTAGGGGAGAGGGAGGAAAAGAAAGAGCCCCACGCGTATCGCCAACAAGTGGCTTCCTCAGTGGCGAAATTTCAGTTTTTTTTCTATTCCCCCAAAAAAAGTTAATAAAAGTAAATCAATAAATAATATGTACCTCAAAATGGTGCTATTAAAAAATAAAACTTGTCCCGCAAAAAACAAGACCTTATACAGCTATGTCGACGCAAAAATAAAAACTTTATAACTCTTGGAATGCGACGATGGAAGAAATACCTTGGTCATTAAGGTTTAAAATAGGCTGGTCATTAAGGGGTTAATGTATGGTCCTTGGCATTGGTGTCTAAATTTGTGTGTTTCTGTAGAGGCTGGAAATGGCTGCAGAAGTGATGGGCAAAGATACCTCATCAGGAGAAGTCACCATAACGGTCTGCGTCAGATGGAGAAAAGAAAACGGCTCCCATTAGAGAAGACATCACTTGTGAGTCACTGGCTCTATAGGGGATCTATCCCCTCTCCTGACATGTCTGTTGCAGGTAATCCTTGTATTCTACATACCTCTGTGTACCCAGGACTAATAGACAAATGCGTGTTACCATTCCTACTGTCAGGAGGATGTGTCCCTACACAGTGTTATACTGTCAGCGATGGTTGGAGGCTGTCAGTATGTAGGGACATAGCCCTTTGACAAAGGGAATCGTAACAACCATTTGTCAATGCTCACACAAAAAGGTGGTGTTCCCTATAGACACGGCAGAGCGACGGTGGGGAAGGGGGACCCAAGTTTGTCTACCCAATCCGCCACTGCACACTGATACACATTTTTATTTAAAAAAAAAAGTTTTCAAAGGTGTAGTGGCTGTAGCCATTAAATAATTTTTGTAGGGGAGGGAGGATTTGAATGTAAATGCCATGTGTGTTGGAACTTATTTAGCATATACTCACAGGTTATGGTCATATTGCGTTTTTGTTTTTTTTTGCAGAGATATTCGCAAAACCATGGCAAAGGACATGGTTATAAAGCAATTTTACAAAAACTGTTGCAAAAAACGTGATTTGACCTCGACGTGTGAAGAGACCTTTGTAGTTCATTTGTGTAGGGTAGGGGGGCTTTGCTGTAGATGTTATGCAAGGGAAAAGTTTAGTTATAGTTTTTGTGCGGGGGAGGGTATATTCACATGTAGCGTTTGAGGTGCAGTTAAAAAAAATGCATCAAAACCGCGCAGTCAACTACGCTATTGATTCCGTCAAAACAACGGAAATCTTATAGAACGGAGACAAACGGAAACCATTTGCAACTGATGCGTTACCATCTAAATCAATGGTAATGCAAATGGAAAGCTATGGTTTCCGTTTGTTTCAGTTTGGTTTCCATTCATGGGTTTTCCTGACGGAAAAGTCAGACGGAACCCATGAACGGAGTCCCGACGCAGATGTGAACGAAGCCTCACACATATGGACATAAGGAACAGCCCCAGAGTCCCTGGGCAGAGCGCTAGTAGAAGATCTTCCTGGGGACTCCAGCCCTGGGAAAGCTCCACTCCCCAGGCGACGTATCCCACTGTATGCCATACGGTGGGATACGTTTTGGCTAAATTGAATAAAATCCAGGGCAATAACCGGACACTGCCTGCTCCATGGTTTCGTTCACTGTAATTGACATCAGCACCAAAATCGGTTAACGCGTATAACGTACACATGTGAGTGCCACACTTTCCGTTGTCTACCCCTGGTAATGGAGGGGGCCCAGACATCTTGGCTGTATGGGGCCCAGAAGTTCCTGATGGCGGCCCTGTGGACTTGAATAAGCGCAGTCATAATTACTTTAATGGGGTTTTTTCCACAGGTCGACACGTGAGAAGCATTTTAAAGTGATGAATAAAAGGTATAGAAAGATAACTGTCATGTGTTAGTTACCAAATCTACCTACTAGTGAGTTTGAGGTAAAAGAAGCCTTTTAGATAAAACACTCACAAAATCAATAAAGGTGACCTTCTGATACTAATGTATTCGCTTTTGTTACTGTGAACAATATAGAAATAGAACATATTACGAAGCCTTGTAAATTAGGATAGCTCAATGAAAAAACTCTAAATTGATTTACAAATTGGTTCCACCCATAAATGTCACAGACACACGTATTAGCCATGATGACAAAAGTAAAAGACAATGGGTCAGTTCACACAGTTTGTTTTTGGTGCAGATTATTACGCGGAAACCGCGTTGGAATCAGCGTAAAAAAATGGCCCAAACCGCCCCCATTGATTTTTAATGGCAAGCAGAGGCGTGTACTTCCTGGGCAGCTTTTGGCCGATTGCGGAAAAAAGAAGCAACATGCTCTTTCTTCGAGCGCTCGTTTTGCAATAACACTGGCAGTTCAAAATCTGCCTCAAAATTGCTAAAGGAATTTTGAGGCAGATTTTTTCTGCCTGCAAAAAACTGTGTGAACTAGTCGAAAAAGTCCATATATGCATCTCAGTGTGCTAGAGTAATCTATTATTAGATACATTTGTTGCAAGAAAGATAACTCAAAGATTAGAGAAAGTGGATACTAAGGCTATGTTCACACAGGGCGGATATACTGAGCAAAATCACACAGCTTATCCACCCTGTGCGCCCAAGGAGATTCCGGCCAAAAAAAACGCACCAAATTGTGGTGCAGTTTGTCGGCCCAGAATGTCCGCTGCGGAAAACTGCACATAAAAAAGAAAAAAAAGACAGTTTCATACTTACGTAGCCTTGGTGACGTGTCCCTCCGCCCGTCCTCCTGGGATGACGTTTCATCCCATGTGACCTCTGCATAATGTGATTGGCTGCAGCGGTCACATGGGATGAAACGTCATTCCAGGAGGCCGGCCTGGATGGGTTGAGGGACACGTCACCATGGCTACGTAAGTATGAAACTGTCAGTAGCTGTGCCTCCGGGCATGGGGGGCCGTGCTGGCTGGTGGTACGGACCCATTCATGCCGCGGGCCCCATAGTAACCGCTATGGCTGCTACAGTGGTAGTTATGCCACTGACCATCATAGGGAAGCTCTGTTGTAACCAGTGCCTTCCTGAGCAGAACGTCTCTATCCCCCGCACTGAGAAACTTAATGAGCACTGGTCTTGGTGGGGCGCCAGGGGGCCTGGATTTTATTGGAATTCTGCGTGCTCTCTCCACTGAAAAGTTCTTAGATACAGATTAAAGCGCCAAATTTATCCAACAGCCAGCTCTTAATAAACGAGACACAGTCTGAGCCTTCAGCCTTATCTGAAGAGCCCCCTAACCGGAGATTGGCCCTGCAAGACCTATCTTTTAGGTCTGTCAATTTATTGTACATTTCGTTATTGGATTACTTCAAAGATTGCAATTATTTCTGCAGAGGGGACACTGTATCCTCAACATCAGATATTCTGTTTTCAGTTGCTCCCACTCTATCCTTTATTTTGGAAAGGTCATCTCTTATCAAAGAGACATCAGACCCAATGCAACCCATTTGGATTGCCAGCTCCGACAAAACGTGAGTGCTCTGCTCCTGTCGACCTGCCGCTTTCACAATCTCCAATTCTGTAGCAACATCCAACAACATCTCTGTAGGGCTTATAGAGTCTCCTCCATCCATACCGTTAAAATATGTGTTTTTAGCGTTAACAGAGGAATGTGCGGGAGAATGTAAAAATTTGTCCAGTTTATCTATCTATTGGTGGTGGTGAGCAGGTATCTCCAGCTGCTCAGCAATGGCAGTGACAGGGTGACATGCTGCGTGTAGTAGGGTGCAGTGGAGCAGGAAACAAGGAGAGGATCCTCCGAACTCAGACGCTAGTCATGCACTTGGTGGTGGACAGTGGTGGCCAGCGGGAACAACCGGGTAGACAGATGGTTGTCATGGCAGGTGGCAAGGCACGGTAGCGATGGTTCTGGTCCTAGCCTTTAGCCGCTGCCAGCCATGAGCTGCATGCCACACGGACATCACTTCCGGCATGATGCTTCTCCCGGAGAATGGAAGAGGAGGGCGGGGCAGCAGCGCGCAAAAAGCTCACATGCTTCTTACCTAAACACCTAGTCAGGATTGTAAAGGAATTAAAACAAAGTCTATTAGAAAGTTGTACAACTTTTCATGTATACAGTGATTAGGCATCATATACAAAAAAAACTCTTTAGGCCAGGAGCACACACACAGTTTTGATGCTGGTCTTTGGTGCATTTTTTGGCCCATTTATTTTTTTAGTCAAAGCCAGAAATGGATTCAAAGAAATTAAAGGTATAAAGAAAAGACGCATCCCCTTTCTTTTGTGTTCACTCCTGAGTTTGGCTAAGAAAAACTGAGCCAAAAACCGCATCAAAACTGCATGCCTAAAAGTCACTCACTTATTATCAATGGAGTTTCATGTTGCAGAGTTTTTGAACCATGTCCTTGGGAAAAAAAGAAGTACCATATGGTGACATTTTGGTTATATACTGTAATCATTATCAATTACTAGCTTTGATTTTTAATGTGTGTAGCGTATGAGGGGGAGACCCGAGAATGGAGGGGAAACGCGTAGGTCCACAAAATGGCGGCTGGCTGGGCTCTCTGTGTGGATCTGGTGGCTAACAGGTCTTCCCACTCTCTCAGGGCTTGCTCACAACTAGTAATGAGGGGGTTGCACAAATTATAATGATGACAGTATTTTTCCCCAGAGCACTCCATTGTGACTGACTCCTGGCTGATGGCAGCTGGGGTGCCCTTGGTGTAAAGTGCAATTAAACACAGGAGACTGTGGTGGGAGTTGAACAGGCTAGCTTGCGGCACACTTTACTTAAAGACTATGTAAACCAGTGAAAGTTATTTTGTATTGTAGTAGTGCAGCTACTGGACAGTGCAGAAACTGTCCAGTTTCAAGCAACCAGGGTACATGTACAGCAGAGAGAGTTTTCTTTGCTGTTGCTTGGGTGTAAAACCCGGAATAGGGCCTGGTTTGCTGGAGTGTGAAGAAGAAGGGCGGCTTCCACTCCATACAGACAGTCCATCTCTTGGGCTGTCTGATGAGCCTAGCAAGGCTTCACCTGAGACGGCTCTTTAAGTCAGGTGTGTGCAGTTCACACAGGGCTCTCAGTCTGGGGAAGACAGGCATGCTAGCCTGTGAGAGTCATCACCGTGTAAGGTAAAGCTGTGAAGGTTTTGAGGTGCTGGGCACAAGTCTTAGTGTCTCGTAGTGAGGGACACTGAATGTGTTAGTTAGAGGCTGGACGGCCTAGGGTTTATTTTGTATGTTTTTGTTGTAACACTGCTTGCTGTGGTGAAGACAATAAAGCTAGCTGCGGCTGGTTTAAACTTTTATTCCATGAGTTGGAGTGAACTTTCTATGTGTGCCAACCATCTCACCTGGGAGATGGCGATCCTGTGAGCTAAGTGGTCCCCAAGTTGTCACAATATATACATATATGAACAAACGAAATATAGGAGCTGCACCGTAGCATGCAATATGGGTGCTATCCTCAGTGGAAATTTATTCACCCAACAAATAGGCAACGTTTCACCTTCCCATTGAAGGCATTTTCAAGCTCATTTATTTATATATAGTCAGTCAGTTTGTTTGGTCCAACTTTCAGATTAGTTTTTATTAAAAATTACTTTTACTTTTTGAGATACAGCTTCTCTGTATCCTGTATACAGAGCAACGGTATAGTTTGCTGAATCCTTTACCCGTCAGGTAGACTGACCAAAAAGTTAAAATAATTTTTAATAAAATACATTGACAGACATTTTTATATAAAAAAAAAAAAAACACTTTAGAGGGTGTACATAGCCTTTAAGCTTCCAAAATGGCGGTTACAATCTGCCACATCAAATAGAGGCACAATTACTTGTTATAAACTCAGTCCTTACAGTACAATAAACCACCATATGCAGGTGGGGGCGACCCTCTTTCCCCTTGGTTCTCTTCTGGCTTACTACCCTTGGCAATTCTAGGGCATAGCTGACCCCATAATAAGTGGGACAATACAATATCTGACCAAGTCTGCAATTCTATGCATTATTTCTAATGGCTCCTGGCTTGTGCTACTTCTGCCTCTAATGGGTAGTCTAGGCTTAATGTATGAAGGGTGAGACTCACCAACATACACTCCTCAACATTGAAATTGCAACACCAAGAAGGGCAAGCCGTAAGGTTATGCAAATAAAGGAAGTAGCAGGTGTCGCTAAGATCTACAAATGATCAAATCTAGCTCTAATCTGTGTCATGTGGGAGGGGCATAAAAGCCAGATGGAAAGCAAAGTATTTTTGGTCGTGAAACCTCAAAAATCAGAACAAGTGGTGTGGGATGATTGTACGATGCCTCCAGTTCGTCTAGTGCCAGTTATCGCCACTTGTCGCAAAGTGAGAGGGACAGAATACTTTAACCCCTTCCCGACATTTGACGTACATGTACGTCATGGAAAGCATTGACTTCCCGCAAAATGCCGTACATGTACGTCAAATGTTTGGCACCGGCTCAGAAACTGAGTCGGTGCCATCATCACCGGATCTCAGCTGTATCTTACAGCTGACATCCGACTGTAACGGCGGGGACCGAAATTAGTTTCGATCCCCGCCATTAACCCCTTAAGTGCAGCGCTCAAACGCGATCGCTGCACTTAAGGTGTTTGCAGCTCATCGGAGCCCCAGCAATGAAATTGCCGGGGTTCCGGTGGCTGCAATGGCAACCGGAGGCCTAATACTGGCCTCCCGGTCTGCCTAGCACCGAAGCCGGTCAAGATCCGCCCGGCGGCGGAGCCTGATCGGCTTCCGTAGCTGCCGGCAAGATGGCGCCGGGTCAGGAGCTGATCCGGCGTCATCAGCGGTGGATGTCAGCTGTACTGTACAGCTGACATCCACCTGTAACGGCAGGAACCGGAGCTAGCTCCGATCCCTGCCATTAACCCCTTCGATGCAGCAATCGAAAGCGATTGCTGCATCGTAGCGGTTACTAGCAGATCGCCAGCCCTGACAGGCAATCGGGACTGGCGACTGCTGTTATGGCAACAGGAGACACAATGGTCTCCTGCTCTGCCATTACGGGAGCCTATTAGGCCCTGCCGGGAGGCGAAGCCTAATCGGCTTGCTGTCAGTGAATGACTGACAGATCTAATACATTGCACTACATAGGTAGTGCAATGTATTAGAAAAAAAAAAATCTGACCGTTGGACCTTCAAGTCCCCTAGTGGGACTTGAAGAAAAGTGTAAAAAAAGTGTAAAAAATAAAAGTTTGAAAACAATAAAAGTTTCAAGTAATCAAATAAAACACAATCCCCCTTTTACTCTTATCAAGTCCCTTATTATTGAAAAATAATAATAAACCATATGTATTTGGTATCGCCACGACCGTAACGACCTGAGGTATCAAAATATTGTATTATTTATTGCACGCGGTGAACAGCGTAAAAAAAAACGTAAAAAACGTTACCAGAGTTTCTGTTTTTTAGTCACTTTGCCCTACAAATATTAGAATAAAAAGTGATCAAAAAGTCGCACGTATCCAAAAATGGTACCTATAAAAACTATAGCTCGTCCCGCAAAAAACAAGCCCTGATACACCTCCGTCGACAAAAAAATTAAAACGTTATGGTTCTCACAACTTTGCGACAGAAAAAAAATACATTCTTTTTACAAAAGTAATTTTATTGTGAAAAAAGTTGTAAAACATAAAAAAATGCTATAAATTAGGTATCGCCAGAATCGTACTGACCCACAGAATAAAGTTAACATGTAGTTTATAACGCATGGTGAACGCTGTATAAAAAAACCGAAAAAAGCTGTGCCAGAATTGCATTTTTTTGTTTACCTGGCATCCCAAAAAATAGGATAAAAGGTGATCAAAAAGTCACATGCACCCCAAAATGGTACCAATAATAACTACAGCTCGTCCCGCAACAAACCAGCCCTCATACCGCTACGTCTATGAAAAATAAAATTAGTTATGGCTCCAATAAGTCAGGAAATAAAAAAATATGCAGTTGTGCCCGAGGGGAACATTTCTTCTGTTTGAAGAGGCGATTTATCAAGGACCTAAAATTAGGGAACCAGGGAAGGGAGGGCCCAAACATATCCGCTGGAAGCGACGGTGCCCGTATTATACCAGGACAACACTTCCCAGCAAAATTCCCCAAACTACAAAGGTGCAGAGTGTGGACCAAAAGGGGGATAAGAAATGACACCATTTATCAGTGCGACACTGGCCTGTGCGGAAAGGATTGCTTCACAGCGTAACACACATCTATGGATTATTAATTTTTTTTCATACCACCTGACTATGCCCCTTATATACTCCGCCCCGCTTACATGTACCCCCACATTATAAAACACCAGCAATACTCAAACAAATTTAGTACCAAGCAAAATCCGCTCTCCAAAAGCCAAATGGTGCTCCCTCGGCTCTGAACCCTACAGCGTGCCCAAACAGCAGTTTCCTTCAACATATATGGCATAGTCATACCCGGGAGAACCCTTTTAACAATTTTTGGGGTGTGTGTCTCCAGTGTCATAAGCTTGGCATGACATATTTGCCACTGAATGGCATATCTAGGGAAAAATATAAATTTTTAATTTGCACCATCCGCAGCGCATTCATTTATGGAAAAGACCTGTTGGGTGAAAATCCTCACTACACCCCTTAATAAATGCCTTGAGGGGTGCAGTTTCCATAATGGGGTCACTTCTCAGGGGTTTCTTTTTATTATTTCACATCTGAGCCTCTGCAGTTGTGAACCAATACTTTGTAAATCGCCAAATTAGGCCTCCACTCCGCATGGTACTCTTCACTTCTGAGCCCTGTCATATGTCCAGGCAAAAGATTAGGGCCACATGTAGGGTGTTTCTAAAACCGGGAAACACCGCATAATAATTAGAGGGCTGTCTTGTTATGGTGGCACAAGCCGGGCACCACATATTGGCATATCTATGGAAGAAAATCCCATTTTCACTCTGCAACATCGAGTGAACACTAATTTCTACAAAACACCTGCAGGGTTAAAATGCTTACTACACCCCTTGGTAAATGCATTGAGGGGTGTCGTTTCCAAAATGGGGTCACTTCTGGGGGGTTTCCACTGTTTTGGGCCCACAGGCGCCCAGAAACCAATCCAGCAACTTCTGCACTCCAAATGGCGGTCCTTTCCTTCTGAGCCATGCCGTTTGCCCAAACAGCAGTTTATGACCACATATGGGGTATTGCCGTACTCGGGAGAAATTGCTTTACAAATTTTGGGTTCTTTTTATCCTTTATTTGTTGAGAAAATGAAAAAATTTGCGCTAAAGCTACGTCTTATTGAAGAAAAAGGACTGTTTTTATTTTCACTGCCTAATTCTAATAAATTCTATGAAACGTCTGTGGGGTCAAAATGCTTACTACACCCCTAGATGAATTCCTCAAGAGGTGTAGTTTCCTAAATGGAGTCCCTTTTTGGGCGTTTTCATTGTTTTGTCCCCTCAGGGGCTTTGCAAATGTGACATGGCCTCCGCAAACCATTCCTGCTAAATGTGATCTCAAAAAGCCAAATAGTGCTGTTTCCCTTCTAAGCCCTGCCGTGTGTCCAAACAGCCGTTTATTACCACATGTGGGGTATTGTTTTACTCGGGAGAAATTGCTTTACAAATTTTGTGGTGCTTTTTCTCCTTCAGTCCTTCTGGAAATGAGAAAAAATTAGCTAAACCTAGATTTTTTTTGAAAAAATGTAGATTATTATTTTCAGGGCCTACTTCCAATATTTTCTGCAAAAAAACTGTGGGGTCAAATCGCTCACTATACCCCTAGATAATTTCCTCAATGGGTGTAGTCTCCAAAATGGGGTCACTTGGGGGGGGTTTCCACTGTTTTGTCCCCTCAGGGGCTTCGTAAATGTGACATGGCCTCCGCAAACCATTCCTGCTAAATGTGGACTCCAAAAGCCAAATGGCGCTCTTTCCCTTCTAAGCCCTGCCGTGTGTCCAAATATCGATTTACCACATGTGGGGTAGTGTTTTACTCGGGAGAAATTGCTTTACAAATTTTGCTATGCTTTTTCTCCTTTAGTCCTTGTGGAAATGAGAAAAAAAATCGCTAAACCTACATTTTCTTTGAAGAAATGTTGATTTTAATTTTCACGGCCTACTTCCAATAATTTCTGTAAAAAAACCTGTGCAGTCAAAATGCTCACTACACCCCTAGATAATTTCCTTGAGGTGTCTAGTTTCCCAGATGGGGTCACTTTTGGGGGATTTTCACTGTTTTGGCACCGCAAGAGCCCTTCAAACCTGACATGGTGCCTAAAATATATTCTAACAAAAATAAGGCCCCAAAATCCACTAGGTGCTCCTTTGCTTCTGAGGCCAGTGCTTCAGTCCAGTAGCACGCTACGGCCACATGTGGGATATTTCCTAAAACTGCAGAAACTGGGCAACAAATATTGAGTTGCATTTCTCTGGTAAAACCTTCTGTGTTATAAAAAAAATTGTATTAAAAATTTATTTCTGCAAAAAAATATGAAATTTGTAAATTTCACCTCTACTTTGCTTTAATTCCTGTGAAATGTGTAAAGGGTTAAGACATTTTCTAAATGCTGTTTTGAATACTTTGAGGGGTGAAGTTTTTAAAATGGGGTGACTTTTTTGGGGTTTCTAATATATAAGGCCCTCAAAGCCACTTCACAACTGAACTGGCCCCTGTAAAAATGGCCTTTTGAAATTTTCTTGAAAATGTGAGAAATTGCTGCTAAAGTTCTAAGCCTTGTGAGGTCATAGAAAAATAAAAGGATGTTCAAAAAACGATGCCAATCTAAAGTAGACATATGGGGGATGTTAATTAGCAACAATTTTGTGTGGTATTACTGCCTGTCTTACAAGCAGATACATTTAAATTGAGAAAAATTCTAATTTTTGCAATTTTTCACTATATTTTCGGGTTTTTCACAATTAAATACTGAATGTATCGACCAAATTTTACCACTATCTTAAAGTCCAATGTGTCACGAGAAAACAATCTCAGAATCGCCCGGATAGGTGAAAGCATTCCGGAGTTATTACCACATAAAGTGAAACATGTCAGATTTGAAAAATGAGGCTCTGTCAGGAAGGTCAAAAGTGGCTAAAGAGGGAAGGGGTTAACTGAGAGACCTAAGTTTAGCACTCTGGCAGATCACTATGCGCCTAGGCCAAGATGTCATCACTGTTTAATGTTGCATGTCCTGGAGGTTGGAAAAACAATGAACGAGAATAACAGCAAGAGGTGCGCTGAGGCGAACCTTTGCACGGACGGGTTATCTGATTGGAAGAATGGCGCGTAGTGATCAATTCTGTATTGCAAGTAAAATTGGACGTCACATCCCAAACTTTGGGCGGAAACCAGTGTCAACACAAACCATCAGGAGGCATTTGCACGACAAATTGTTCAATGTCCAAATAATGGCTTCTTGTTAGGCCTCATTCACACGACAGGTTTTCCCGGGCGGGTGCCGGCCGTTCATAAATCAGCCGGCACCCGGCTGCATTAGGAATAATAGACCCCTAATGGGGCTATTCACACGACCGATTTTTTTGACGGCCGGGAAAACCGGCCGTCAAAAAATAGGACATGCTCTATTTTCGGCCGGGTACACGGGCGTCCGGCTCCCATAGAAGTCTATGGGGCCGGGTAATACCCGGCCATCACCGGAATGTGTCCCGAGTGATGGCCGGGTTTTCCGTCGCTTGCGCTCTATCGCCTCCTCCTCACAGCGCAGAGTGCATGTGAGGAGGAGGAGTTGATGCCATTCGGACAAATGGCTACGCTGGAGGTAAGTTTATGCACTGTGTGGCAGGGCCGGGGTGTACAGCAGGTGGAAGGGAGCGCTGTGCTGGCTCCCTTCCCCTGCTTGTTTTAAAAGCGCCCTGGCCCGGCGAACACCTTCGATGGTGCCGCTAGCAGCTGCTGCTGCGGCTGCTACTACTGTAGTGACGCCACTATAGCAGAGCAGGGAGTTATCTCCCCGCTCTGCTATGTACTAGCCCCACTTTAGCTCCTTGAAGGAGCGGAATCCCCGTGTTTTTGGGGATTCCGCTCCTGGACAGAGCGCTTGATGTCTCTGTCCATATCTGGGCAGTGACATCAGGGGAAACTCCTGAAGCGGAATCCCCGAACACATGGGGATTCCCCTTCAGGAGTTGCCGCTGATGTCACTGTCCAGATCTGCCCGGCCCGGAACGGATGCAAAACTTTATGAAAACCGGCCGGGCAAAATGGCCGATTTTACCGGCCGGCACTCGGGCTCGGGCGGGACCCGGTCGTGTGAATCCCGCCTTAGGGTATGTGCACACACACTAATTACGGACGTAATTTGGGCGTTATTGCCCCGAATTACGTCCGCAAAAAGCGACTTGATAGCGCTGACAAACATCTGCCTATTGAAAGCAATGGGCTGACGTTTGTCTGTTCACACGAGGCGTATATTTACGCGCCGCTGTCAAATGACGGCGCGTAAATAGACGCCCGCGTCAAAGAAGTGACCTGTCACTTCTTGGGGCGTAATTGGAGCCGTTATTCATTGACTCCAATGAATAGCAGCGCCAAATACGTCCGTAACTGACGCGGCGTTCAAGCGCCTGCACATGCCGTTACGGCTGAAATTACGGGGATGTTTCCTCATGAAAACATCCCCGTAATTTCAGCCGTTACGGACGCTGTCGTGTGAACATACCCTTACTCTCAGTTTCTCTTCTAAGAATTCCTTCTCTCAAGGCTGTTCTCTTTCTATTTCTTTCTGCGAGCTTCTCTATAGCCTATGTAGAGAAGTATTCGGCACACAGACAAATATGATTCAAAAATTCTTTCGTTTTATTTGTATTGTATTCAAATGCCATGGGCGGAGTTTCGTGTGCAACGTTTCGGTCCAAGAAGACCTTCGTCAGGCACTAGAACCCCGTTGGCGTGGATGTGTCATAGTCTCATAGGCAGCCTGTGTCTGGATCCTAGATGGATGGAACCAGGAGCAACTCCACTATGTTGTTAACTGAACTATACTGTCTCCGACACTGACTGTCTGACTGAGGCCTCATCACGCGACTGTAGTTTTCATCCGTAATTACGGATGAAATTGCGGACATATTATTTCCATAGGCCACCGAAACCCTTCCGCATATTTACGAATGTGTGTCCGGGCCATAGAAATTATCTGCATAATATAGAACATGTCCTGTCTTGTCCGCAATTGCGGCTTGGACTCGCCCATAGAAGTCTATGGGTGCTTCCGCAATTGCGGATAGCTACAAATATGCATCTGTATTTGCGGACAGTAAAAATCCTTACGGTCGTGTGCATGAGGCCTAACGGTCTGGGCCAGGGCCCACTATATATAAGCTAAGCTTCTCCACCTTCTGTAGACTTCCAGGAAAAACCAATCCTGCATAGGTTGCAAAACAGTTATTTTTATCATTGACAGTACCTAAAAGTGCAAAATGTTAAACTTATTCAAAACATATTATCTCCTAAATAGTGTCTTGTGGAACACTACATGATAAGGCTGATGTAAGACACATTTGTGACGCAGCAAAGTTGCAGGTCTCTCACTTCTATATTTCCTTTTCTGGTCAGTTATTCTCGATATGCAGTTCCCAGTTGCAGGGTGCAAGACTTTGGTAATTCCGTCTTCCCGGTACCTGCGAGGTGTGAGGTCCATGGAATCTTCACCTCACAAAATTTCTCTCAGCTTCTTCTGAGAGAGCTTCCTCTCTTCACCTCATCCAGAAGCATCTTAGAGATGTTCTATCATGAACCTGCTGTTTACTGTGACCAAAATCTGCAAGACATTTTCTTAAAGGTACATAGACAATAAAGTGCAACAGCATGAAAACACGTCAGCATAATAAATACAAGAAGGTAATGTGAATAAGTAATGAAAAAGTTGCACACCTTCTAGTCTAATCAATAGTTTATAAATATTTTTTTTTTATATTACATGAAAAACTATAAGGCTGGGTTCACAGATTTTTTGCAGGAGGAAAATCTGCTTCAAAATTCCATTTGGAATTTTGAAGCTAATTTTGCTCTGCCTGCACGCCATTGAGCGCTGCAGGCAAAAAACGCTGAGAAATACTCTTTCTCTGCCTCCCATTGATGTCAATGGGAGGTCAGAGGCGTATACGCCCGAAGATAGGGCATGTCCCTTCTTTCCCGCGAGACTGTTTTTCCGCTCACGTGAAAAATACGCCTCCGCCTCCCATTGAAATCAATGGGAGGCATTTTAGGCCGTTTTTTGGCGCGTTTTCCAATTCGTGTTTACGCAAAAAAAAAACTACCTTAAAGTAAATATCCTTGAACACCATGGCTGGTAGCATAGGAGGTGGTCTGTAAGGAAATCTGATCTTTACTGAAGTAGAAACCTAACCTTTATTAAGCTGATAAAATTGGAATATCATCGTTTTTGATTTTTAGTATTTTAATGAACACACTAACATACAAAACATATGCTAATCTTTATAAGCAATGGGTATTTGACTTCATTAGTTATTATAGCGGTAATAGGGTATTTTGGGTCATAGATCACATATTGGTGCTATGTCTGTCCCTTACACCTGAACTGCATTAGTATATTTGATAACCATTATGGGCACCCATTCTGAAAAGAACGACCCTTTTATCTCTGGAACCTATCCCTATAGTCTTCTAAATTGTTTCCCTATCACTCGTTCTTTTACTCCTATGAATTTCACCAGTTCTCTCTGGTTTGTCAGGAAGACGAGTATTGTAACGGCATAGCATTTTTATGGTTTGGCAGTGGCAGAGTGAAGGCAGTCCTGGGGGCCTACATTAGGCCCGTGGGCTGCCATGACAACCATCGGCACCCTGCGATCGTGTTGCAGGGGGGGCGATGAGCTTTCGGAGGGGGCCACCGCCCTCCTCTTAACGCCACAGAAGCAGCCGCCATGATTGACTGCAGCATTTGAGGGGTTAAACTGCCAGGAACAGCTCGATCGCTGTTCCTGGCCATTAGTCCCGGGTGTCAGCTGTAATACACAGCTGACACACGCAGCGTATGGAGCGGGCTCAGCACGTGAAACAGCTCCATACTTCTTCCCCTGCACCACGACATGCCGGTACGTCATGCTGTGTCAATGAGTTAAACCTCCAATTTTTATTAATCAGGTAAATGATGTATATAACTCACCGAATACCTAACTGAAAACACCTTTCTGGGCTTCTTCAGCTGTGGAAGTAGAGTGCTGGTCCCTGCAGCTACATTTGTAGACACAAAAGTTTGACAAGAATGTTTGTTTTTTTCAAATTTAGCTAAAAGACCTTGGGGAGTGCTTATGTAAATATGACTTCCCAATTAAGTCTAATATATGTTTAGTGTCATCATGTCTTATGTGTGCTGCTTAGGAGTTGTTCATTACATCTAATATATAAACATTAAACTGTTTGTCTTTTCTACTTTCCGTCTATGGAGCCTCTGAGCTATATTATTCATATATTATACTGATTTGCATGAAAGTGTAAATTAAGACTACATTGCTCAGGTCTATAAAATTTAAATATTGGCCCAGGATTTTATAGTCTTTAAAATAAAATTTTGATACAAAGAAAAGAGTTGTATTATTTTTCTGTAATTATTGAAAATATCAGACATTATTCAATGCGGTATATATTTCTGCTCAAGTTGAAGTGTAGCTAAATGTTTGACAAACTTCTGACATATCAGAAGTTTGGATTGGTGGGGATCCGAGCACTAAGACCCCCACCTATCCCTAGGACGAAGCAGCTGAAGCGCTCGTGTGAGCGCTCAGCCGCTTCTTGTCTGTTCGGTTTTTTCCGGAAATAAATGTATCGTGTATGGACTTAATAGAAAGTCTATGAGCCCGTACTCCGATACATCGGCTTTCCGGAAAAAGCCAAACGGACTGAGCGCTTCAGCTGCTTCGTTCTAGCAATTGCTGGGGGGTTTCAGTGCTCGGACCCCCACCAATCCAAACTTCTGACGTGACAATGACATGTCAGAAGTTTGTCAAACGTTTAGCTACACTTTAAGCTCAGTCTAAATCCGCAACCACAAATACTACGGTAAACTAGATTAGGTTCTACTTAACACTTTCATGCAACATGCCATTCTTTTCACCATTGTGGATACAAATTTGCCCCTATAAAATGTCACTTTACAACACTAATTATAGGGATTGTGGATGGCGCATTATACTATAAGGCCTTATGCACACCAAAATCCATGTACACAGAGCCTGTACTGTAGCAAATGGAGTCCTTCATAACTTCATATAACGGAAATGTTGTCAATCCATGTGCTGCCATATAGTGCCTCCCAAGTGGCACCATATCCCTCCCCCCTAGTAGCAATGCTTCTAGTGGGAATACTACATTAAGCAAGTCACTTGCTTTATGCTAATAGGAGTCTGTGAGTTAGGCCAGATTCACACAAGCGCGTGCATTTTGCGCGCGCAAAAAACGCGCCGTTTTGCGCACACAAAAGCTCCATAAAAGCTCTCTGTGTCAGCAGCGTATGATGCGTGGCTGCGTGATTTTTGCGCAGCCGCCATCATTATGACACTCTGTTTTTATGTTTGTAAACAGAAAAGCACATGGTGCTTTTCTGTTTTCATTCATAGTTTTGACTACTGTAGCGCGCATCACGCGCGGCACACGGAAGTGCGTCCGTGTGCCGTGGGCGGTTTTCACGCAACCATTGACTTCAATGGGTACGTGATGCGTGAAAAGCGACCAAATATAGGACATGTCGTGCGTTTCACGCAGCGGACGTACGCTGCGTGAAAATCACTGACCGTCTGAACGGCCCCATTGACTAACATAGGTCCGTGCGACCCGCGTGAAAATCCTGCGCGTTGCACGGACGTATTATACATTCGTCTGAATAAGCCCTTATACTGACAGGCAAACATGCACTGGAATACAACCTATCCAATCCCTCCATACATTCAAAAAGTATGACATTCCAAATAATCTCCAACATATTAAACCAAGAAGAGAGTAGGAATGACTGTGAAACACTATAATTTACGAAAATTACAAAATGTATTAGATGTAAATGCAATAATACATATAATATAAAGTATATCAAAAGTACATATAAGCGGAGACAAGCAACCTCATGTGGCCAGATGACACAAAAAAAGGCGCAATGATATAGGAAACAGACAAAAGCTCCATCCAAATAGTATGTGGAATAATCAATAAGACAGTACCAGTTATAACATGTCTAAATTGATATATAAATGGATAAATACTAATTCCTAAATATAACACTCAGGATCATAAGTCCAAAGGATAATGCAAGCCAAAAGATCATGAAGACTAATATGTGTATTTAGAGCAAAAAATGGCTCTGCCCAAACCATGTCAGACAAAATGTTAATAATTAGTGAAGGTCTTCTAGTGGGAAAAATGAATAAAGTTAGATAAAGTTTACCAATTTAATTACGTTAAGTCAAAGAAAAGAATAAACATTTTTTTTCCATTTCATCAAAATGTTTTTATTCAATAATAGTGATTAAACATGAAAAAGTATAAGGCCATGTTCACACTGAGTTTTTTTTACACGTTTTTTGCCGCGGAAACCGTGGCAGAAACCGTTGCAAAAAATGGCCGAAATTGCCTCCCATTGTTTTCAATGGGAGTTGGAGGCGTTTTTTTCCCGTGAGCAGAAAAAAACGCTCGCAGGAAAAAGAAACGACCTCAAAAACCCCATTGAAATCAATGGGAGACGGAAAAAACGCCGCAAACGGCTGACACGGTTTTTGACGCGTTTTATGTCAAAAAACGCTCTCGGTTTTTCCCTTTGCCTGTTGAAGAAATAAGTAAAAAACGCATCAGAAAACGCATAAAAAAATGCCTGGTGCAAAACCACTTAAAAAAAAACCGTAGCTGATTTTTCCAGGCAGAATTTTCTGCCTGGAAAAAACTCTGTGTGAACATACATGTAGTACTGCTGAAAATACAACTAATCCCGTAAAATACAAGTTCCCATACATCAAGAGAAAAATAAATAAATGTATGGCTTTCTGAAGGCATTAAGGCCAAAACATAAACCGCTTAATGCAGCATTTTATGAAAGATGCCACCATTTTTTTTTTCACAAACTCTGGAATATGTTCATGTGCAGGAAGCCTAATATATATATTAATAAAGGAAATATTCTGCTATATATTTAAAAAAAAAAATACTCTATCTTTTTCTTTTGCTCGCCAGCAAGCTAAATATGTTCATGCTATTACAAATGCAGAATGTTATTAAGCCCTGACACATTAGATTATTATCAGTGAATGATGGCGAAAACGCATTTTCATTACTGATCTTATTCTTCACGAGATATTAACGCCAAGGCCCCTTTTTCCAAGAAAAATGCCTGTGTTTATATTTAACAACAAGCAATGAAGAAAAATCCATCTACTTTAATGAACTTTCACCATCCTGGCTTATCTGTTATGTAATTGTTCATCTATTTCCAGATAAATCATTTGAAATGATCGTTTTCACATTAGCAATGAACAGACAACAAAAATGCACATCTGACAGTCAAGCTTTTGTCACATAGAATAGCTACAAAACATAAAGAAAAATGAGAGTAATATACTGGAAGAATCTGACTTCCAGCACGTTATACCCCATGCAAATAAAAAGGCGTAATGAAGTGTTGAGTTTCCAAAATTAAAAGGCCTCTTGGGGTATTTCTCTTTTGGAAAAACACCTCAGTTTAACCACATAAAAATGGTATCTATTCCAATTAGCCATTTTATTATAACCACCTACTCAATACTTTGAGCAACCTGCTGCCCGTCCTTATACGTTGTCATTTCTGACGTTCAGTGGTTGAGATCTAATTTGGTCCCCGATTCTGATTCTAATCGGTTATGTGTAAAAGTCTAAGAACCATTTTTCTATATCCATATTCTAATAGCAGTTTACTACCACAGGCGTGTTTTCAGTCCCTGTTTTTGTCTTATGCTCCACTCTCTGAAAATATTAAAGGGGTTGCCCACTTTAACCCCCTCCTGCTCTGCGCAGCACTATTACGTCAAGCTAAACGCATGGTTTGTGCTCAGCTCAGTAATGGTACGTTCAGGATTTAACCCAGCGCCATTTTCCCCCGCCGCGCGTGTGAGCTGTGATAACTGCTGTCTCGTCAGCAGATTATCACAGCTCAATCGCAAGTGATCAATTGCGGTGGTTCCGCCTCGGCGATCGCACCCTATTAGTTAATCAGTGACTACTGACCAATAGCAACAATCGCTGACATCAGATACTGCTTCACCTGCCCTGAACCTCTCTGTTGGTGTTAGTGTGTCATTCAGAGCGGGTGTTAGGAGAGTTGCTGTGTAATATAAAATTCAAGTTCTGTGGTAAGAGCATTTTTGTTGCTTCCTCTGTCCTCAATCCAATTCCCACTGCTGTCCTCCTTCTCCTTGTATTCCCCTTGTCACCCCCACATTTTTGGGTAGTGATCTCCTATTACAGACCACTTCCCAGTCTTCAGGGCAAAAAAATATATAAAAATGTTTAAAAATAACAAAATGGTTAGTTTAGATAGTTATCAGCTAGTTAGTTTAGTATTGGGGTTAGTGTCACGGAACTGTCTAAAATCTAGTAAGGTGAAGCGTCAGAGAATTTAGCGTCAGGAATCCATCACCATAGCTAGGTTTAGCATTAGGGATCCATCACCATAGTTAGGTCTAGTGTTAGGGAAGCTCAAAATATTCTAGTTAGGTTTAGTGTCAGGGAAGTCCACTTGTTCTATAAAAACGAAATATAACACAGTTTAGGCTAGTTTAGGTAGCAGCCTTTTGCTCCTAGTTAGGGAAGTATGTATGTATATATATATATATATATATATATATATATATATATATATATATTTTTTTTTTTTCAAGTTTTCTATAGTTTTACATAAAACATGTCCCAACGGTCATTTACTGCCAAAGAGGCATATTCATTTCTCGCCTTGACACAGACTCGTCGGATGGTGATGCTCTGTTTTATTTAGCAACTTCCTCATTCAGTGATGAAGAGAAGGGACCCCCTAGGAGATGCCCCAGCACCACGACCATAGTTGAACTTCCCACAGTAATGACCCCGTCTCGCAGTTAAATCCTTCGAGCAAAGTGACCCCATTTGGACCCCCACACCAGACAATTAGGAGCCCCAAACCCCCAGTACACATTCAGCCCGGGGATCAAATTTAATACGGCAGGGCTCAGTGAGATGGAATTTTTCAAGTTCTTTTTCACTGATGACTTTATAGAGCTTATGGTGTCCCAGACAAATTTATTTGCCCAACACTATATTACTAAGAACCCCACATCATTTTATGCCCAATCCCACAGATGGACACCTGTAGACGCTGTCTTTCCAGCATGGCTGATGAGCTTTTATAGCAAGTGGTACGACAGGTGGCAGTCGAAGGCACCACCTGGTTAGAGGACCTGTTAAGAAAGAAAGATGATGAGGCTGCTGCACCGGCCCCTGGACTTGGATCCGCGGCTGGAGAGACCAGAGGTAGGCCACAGTGAATCACCCGCCCTCACATTAGGTTAAGCACAAGTCCCCTTCCCAGGGCTGCCCGCTCAGCAGGGGCTGCTCTCCCCCTGTCATCGTAGAGAGGCACACAGGTCGGGCCCGGCTTGTCTCACCTTCAACATGTTTGGGGAAGGTGGTACCCCCTTCATCTATCCCCCTAACTGTGTCTGGCATCCCTCCCCATGTTACGCGCCTCCCCCCTACTCACCAGGGTAATGGCCGGGGTCTAGTGCCGCCGGTTGTCAGCTGGACGGCACATGGCACCTCTGCTACCCGTCCGCCGTGCTCCTATGGGGGTGATTTGGTTTCGGAGGACATGACCGCCATGGTGGCCTACCATGAGGCCTGCAAAGTGGAGAAGGGCCGCGCAGGCGCACTGCGTGCAGCGTACAGCACTGATCCGGGGACCTGCGCCGCTACACCTCCGCTTCAGCTGGGATCTGGTGAGGAAGCAGGGACAGCGGCTACTGTGTCGGGAGATGTCAGGGAGGGAGGGCCGGGCAGAGGAGATGCCGCAGGGGCGCTGCAGTTAGGCCATTGGCCCAACCCCCTATCAGAGGACAAGAGCTGGAGAAGAAGTAATCCAGTCTCAGCCAGGGCTGCGGACTCCTGCACAACTGTATCCTTTATTGAATGTACCGTCTGGTTCTGGCATGCAGCAGGAGGGTCTGATCAGGGATGTGGTGAAGATCGATGTGATGTTGGTCACTCTTCTGCCTTATATTTGTAAAAAAATAATAAAAATAGGACCATCGGCGCTGCACGATAAGACAGAAGATTGAACGATTTAGATGACCATCATAGAAATATTTAATGAAGGGCTACGCGTTTCGACACCGGACTGGTGTCTTCATCAGGCCAGTACAAACTGTACAGAAACATCATACATTTATATACATACTGGGAAGCAAACAAGAACCGCCAAAAAAACACAGCAGGTCAAAGGTCACAGGTCAGATACAGTACAAATTTAAACACATAAAAGAAAAAACAATAAAGATAGCTAAAAGTATGGTGTGATAACACCACATCAGACACAAGGTACATATGTTAATAAATGAACGCTAGAACATTAAAGGCATTGGCCGAAAAAACCAATACGGCTTACCTTGCCGATTTTGTATGAGGCAAAACATTAATAGAACTTTACCTAAGTAGTCCCAATCGTAACCACAGCGGTAAGTGGTTGATACTTATCTATATTGAACATAGGTTATAGATAAAAAGTGCACTCAAATAGCTGGATTTCAATGCCGCTGGAGTGGTGTCCCCGGTTGCCTAGCAACCCAGGCAGCACTAGAGCCGGAAGTACGTGCTAAGAAACAAACTGTACCGCATACAGACTTGGAGGTAAATAACACTAAGAAATGTAATAATTACACTATCGAATGTGTTGGGAATCCTTTACAACAAGTAAGGGGATTCACAGTGGGTTGTAGTATAACATTTTGAAATACAAAGATATACAAATACGCGTCCCTAGTTGCCTAGCAACCCGGCCGACGCAGAAAATCCTAAAATAGCAAAAGGAGCACAGCGTGGTGCCGCATGTGACCCAGGGGAAATAAAGAGCAAGATTCCTTATATATTGCTGGCTATATTTTATAAAATGATGTGGTGTATGTGCAAAAAAGATTAATAATAGAACGTATGTACAAGAAACATAAGTGTACATTGAAATATAATATATAAAATACACATATTCAAAAGTTAAATTTCGTATGTGTCATAGTTAAATGGGAGGTGTAAAAGTTGTATAGAAATTGCATAAAAACAAACCATGGTCTAGATGAACCATGTGTTGTACTTGACCATACATAAAATTGATCATAATGTTTTTACCAACAGAAAACGGGAAAAAGAAGGTTGGTCGTGGCCAGACGGCCACGATAATGGCCCAAAAACTCACAGTTCAGGAAACTACACTGAAAATGTCACATTCAAGTAAGTAAATTACAATCCATGTTAAAAATATCAAATGGTTGTTATTATAATCAGGAGAAAATAGTTGATATATTTATGATCCATGCTTAAAATATCCACTGGGAAAAAAAAAAAAAAAAAAATGATGCTGTTATTTACATAGTGAAGCTGCTTGTAGTAATACTGACCGACAATGATGGAAAAAGGTCTATATCAGTAGGAGAGGAAAGATTCAATTTATTCCAGAGATGATTCGGTGAGATCATTTAACCCATTAGGATATAAAGTACCCAATTTGTATATCCAGAAATTTTCTCTCTGTTTTAGTCTAGTGAATCTGTCCGATAAGTCAGCTGGTATTTGCTCAATCGGGGTGACTTTTATGTGTACAAAGCTACAGTCATGTTTTGATGCACAGTGTCGTGATACGCTTTGTTTTAGAAAACCTTTTCCTACGTTTGACCTATGCTTATTAATACGATTTCTTAGGGTCTGCGTTGTCCGACCCACATATTGCAGCTTACATGTACATTGAAGCACATATATTACATATGTGCTTCCACAATTAAGGTGATTTTTAATTGGGAACTTTTCACCCGTCAATGAGGAAACAAACTCCATACACTTATTGGCGATATTATTACAGCATAGACATCTATTTCGGCCACAACAAAAAGAGCCCCTCACATCGACTAACAGGGCTTGATTATTCTTTTTGTTACCACACATTTTACTAGGAGCTACTAGGTTTTTAATCGTTTTCGCCCGTCTGTAGGTGATTTTAGGATTTACAGAGATTAAAGGTTTTAGGAAGGGATCATTGGTCAAAATATGCCAATGCTTCCTGAATATGGACATGATCAATGGACTACCTTTGTTAAATGTCGTAATGAAATTACTCTTTCGTTCCATATTATTAGAGCTCCCTATACATGAAATTGTTTTTATTTGTAAGCATTCATCCTGAGTCAGCGTCCTAGCTTTCAATTCGGCCCCCTTTAATAGACTCCTTGGAAAACCTTTTTCCCGGAATCTTTTATTCAAAATTTCACATTCTTTATTAAAATGTAGTTCATCAGAACAATTTTTTCTAATTCTGCGAAATTGGCCAAAAGGGACATTTTTAAGCCATGGGGAGTGATGCGCGCTTTTGAAATCCAAGTAGCTATTCACGTCTACTGTTTTAAAATGTGTTCTGGTTAAAAAACGGCCATCATTTTTCTCGATTGTCAAATCTAAAAAATCAATGCTGCTATCTGAAAACGTGTGGGTAAAAGACAGACCAAACTTATTCTTATTCAAAGAGTCTATAAAATTATTCGCAGTGGATGCATCACCCTTCCAAATAAAAAACAAGTCATCGATATAGCGCTTGTAGAACACAATTTTATCCCTAAAGGTATGTTCGTTCAGTATAAGAGAATTTTCAAAAAGCCCCATGTACAGATTTGCATATGAGGGGGCAAAACGTGACCCCATGGCGCAACCCTTTATTTGTTTGTAAAAGTCACCATCAAAAGTAAAAACATTGTGCGTTAAAATGAACTCTATACAGTCCATAATAAAATTGAGTTGAAAGTTAGAGAAACGGGGATCATTTATTAAAAACCCAGAAATAGCTTCTAGACCTTTTTTATGAGGAATGTTTGTATACAAAGAAGACACATCGGCGGTAAGAAAATTAATGTCTGACATATCATTATGGGTGTGAAATTCAAACAGATCTCTAATAAGTTGTGTTGAATCTTTCAAAAAGGAGGGTAGTTTGGAGACAAATGGTTGGAGATGGATATCCACATAGTGCGACAGGTTACTGGTCAAGGACCCTATGCCTGAGATAATTGGTCTGCCAGGCGGGTTTACCAGAGCTTTATGTATCTTCGGGAGATGATACATAAAGGGGATAGTGGGGAAAGGGATAGTCAAAAAAGCCCTTTCTTTTTTGCATAGTAGATTATCCCTAAATGCGGTCTCTATCAACATATTGTAATCAGTTTCAAATTTCGGAATCGGATTAGACTTTAGTTTTTCATAGAATTGGTCGTCTGAGAGTAATCTAGATGCTTCTTTTAGATATTCATGTCTATCTTGGATGACAATACCCCCCCCCCCTTTATCTGCTGATCGTATAATGATATCTTGTCTTTTTTGGAGAGTTTTTAGGGCTCTACGTTGAGGTCCGGACAAATTGTCTTTATTGGACAGAGATGATTTTAAATTCTTGAATTCTGTACTCACTAAATTTGAAAAGGTCTCCAAGGCTGGGCCCCTATGATGTAATGGATAAAACGAAGATTTGGGTTGTAGTTTGGTTCTAACTGGCGTATCAATACCTATAGTTGTTTGATCAGGCAATATCAATGGTGGGGACATAGCAAAATGACGCAACAGGGTCATTTTGTGTATGAATTTATTCAAGTCCATAAAGAGTTCAAATCCATCAGGGGATGTAGTAGGACAAAAAGACAGACCCTTAGATAATAAGCCAGTTTCATCATCATTAAGAGTATATTGGGATAAATTAAAAATTTTTACTAGATCAGTTTGTACTTCTTTTTCAACGATGGTGGCAGGACCTTTGGTATGGGGTCTGCCCCCTCTGCAACCTCTATATCTACCCCTAATTTTCTTTTTGAGGATAGCTTTGGAATTCTTGTGAAATATGAGTTCAGAGTCAGTGGTGATGGGCTTTGAAAAATCCGTGATGACAGAACGGGTATGATTGGAGGCACGGAAGGGGGGGAAAAAGGATCTAAAAAAGACGAAGAATCAGAGGAAATGATGGGGTCAGAAATTGTGGGAAATAAAGTATGATGGTGTGGGGAAAAGGTGGTGTTGGGGGGTGATGTGGAATGCGTGGTAAGATCTAGAAGTGTTGGAGATAACCCAGAGATGATGGGGGGGGTATTGTCATCCAAGATAGACATGAATATCTAAAAGAAGCATCTAGATTACTCTCAGACGACCAATTCTATGAAAAACTAAAGTCTAATCCGATTCCGAAATTTGAAACTGATTACAAAATGTTGATAGAGACCGCATTTAGGGATAATCTACTATGCAAAAAAGAAAGGGCTTTTTTGACTATCCCTTTCCCCACTATCCCCTTTATGTATCATCTCCCGAAGATACATAAAGCTCTGGTAAACCCGCCTGGCAGACCAATTATCTCAGGCATAGGGTCCTTGACCAGTAACCTGTCGCACTATGTGGATATCCATCTCCAACCATTTGTCTCCAAACTACCCTCCTTTTTGAAAGATTCAACACAACTTATTAGAGATCTGTTTGAATTTCACACCCATAATGATATGTCAGACATTAATTTTCTTACCGCCGATGTGTCTTCTTTGTATACAAACATTCCTCATAAAAAAGGTCTAGAAGCTATTTCTGGGTTTTTAATAAATGATCCCCGTTTCTCTAACTTTCAACTCAATTTTATTATGGACTGTATAGAGTTCATTTTAACGCACAATGTTTTTACTTTTGATGGTGACTTTTACAAACAAATAAAGGGTTGCGCCATGGGGTCACGTTTTGCCCCCTCATATGCAAATCTGTACATGGGGCTTTTTGAAAATTCTCTTATACTGAACGAACATACCTTTAGGGATAAAATTGTGTTCTACAAGCGCTATATCGATGACTTGTTTTTTATTTGGAAGGGTGATGCATCCACTGCGAATAATTTTATAGACTCTTTGAATAAGAATAAGTTTGGTCTGTCTTTTACCCACACGTTTTCAGATAGCAGCATTGATTTTTTAGATTTGACAATCGAGAAAAATGATGGCCGTTTTTTAACCAGAACACATTTTAAAACAGTAGACGTGAATAGCTACTTGGATTTCAAAAGCGCGCATCACTCCCCATGGCTTAAAAATGTCCCTTTTGGCCAATTTCGCAGAATTAGAAAAAATTGTTCTGATGAACTACATTTTAATAAAGAATGTGAAATTTTGAATAAAAGATTCCGGGAAAAAGGTTTTCCAAGGAGTCTATTAAAGGGGGCCGAATTGAAAGCTAGGACGCTGACTCAGGATGAATGCTTACAAATAAAAACAATTTCATGTATAGGGAGCTCTAATAATATGGAACGAAAGAGTAATTTCATTACGACATTTAACAAAGGTAGTCCATTGATCATGTCCATATTCAGGAAGCATTGGCATATTTTGACCAATGATCCCTTCCTAAAACCTTTAATCTCTGTAAATCCTAAAATCACCTACAGACGGGCGAAAACGATTAAAAACCTAGTAGCTCCTAGTAAAATGTGTGGTAACAAAAAGAATAATCAAGCCCTGTTAGTCGATGTGAGGGGCTCTTTTTGTTGTGGCCGAAATAGATGTCTATGCTGTAATAATATCGCCAATAAGTGTATGGAGTTTGTTTCCTCATTGACGGGTGAAAAGGTCCCAATTAAAAATCACCTTAATTGTGGAAGCACATATGTAATATATGTGCTTCAATGTACATGTAAGCTGCAATATGTGGGTCGGACAACGCAGACCCTAAGAAATCGTATTAATAAGCATAGGTCAAACGTAGGAAAAGGTTTTCTAAAACAAAGCGTATCACGACACTGTGCATCAAAACATGACTGTAGCTTTGTACACATAAAAGTCACCCCGATTGAGCAAATACCAGCTGACTTATCGGACAGATTCACTAGACTAAAACAGAGAGAAAATTTCTGGATATACAAATTGGGTACTTTATATCCTAATGGGTTAAATGATCTCACCGAATCATCTCTGGAATAAATTGAATCTTTCCTCTCCTACTGATATAGACCTTTTTCCATCATTGTCGGTCAGTATTACTACAAGCAGCTTCACTATGTAAATAACAGCATCATTTTTTTTTTTATTTTTTTTTCCCAGTGGATATTTTAAGCATGGATCATAAATATATCAACTATTTTCTCCTGAT
The DNA here is from genome assembly GCF_050947455.1 of Rhinoderma darwinii. Classification (NCBI taxonomy): domain Eukaryota; kingdom Metazoa; phylum Chordata; class Amphibia; order Anura; family Rhinodermatidae; genus Rhinoderma; species Rhinoderma darwinii. The sequence goes on from NC_134687.1 coordinate 347,889,286, forward strand.
TATAATAACAACCATTTGATATTTTTAACATGGATTGTAATTTACTTACTTGAATGTGACATTTTCAGTGTAGTTTCCTGAACTGTGAGTTTTTGGGCCATTATCGTGGCCGTCTGGCCACGACCAACCTTCTTTTTCCCGTTTTCTGTTGGTAAAAACATTATGATCAATTTTATGTATGGTCAAGTACAACACATGGTTCATCTAGACCATGGTTTGTTTTTATGCAATTTCTATACAACTTTTACACCTCCCATTTAACTATGACACATACGAAATTTAACTTTTGAATATGTGTATTTTATATATTATATTTCAATGTACACTTATGTTTCTTGTACATACGTTCTATTATTAATCTTTTTTGCACATACACCACATCATTTTATAAAATATAGCCAGCAATATATAAGGAATCTTGCTCTTTATTTCCCCTGGGTCACATGCGGCACCACGCTGTGCTCCTTTTGCTATTTTAGGATTTTCTGCGTCGGCCGGGTTGCTAGGCAACTAGGGACGCGTATTTGTATATCTTTGTATTTCAAAATGTTATACTACAACCCACTGTGAATCCCCTTACTTGTTGTAAAGGATTCCCAACACATTCGATAGTGTAATTATTACATTTCTTAGTGTTATTTACCTCCAAGTCTGTATGCGGTACAGTTTGTTTCTTAGCACGTACTTCCGGCTCTAGTGCTGCCTGGGTTGCTAGGCAACCGGGGACACCACTCCAGCGGCATTGAAATCCAGCTATTTGAGTGCACTTTTTATCTATAACCTATGTTCAATATAGATAAGTATCAACCACTTACCGCTGTGGTTACGATTGGGACTACTTAGGTAAAGTTCTATTAATGTTTTGCCTCATACAAAATCGGCAAGGTAAGCCGTATTGGTTTTTTCGGCCAATGCCTTTAATGTTCTAGCGTTCATTTATTAACATATGTACCTTGTGTCTGATGTGGTGTTATCACACCATACTTTTAGCTATCTTTATTGTTTTTTCTTTTATGTGTTTAAATTTGTACTGTATCTGACCTGTGACCTTTGACCTGCTGTGTTTTTTTGGCGGTTCTTGTTTGCTTCCCAGTATGTATATAAATGTATGATGTTTCTGTACAGTTTGTACTGGCCTGATGAAGACACCAGTCCGGTGTCGAAACGCGTAGCCCTTCATTAAATATTTCTATGATGGTCATCTAAATCGTTCAATCTTCTGTCTTATCGTGCAGCGCCGATGGTCCTATTTTTATTATTTTTTTACAAATATTTTCGGGACAACAAACCCCATTTGTTGTGATTTGGACTTGGCAGCAGCAGTTTCATTACCACCACTATTCTTGTGTCCTTGGGCCAGGTGAGCGGTTTCTCAAACAAGTTTGCTCCTCTGCCCCATCCTGCTTTTACTTTGCACCATGTGGCGCCGTGTCTCCTTTTATTTCCAATTTTAGTTTGCAACTCTTCTGCCTTGTCCCTTTTTTCTGTTTCAGGTTCGGCAAAGGAATCGTCGAGGAGAGGGAGGAAAGGCAGATCTGGAGGTGGGCGCAGGCACGGTCGTCCTCGTCATCTTCTGAGCGACAACCCTCTTCTTCGCCATCGTTATCTCCATCATCTTCCCCGCCGAGGACGTTGAGCCGAGCTGATGACAGGCGAAACCACAGATGGCATCATGGCGACACCCAGCGGGCAGAAAAAGACCTGGGCGGGTCGTCCCGGGTTTGCTCCTCGTTTCGGGAGTCCTAATGCGCTTGGCTTTCAAAATCTTTAATGTCTGGAAATTACTTGGTGTCCATATTAAAGGCTGTGGTGGCCGGTTTGGAAAAAAGTGAAAGTGTTCCTGCGCCTTCTGTTCCCTCTGGAGGGCTAAGCCCTCATCTGCGAGGGAAGCTAATTTAGCTTGTTTGACTTTTAGGGATTGCCTGTTTTGTGGTGTGGTTCCTTCTGGCACTCATCTATCTGCTGAGACCAAGAAGAAAAAAAAAATTGGAAAAATTAGTTTGTAGATATTTGGTCCTTGATCTCGGTAGAACAGGTGTCGGTGGATAAGGAGCGCACTTTCGAAAAAGGTTCTGATAAAAAGGTTGCTAGAAAAATTGGCTCCAGGGTTTCGCTACCCTGGCGCATGTAGTCTGTCAGTGTCATCCCGAAAATGGTGCGGAGCTGTTTGTGTACTTCGACACCATTTTTAGCGCCCACAAGATGCACGGAGGTGCGGCTTGGTGGTGCTACGACGAAGAATTTCGTTGCCGTGTGGCTTTGTCGCTTGAGATTGGTTGGGCTTCAAAGGCAACGGATGTATGGTCGCAATTAATTCTAGCCGAGAGTGGGAAGCAGGTTAGACCCTTTCCCAGTGGGGCCGCGGGTTCCGGAGCAGCTCTGGTACCAGCGGCCATACGCCCTACGGGAGCTTGTTGGCTATATAATGAGGGACATTGCAGGTTCTTTGCAACCTGCAATTTCCATCATGAATGCTCCATCTGCGGGGGTGCTCACGCGGCAGGGGCAAACAACCTACTAAAGGGGCCCCCTCCGGCATTGCAGAGAACGCCGGCAGGAGGCAGAGGCTCTCGCTAATGGCTTTGGCACGGATTTCTTCATTCCTTTTGAAGCGTCGTCGGTATTGATGTTAGCAGACAACCTAAAATCAGTTAGAGATAACATTGACGTTGTTAGGGAGAAGTTGTCAAAAGAAATTGCGTTAAGTAGAATGGCTGACCCATGCGGAGCCTCCATATCCAAACTTGAGGGTCTCCCCTCTTTGTTTGGTCCCCAAGAAAGGTAGCGGGAAGTTTAGGATGATGCACCATCTATCATTTCCTTGAGTGGGCTCGGTGAATGATGGGATTTCCAAAGACGAGGCGGCAGTGTCTTACACTTCGTTTGACGTAGCAGTGCAATTAGTTTGGAGTGCTGGTCCTGGGGCGTTATTGGCAAAGTCTGATATTGAATCTGCATTTAGTTTACTTCCTGTCCATTCTGAGTGTTTTCATTTACTGGGTTGTCGCCTGGATGGGCTGTTTTATGTAGACATGTGTCTCCAGATGGGTTGCTCTATTTGATGTTGCTATTTTGAGATGTTTGCTTCTTTTCTGGAATGGGTGGTGCGTTTTGAGACTGGCATGTCTTCAGTTATTCCTTATTTAGACAATTTACTTTTTGTTGGTCCGAGGAACTCTGGTGTTTGCGCAATGTTATTAGGTGTGTTTAAGAAGTTGATGTTGCATTTTGGCGTTCCTGTGTCCGAGGAAAAGACGGAGGGCCCAGTGACTATTTTGTCTTTCCTAGGCATTAGACACACAAGAAATGTTTTTTAGTCTACCTGACGAGAAGCTAGTGAACTTGGTGTCTCAGGTGGAGCAAGTATCTCAGTCTAAGAAGGCCACTCTTTGCAGTCTCTTTCGGGTCTCTTGGTTTTTGCATGTCGCATTATTCCCATGGGTAGGGTTTTCTCTCAGAGATTGTCCTTAGCTATGAAGGGCGTGCAAAAACCTGATCATTTCATTAGTGTCCAAAGGCATGCGGGAAGACCTCATAGTGTGGCGGTCTTTTCTGTATTCGTTCAAAGGTCGTGCAGTTTGTCAAGAAAGCGAGGTTTCCAATTTAGATCTTCAATTGTTTACAGATTCTTCGGGTAGTCTTGGTTTTGGGGCAATTTTAGGTAAGCGCTGGTGCAGGGCGCCCTGGCCTGCTGCGTGGCAGCCCCTTGGCTTAACTAAGAACATCACTATGTTAGAACTTTTTCCCATTGTAGTTGCCTTGGAACTATGGGGTGGGTTTATGACTAACAGACGTATTTGTATTTGGACGGATAATACTGCAGTAGTCCAGGCAGTGAATACTTTGTCTTCCGGTTTGTTGCCTGTGTTGGAACTGTTACATCATTTAGTACTGAAATGTTTGTGCTTGAATGTGTGGTTTGGGCTAGAAATGTACCAGGGGTGAACAACGAATTAGCGGATGCTTTATTTCGTTCATAGATGTCGGTTTTTCGTGAGTTGCATCCACAGGCGGAGGGCGCCGGGGGGTTTTCCAACCTGCACTTGTGGGTCCTGGTCGAGAACAACTTGTGAGCTTGCTGGAAGGTTCGGTGGTTGAGGCTACATGGAAGAGTCATTGCAGGGCCTGGTTCAAATGGTTAGTGTTTTCTGGAGGTGTTTTCCCGAGTGACGCGGGTAGGCATCTTGACATCACGTTGGACTTACTGGTCCACTTGCGGCAGATGGGTAGCAGCGCTTCAGTGGCGAATACGTTTTTGATTGGGGTAGCGTTTATGTTGAAATTGTGGGGTGCTCGGGATGTTACGAAAGAATTTGTAGTTCGCCAGGCACTGAAGAATGGAGAAAGTAACATGTTTCACATGACAGGCGGTGGCCCGTGTCCTTTGCATTACTTTATAAAATCATTGGAATATTGTTGGAGGTGTGTGTGGAGGATTATGAGCGGTGTTTGTTTAAAACAGCGTTTATTATGGCCTTTTTCTGTGCTTTCAGGATTAGCAAATTGGTTGCCCCTAGTGTTAGGAAGGCGGGGGGGCCTGTTAGCAGACGACGTGGTCTTGTTACAAGATGCGATACGTATCTGCGTGCATAAATAAAAAACGGATCAGGCTGGTAAAGGCGAATGGTTGTCACTCGGTCGCTTGGGGGGAGATATATGCCCGGTAGCCGCTCTCAGGGACTACAAGTCCCGGAGACCCGTGGGAACGCAATTTTTAATTCACGCCAATGGCCTCTCTCTCACCCGTTTTCAGTTTACGGCTGTTTCCAAGTCTTGCCTGGAGAAGCTGGGTTTTCCAGCAAAGGATTTTGGTACACACTCTTTTCGAATATTCGCGGCTACAGAGGCCGTCTGACTGGGTCTGGGCGAGAGAGAGATCCGGCGTTTAGGTCATTGGAAGTCTAACTTTTACAAATCTTATGTGAGGCCTGATTTACTTTGTTAGTGGTTTATATCTTTCATTTGCCTTGTTTTATGTTTTTCCAGGCCCCAAGTATGGATTGTTGAGCATTCTTATGTTCATTGGGCCTCCGACGCACTTCTCGGCGCCCCCTTGGTGCTGCTTTGAGCCTCAGGTACTGCGACATGCATTGGAGAGGTATTAGGGGCTTACGGTGGGTAAAAGTGTTGCCCGAAATAGTAACCATTAGCCGCCACATGACGGGACCAGTGGTCATTATAGTTAATGCGGGGGGCAATAATTTGGGACAAATCAAGTTGGCGGAACTCCTATTGTTAATTAAAACTGACCTGGATTGTATGCGTGCCCTCTTCACCCAATGTATTTGGTTTGGTCGGAGGTAGTAGCACGTACGTTTTGGAGGGATGCGAGGAATGTTGCCGGAATTGAAAGGGCACTTCGCGTGTTGAACATACGGATCTCTTGTTTCGTACGCTCCCTGGGAGGCGTAGCGATTCGGCATCACGAGCTGGAAGGGAATAACGTGGGTCTGTTGGGTCCTGACGAGAATGGCTTGGACATTTTCTTGTTGGGCCTGAAGGATGAAGCTGAGAAGGGTTTGGTTCTCTTGGTTAAAGTAACAATAATGCCCAGTTTGGCTTTTACAAAGAATTTGCATAAATGTTCAAATGCTCATAACATTGTCACTTATAAACTTTTTAAAAAAACAAAAAAACAACACAGTAGATATTTACAACACAGTGCCTATTAGATTAGGTAGGAGATAGGGAAGTATGAAACTGGTGATAGAGCCTCTTTAATTCTTGTGAAACGCCTAAATGCTGTTTTGAATACTTTTAGGGGTGCAGCTTTTAAAATGGGGTAACTTATTGGGGGTTTCTAATATATAAAGCCCTCAAAGCCACTTCACAACTGAACTGGTCGCTGAAAAAATAGCCTTTTGAAAAGTGAGAAATTGCTGCTAAAAATCTAAGCCTTGTAATGTCCAAGAAAAATAAAAGGATGTTCAAAAAAACTATGCCAATCTAAAGTAGACATATGTGGCATGTTAATTAGCAACTATTTTATGCGGTATAATTGTCTGTGTTACAAGCAGATACATTTAAACTCATAAAAATGCATATTTTTGCAATTTTTTTGCTAAATTTTGGTGTTTTTCACAATTAAATACTGCATGTATCGAGCAAATTTTGCCAGTAACATAAAGTCCAATGTGTCACAAGAAAACAATCTCAGAATCGGTTGGATAGGTAAAAGCATTCCAAAGTTATTACCACCAAAGGACCAAAGTCCTAGATTTCCATAGGGTAATGGGCTTGCAGAATGTGGTATAGAAACTCTTAAGAAATTGCCGATAAAAGCTGCTCATACAGGTCAGGAACCTTAGTTGGCTCTCATAAAGTACAGAGCAACAGCAGTAGAAAGAGGCAAATCTCCAAATGAATTATTCCTGGGAGGACAAGTAAAAACAAAATTGCCTGCGGTGGAACTTAAATGTTACCACAATTCTGATGCTCTGAGTAAATAGTGCAAAAGTTTCTAGTCACTTCAAACATGTGTATACAGACAACACTAATAACCAGTCCAAAATTTCAGACACTGAGCAAAAGGATTCCAGACAAGCAGAAAATAATACAGCTTCATCTTCCAGAATGGATTTATAAAATTTCACAGGCAGCTTCCAGGAAACGAGGTCACCTCAGACAGGTCATGGAGAAATTGTCAAAAAATTAGCAAGACTCATTGAGCAATGTCATTTACTTTAAGCTCTGTAGAACAAGCTCTTTGAATATTTACTGTTGCTGTATTGTTTTGATATTTTAATTACTCTTGTTTTATTTTTATTTTTTGTAAAAAAGTGGAAAGATGTGTTTATCATTGGTAATGTCAGCAAGCGGATAGGAGGTTCAACTGTCAGAAGCGACAGTTATTTACTCAGGGAAACAGATAGCAGAGAAGGAGAGAATTCATGTCTACTGTATGTACAATACTACAATAAACAATTGATAAGCAGAAAACAACACAGAACATATCTGAACAAACCTTTTAAGGACAAAGGGCCCAGAACATCATCTTCCATAAGATCTCAATTGTTGCAGCGCCAACATAAATCAGAGGTTGAGGGATATATTTTGTGAAGCATGTCGAAGGTTTTATACCTATTTTTTTTTAATGAGCAACATTCTTTACGACATTGTATGGATGTGGAAAGTGATCTCATCTCATTTGAAATGGAAATAATTTGTCATTTTTTCTGCATTCAGTAGAGCTAGAGTGGTTAAAGAGCTAGCATCCAGTTATTTTTTACCAGGGAACTTCATAAGTGCTTCTACCAACACTGTTTTTAAGTATAGAAAGAGACATGAACTTTCTGATCTCTTTTTGTTAGTGTGGGCTGTGAGTTGCCAGTGGTGGCGTAGCTACAGGGGATGTAGAGGTAGCAGTTGAATCCAGGCAATAGTGGGCTGAGGGAGGCAAAAAGCTAGTTTGCCAAAGAAGAAGAAATCAGTGAGATAATGTCACATGATAGGTGGTGGACCCTGTTTCAGATTTTGCAAGTTGCCCAAGACCAAATGAAACATTGGGGCTGTGGGGCTTAACCGAACATCTTAGTGCCATCAGGCTTTTGGGCCACTGCAGATGCGGGTGATAAATTGTAACAGCTTTGGTTGCTATAAAGTCCTACACTCTGTTATAGTAGGCGTCCACAGAATATCTAGTTTGTTTGTGTTTTGTTGTTTTATATTACTAATGGAACAATTTAGATTTACAGACCAGTAATTTTCTCTTTTTGAAGTAGTACGAAGCTATAATACCGTGTCATTTTGTTTTATAGATTTGCTTGTCTAAAATTCTATGCATTTGTGTACCTATGTCTACTGTAAAGACAACTATCCCAAAAATTAATTGTCCCTGGTTTATTTGCCCTTATCCTAGAAAACATCTTCTATTGCAACAGGAAATGTACCTGTGTAGACAAAAGTATTTTCAGCTACTGCAGATTTATTTGTGACCATTTTTCATGAATGTTAGAAATTTTTACAAATATGCTTCAAGTTTGACATCTCAAATAGGATATGGTTCAGAGTGCTTATGAAATACCAAACCTGCAATATGAAAAAAAGTAATTTTGTTTTAGACTTGTCCTTTTAAAGATTGTGTTACATGTTCCACATAAAATCATTGCTCAGCTTTTAAGAAGCGAGTGTGAAATGCTCCTCAACAATTTTTATGAATGATGCTTGGTGAGTATAATATAATATAATCTCTTTAAACGAATATTTTCACAAGAGAAATTTTACATTAGTGTTAGAATTTTGTGCATAATATAAACTTGACAATATAGTCACATTTTAAGAACCATTTTATAGAACTCAAAAGTAATACTGTACATAGTCAACCAAGTGGTAAGAGTACTTAGCAGCTTATAAATATTAACTTTGATAAGCTTGGTGTCACGATCTGTGGGTATGTGTACCCACTGGGCCGTACCACTGTAGCAGGATAGCAGCTGGTCAAACAGGGAACAAAGTCAATGTCTATAGTTCAGATAAAGGTACCTGTGGCAATCCAGAGAGTAGCGATAGTTTAGGCTCGGATAGAACTCAGGCAGCAGGCAGACAACAGGTGCAGTGAAACACAGCGGGTGTAGTAGGCGACAGAACACGACTCCAACTCAGTACAGCACAGGAACACGGTAGCATGGGATACAGGTAGCAGGAACAGGAACACTGGGAACTGGAAAACACTCAAGGGACCATTTGCAAAGACCAACACGGGTAGGTACAAACAACGCTCAGGCAATGAAGGAAGGGGCAGGGCCCTTCTTATAGTCCAGGGTGATCTGGGAGCAATCCGCTCAATCTCACACACATGTGCGCTCTGGCTCTTTAAGACTGCACTGAGCTTGCGCGCGCACCCTAGTGGTCACTGCGGGACAGGACGGCCGCATGTCCTGTCATTTCTGGAGAGAAAGGCGTCAGCAGGATGAGAGGTGTTCGTGGTCAGCGACTGCAGACGTTACAGTATCCCCCCTCTTATGCCCCCTCTTCTTGGGACTAGAACCAGGGAGAAACTTCCTAATGAGGGCAGGAGCATTAAGATTCTCTTCTGGCTCCCAGGACCTCTCCTCTGGACCAAACCCCCTCCAATCTACTAAGCAAAAGGTTCTTCCTCTTACTTTTTTGGTGTCCCGGTTCTCCTTAACCTCAAATATCTCAGCAGAATCGCTGGGAGCAACTGCAGGGCTAAGAATTTTAGAGTAGCGGTTCAGGACCACAGGTTTCAGAAGAGACACGTGGAAGGAGTTATGGATCCGGAGGATAGCGTGCAGCCGAAGCTTATAAGAGACCGTGTTGATACGCTGCAGGCTCTCAAAGGATCCGAGGAACCTGGGAGCGAATTTGCATGACGGCAGTTTACAGAGGGCCTTCCAGAACTTTGAGGTGAACTGAACCCCCCCTGATCAGACATGATATGCAGAAGTAAGCCGTGCAGGCGGAAGATGTGTTGGATGAAGAGGTTGGCCAGTCGAAAAGCAGAAGGTAGGTCGGTCAGCGGAACAAAATGAACCATCTTAGAGAATCAGTCCACCACCCCACAGACCGTACTGCATCCAGCAGAGAGAGGGAGATCCGTGATGAAGTCCATTGCAATATGCTGCCAGGGAGCATTGGGCACAGTCAGCGGCTGGAGCAGGCCAGCCAGTCTGGAGTGAGCAAGTTTGTTTGCTGCGCACACCATGCAGGAGGAGACAAAGTCCATGATGTCTTTGGGCAGCGTGGGCAACCAGAACTGACGGGCAATCAGGTATCGGATCTTACGGACACCTGCGTTACCTGCCAGTTTGAAGCTGTGTCCCCAACGGAGGATTCTTCTTCTGTCTGCCAGACGCACAAAAGTCCTCCCCGGAGGGATGTCTCTAACCTGCAGAGGGTTGACAGAGATAATGCAGGATGGGTCAATGATATTTTGTGGAAACTCCATGGTGTCCTCTGTCTCGAATGACCTGGACAAGGCATTGACCCTCACATTCTTGTCAGCAGGGCGGTAGTAGAGCTTAAACTGGAGCCGGGCAAAGAACAGCGACCACCTGGCTTGACGGGGGTTCAGCCGTTGGGCCGTATGGAGATAGGTGAGGTTCTTGTGGTCAGTGAATATCAGGTTTGGATGAGCTGCGTCCTCTAGTAGGTGTCTCCACTCCTCCAGGGCCAGTGTGATGGCTAGTAACTCCCGATCGCCAATCGAGTAGTTGCCCTCTGTGGAAGAGAAGAGCTTGGAGTAATAGCCACATACCACTGTCTTGCCTTTGGGACGTCTCTGGAACAGAAGTGCACCAACAGAGGAGGCGTCAACCTCCGACGAAAACTGTAGCGATACATCAGAATGATGGAGGGTTGAGGCTGATGTGAAGGCACTCTTCAAATGATTAAATGCGGCCTCTGCCTCTGGAGTCCCCACCTTGGCATTCATGCCTTTTTTGGTGATGGTAGAGATGGGAGTTGTCAGTGAGGAGAAGTTTGGGGTGAACTGCCGGCGAATTCCAAGAAACGCTGTATGGCCCTTAAGCCATGAGGGCGTGGCCATTCCAGGATGGCCTTTACCTTCTGGGATCCACCTTGAGACCTTGATCCAAGATAATGTAGCCCAGGAAGGGTAGAGACTTTCTCTCAAACATGCACTTCTCCAGCTTGGCATATAAGCGTTTCTCCCTTAATCGCAGTAGAACTTGACGTACATGCCTCCGATGAGTCGTCGGATCTAGGGAGAAAATCAAAATATCATCGAGATAAACTACAACACAGACATAGAGGAGATCTCGAAAGATATCATTGACAAATTCCTGGAAGACCACAGGAGCGTTACACAGTCCGAGTGGCATCACCAGGTATTCATAGTGCCTGTCTAGGGTGTTGAAGGCTCCACGCAAGTCTAATTTTGAAAAAATCCTGGCTCCTCGTATATGGTCAAACAGTTCGGATATAAGTGGCAATGGGTATTTGCTTTTGACTGTGATCTGGTTGAGACCATGGTAGTCAATGCAGGGTCGAAGAGATCCGTATTTCTTTTTAACGAAGAAGAACCAGGCCCCGGCCGGGGAGGAAGACTTTCGTATGAAACCCCTCTCCAAATTCTCCTTGATATAGGCCGACATGGATAGAGACTCTGGCAAGGAGAGAGGATATACCCATCCACGGGGGAGAGAGGCATTTGGAACCAGTTCAATGGGGCAATCATAAGTCAGATGTGGAGGCAGCGTCTCAGCCTCCCTCTTGCTGAAGACATCTGCAAACTGAGCGAAATGGGGGGGCAGTCCCACCAATGACAGAGGCAGAGTAGACTGGACACAATGGATCTGTAAAAGACAGCGACCGAGGCACTTGGAGCCCCATTTGAGAACCTCTCGAATTCCAGTCCAGGACTGGATCATGCAGTCGAAGCCAAGGCAGGCCCAGCAGAACAGGATTGTTGGCTTTGGGCAAAACAAGAAATTAAATTAGTTCGGAAAGAAGGGCTCCAACTTGGAGCTTCAGCGTCTTGGTCTTAGACACGATCAGATCAGGCAGAGACAGTCCATTCACCGAAGCTACAGCCAAAGATTTCTCCAGGGGAACTGTGGGCAACTGGAGATGATCCACTAGCTCCTTTTGGATGAAGTTTGCCGTGGATCCGGAGTCCAGATAGGCAGAAACCCGTTGCGTCCTCTCGCCGGATACTAAGGTCACAGGAATAGTCAACTTGGAATAGAATGCTTTATTTGGTACCGTACCACCTAGGGTTGTCTCTCCAACCAATCCTAGGCACTGGGGTCTTTCTGGCCTCCGGGGCCGCAATACAGACAGGGTCCCGAAGTGCGTCTGCGTTGTCTCTCCTGGATAGATAGTTTGAGATGGTCCATCTTTAGAGGTGGAACAGCTGATGAGGACAGCAGGGGTTGCTGAAATATGGGAGGTGGACTAGGGAGTCCTCCCTCACGATGAGCGTCTTGGAACCGTTCTCGGATCATCCAGGGTAGATGGCAGATCTCGGGCGGCAAGCTCGTCCTTAATCTCGGGGGACAGTCCCTGCCAAAATGTTGCCACCAATGCCTCATTGTTCCATAACAACTCTCCCGCTAGGGTGCGGAAGTGAATGGCGTACTCGCCCACGGAAGTGTCTCCCTAGCGAAGGTTCAGCAAGGAGGCGACTGCCGACGAGACTCGTCCAGATTCCTCAAATACCATACGAAATGTCCGTAGGAACCACTGGAAATCACGGGTCTCTGGTCCTTGCCGTTCCCAGATAGGGTTCGCCCATTCTAGGACCCTGCCAGTGAGGAGAGAAATTATGAAAGCGATCCTTGCGCCGTCAGTAGAAAATGCTCTTGCATACAGACTGAAGTGGATCTGACACTGGTTCAAAACGTCGTCATGGTCTTGGATTGACCAGCAGGGTCCATGGCCTGAGCGTACTGTCACGATCTGTGGGTATGTGGACCCACTGGGCCGTACCGCCGTAGCTGGAAAGCAGCTGGCAAAACAGGGTACAAAGTCAATATCTATAGTTTGGATAAAGGTACCTGTGGCAATGCAGACAATAGCGGTGATTTAGGCTCGGATGGAAATCAGGCAGCAGGCAAATAGGTGTGGTGAAACACAGCGGGTGTAGTAGGCGACAGAACACGACTCCAACTCAGTACAGCACAGGAACACGGTAGCACAGGATACAGGAACGGGAACACTGGGAACTGGAAAACACTCAAGGGACCATTTGCAAAGACTAACACGGGTAGGTACAAACAATGATCAGGCAATGAAGGAAGGGACAGGGCATGTGCTGGCATCTCTGGAGAGAAAGGCGTCGGCAGGATGAGAGGAGTTCGTGATCAGCAACCACGGACGTTCTACTTAGGGAATCATTCATAAATATCAATAGTTGACTTTGTACTGACCAAATGCATTTTTTGTTGTGTAATCAGCATTAGTTTAAGATATCTTCCCTCCTGTAAAATTATAATTTATTTTGCCAACTTGCAGTAACTTTCATTTTAAAGTGAATGAGTCTAAAGGGTTGGATTGTGTCTGAATGAGTCTGAAGTATGGAGCTGCAGTGAAAAATAAACTGAAAAATAAGGCTCGGTTTATACTTGCATCATGGCTTCCTCTTAAACAAGATCCATGACAGATATGATGACTCATCTATGATCTATTTTTTCCCCATAGATTTTATAATGGGTCTGTTAGTTTTCCATGTTTACTGGTTAGAATTGCTTGTTAAGCTATTCTGACAGTTAAAGAGCAACGGAAAGTGTAAATAGAGCCCATAATACATTTTCCAAAGAGTAAAACTATTACATAGATACATTTTAAAAACCTAACATTGACATTGGAGATGACTGATAGTTGCTATTTATGAATTGTTAGACAAGGGTTGATCTGCATGTAAAAATAGGAGACCAAAAAGCATAGCAGTCAGTACGAAATGTATACATACATAAACTTACTTATTAAGATCTAGGTGATTAAAAATAACTGCACATTTCAAGAAAATAAAACGTGAAATTTATTTTAGCAATTTTTTTTTTAGATATCATGTGATTCTTGCTTAACACTTAAGAGCAACCTGTAACGTAAAGACAGAGTATAAATTAACAGCACATTGTTAATTGTCATACAGAACATTTCAAAATATTGGTTCAGAACAGATGAAAAAGAAATCTATGAACTGCCACAAGGCAAATAAAAAGCAGAGGAACATAATAAGGAAGAAACTTGGTGGCAGATGGCTGGCAGTAGTCTCACATCAGAGATCGCTGCCACTTACCAGCCTCTGGCTTGCATGATTATGAAATGTTGAGAATCAGCAAGGTCTGCTGGATTTATAGACTATTGTTGTAAATAGAGAGATCTCCAATAACCCTGGGGAGAATAGATGCTTTGGATGTATTAACTCTATTGAACCAAAAATGCATCAATCAGTCTGGCAAGTGAAAGGAATCAGAAATGAATTTACAGATTGGCTTTCTTCTCTCATTCCTAATCCTTTCAGCTATGAGCAGAGAAATCTTGGCACAGGGCTAGATATTTAAATATAGTAATTTCCGCAATAGCTAAATGGGAGCTGGGATGTCATCACACACTGCGCTTTTCTGCTATAACATCTGATGTCTCCATTCTTGATTTTGGCTTCTGTGATCAGCCCTAAACCCAATAGAAATGTTTAGAGGTGCTGTAGTGTTCTTTCTCCCTTACCACATAGAATTATACAAGTACGCTTGAATCTCCTAGGGCATAAAGCATGGCACACTGATTTCTAATGGTAAGTCTTTTCTTTCTTATTTTTATTTTCCAGTAGAAAATGAAACCCTGGGGAGATAATATGAAGAGTCATTGATTATTACATGGCATTACAACATAAGCGTTTCATGCGAATCTTGTTAATATAGGATTGCTCAAAGTTCTACTCATTTTACACTACTTTTTATTACAGAAAAAAATGCCGGTTATTATTATTCTATTCATAATTTATTTTTTTAACGTCAATTTTTTATTTATTTTTTTAACCACAGAGCCTGTCATTGATCTTCTTTTATAGATACAGGAGAATAGCAAGCAGTGTGACCTTGTATTCATGACGCTGACAGAGAGATGCAACCTGTTATTTAAGGTTACTTATGTAGCCATTTGATTATACCTGGCTCAAGCTAATAATGTGTTATTAGGATAAAAAGACAGATTAGGAGATGTGTGACATAAATTGTATATCACAGAAGTTATTTCATTGTTTGTTGACTATTCAATTGGATTTTGAGGATGATAGACTGTACGGATATCTTATTTCATTCTGTTTCATATATTTTGGAGGCAACCATGGTTATGCCACCTAGCTGTCAAGACTTATTAAAACATCACAAATCAAGTGGCAGGCATCCAGATAACGGGCATTTAAAGGGGAGACAAAATGAGATAGTTCCCATTTCTAACCTTAGCAGTTTCAAAATTTGCAAAAATGCTCAACATATCTAGCAGAAAGTATTTCAATTCATTGTAAGCAGTAGTAATGTCAAAGTTGGAAGCAATTCAATGTAGAGATGTATCTTAGTTTATACTATATACACTGCAGCTTTGAGCAGCTACGTACCACAGATATTCACATTTAATTTCTATCCCTTCATGTAAAACACATAAAGCTCAAAATAGATCTTCAAGCAATGTGTGGCTTTTCTGCAAATTAGTATATACATTTTTAATGAAGGTTTTAAAATCTTGCGGCATTCTAAGAGTTAATGACTTGACATACTAGAGATAGTCAATTACACATTAAGCACTTTTATCTTCTGTGCTTCACATAGTATAAACTGCACCATCTGCAATTTTCAACATCAGTGCAATCCAGCAATCCATGTCTATTCTGAAAAACAATTGTTATTGACAAAGCCTCCCACTACTCCTCTGCAGTGTAATATATTTTTCAAAAGACTTCATTTTGTACAATTACTTTTTTTTTTTTAACTCCAGGTACAACCACCTTTTTTTGTAATTTAACCCCTCAATCACCTATTGTAGGCCTTAATCACCAACCTATATTTTTTTCCTTTTTCCACCGTGGTATTTAAACAACTGTTTTATTTTTCCTTCGACAAATCTTTATGAGGACTTGTTTATTGCAATATAAGTTGCGTTTTTCAATGGCATAAATTTAGGGTACATATAATTTTTTGATGAACTTTTATTACTGTAACTTTTTTTGGTGGAAATAGAAAACAAAGAGCAATTTCATCATTACACATACTATTACTCAAATGTCGCCAAGGGGAAGTATGGAGCGAGCTCAGCTCACGGGCTGAGCTCGCTCCATACTCAGCGGGTGACGGCTGTGTAATACAGCCGATACCTCACTCCAACAGGCGGAATCAAAGTTCACTTTGATTCCGCCTATTTAACACCTTAAATGCCGTTGTCAATTGCGACCGCGGCATTTAATTTGTTAGAACAAGGGGTGCCCCCTCAAACACGGCATCGCTCCCAGGGCTTCAAAGGAGACTGTCAGTGTTACGATATACTGCAAAACGTTAGTATTACAGTATATCATGCAGCGATCCAACGATCGCTGCTTCAAGGCCCCAGGGGGGGGACTAATAAACAAAGTAAAAAACAGTTAGATAAAGGTTTTTTTTTTTATGTTCCAAAAAAAATTTATTAAAAGTAAAAAAAAAACACTTTCCCATATTTTCCCCTTAAACAATGTTAAAAAAAATTAACACAATTGGTATCACCGCGTCCGTAAAAGTAAGAAATATCACAATATAGCGTTGTTTAACCCACTTGGTGGATGCCGTAAAAAATCAATATGTATAAAACACACAAATTGCTGTTTTTTGGTCACCTTAGTGGCATGTACCCCAAAATGGAATCGGTGAAATCCACAGCTTGCCCCGCAAAAATTAAGCCCTCACATCGTTAATTTGATGGAAAAATAAAAAAGTTATGGCTCCCAGTTGTTGTTTTTTTTAAAGTAGTAAAACATAAAACAAAACATATAAATTTGATATCACCGTAATCATATCAACCTGTAGAATAAGGTGCACATGTAGTTTTTACCGCCTGATGAATGCCGCAAAACCCACCAAAAAATGGCGGTATCGCGGTTTTTTTCGTATTTCACCCCACAAATAATATTTTTGCAGCTTCCCAGTATATTATACAGTATTTGTCCCGCAAAAAACAATCCCTCATATGGCTATGTCGACAAAAAAACAAAGAGGTTATGACTTTTGGAAGGCGTAGAGGAAAAAAACGAAAATGAAAAAACTCAAATTGCACATGTCTCCAAGGGGTTAACTTTATTCTATGGGTGGTAAAGTTTATGGCTATACCAAATATGAATAGGTTTACGTCAAAGCAGAG
Organism: Rhinoderma darwinii; assembly: GCF_050947455.1. NCBI lineage: Eukaryota > Metazoa > Chordata > Amphibia > Anura > Rhinodermatidae > Rhinoderma > Rhinoderma darwinii. The sequence continues at coordinate 347,906,092 of NC_134687.1, forward strand.
TAGGGAAATTATGGAGCGGGCTCACGGTCCGAGCGCGCTGCATACAGTGAAGGTGCCGGCTGTGTGTTAAAGCTAACACTTCACTGTAACGAGCGGGATCACACTTGATTGCGCTCGTTTATCCCCTTAGATGCTTCTGTCAATAGCTGCCGCAGCGTTTAAAGCGTTAGAAAAATGGGGGTTAACCCCTCTGACAGTCCATCACCCCCCCCCCCCCCCCGACACGATCTTGTGGTGCCGACGGCTGTTATGGCAGCCTGGGGGCCTAATGAAGGCCCCCAGGTCTGGCATCTTTGTGCTCCTATTCAGCCCTGCCGCAGGCCGGCTTAATGGAAACCTGCCAAAAACATGATATACTGGGAGACATTAGCATTGCAGTATATAGTGCAAGCGATACAGCAATTGCTGGTTCAGGTCCCCTAGGTAGACTACTAAAAAAAAAAAGTAAAAATCAGTTAAAGGTTTTTTTATGTGCACAAAAAAATATTAAAAGATAAAAGAAAAAAAAAAAAGTTTCCCATTTTCCCCCTAAAGCATTGTACAAATTTTTTTAATAAACATACTTGGTAGCGCCACGTCCGAAAAAAGTCTGAACTATCACAATATATCATTATTTAAGACGCAAAGTGAACGCCATAAAAAAAAAATGTAAAAACCTCATCTCCCACAAAAAATGAAATAAAAAGTGATAAAAACCTCGCATGTACCCCAAAATGGTATCATTAAAAACTACAGCTTGTCCCGCAAAAAATAAGCCATCATACTGCTCAAGCGACAGAAAAAGAAAAAAGTTATGGCTCTCAGAATTAGGCAACACAAAATAAATGTTGTTTTTTGCTATTAGTTTTTTCCTTGTAAAAGTAGGAAAATATAAAAACTACAGATGTAGCCATCTTTATCTTGACTTTTAACGCATTAAATACACAGTGGGAAGATCCCTTATCTTGACTTTTTCAATGACTTTAAAATGGCTTTTGTTGTGTGATATCACGTGGCAGCAAGTTATCAGAGTCAAGATAAAGATGGCTACATCCGTATATAAACTTGGTATTGACGTAATCGTATTGACCCACAGAATAAAGTTAACATGTCATTTTAATTGCACGGTAAACGTCATAAAAACTAAGGAATCTCTGTTTTTTCCATTTTCCACCCCACAAAGATTTTTTTTTTTCCCATTTCCTAGTACATTATATGGTACAATAAATGGTACCATGAAAAACTACAATTCATCCTGAAAAAAAATCAAGCCCTCATAGGGCTATATCAATGGAAAAATAAAAATCTAATGAAAATCCGAAAAATTACTGCGCTGGGAAGGGGTTAAACGAAAAGTTATTATTTTTTTTGCATCACCCCATTCCTAAAGCCATAACTTTTTTATTTTTCTGTCTGTGGCCGTATGAGGGCTTGTTTTTTGTGGGTTGAGGTGTAGTTTTCATTGGGCTACATGGGATTTTTAGATTTAGAATTTTTTTTGAGGGGGGCAATGGAAAAGATTGCAATTCCACCATTGTTTTTTGCGAGGTTTTTTTACAGCCTTCACCTTGCGGTTTAAATAACATCTTACCTTTATTGTTCGGTTTATTGCGATTGCGGCGACAACATATATATGTATTTTATTTTATTTTTACACTTTATGGAAAAAAATGGTTTTATTATTTTGTTTTTACTGTTTACTTTTTTCAATCATTTTTATTTCAGATTAGTTATTTATTGTTTTTGTCCCTCTAGGGGACTTCACCATGTGAAGTTTAAAGCATCAAACGTTTTTTGATTCGTTTTTTGGAGCCGTTTTTAGAGCTGTTTTTCTATTGAAACAATGAAAAACGGCTCAAGAAGTGACATGCACTTTTTTTTACGAGGCATTTTTCCAATTGAAAGCAATGGGCAGATGGAGGTGTGGCTGGATGTCTGACTGAGCAGACGTGCTTTACTGAGCTCCCGGGTCCCCTGACTCATCCTTGGAATATCACAGCCATCCTACAGATTTAAACGCTTAAAAGTGAGGACAGGTGCCCTCTTACCCTCCGGTATCCGCCAGTGAGACGATTTGAGGTGTAGGAACGCATACTCAAAATTGCAGCCAGGAACAGAGTGAGGCCCGTCACTTCCGGTTGGCGCGTGGTGGACAGCTGAGGGGATCTAGAAGCACGGACGGCTGACGAGGTGCGGTCTCTTACACTGTGCTCTGCAATTGCGAAGTGTGCTGGCTGAAGGGCCCTGAGGACTGCAAACATCACCCGATAAAGGGTATTTACTTCTGGCTGGGAGGTAGGTGAATGGTGGGGCCTTCCCTCCTCCATCCCACACTACTATCTGTGGCTGCACTGTCCTGGAAACCCTCTCAGGGTCTTTGGATAACCGCTCTTCCCCGTGTATGTGTGGGGTTAGCTACTGCTGCATTTACAAGGGTGTGGCTACATCGGGAACCCTACTTTGACGACGCACACGCTTCTATATTGCACTATAAAAGCTATTGGCTTGCCCCCCTCCCCCTTGCGTCCCCACAGTTTGTGCCCACTCTGGAATCTAGTGCTTATAATATGGGAGGTAATAAGGGAAAAAAGGGAAGAGTAAGTCCCTGGCAGGGAACTCTGTCCCCACCCTCTGATGATGACTGATGACTGTGATGGAAGATCCTTCATTTCACTCCCTGGATGACCTGGATGCTGATCCCTCAGGTGCCAATATATCTAAAATCAAAGCTCATGCGGCAAAGAAACTTGAGCAGTTGTCCAGACCTCTGCGGTTACCTGCATCTCCTGATCCCTCACTATCAATGTTTGATCGATCCCTAAGTCCACCGAGACCACTGTCCCCACAAGACCAGCCTATCTCCTCCTCACATATGGATGTAAAATTCACAGAATTGCTGGTGGCTATATATTCCTGTCAGTCTAGACTTGTTACCAAAGTTGATGAACTGCGGCAGGATTTTGTTATACTGAGGCATGATATGCAGAAAATCCACAAACGTACTACTGAAAATGAGCGCGGAAACTCTGAGGTGGAAGAAACTTTATGCCCTATTCCGGCTCAAATTGCAGATTTGAGGAGACAGGTAGTGGCTTTGGTTGAGAGAGCAGACGATTTTGAAAATCGTCTTCGACGCAATAACATCCATGTTGTGGGATTGCCAGAAAAATCGGAACACTGCCTTAAAGATACCCTAGCTGTTGAAAACTTCTCTGCCTTTTTTACCATTGAGCAGGCACACAGGGTCCCTGCACGTTTGGGTCCTCCGGGTGGGCCTTCACGTCCATTGCTCGCACGCATGTTACACTTCAGAGACAGGGATGGTGTCTTACAGGCGGCAAGAAAAAAGGGAACAATCCTATATAACTCTCAACTAATTTCCATATACCTGGATTTCTTGGTTAACATAAGGAGGCAACGTGTCCAATTTACGGAAGTTCGTAAGAAACTACGGGAGAAGGGATATAGCTATGCCATGCTGTATCCTGCCAAACAGAGTAATTGACGGCGGAACATCTAAATACTTTCTGTCCTCCACTGAGGCCCTGGAATGGGCGGAGGCTGCACCAAATGCTCCTGGCGGAGCTTGTCCTCCTGATTGAATTGTCTTCTAATGGACAAGAGTCTGCATTTGATGTTGTATGCTTTAATGCTCGGTTCTAAGAATTGTGTGCCACTTATGATATTCACGTTCACATATATCTTGTGGTGGGTTCTAGCCTAATATGTGATATGTCTGAAATAATATTACCCAGTTAAGGGAGTCAGGTCTCGGGACTGTACTAGTGTAGTAGGTGTTAGTTTAGTCAGGGACCACTGTTCTCTAGTAGTTCTGTATTTACATGGTAAAGGTTTGCACTTAGCTAGTTTAGTGTCTGGCAGGGGTTACTCAGAGGCTAGTATTGTACTGTTCTATATGCTACTGTTGATGTCTATAAATATATATATATATATATATATATATATATATTATAAACGGGGACCATTCAGAGTAGGAATCATTTACCACAACCCTTTGGATACGGTCCTTGAGCCAATTCTCAATCCAATTACAAACGCTACTTTCTAAACCTATAGTCCTTAATTTACCATTAAGACGTCTATGAGGGACAGTGTCAAATGCCTTTGCAAAGTCCAAAAACACTATATCCACAGCGGCCCCTCTGTCTAGGATTCTGCTCACCTCTTCATAAAAACAAATCAGGTTGGTTTGACAGCTTCTGTCCTTAGTAAAACCGTGCTGGCTGTCACTTATAAGGGTATGTTCACACGGCTGTAAACGCCCAAAAAACGGCCTCCAAACATCTGCCCATTAATTCGCTTCCGATGGAGCGTTTTTTGCGCTGTTTTTTTACGCGTAAAAGAACGGCCGTGAAAAAGAAGTGCAGGACACTTCTTTGGACATTTTTGGAGCCAATTTCCATAGACTCTATTGAAAAAAGCTTCAAAAACGGCTGTAAAAAACGCCGCTAAAAACGCAGCGAAAATCGTGAGTGGCACAAAAAATGTCTGAAAATCAGGAGCTGTTTTCTCTTGAAAACAGCTCCGTATTTTGAGACGTTTTTGACTCTGCATGTGAACATACCCTAATACTATTTATTGTCACATAATTCTGTATATAGTCCCTCAAACATTTTCCCCACAATGGATGTTAAGCTTACTGGTCTATAATTACCCGGGGAAGACCTAGAGCCCTTTTTGAAAACCACATTTGCCCTGCGCCAGTCCCTTGGCACTATACCAGTCACAAGAGAATCTCTAAATATTATGAAGAGGATGACAGAAATAACTGAACTAAGCTCCTTAAGAACTGTAGGGTGTAACCCATCTGGTCCTGGGGCCTTGTGTACATTTATTTTATTTAATTTAGCTTGCACAATATCTACAGTACATTCATCCAATTCAGTATATCAACTGCTATATTAACAGCACTGGCACCAGCTACATCAGCTGCTCTTTCTTCTGTTGTATATACAGAGCTGAAGAACCCATTTAGTAACTCTGCCTTCTCTTGATCCCCTGTGACCAACTCCCCATTACCACTATCTAGGGGTCCTACATGTTCAGACCTTGGCTTTTTTGCATTCAAATACTTAAAGATTTTGTGGGGATTTGTTTTACTATCCTTGGCCACCTGCCTTTCATTTTGTATTTTTGCTGATTTTATTACCTTTTTACATATTTTATTAAGCTCTTTATATTTTACAAAGGCTACAGCTGTACCCTCAGATTTGTATTTTTCAAATGCCCTTTTTTTGTCATGTATTGCTCTTTTTACAGAAGGTGTAAGCCATGTGGGGTTTAAATTTAGTTGTTTATACTTGTTACCTATAGGAATACATTTTGCACTATAATTACCCAAAGTAGATTTGAAAATCTCCCATTTATCATTTGTACCATTATTTGACGTTCGTTCTTCCCAGTCTATATCCTGAATTGCTGCCCTCATCCTGGGGAAATTGGTCTTCTTAAAATTAAGTGTTTTTGCCTTCCCAGCCTGTGTTTTGTTTTTTACAGTATATGTAAAATATAACTTGATTATGATCACGGTTACCGAGGTTTTCGCGAACATTGACGTTCTCAACAAGCTCTGCATTATTAGAAATGACCAGATCCAACAGAGCTTCACCTCTAGTCGTGTCTTCCACAAACTGGCCCATAAAATTTTCCTGCTACAGGTTCAGGAAATGTCTCCCCTTTGCAGTTGAAGCCAAACCATGACACCAATTAATATCCCGGTAATTAAAATCTCCCATTATCACTACAGTACCAGCCTTTGCAGCCTGCTCCATCTGTTTATATAGCTGACATTCCATCTCCTCAGTTATATTGGGGGGTCTATAGATTACACCAAATGTAATTTTTTTAGTGTTTACCTCCCTTTGTAATTCCACCCACGTTTCAACCTCCTCACAATCTTCACCCTCTAATGTCTCATTCACACTCACCTTCATATCGCTTCTCACATACAGACATACACCACCACCTTTCCTATTCGCCCTGTCCTTCCGAAACAGTGTAAAACCCTGTAGATTTAACGCCCAATCATGTGAAGAGTCCAGCCATGTTTCAGCAACACCAACTATATCTATATTTTCTTCCAGTACCAAGGCCTCCAGCTCCCCCATTTTGCCACCCCAGCTAGAATTCTCTCCCCCAGCACAGCGGACCCCCTTCCATTTAGGTGCAAATTATATGCAGAATACAGTTTGTACCCCAATGCTCTAGGAACCCAAAGCCTTCTCCTCCACACCAAGACTTAAGCCATGCATTTAACTCCCTGAGCTCCCGCTGTCTTTCCTGTGAAGCGCATGGCACAGGCAGTATTCCTGAGAATACTACCTTGGAGGTCCTTCCCTTCAGCTTGTAGCCTAGTTCTTTAAATTTTTTCTTAAGGATCCTCCATCTAGAATTTACCCACATGGACCACGACAGCTAGATCATCACCAGCCACTCCCAGCAATTTGTCCACCCGTTCCACCACATGCCGAACCCTGGCACCAGGGAGACGGCAAACCATTCGGTTGAGGCGGTCTTGGCGTCAAACTATTCTATCCGTCTTCCTGATTATAGAATCCCCTACAACTATCAATTGTCTTGCCTTACCTGCATTACCATCCCACCGACTACTAGCTGGGCTGTTCTCCCGGCTGTTAGGGAGATCAGTATCCACTAGGGCTGCCATTTCTGAGACCCACACCCTCGCATCATCACCCAACTTGGCAATTTTGCTTGAAATGTCAGAAACAGGATTGGCCTTCCTTTTCTTTGACCCCTTTCTATTGCCCCTAACTACATTAACCCAGCTACTTGCCTGATCCTGCTGACCCATGTCTTCACCCTCCAATTCCGTGAGCAGCAAGCTCAGCTCAAGATGGTCTATCTTCCTCAGTGTTAAATTCTGCTTCTCCAGATCTCTAATGCGAGCTTCCAGGTGACCAACATGCTCACATTTACCACAGAGGTATTCACCCTGTGGCAGATGTGAGGTATTTGCTCTTGCAATAGAACCCCTGGTAACGGCTATACACCAATCCTCCAACATACATGGTATTACTAGAGGTATAACTGAAAAAAATATCTCTACATGCAGATGACGCTCTGGTAAACTTGGCGGATGATGGTCATTCCTTGGCTTCTCTGTTGGAACTGATTGATGCACAAGGCCAGAAAAGTTACCAATTGGTGAATTGGGCTAAATCCATTATGTTTCCCCTTACTCCTGGTTATTGCTCCCACCAGAACCTCTCTGTACCATTACAAATAGTCTCCCAATTTACCTACCTGGGGATTAGGGTCTCCCTCAATGTATCATGGTATGGTGAACTTTACCTTGACCCTTTGGTTGTGGCTACTGTCACTGTATGGCAAGATTAATTTATTTAAAATTATATACTTGCCTACATTTTTATACCTCTTCCATGCCTGTCCTATAGTGTTGTCTAAAAAATACTTTAAGCAGCATGATAGTATCTTGCGATCTTTTTATTGGCTGGGTGGCGTTCCTACGTTCAGTCTTAGTTTATTGCAGGCCCCTAAATGAGAATGGCAGCGCCAAATCTTCATATATATTACTTAGCTTCTCAACTGGTGATTGCACGTTAGTGAATAGATATAGATCTGAGTAATGCAGCCACTGCACTGGCAGGTGCACTTATGACTTCTTATGAAAGACTTACAAATTTGCTATATAGATTTAAATCCCCGGGTTGCGCACCACTTACCACTTCGGACGGTGGCTGTGGCTAGTAGGGCGGCACATGCTCTGCTGAAGGTCACTATGGTCCCCTCCTACTCACCTAGGACTCCACTATGGAATAATCCTTGGTTGCCCCGTCTTGAACTACTACAGGGAGCAGTGATGTGGTCGGGGGTCAAATTTCTGGGTCAGATATTTAATGCAGACTCTGGATTTGTATCCTTTTCTGAACTTAAGGATAGATTTAACATTTCAGGGAAAGCCTTTTTTCATTATCTCCAGCTACGACATGCTTGGTGTGCCCAATTTGGCTCTGTGTCACCTCAGTTGGGTTTCTCTAGGCTGGAGGACCTTCTTGGTGCTTCAGATCTTTCAAAGGTCCTGACCCAATTATACACCTGAATGACATCCCTGGGACACATACCCTCTGACTTGACAGATGAGGACTGGGAGGCGGTGGAATTTTCCTTTTTTGATTCGGTTGTAAGTGCAAGGGATTTTCTGATACAATCTCGGTTTTTACATAGGATCTATTACATGCCAGTTAGACTTCAGAGGATGAGAGCATTAACTTCGGATAGTTGTTTTCGCTGCCAGTCGGAGGTTGGTACTTTTTTACATTGTGTGTGGATGTGTCCCAGGATTGCCCCCTTTTGGTCAGAGGTAGTGGAGTTTCTTCATACCCACTATGAATTTCCACGACTTCTTAGCCCTCAGATGTGCCTCTTGGGCATTATGAATGAAGTTATACAAAACCATTACGATAAGATATTTTTTTCTCTTTGTCCCTTTCTGTGCCAGAAAGAATGTGATTATGGCTTGGAAGAATACAGAGAGTCCGAGTTTACTACACTGGAAGAAATTGATAAATAAATATATACCTATGTATAAAAAACTATATCTCAGCAGAAAATGTCTAGATAAATTCGGTCAAATTTCGTCAAGCTGGTTAGAGACTCTATAAACTGCGGTTTAACTGTCACTTGTGAGTGGCATCGGTTGGGGGGAGATTTAGAGCACTAGGGTGACTGTGAGTGAATGTTAGTTTTGCTTAAGTTAGGCTTTCAGAGATGGTAATTTTGATTATCCCGTATACGCAATGCAATGTATCTGCTCTCGACTGACATTTTCTACACTGTATTAACCCCTTAAGATCCGAGCCATTTTTTTATTTTTTATTTTGTTTTTTCACTTCCCGCCTTCCAAGAGCCGTAACGTCTTTATTTTTCCGTGAATAGAGTGTTGTGTGGGCTTATATTTTGCGGGAGGATTTGTAGTTTCTATTGGTAGCATTTAAAGCACCATATAATGTACTCGGAAGCTGAAAAAAAATTATTTGCGGGCTGAAATTGGAAAAAAACTGCGATTCCTCCATTATTTTTTGTGTTCCGCTTTTACGTCTTTCACCGTATGGTAAAAACAACAACTTAACTTTATTCTGTGACTCAATACGATTACGGTGATATCAAATCTATATAGTTTTTATATATTTTACTACTTTAAAAAAAAAAAAACTTTTTGTTAAAAAAAAATAGTTTTGTTTCACCACATTCTGAGAGGCGTAACTTTTTTATTTTTCTGTGCAGTGTGAAGGCTTATTTTTTGCGGGACCAGCTGTAGTTTTTATTACCATCATTTGTTAGTTCATATGACTTTTTATCACTTTTTATAAATTTATTTTTGGGAGCTAAGGTGACCAAAAAATAGCGATTTTGGCGGTTTACAATTTTTATTTTTTACGGCATTCACCGTGCATATTAAATAATGCTATATTGTAATAGTTCTGACTTTTACGGATGCAGCAATACCAATTTTGTTTACTTTTTTATTTTTTACATTACTTCAGAGGAAAAATGGGAAAAATGGGAAAAGTTTTTTTTCGAACTTTTTTTTATTTTTTAATTTTTTTTGCACTACTAAAAACTTTATATCACTTCTTTTTACACATTTTATTTGCCCCCCCTAGGGGACTTGAACCACCGATCGTTAGATCGCTGGTACAATATACTGCAATATTAATGTATTGCAGTATATCGTAATTTTTAGGCTGGGTTCACACACCCTATTTACGGACGTAATTCAGGCGTTTTAACCTTGAATTACGTCCGAAAATACGGCAACAAAGCGTCGGCAAACATCTGCCCATTCATTTGAATGGGCTTTACGATGTTCTGTGCCGACAGTCATTTTTTTTACGCGCCGCTGTCAAAAGACGGCGCGTAAAAAAGACGCCCGCGTCAAAGAAGTGCCTGTCTCTTCTTGAGACATAATTGGAGCCGTTATCCATTGACACCATGGAAAAACTGCTCCAATTACGTCCGTAATGGACGCAGCGAAAAGCGCCTGCACTTGCCATTACGTCTGAAATGCCGAAGCTGTTTTCTCCTGAAAACAGCTCCGTAATTTCAGCCGTAACGGAGGCTGCCGTCTGAACATACCCTTACAGGCATCTGTTAAGCCCTACCACAGGCTAGGATTAACAGAAGCAGAGTGAAGGCAGCACTGGGGGCCTTCATTAGGCCCCTGGGCTGCCATAAGAACCATCGTAACCCCCTGATCTTGTTGCGGGGGGACAATGAGCTGTCGGAGGGGGCAGCCCCCCTTTTTTCAACACCTCAGATTGACTGCAGCATATGAGGGGTTAAACAGCAAGGAACAGCGCGATCGCTGCTCGCGGCTGTTAGTCTCGGGTGTCGGCTGTAAAACACAGCCGACTCCCATAGCATATTGAGCGCGGTCAGCGCATGAGTGCGCTCCAATCACCCCCCGCACCATGACGTACCGGTGCGTCAGTGTGTCAAAGGGTTAATACCTTTCTGAATGTCTTTTGTTTTGTATCAACTGCATATTTGTACATGTGTTGTACAACAAATGTTTTGAAAATAAAGCCTATTAAAAAAAAAAATCAATGGGCAGATGTTTGGAGGCGTTCAGCTACCGTATTTTCGGGCATTTTCCAAGCGTTTCCGCCCAAAAAACATCTGAAAACACAGCGTGTGCACATACTTTAACCCCTTCTTTAACCCCGTCTAAGTGTTCCCTAGTGGGACAAGTGAAAAAAGTAAAAAAAAGAATAAAAATCTTTTAAAAAAAGTGTAAAAATAAAAGTTAGAAGTGACATAAACAAGAACTGCTTTTTTTCCTATAATAAGTTTTTTAATATAAGAAAAAAAATGAACACGTAAAAAAAAAATACACATATTTGGTATCACCGCGTTCGTAACGACCCCAACTATAAAACTATAATATTATTTTTCCCGCACGGTGAACACCGCAAAAAAATAAACTAAAAGCAATGCCAGAATCACTATTTTTTGGTCACCACCCCTCCCAAAATATATAATAAAAAGTGATCAAAAAGTCGCATGTACGCCAAAATAGTACCGATACAAACTACAACCCGTCCCGCAAAAAGCAAGCCCTTACACAGCTTTTTTGACTGAAAAATAAAAAACTTATGGCTCTCAGATTATGGTGACACAAAAAATAAAAATTATTTTCTAAATAAGTTATTTTATTGCGCAAACGCTGCAAAACATAAAAAAAACTATATACATATGGTATTGCCGTAATCGTACCGACCCGCAGAATAAAATATAATAATCATTTATAGCCCAGGGTGAAGGCTGTAAAAAATAAATAAAAATCATTGTCAGAATTGAAGGTTTTTGGTCAACTTGCTTGCCGAAAAATTTAATAAAAAGTAATCAACAAAATCGCATGTACCCCAAAATGGTAACAATGAAAATTACAGATTGTCCCGCAACAAATAAGCCCTCACGAAGCTGCGGTGGTGAAGAAATAAAAAAAGTTCCGGCTCCCAGATTATGGCGATGCAAAATGTGCAGAGTGTTCCAAAAGCGGATAAGATCGGGAACCATTTATAAGTGCAACACTGGCCACATATCTGCGGATTATTATTTATTTATCCCATTATTATACCCTCTTATTATTCTCTGATGTAATCTGCCCAGCCTACATATGCCCCCACATTATAAACTGAAATACCAGCAAAACGCCAGAGCTACTACCAAGCAAAATCTGCGCTCCAAAAGCCAAATGGCTCCCTTCTGAGCCCTACAGCGTGCCAAAACAGCCGTTTACGTCCACCGATATGGCATTGCCATACCCGGGAGAACCTGGTTCATATTTTATGAGGTATTTGTGGCACAAACTGGGCACAACATATAGTGCACTAAAATGGCACATCAGTGGAAAATTGTAATTTTCACTCTGCACCATCCGCTGCGCATTAAACCCTTCGCGCACCATGACTTAATGTTGTGGTGTGGGGGGTGATATATGGAGCGTCTCACGCGCTGAGCCCGCGCCGTACGCTGCGGGTGTCAGCTGTGTATTACAGCTGATACCCGGGACTAACTGACAGAAACAGCGGTCACCCTGTTACAGGAGCCTGTAAAAATTACAATATACTGCAATACATTAGTATTGCAGTGTATTCTACCAGTGATCTAATGATCGCTGGTTCAAGTCTCCTATGTGTACTAATCAAATATGTAAAAACAAAAGTAAACAGTTATTATTAGTGGAAAAAATTAAATAAATATTTAAAGTCCAAAAAGAAACCCTTTTCACATTTTTTCTCTAAAGTAATGTAAAAAAATTAAAAAAATACACAAAATTGGTATCGCTGCGTCCGTAAAAGTCCAAACTATTACAATATACCATTATTTAACTCGCACGGTGAACGCCGTGAAAAATAAAGAATTTTAAACTGGAAAATCACAGTTTTTTGCTCACCTTCGCTCTAACAAAAAATTTAATAAAGTGCTCAAAAAGTCTTATGTACCAAAAAATTGAACCAATGAAAACTACAGCTCATCCCGCAAAAAATAAGCCCTCACACCACTCTATTGACGGAAAAATAAAAAAGTTGTGGCTCTCGGAAAGCGAGGAGGAAAAACGAAAAAGAAAAAGAAAAACATGGATCAGCTCGGAAAGGCTTAATTACTTTCTAATGAAAAAACATTTATGACCACATGTGGGGTATAGCCGTACTCGGGAGAAATTGCTTTACAAATGTTGTGGTGCATTTTCTCCTTTATCCTTTGTGAAATTGAAAAAATTCAACATTTTAGTGGAAATAATGTTGATATTAATTTTCACGGCCTAATTCTAATAAATTCTGCAAAAGACGTGTGGGGCCTAAATACTCACTATACCCCTAGATAGATTCCTTAAGTGTAGTTTCCCAAATGGGGTTAGTTTTGGGGGGCTTCCACTGTTTCGGTCTCTCAGTGGCTTTGCAAATTCGACATGACACCCAAAAACTATTCCAGCTAAATTTGAGCTCCAAAAGCCAAATAGCGCTCCTTCCCTTCTAAGCCCCGGTGTGGATCCAAACAGCAGTTTATTACCACATATGGGGTATTTACGTAATCAGGAGAAATTGTTTTACAAATATTGGGGTGCTTTTTCTCCTTTATTCCTTGTAAAAATTCTTACAGAAAAAAAGTAGATTTTTACCTTTACAGACTAATCCCAATGAATTCAGCAAAACAACTGTGGGGTCAAAATGCTAACTTTACCCCTAGAAAAATTCCTTGAGAGGTGTAGTTTCCTAAATGGGGTCACTATTCGGGGGTTTTCATCCCTCCAGTGCATTGCAAACGCGACATGGCACTGAAAACTATTCCAGCAAAATCAGAAATCCAAAATCCACATGGTGCTCCTTCTCTTCTGAGGCCTGCTGTGGGTCCAAACAGCAGTTTATTACCACATATGGGGTATTACTATAATTGGAAGAAATTGCTTCACATATGTTGCAGTGTTTTTTCTACTTTATTCCTTGTAAAAATTTAACATTTCTACGTTTTTTCCACAAAAAAAGTAGATTTTCATCTTCACATACTAATTCAAATAAATTTAGCTAAAAAACTGTGCGTTCAAAATGCTAACTATACCCATAGATAAATTCCTTGAGGGGTATAGTTTCCAAAATGGGGTCACTTTTGGGGGGTCTTTACTGTTTTGGTACCACAAGATCTATTCAAACCTGACATGGTGCCTAAAATATATTCTAAAAAAAAAGGAGGCCCCAAAATCCACTAGGTGCTTGTTTGCTTCTGAGGCCTGTGTTTCAGTCCATTACTGCACTAGGACCACATGTGGGATATTTCTAAAAACTGAAGAATCTGGGCAATAAATATTGAGTTGCATTTCTTGGGTAAAACCTTCTGTGGTACAGAAAAAAATCTATTACAAATGAATTTTCGAAAAAAAAATGAAATTTGTAAATTTCACCTCTACTTTGCTTTAATTCCTGTGAAACGCCTAAAGGGTTCAAACACTTTCTGAATGCTGTTGTGAATACTTTGAGGGGTGCAGTTTTCAAAATGGGGTGATTTATGGGGACTTTCTAATATATAGGACCCTCAAAGCCACTTCAGAACTGGTCCCTGAAAAAAAAGGCTTTTGAAATTTTCTTGAAAATATGAGAAATTGCTGCTAAACTTCTAAGCCTTGTTACGTCCTAAAAAAATAAAAGAATGTTAAAAAAACGATGCAAACATAAAGTAGACCTATGGGAAATATAAACTAGTAAGTATTTTGTGTTGTATTACTATCTGTTTTACAAGTAGATACATTTAAATTTAGAAAAATGCAAATTTTTGCTCATTTTCTCTAAATCTTGGTGTTTTTTACAAATAAATATTGAATTTATCGACCAAATTTTTCCCTAACATAGTACAATATGTCACGAGAAAACAATCTCAGAATCACTTGGATAGGCAAAAGCATTCCGGAGTTATTACGACATAAAGTGACACGTCAGATTTGAAAAATCGGCTTCGTCCTGAAGGCCAAAACAGGCTCAGTCCTGAAGGGGTTAAGGGTCAGTTCACATGTAGTGTAAATACTGCAGATTTTCTGCAACGGTTTTAGTTGTGGAAAATTCACAGCATAATACATAATATTTGAACAAATCTCATCCACACGCTGCGTAAATGCTCAGCAGATAAAACACTCAGAAAGTGACATGCGGTGTGTTTTTTAATATGCAGCATGTCAATTGTATTCGCGTAAACTCTGCTTATTTGTTGTGGGATTTCCCCCATTGAATTCAATGGGGTGTTAAATCCTTCAACAAATAGCTGATAGATGTTACGGGTTTATTTAGCGGAGTCGCAGCGATTCCGCCGCAAAAAATGCAAAATCAGAGGTCTGTGTTTCTTCTTCCAGGTCGGCCTCCTGGAATGATGTCATCCCAGGAGGTCGGGCTGCTGGACGGCGAAGAGACGTGTCGCTATAGCTACGTAAGTATAAGTATAGTTGGTTTTTTTTCAGGTGCACTTTTTCCGCTGCGGACATTTCAGTTGAAAAACTGCACCACAATTTGATGCAGTTTTTCAGCCAGAAACAGCTCTACGTTCCCTCCCCAGTCTGTCCCTCCCTCCCTTCCTTCTCTGATTGACAGGCCACAAGTTTCACGGGTCGAATTGGCTCTACTGCACATGCGCGGATTACATCACACTACGCATGGATTAATCGGCGCATGAGCAGTAGAGCCGAATCGACCAGTGAAACTTCAGTGGTCCTGTGAATCAGAGAATGAAGGGAGGGATGGACTGGGGAGAGAACGTAGAGTTGTTTGGAGCAACGGTGACGCCCTCGTTGCTTCAAACTGCTCGTTTGCATATTACAAATAAACTTATATTTCTGCAATGGAGCCACGCATCTAAAAAAGGAAAACAGCGTTATATTCAGGTGAGGCTACACTATCTTACTATATTACTGCTTTTATAGGAAAATTTCAGGTGACAGACTCCCTTTAAGCCAAATAACTGATTTAGTCAATGAGTTATATAATTTTGCTTGATGCTTACCCAATGTTGTGAAATATTCCTCTTGCTGTTCTCTGATATTTCAGAGGACTATTGCTTAATATTATACAGTAAGTCAATGTTAACATTTTCTCGGCAAGAAAAAGACTCAGCATGGTAGTTCTACTGAAGGAAACTTCACCAATTGTCTCCTCCTGCAGAGTCTTAACTTCACTGAAAGTATTCATGGTGAAATAAACTTCAATCTTTTCCATGAGAAAGTTTGAGAATAGTTTAATGTATTTATTCATATTCTACTCCTTTAATTAAATGCTAGTCTAATTCTAGTATTGAAAGCATTAACATGTCCCATCTATACTGCAATTGATTTAGGTTATGTAAGGGTCTATTTTAGATAGGATAGGTCCACAAACCAGTGTGCCTACAATTTTTCACAAGAAATCTTTAGTCTGACCTATAATTACCATAAAATCAGTATCTTTTGTTGAATTTGCTGTGGTTATACAAAATGCAGACAGAACCCTATATTTTGACACAATAAAACAGCATGACTCAAGAGGCATCATCAATTCTCATTCCTTTTGGCATTTAAGTAAAAATAAATAATGTACATAGCTACAGCCCAATTATGGGAGTTCTATTTCATGCTTTTATTAAGACTAGTTTTTGAAACTTTTTACTTTCAAAGATTTCCATCCAACACAAACAAAAAAAAAAACAACAAAGCAGCAGAATGTTGCTCTAAGTAAGAGCCCATGACTTTCTTTACTGTTGAAGCCTGTAAATCCACTATGACTAAATTGGTTGTCTTTGGAAGACAACCCCTCTACTGTTAACAGCTACCCTACCGATCAACTGTTTGCTGCTGCAGGTCTTGCTCCTAGAAGTACCATTAATCATCTGTTAATGCCCAGGGAAAGTTAGCCTGATAATAACAGTAATGTAGTATCGGCCAACTATGAAATACAGAAATACATGGACGGGCTGTGTGTGTCGGAGCGGAAGCCGCTCTTATTAAGTGGATCTCCATTCTGGCTCATAGAGTGGGGTCCCAATTGTATTCCAAAATAATAGTCTCTCTCTGTCTCTGTCTCTGTCTCTGTCTCATAAAAAATGTAAACAAAATATTCTACACATCTTAATTTATTCAGTGTCAAGTATAAGCGCCCTTACACGCCTTGGCATGCTATCAATGAGGCTATTAATGGTTGTCTGAGGAATGCAATTGGGCACGCAAATCATCAAGATTGGCTGCTGGCAGATCCCCTTGCAATTGCCGACCAATGACATCCCAGATGTGCTCGATGGAAGACAATTCCGGAGACGCTGCAGGCCATAGTAGCACGTTTAGGCCACGCAGGCTGCTCACAGTAGCACGAGCAGCATGCGGCCTTACGTTGTCCTGTTGAAAAACGGCTTCTTGGACACTTTGGATAAATGGCCGTACCACTGCTTCCATGGCCAAATCAATGAGACTCTGAGCTGTTAGTGTACCTGAAATGAAGACTAGTAGGGTCCGTACCGTACATTATGCCACCCTATACCAAAATCCCGGGAGTAGTGTGACGTTCCCTTGTGAAGGCTTCTTCATGGCATTGCCAACGTGGTCTCCAGACGAATCTCACAGTGTCGTTCCCGATGCACACTGTCGGCGACAAGGTGTGCATTGGGAACTGGGAGATCAACTGTCCCCGACAGCTGACACTCCAGTGTTGCCGATCAGTGGCTCATCGCCGCTGATTTCAGCAATTAACCCGTTAAATGTGGTGCTCGATTGCGATCACCACATTTAGGGGGTTTGTAGCACATCAGCAGCCCCCATGCAATTGTGGGGGCTGCTGATGCTTGTGATGGTATCCGGAGGCCAGGCAACGGCCTCCGGGTCTGCCATGTATGTATGGAAGACTATGAGGACCAGCCTCTGGCTGGTCCTCGTAGACATACTGTCAGAGTGACTGTGACGTCACACTGACAGTTGGAATACATTACACTACCTAGGTAGTGTAATGTATTCTAGCAGCGATCGGAGCTGCAGGTAAAAACAAATAAGTGTAAAAAGTTAATAAAAATGTTTTATAAAAGTGTAAAAATAAAAGTCATTTATTATAGGGGAAAAAATTAAAACGTTAAAATACACATATTTGATATCACCGTGTTCGTAACGACCCAAACTATGAAACTATAATGTACTTTTTCCGCACGGTGAACACCGCAAACAAAATAAACGGAAAACTATGTCAGCATCGCTATTTTTTGGTCACCACCCCGCCCAAGATATAGAATAAAAAGTGATCAAAAAGTCGTATTTACCCCAAAATCGATCTAATAAAAACTACAACCCGTCCCGCAAAAAACAAGACCTCCCACAGCTTTTTTGACGAAAAAATAAAACATTTACGGCTCAGAATAGGGTGTTTCAGAAAATAAATTATTTTATAGAAACCTAATTTTATTGTGCAAACGCTGCAAAACATAAAAAAAACTATACACATATGGTATCGCCGTAACCGTACCGACCCGCAGAATAAAGTAAAATGTAATTTATAGCGCACGGTGAACGCTGTAAGAAATAAAGAATTTAAAGCGCCAAAATCGCAGTTTTTTGGTCACCTTAGCTCTAAAAAAGATCCTGTGGGGTCAAACTGCTCACTATACCCTAGAAAAGTTCCTTGAGGGGTGTAGTTTCCAAAATAGGGTCACTTTTAGGGGGTTTCCACTGTTTTGGTCCCTCCGTTGCGTTGCAAACCCGACATGGCACTGAAAACCAATCCAGCAAAATCTGCGCTCCAAAATCCAAAAGGCGCTCCTTCCCTCCTGAGCCCTGCTGTGGGTCCAAACATCCGTTTATGACCACATATGGGATATTGCCGTAATCGGGAGAAATTGCTTTACAAATGTTTGGGTGCTTTTTCTCCTTTATTCCTTGTAAAAATGAAAAAAATTCTATGTTTCCACAGAAAAAAAGGTGATTTTCATCTTCACAGACTAATTCCACAAAATTCCGCAAAAAAACTGTGGGGTCAAAATGCTAACTATACCATTAGAAAAATGCCTTGAGGGGTGTAGTTTCCAAAATGGTCACTTTTGGGGGGTTTCGACTGTTTAGGTACCACAAGACCTCTTCAAACCTGACATGGTGCCTAAAATATATTTCTAAAAAAAGGAGGCCCCAAAATCCTCTAGGTGCTCCTTTGCTTCTGAGGCCTGTGCTTCAGTCCATTAGGACACTAGGGCCACATGTGGTATATTTCTAAAAATGGCAAAATCTGGGCAATAAATATTGAGTTGCATTTCTCTGGTAAAACCTTTTGTGTTCCAGATTTTTTTTATTACAAATGAATTTCGGCAAAAAAATGCAATAAATTTGGCAACAAAAAATTTGTAAATTTCACCTCTACTTTGCCTTAATTCGTGTGAAACGCCTAAAGGGTTACTTTCTGAATGTGGTTTTGAATACCTTGAGGGGTGCAATTTACAAAATGGGGTGATTTATGGGGACTTTCTAATATATAAGGCCCTCAAAGCCACTTCAGAACTGAACTGGTCCCTGAAAAAATGGCCTATTGACATTTTCTTGAAAATATGAGAAATTGCTGCTAAAGTTCTAAGCCTTGTAACGTCCTAGAAAAATAAAAGGACGTGAAAAAAACCAATGCAAACATAAGGTAGACATATGGGGGATGTTAACTAGTAACTATTTTGTGTGGTATTACTATCTGTTTTACAAGCAAATACATTTAATTTTAGAAAAATGCTAATTTCTTTGCATACCATCCTGGTCAAGCACTGTGCTGTGCCAAAGTCGTGTCATGCTGTATTCCATGTCTGACCTGCTTGACCTCACCTGACGTCTACCTGCTGCCTAGTCCAAGCCAAGCCTGCCCTGCTGCTGTCTGAGCTTCCACAGGTACCTATACGAACTATAGACATTCACCTGTTGGATAGCTGCCTAACCGCCAAGGCGGTACGGCCTAGTGGGTCCACAGACCCTTCGTGACAGTACGCTCAGGCCATGGACTCCACTGGTCGATTCAGGACTATGAAGACGTCTCGAGATGCGAGCGGATATGCTAGACCTCCCGTCTCGACAGGACCAACTCCTCCAGGCGTTGAACATTCTTGCACGTCGGCAGGAGGCACAAGCTGCTGTTCCTCCTACTACACCTCCTAGCAATGTTGATCCTCAGACTACACCTCTTGGCAGTGTTGACCCACGTGTTTCTTTGACACTTCCTGACTGCTATGATGGAGAAGCAACTACCTGTCGTGGATTTCTAAATCAGTGCCAGATCCATTTCAGCCTGTATGCTAGGACATTTTCATCTGATGGCGCAAGGGTCGCTTTTATCATCTCTCTCCTCATTGGCAAGGCACTTGCATGGGCGAACCCTATCTGGGAGAGACAAGGACCAGAGACCCGTGACTTCCCAGCCTTCCTCTGGACTTTTCGCATGGTGTTTGTGGAGCCTGGACGGGTCTCATCTGCAGTGGTCTCTTTGATTAACCTACACCAAGGAGACACCTCCGTGAGTGAGTACGCCATCCACTTCCGCACGCTGGCGGGAAAACAGTTATGGAACAATGAGGCTCTGGTGGCTGCATTCTGGCATGGACTGGCCCCTAAAATTAAGGACGAACTTGCCGCTCGGGATCTGCCGTCTACCCTGGATGACCTCATCCTTTTGTCTGCCCGGATTGTTATACAGATCCAAAAACCGTCTCCAAGAGGTTCGACGGGAAGGAGCCCTTCCCAGTCTGGCTCCTACTTTGCAGCAACCACTGCTGTCCTCAGATGTCGATCCTCAGAAGTAGTCTGTGATAATGGACCAGTGTAAGCTATCCACACAGGAGAGACAACACAGAGGCACTTCTGGACTCTGTCTTTATTGCGGTCTCGGTGGCCATCTTGTGCGCCTGTGTCCCCAAAGATCCCAAAGCCTAGGGTTGCTAGGAGTGACAACCTTGGGTAAGAAAGGACTTCCGTCTAAATTGTCCATACCAGTGACCTTAGTGTCCGGTGAGGGAACGCATCAGGTCTCTGTGTATCTGGACTCTGGATCCGCTGCTAATTTCATCCGTAGAGACCTAGTGGAACTTCTTCAATTACCCACCACCCCGCTGGAGAGCCCGTTGACAGTTGCTTCAGTAAATGGACTACCTCTGCCTGACCCAGTTATGGCTGTGACCAAGTCGCTGAGGCTCCAAGTAGGGGCTCTTTACGCTGAACTTCTTTCATCCTATATCCTATCCAAAGCTGTTAACCCTGTGTTGCTGGGCCTGCCTTGGCTCCGACTGCATGCCCCGGTCCTGGACTGGAATTCTGGAGAGGTTCTTCAGTAGGGCCCTGAGTGTCAAAGCTGTTGCCTGGTGCAGATTGGGGACATTCCTCCAGGGAGGACTTTTGTGTGCCTGGCTGATCGTGGAAGAATCCTCTGCTGGGGACACTCTTCTAGACTGGCAGGTCACGCGGGGTCCGTAAGACCCAGGATCTGATTGCTCATCTTGACATTATGGACTTCGTTTCTTCCTGTTCTGTATGTGCAGCCAACAAGGCCGCTCACTCCAGACCGGCTGGTCTGCTCCAGCCATTGCCTTTGCCCAATGCTCCCTGGCAGCATACAGCTATGGACTTTATTACGGACCTGCCTCTCTCTGCTGGATGCAGTGCTGTCTGGGTGGTGGTGGATCAATTTTCGAAGATGGCCCACTTAGTTCCTCTGACCGGTCTTCCTTCTGCTCCTCAGCTGGCCAAACTGTTCATCCAACACATCTTTCGCCTGCACGGCTTGCCGCAGCATATTGTGTCTGATCCCCCTGATCAGTTTACCTCGAAGTTCTGGAGAGCCCTCTGCGGACTCCTTGGTGTGAAGTTGGACTTTTCATCAGCCTACCATCCTCAGTCCAATGGTCAGGTCCAGAGGATCAATCAGATCTTGGAGAACTACCTACGCCACTTAATTTCCAAGCAGCATGATGACTGGGTGCAGTTGCTCCTATGGACTGAATTCTCCTACAATAATCACACCAGCGAGTCCACAAGGAATATACGGTTCTTCATTGTTTACGGCCAGCACCCACGAATTCCTCTCCCAGTGCCCCATACTTCAGAGGTTCCAGCGGCTGACTTTGTTTTTAGAGACTTCCTACAGATCTGACAGTAGACTCAATCCTCCATCCTAATGGCAGTCGACCACTTGAAACGGAAGGCTGACATAAGGAGAAGAGAACCTCCTCAGTTTCTTCCTGGCATGACGGTCGGGCTGTATTCCAGGAATATACGACTAACGGTGCCATCATGCAGATTTGCTCCCAGGTTCCTCGGACCCTTCGAGATCCTACTGCAGATCAACTCTGTCGCCTACAAGCTTCGGCTGCCTCCTACCGTCAAGATCCCCAACTCCTTCCATGTCTCCCTCCTGAAGCCGGTGGTTCTGAACCACTACACCAAGACTCCTAGCCCTGTGGTTGCCTCCAGCGGCCCTTCAGACACCTTTGACGTTCAGGAGATCCTGGACACCAAAAAAGTGAGAGGAAAGACCTTTTATTTGGTGGATTGGAGGCGGTTTGGTCCTGAAGAAAGGTCTTGGGAGCCAGAGGAGAACCTCAATGCTCCTACTCTTCTGAAGAAGTTTCTCTCTCGCTCTGGTCCCAAGAAGAGGGGGCGTAAGAGGGGGGATACTGTAATGTCTGTGGCTGCGGGCTGTCAGCTCCAATCCCCTCCTGACAGCCGCAGCCATTAGTCGGCAAACGCTGGCCCCAGCCTCCTCCTCAGGAGACGTCAGCGCCCACTTCCACTCACCTCAGCCGGATCCCGTAAGGTGTACATGCACGCTCATGCCCGCTCTTAAAGGGGCAGCGCGCGTACCGGACTTTTGATGAACTTTGACCCGTGAGTACCCTGGACTATAAGAGGGGTCCAGCCCCCTGCTTCTATGCCTGAGCATTGTTGATGTTTTCTAGTTTGTCTATGTGATGGCCTCCTAGTGTGTTCCTGTTTCCTGTACCTGTTCCAGTTCCTGTTCCTTGCATTCCATACCATCCTGGTCGTGCACTGTGCTGTTCTAAACTCGTGTCGTGCTGTATTCCACGTCTGACATGCTTCACCTCGCCTGACGCCTAAATGCTGCCTAGTCCAAGCCAAGCCTGCCCTGCTGCTGTCTGAGCTTCCACAGGTACCTATACGAACTATAGACATTCACCTGCGCCCTGTTGGCCAGCTGCCTTAGCGCCAAGGCGGTACGGCCCAGTGGGTCCACAGACCCTTCGTGACAGGGTGCCACTCACAGCCTGGCCTTGTAGATAGTGCCCCCTGTAAATAGTGCCATACAGCCCCCTCCTTTAGACAGTGCTATACAGCCCCCCCCTGTGAACTGTGCTATACAGCCCCCCTGTAGACAGTGCTATACAGCCTCCCCATAGAGTGCTATACAGTGCCTCCTGTAGACATTGCTATACAGCCTCCCCATACAATGCCCCCTGTAGACATTGCTATACAGCCTCCCCATACAGTGCTATACAGCCCTCCCTGTAGACTGTGATATACTTTCAAGTATCACAAAGAGGGACAATCGATGTAGCGCACAGCGTCAATTTTTTTTCTTTTAAGCCACGCCTTTAATCCCACCCAATCCCCGCTCATACACACCCGGTTAAGCTCACACAGTATAATGCCCCCATAGCTGCCACCATACAGTATAATGCCCCCATACATTATGCCCACACAAATGCCCCATACAGTATAATTCCCAGACAGATGCCCAATACAGTATAATGCCCACACAGATGCCCCCATGTAGTAAAATGCCAAAATAAATTCTCCCATACAGCATAATACAGCATAATAGCTGCCCCATTCAGCATAATACCCCCATAGCTGCCCCCACAGTATAATGCCCCCCATAGCTGCCCACACACAGTATAATGCCCCCAATACTGCCCCCACACAGTATAATGCTCTCCATAGCTCCCCCACACAGTATAATTCCTCCCATAGCTGCCCCCACAGTATAATGCCCCCCATAGCTACCCACACACAGTATAATGCCCCCAATACTGCCCCCATACAGTATAATGCTCTCCATAGCTGCCCCACACAGTATAATTCCTCCCATAGCTGCCCCCACACAGTATAATGCCTCCCATAGCTGCCCCACAGTATAATGCCCCCATAGCTTTCCCCACAGTATAATGCCCCCCATAGCTGCCCCCATATTATAATGCCCACACAGTATAATGCCTCCCATAGTTGCCCCCACTATATAATGCCCCTCATAGCTGCCCCCACAGTATAATGCCCCCCATAGCTGCCCACACACAGTATAATGCCCCACATTATAATGCCCACACAGTATAATGCCTCCCATAGTTGCCCCCACTATATAATGCCCCTCATTGCTGTCCCCACAGCATAATGCCCCCATAGCTGTACCCACAGTATAATGCCCCCATAGCTGCCCCCACAGTATAATGCCCCCATAGCTGCCCCCACAGTATAATGCCCCATACAGTATAATGCCCCCATATCTGCCCCACAGTATTATGCCCCTATACTGTATAATGCCCCCCATAGCTGTCCCCACAGTATAATGCACAGTATAATGTCCCCATAGCTGTCCCCACAGTATAACGCCCCCATAGCTGTCCCCACAGTATAATTCCCCATACAGTATAATGCCGCCCCATATAGTTTAATGCTCCTATAGCAGCCACCATATCAGCCCACCTTCCCTACTTAGTATAATGCCCCATAGTGCCTAAAAGAAAAATAATAACATAATTACTTACCTATTCCCGTTCCCACGATGGGTGACTCGGCGATGACGTCACTACATCGCACCTGCCTGCGCCAAGCCGCTCACAGCAGAGTGAATTATGGAGCACGGAGCAGTCAGCTCCTTGCTCCAGCATTCAGGAAGCGGGACTAGCGCAGTGAGCGCTGTGTGGCTAAGGGGGACTTGTGGGCCCCCAAGGTTTAGGGGCCCAGTCGCAATTGCGACCGTTGCGACCCCTAGATGTGCCACTGTTTACAATAGACATGGCACGGCAGAGCGGCGGTGGAGAAGGGGGGGCCCCTGTTTGGGTAACAGCCCATGGACGTGACCTGCAACGATGGATTCATATCCAAATCATTTCAGAGTGCCTTCCAAATGGATGAGTGGGCCCAGAGAATGCCATGAAAAGATTCCCCAGACCATAACGCTGCCACCACCAGCTTGTGATCTTACAGCAATAGTTGCAAGGTGTTTCTTGCCTGACACGCCAACGTCCATCCGTTCGTTGAAGCAGAAAACGTGACTCATCGGTGGTCCAATTCCGATACTGACGTGCTAATTGAAGGCTTTTTTTTTCCAATGCACCTTTGTTAGCATAGGAGCAGTGGCCATCCGTCTGCTTCGGAGCCCCATACGCAGTAGTGTTCACAGAACTGTTGTTTTAGACACACGTCTGGTAGCCCCCTGGTTGATTTTCACGGTGAACTGCTCCACTGTAGCATGTTGTTTGGCCCTCGCGGACCTTCGTAGCCAACGTTTAACTCTCACATCAATGGCACGTGGTGCTCCGCAGTTTCCACGTCGGCTATTCCCAATGGTGTAATTTGTCCACTCGCTTAACACTTTCACCACAGCAGCACGCGAACAGTTCACAAACTGCACTGTTTGAGAAATACTACCACCCTTGGCCCGAAAACCAATAATTATCCCTTCTTGCAACTCTGATAAATTGCCCCTTTTACCCATGGCAACAATGAATGATATGTGTTCAGACAGCCTATCACACATCTTATATACCCACCAAGCCAGCCCATGACACATCACTTCCTTCATGGCTACACGCTGCCGACATCGAAAATAGGAGGTGGTCATAATATGTGACTCGACTGTTATATATATATATATATATATATATATATATATATATATATATATACACTAGCAGAGAGAGAGAGCAGCACTCGGTTTACAAGCAAAAGTAGTTCAGCAATAAAAGGGTGCCAGCTGATAATCCTGATCCAAAGACCATGTAGATATCCCAGAAATAAATCCAGCAGCACTCCGGTAATCAAGGTGAAAAAAGTGGTTTATTGTGCCAACATGGCAAGTGCAATGTTTCCGTCCCACCTTTTTCAAGCATAGTGATACATGCATATTCAGTGGTTTATATAGTGTGTATCCCATATACATAATCAATCTCATTAAAATAATGAGGCTGACATATACATCTCAAAATAACGTGAAGAAAACAATAGAAGAGTATCAGGGTAAAATAAATTGATACATACTGTGAACTCGTGAATAAAATCTAAAAACAACATATTTTTGCAAGAAAATGATTTGAGCAAGAAAATAATATAATTACATAGATTACAATATTCAGCAGCTGGATAAAGACTTGAGACTGCACGACCACTAGTCAATCGAAAAACAAGCATTCGATTATTATGTGACGTATGGGACCTGTCATCCACAATCAGCGTCTGTCCAACTCCAATGCGCATGCGTCGGATCAGTCCAGACCGGAAATGACGTTACGCTCTTGTCGCCAGTATATCGATCGCTGGTAAACAAAACTTCTGCAGGAAGTGAATTACAAGACAGCGTATCACATGATGTCCGTGATCAGCACAGGAAAGGTAAATATACCAAAGATTTACAGAAGCACGAAGCGGGCAATATAAAAGTACACAGATAAAACGTCAATATCATTATAAAGGTTATTCATTTGTATTATATATTACCACTTAGGTATAAGGTATAGGGTCCACACGAGGGAGGAGGGTCCCTGATCACTTTACGTGTTCAACGGTAGCCCCCAACCAGGTTCGTGGAAAAAAACGCAGATCCCTTTCGTGTATGTGGTCCAACACACATAACCATTTACTCGTGTATCGGACCCAAAGTACGTTCATATTAAAACAAAAAAGAAGAATGTACCTTTAATAGAACCCTACTTAAGGTAAAAAAATAATAATAGTATGATATCAAATATACTGATCACTGGACATGATGAGCCAAATGTCTGTTCATAATTGATCTATATTTTATTCACATATATAAGTCACATTGATACTTTTGATGTTATATCAATATGTATGGTCTGGAGTGGTCCTGCAGTCCCATGATAATCTACAATAAAAAAGATATTGTTAAAAATTGTATCAAAAAGACATGTATCACAAAAACTGTATACTGGAGGAGAACAAAGCCAGATGTTAGGATGTGACTGAGGGCAAAATCATCGTGAGATAGCTCTAGCAACATTAAATTCGACATTTAGACCATTAGGTGGCAAAGAATTCAATAAAAAAATCAATTTTAATTCACATTTGTGTAGCAACATGTGCCTGTCGCTACCCCTATTGGATATTGGGATATGGTCAAGGATCATAAATCTTAGATCCTTTTCCGTATGACCAAGCTCTGTGAAGTGTTTTGCTACGGGTAAATCACACTTCTTTTTTCTGATTGAGTATCGATGGTTATTCAATCTAGTTTTAAAATCACAAGTGGTTTCACCCACATATAACAACTGGCAGGGGCACCATAGTACATAGATTACCCAATCAGTGTCACAGGTTACATGATGTTTAATCTTATATGTTTTGTGTGTCACAGGATGTTCAAATAAATTGCCCCTATGCATAAGATTGCAATTAATACATCTATGGCATGGAAAAATTGCCTGGTTTTAAAGATCTAAGCAGAGCTTGTTTACCCTTGAGCGGAATCTCACCCACCCTAGTTTTCACCAGTTTATCCCGTAGGTTACTAGATCTTCGGTAAGACATAAGAGGTGGCTTATTTAATTCAGAAATGTGATTATAACTATTTTTTATTATAGGCCAATGTCTGTTCAATATTACCACTTAAGGCATTGTACGTAGATATAAATGGTATCCGTTTACATTTAATATGCTTAGACGTACTCAATAATGATTCCCTAGAGATTTTATTAATTTTCGTTTTGTGAGCATACAGTAGATGTTTAGGGTACCCTCTTTTGGGTACAGTTGGAGATCATGAGGTCTAAAGACGTGTCTAAATCGGTCGGGTCATCCACGATCCGTTTTGCTCTCATCATTTGACTCCATGGTAGTGACCGTATCATGTTTTTAGGCTGGCAACTCTCAAACTGTAAAAAGGTATTACGATCTGTATCTTTCGTATGTAATCCATATAGTCAGAACATTATCTTTTAACATAACATTAACATCAAGAAACTGGACCTTCTCACTTGAATAAGTCATGGTAAATTGGATATTTTGATCGATCTGGTTAAGGAACTGATGGAATATCTCCAAAGAGGTCACAGTGTCTGTCCAGATGAGGAAGATGTCGTCTATGTATCTCCACAACCCCAAAGCATAAGTGAAGTGGTGGGACACATAGACGCACATCTCCTCTATCATGTCCATAAATATGTTGGCATAAATTGGGGCCATATTCGACCCCATGGCCGTACCTTTTAGTTGGATATAGAATTTCTCATCAAACATAAAGTAGTTGGAGGTCAGGATGAGGTCCAATAGAGTGATAATAAATTCCCTACATGAAACTTCATACTCTGAATCATTAAGTTTACGTCTCACCGCCTCAATACCTCTGTCATGTCCTATGGACATATAAAGGGAAACAACATCAAAAGACACTAAAAGTGCCCCTGATGGAGGTTATATCTGTTTTAATTTATGCAGAAAATCTGAAGTGTCCCTAATATAAGATTTAGTTCCTGTCGCAAAATGTCTTAGTGCCCTATCTACAATAATAGAGATGTTACTCAATAAAGATCCTCTGCCGGATACAATCGGGCGACCTGGCGGATTCACCAGTCCCTTGTGGATTTTAGGGAGTAAATAAAGGCAAGGAGTATTTGAATGGTTAATAACTAGAAAGGTACGTAATGCAGAGTCAATAATGCCCTCATCAAATGCTTGTGTCAAGAAGTTTTCTATTTTTTTCTCTATATCACCTCTAGGGTCATGATTTAACACTCTATATACATCTGTATCACTCAGTTGTCTGTATGCTTCAGACATATATGTTTTGGTATCCATAACCACGACCGCACCCCCTTTGTCAGCGGGTTTGATGGTTAGGTCATGGGTCAACTCATCCATAGCTGCCATTTCTACAGTAGTAATGTTAGGGTGTGTGTGTGTATATATATATATATATATATATATATATATATATATATATATATATATATATATATATATATATATAAATTCAAATGAAGAGACAGCACTCCAAGGAAATTGGTGAGAAAAGGTGATGTGCTTTGTTCACCCCACAGGCAGGCAACGTTTCGATCCATCTCAATGGGATTTTTGTCAAGCTTGACAAAGATCCCATTGAGACGGATCGAAACGTTGCCTGTGGGCTGAAAAAAAGCACATCACCTTTTCTCACCAATTTCCTTGGAGTGCTGTCTCCTCATTTGAATTTTTGTATTGACAAGGGTTCTTAGCCTCAACCCAGGAGGTTTGCATCCACCACTGTAGCTGTGCTGCTTTCTCTTTTTTTTTATTATGTGTATGTGTATATGTATATATGTATATATATATATAGGCTTCAGAAGACTAAGGACCTGCTATAATGTGAACTGTAAAATAAAATATATTCCACCAAAGTCTGTTTGATCTTGTTAACGCTAACCGAATGTTTCAATTTGGTGCGGTCACCAGTCCTTTCATGTACTGTACAAAACTGTGACACTACTGCATTTGACTGCTCATGCCAGCTGATTATAAAAAAAAATACATCATTTGAATTGACTATTTGTCTAACATACATAATAAAGCTTTCCCTTTCCCTCACTTATTTTGCCTGATACAGCTGAATATTTTATATGCTAATGTAAATTCTATTTTTGTTCCCGTTGGGATTTTAAGTGATTGTAATTGTTGCTCTTCAAAAGCCAAACAGATGATGATTGCTGCTTCATGAATATACCAAAAGAAACCCAGCGTTGATTAAACCTGCTCATCCACTTCATAATTATCTCTACTTTGTCTTGCTAAGGAGGAGAGCGATGGCAAATACACTCTATTGAAAGCTACTTCAGTTATTTAAACATGTTTTTATAAAGGAAACAGGAGATGTTAAAAAGGGATAAATCATTCCACCCCCTCATTGGGACAAGAAAGTACTGCATTTTGACAGGACAATGAGCAGACCATCTGCACTGAAAAACTTTGGCCGGAATATAGGTCAACACATTTCCTGTGCTATTTTCCTTCAATCCATACCCATTCTGTGTAAACAGTTTAATAAAAAAAAAGAAACTTAGTGCTTGCCGTAACTACATTCTATAGATAGGTCCTATTAACAAATAGAAAGCAAGAAGCAAGATGGGTTATTTATTATAATGACAAATAGGTCATATTTAAGAGAAGAATCGAAATAGGACTTTCAACTTCGCTTTCAACTAGCACTTTTTCAGAGAACCTGAAGGACTTTCAAATGAATAATTACAATGGGAATTTTCATACAACTTCCAGAGCAGGGGTGCATTAAAATTGAATACTTGCTGATGGCTTTCCCACAGATTACAGCTAATCATTGGAGGTCTGAGCAATGGAATTAGCTGCTATGAGCATTTCATTATTAATGTAAATCAAAGAGTTGCTGCAGTGTAAAAAAAATAGCATGATCTGTCAGCTATTTAGACATACAATTTTATATTTTATATTTTTTTACAACATTGTTCTAATTGACTAAATAGATTTTTAGTCTGTCACTTTAACCCCTCAAGGACTGAGCCTGTTTTGGCCTGAAGAACAAAGCCATTCTTTTCAAATCTGACGTGTCATTTTATGTGTTATCAACTTTGGAATGCTTTTATGTATCCAAGAGATTCTGAGATTGTTTTCTCGTGACACATTGTACTTTATGTTAGTGGTAAAATTTGGCCGATACATTCAGTGTTTATTTGTGAAAAACACCAAAATTCGGGGAAAATTTGCAAGAATTAGCATTTTTCTAAATTTAAATGTATTTGTTTGTAAGACTGATAGTAATACTCTACAAAATAGTTACTAGTTTACATTTACCATATGTCTACTTTATGTTGGCATCGTTTTTTTAAAAGCCCTTTTATTTTTCTAGGACGTTACAAGGCTTATAACTTTAGCAGCAATTTCTCACATTTTCAAGAAAATTTCAAAAGGCTATTTTTTCAGAGACTAGTTCAGTTCTGAAGTGGAGTTTTGTGAGGGCCTTATATATTAGAAAGTCCCCATAAATAACCACATTTTAAAAATTGCACCCCTCAATGAATTCAAAACAGCATTCAGAAAGTTTCTTAACCCGTTAGGTGTTTCACAGGAATTAAAGCAATATAGAGGTGAAATTTACAATTTTTAATTTTTTTGCCAAAATTCATGTGTAATTAGAGATGAGCGAACCGGGACAACCGAACCCGGTTTCGGTCCGAACTTCCGGAAAAGTTCGGTTCGCAGCGAATCCGAACTTCACCGGGTTCGGCCGAACCCGTTTTGACCGAACCCGGTCAAAAACATTATACAAATCGGCAGCCACTTATCTCTATCAATCACTGATAGAGAAAAGAGGCTGCTGATTAAAAATAAAATAAAAAGCATTTCATACGTACCTGGTCGTTGTCTTGGTGACGAGTCCCTCTTCTTCCTCCAGTCCGACCTTTTCTGACGCGGCAGCCTGTGATTGGCTGCAGAGGCCTCTGCAGCCTGTGATTGGCTGCAGAGGCTGCGGCAGCCTGTGATTGGCTGCAGCGCTCACATGGGCTGCATCGTCATCAAGGAATGTCGGGCCGGATGTCGAGAGGGACGCGTCACCAAGGCAACGGCCAGGAGACCGGACTGGAGGTAGCAGGGAGTTCCCGGTAAGTATGAACGTCTTTTTTTTTTACAGGTACTGTGATCGGTAGGCACTGTCCAGGGTACTGAAACAGTTACTGCCGATCAGTTAACTCTTTCAGCACCCTGGACAGTGACTATTTAGGGTATGTGCACACACACTAATTACGTCCGTAATTGACGGACGTATTTCGGCCGCAAGTACCGGACCGAACACAGTGCAGGGAGCCGGGCTCCTAGCATCATAGTTATGTACGATGCTAGGAGTCCCTGCTTCTCTGCAGGACAACTGTCCCGTACTGTAATCATGTTTTCAGTATGGGACAGTAGTTCCACGGAGAGGCAGGGACTCCTAGCATCGTACATAACTATGATGCTAGGAGCCCGGCTCCCTGCAGTGTGTTCGGTCCGGTACTTGCGGCCGAAATACGTCTGTCAATTACGGACGTAATTAGTGTGTGTGCACATACCCTTACTGACGTCGCCTAGCAACGCTGCCATAATGACGGGTGCACACATGTAGCCACCCGTCATTACGGGGCCTCATGCACACGACCATAAAAACACCCGTTATCACGGGTCGTAATTACGACCCGAAATAGCGGGCCCATAGACTTCTGTTAGCCACGGGTACCATCCCGTTTTCTCACGGGAAGGTGCCCGTGCCGTTAAAAAGATAGAACATGTTCTATTTTTTTATTTTACGGGCCGTGCTCGTAATTACGACTCGTAACTACGAGCACGGCCGGCCGGCCACGGGCAGCCGGCCGCTTTTGCGAACCGTGCTGTAATTATAATTATAGCAGCACGGCCCGTAAAATAGAAAAATAGAACATGTTCTATTTTTTTAACGGCACGGGCACCTTCCCCTGAGAAAACGGAAAGGTACCCGTGGGTAACAGAAGTCTATGAGCCCGTTATTGCGGGTCGTAATTACGACCCGCAATAACGGGTGTTTTTACGGTCGTGTGCATAATGGGAGCACGGCTCGGAAAAACGAACGGCTGCCCGTGCTCATCTCATGAAATACTCTGTGCTGCCTTAAACTCTGTGGACAGGTCAGGATCCTGTTTCTTTTAAATGCTGCTAGGGAACCCGCTCGATCCACTATATAAGGCTGCGCTACAGTGCAGCATTTAAAAGAAACAGGATCCTGACCTGTCCACAGAGTTTAAGGGAGCACAGAGTATTTCAGGAGATGAGCGTGCAGATTCAGTGCTGCTGTGAACTCTGCTCTTACCATTACGTAGCTCAGTCTGTTACCTCTCCTCCACTCCTGTCCTCAAGAACACCTTCACATGATTGGCAAGTCACCACGTAATGGTAAGAGCAGAGTTCACAGCAGCACAGAGTATTTCAGGAGATGAGCGTGCGGATCTTGTGCGTGGTGGTGACTTGCCAATCATGTGAACGTGTTATAGAGGACAGGAGTGGAGGAGATGTAACAGACTGAGCTACGTAATGGTAAGAACAGAGTTCACAGCAGCACAGAGTATTTCAGGAGAGGAGCGTGCAGATTCAGTGCTGCTGTGAACTCTGCTCTTACCATTACGTAGCTCAGTCTGTTACCTCTCCTCCACTCCTGTCCTCAATAACACCTTCACATGATTGGCAAGTCACCACCCCGCACAAGATCCGCACGCTCATCTCCTGAAATACTCTGTGCTGCTGTGAACTCTGCTCTTACCATTACGTGGTGACTTGCCAATCATGTGAAGGTGTTCTGGAGGACAGGAGTGGAGGAGAGGTAACAGACTGAGCTACGTAATGGTAAGAGCAGAGTTCACAGCAGCACTGAATCTGCACGCTCATCTCCTGAAATACTCTGTGCTGCCTTAAACTCTATGGACAGGTCAGGATCCTGTTTCTTTTAAATGCTGCACTGTAGCGCAGCCTTATATAGTGGATCGAGCGGGTTCCCCAGCAGCATTTAAAAGAAACAGTGTTTGTGTATGTGTGTGTTTGTGTATATATGTGTGTTTGGGTATATGTGTGTATATGGGTGTGTGTTTGTGTGTATATATGGGTGTGTTTGTGTATATGTGTTTGTGTATATGTGTGTTTGGGTATGTGTGTTTTTGTTTGTATATGTGTTTGTGTATATGTGTTCGTGTATGTGTGTGTATAACTGTGTGTGTGTGTTTGGATATGTGTGTTTTTGTTTGTATATGTGTGAGTTCGTGTATATGTGTGTGTGTGTGTGTGTGTGTGTTTGTCTGTGTGTGTGTGTGTGTATATCTTGTTGTGTTTGTGTATATATGTGTGTGTCTGTGTATGTTTGTTTGTGTGTGCGTGTATATATGTGTGTAGGTGAGTAGAAGTTTTGGTATTGTTCACATTGATAACTGTTTTTTTATGTTGTTGCAGATTTTGATGTACCGATTGGACTACATCTTCGATTCGTTGGACTACTGCGTAGATCTACGTTTTTTCACATTTTAATAAAATGGTTAACGATGGTTTTGTTGGGGATTTCTTATTTCAATAAAAAAGAATTGTCTTTGTGTTTTTTTTTTAAACTTTATTAGTGCCTAGATAATGGCAGTTGGCTGATTGACAGCATCCATTATTAAGGCGGTGCTTAGTGTTAGCCGGTGCAGAGGCTAGCACTAACCACCCATTATTACCCCGGTACCCACCACCACCAGGGGTGCCGGGAAGAGCTTGGTACGATCCAGTACCCGACCATCTGTTGTGATGGTCGGGTACTGGGGCGGCCGTAGGCTGGTATTATGAGGCTGGGAAGGGCCAAAATCAGTGGACCTTCCCACCCTTGTAATGCTAGGCTGCTGCTGCTGTGTTGTATCGGGCTGGTTATAAAAATGGGGGGGGACCCCCACGTCATTTTCTTTTTGAACTTAACAAATTTAGCAATAGACGGGTCCCCCACATTTTTAATAACCAGCCATATACAAGGCCGCAGCAGTCTGGCATTACATGGGTGGGAAGGGCCACTGGTTTTGTCCATTCCCAGGCTAATAACACTGTGTTGTATGTGGCTGGTTATGATAAATTGGGTGGAACCCCATGTCTTTTTTTTTTTTTAAAAATTAAATAAATAAATAATTAAAAAAAATGACGTGGGGTCCCCCCCCACTTTTATAACCAGCCAGATACAACACAGCAGCAGCAGCCTAGCATTACAAGGGTGGGAAGGTCCACTGTTTTTGGCCCTTCCCAGCCTCATAATACCAGCCTGCGGCCGCCCCAGAGCCCGACCATCACAACAGATGGTCGGGTACTGGATCGTACCTGGCTCTTCCCGGCACCCCTGGTGGTGGTGGGTACCGGGGTAATAATGGTGGTTAGTGTTAGCCTCTGCACCGGCTAACACTAAGCCTCGCCTTAGTAATGGATGTTGTCACTCAGACAGCGGCCATTACTAAAGTGGTAGTAATAAAATTTGAAAAGAAAAGACAAAGACATAGATAAAATATTTTATTGAAATAAAAGCACCCCCAACACAACCCTCATTAACCATTTTATTGTAGAAAAAAACACGTCATCTAAGTAGTCCTCGAAACCGACGTAGTCCAAACACCAAACCTGTAAAAAAATAAAAAAAATGAAATAAAACATGTCGTAGGCTTAGATTCAGTTTAATGTGTGATACTGACTGTTATACCATGTATAGAAGCCTGCCGTGAAGTTGACTTAGATACAGGGCGCCAGCAGACAGTATCATACATGGCCATACATACATATATACAAACATACATACAAGCATGCACATATATACATGCAAATATACATACATGCAAACATACACACATATATACATGCATACACACACACATGAAAACATACATACATACAAACAAACATGCAAAGATACATACATACATATATACAAGCATGCACAAATATACATGCAAACATAAATACATGCAAACATAATTACATACATGCACATATATATAAACATACATGCAAAAATAAAAACATGCAAACATACATACATGCACATATATACATACATACATGACAACAAACATACATGACAACATACATACACACATGCAAACATATATACATGCAAATATACATACAAACATGCACATGTATACATACATGCCAACATACATGCACATATATACATACATACATACATGACAACATACATACATGCAAATATATACATGCAAATATACATACATACACACATGCACATATATACATACATGCCAACATACATACATACATGACAACATACATACATACATATATATATACACACATGCAAATATACATACAAACACGCATACATACATACATGCAAACATACATACATACATTCATGCAAACATACATACATACAAATATACATACATGACAACATAGATACATACATGACAACATACATGCAAAAATACATACATGCAAACATACAAACATGCAAACATACATACATACATGCAAATATATACATGCAAATATACATACAAACATGCACATATATACATACATGCCAACATACATGCACAGATATACATACATACATGACAACATACATACATGCCAACATACATACATACATACATGCCAACATACATACATGCCAAAAAAAAATAATAATACGTTCATACTTACTTTCCTCCTGTCCGGCCTCCAGCGATGACGTTTCATCCATGTCGCCGCTGCAGCCTGTGATTGGCTGCAGAGGCGGTCACGTGGGATGAAGCGTCATCCTGACGTGCGTGACCGCCACTACAGCCTGTGATTGGCTGCAGCGGCGAAAGGGATGAAACGTCATCGCTGGAGGCCGGACAGGAGGAAAGTAAGTACGAACGTATAATTTTTATTTTTTTATTACATTTAAATTGTATTTTCCGCGCGCCGAGCATGTACTGTGAAGGTTGCTGAAAGAGTTAGTGCAGCCCATTAACTCTATCAGCACCCCGGACAGTAGCATGCTCGGCGCACGGAAGTGACAGGTTCGGTCAGAACTAGTTCGGTCCGAACCGAACTTTTTTGTGAAATTCGGCGAACTAGCCGAACCGAACTTTTGATAAGTTCGCTCATCTCTATTTGTAATACACTTTTTTCTGTAACACAGAAGGATTTACCTGAGAAACGCAATTCAATATGTATTGCCCAGATTCAGCAGTTATTGAAAAAAACATATGTGGTCCTAGTGTCGTAATGGACTGAAACACAGGCCTTAGAAGTAAAGGAGCATCGAGTGGATTTTGGGGCCTCCTTTTTTTTAGAACATATTTTAGGCACCATGTCAGGTTTGAAGAGGTCTTGTGGTGCCAAAACAGTGAAAATCCCCAAAAGTTACCATTTTGGAAACTATACCACTCAAGAACTTCATCTAGGGGTATAATTAGCTTTTTGGCCCCACAGTTTTTTTGCTAAATTTATTGGAATTAGTCTGTAAAAATGAAAATCTACTTTTTTTATGAAAAAACTTAGAAATGTTTAATTTTTACAAGAAATAAAGGAGAAAGAGCACACCAACATTTGTAAAGCAATTTCTCCCGATTATGAAAATACCCCATATGTGGTAATGAACTGCTGTTTGGACGCACGGGAGGGCTTAGAAAGGAAGGAGTGCGATTTGGATTTTGGAGCGCAGATTTTGCTGGAATGGTTTTCAGTGCCATGTCATGTTTGCAAAGCCCTGGAGGGACCAAAACAGTGCAAACCCCCCAAAAGTAACACCATTTTGGAAACTACACCCCTCAAGAAATTTTTTTAGGGGTATAGTTAGCATTTTAACCCCACAGGTTTTTTGCAGAATTTATTGGAATTGGGCCGTGAAATTGAAAATGCTGGAATGGTTTGCGACGCCATGTCATAGTTACAAAGTGTTACATAGTTCATACGGTTGAAAAAAGACACATGTCCATCAAGTACAACCTAGGGATGGGTAAAGGGAAGGAAAATTGACATAGGTGCTGATGTTTTTTCGTTCTAGGAAATGATCTAAGCCTTTTTTAAAGCCATCTACTGTAGCTACTGTGACCAGTTCCTGCTGTAGACTATTCCATAGATTCACAGTTCTCACAGTAAAGAAGGCTTGTCGCCTCTGCAGATTGAACCTTTTTTTCTCCAGACGGAGGGAGTGCCACCTTGTTTTTTGAGGGGGTTTTACATGGAACAGGATTTTACCATATTTTTTTGTATGTGCCATTCATATATTTATATAAGTTAATCATGTCCCCCCCTTAGTCGCCTCTTTTCAAGGCCAAATAGGTTTAATTATTTTAATCTTTCCTCTTAACTTAGCTTCTCCATGACCCTTATTAGCATCGTTGCTCTTTTTTGTATTTTTTCCAACTCCAGGGCACCCTTTCTACAAACTGGAGCCCAGTACTGAACTGCATATTCTAGATGAGGCCTCACTAATGCTTTGTAAAGTGGTAATATTACATGCCTGTCCCGCGAGTCCATGCCTCTTTTAATGCACGACAACATCTTGCTGGCCTTAGAAGCAGCTGATTGACATTGCATGCTGTTATTTAGTCTATGATCTACAAGTACACCCAGATCCTTCTCAACAAGTGTAAAGCCCCTGAGGGGCCAAAACAGTGCAAACCTCACAAAAATGACTACATTTGGGAAACTACACGCCTCAAGGAATTTATCTAGCGGTATAGTGAGCATTTACACCCCACTGTTGTTTTGCTGAATTTATTGGAATTAGGCAGTGAAAATTAAAATCTAAATTATTTATTTTTGTGTCACCATATTCAGAAGCTGTGGGAGGGCTTGTTTTTTGCAGGACGGACTGTAGTTTTTATTTGTACAATTTTGGGGTATATGCAACTCATGATCACTTTTTTTTATTCTGTTTTGGGAGGGGTAATGACCAAACAGCAGCGATTCTGGAATGGTTTTATATATTTATTTTTTTACCGTGTTCACTGTGCGGGTAAAATAGCATAATATTTTTATACTTCGGGTCATTACGAACGTGGTGATACCAAACATGTGTACTTTTTTTTTATGTTTTCCGTTTTTTCCTATAATAAAAGACTTATTATGGAAAAAAGGTGGTTATTGTTTTTTTAACATTAAACTTTTATTTTTTAAGTTTTTACAACCTTTATATAAACTTTTTTCAAACTTTCTTTTTTGTCCCTCTATAGGACTTGAAGGCATGAAGTCCTGATCGCTATTCTAATACACCGCACTACCTACATAGTGCAGTGTATTAGAGCTGTCAGCTATTCACTGACAGCAAGCCTATTGTTAGGCCCGCGGGTGCCGATCGTTGCCATAGTAACCATCGGGTGCGATCTAACTAGCTAGATGCAGTGATCGCTTTTGATCGCTGCATCTAAGGGGTTAATCGGCCGGATCAGAGCTTAGCTTCGGTCCTGTGCTGTTAGAGCAGGGTGTCCGCTGTGGCAAACAGCGGACACCCGTGGCTGATGGTGCAGGCTGATGGTCCCGACAGGCTAGAAATCACCTAGATGCAGTGATCGCTTTTGATCGCTGCATATAAGGGGTTAATCGGCCCGGATCGGAGGCTAGCTCCGGTTCTAGCTGTTACAGTGGGGTGTCAGCTGTAATGACCATCACGTACAGTTACGTGAGAAAGCGTTAACACACTAGCACCCACGACGTAACTGTATGTGCGGTTTTGCGTGCGTCAAATCCGCAGCATAATACAATACCAGCATAGTCAATGAGATTCCAAGAAATGTCATGTACACGCTGCAGTATTTTTCGAGACTGAAATTGACCTGTGGTGCGTTTTTTAGAATAAGCAGCATACCAATTTATATTGAGTTTCTGTTTGCGAATTCTATCTGCCTAGTGCAAAGGAAAATCGCACCACAAACGCGCCGAAAAATGCATCAAAACGGGAAAACCGCACTGAAAAATGCATTAAAAAATTACACCTTTTTTAAATGCATGTTTTTTCCTGCGACTTTCTTGTGGTTTTGCTGAGTATTTTCCGCAGCAAAATACGCAACGTGTGCATGTAGCCAGGGGCGGATTACAATGAGGGCAATATGGGCAAGTGCCCGGGGCCCGAGGCTGGAAGGGGGCCCAGTTCACCCCGATTCTCCCTTACCGGCTGTTAAAATTACAGCCGGTTCAGAGAACCGGAGGGAAGCGGGACCGCTCACCCAACCAGAGGCTATACACTACACTACGCACTACACAATAAAAAAGTTACTATAATAACTATAGTAACTACAGTACTTACCTTCCTGTTTCCGGTGCGCACGGCATGACGTCACCACCATCCTGAGTCAGGACATCCGCCGCGGCAGAAGAGCAGGGTAAGTTTGATACCCCTTCTGCTTGAAGGGTCGTAGTGCTATAGATATGCTGTCTCCTATACACACACACACACACACACACACACACACACACACACACACACACACATATTCAGGGGCACAGTGTATAGTACTATTATATTCAGGAGCACAGTGTATAGGGCTATTATATTCAGGAGTACAGTGTATAGTACTATTATATTCAGGAGCACAGTGTATAGTACTATTATATTCAGGGGCGCAGTGTATAATACTATTATATACAGGAGCACAGTGTGTAGTACTATTATATTCAGGGGTGCAGTGTATAATACTATTATATTCAGGAGCACAGTGTATAGTACTATTATATTCAGGAGCGTAGTTTTTAGTACTATTATATTCAGGAGCACAGTGTATAATACTATTATATTCAGGAGTACAGCGTATAATACTATTATTTTCAGAAGTACAGTGTATAATACTATTATATTCAGGAGTACATTGTATAGTACTATTATATTCAGGAGTACAGTGTATAGTACTATTATATTCAGGAGAACAGTGTATAGTACTATTATATTCAGGAGCACAGTGTATAGTACTATTATATTCAGGAGTACAGCGTATAATACTATTATATTCAGAAGTACAGTGTATAATACTATTATATTCAGAAGTACATTGTATAGTACTATTATATTCAGGAGTACAGTGTATAGTACTATTATATTCAGCAGCACAGTGTATAGTACTATTATATTCAGCATAAAAGCATAGAGTGTGGCATCATGAGAATTTTATCTTCGTTTACAGGTGCGGAAATGTTGGAAAAGGGAGGAGCCAAAGACATCTGAGCTG
The DNA here is from genome assembly GCF_050947455.1 of Rhinoderma darwinii. NCBI lineage: Eukaryota > Metazoa > Chordata > Amphibia > Anura > Rhinodermatidae > Rhinoderma > Rhinoderma darwinii. The sequence goes on from NC_134687.1 coordinate 347,946,493, forward strand.
CAAACTGCAGAAATGGGCCGTGCCCGGGAGACGTCATCATAGAGGTCTGGACCGGATGGAGAAGAAAAGAGAAAAAGAACGAAAAAGAATCTGAGGCGTCAACGGTGAGTCACTCAATATAAATGTTTATTCTACCTTTGACTGATCAGTACTGTAGTCACTTTATGATCTGCAGCAAGATGACGGATGGTAGCATTCTTTTTGCTAAACAGCAACTCCCAACATATCCTAACCATTGTTCAGGCTATACTGGGAGCTGTCGTTTAATGATGTACAAATTTATATGGCAGGGGTTTAACTGAATTTGCAAATGATCTCTGTACTGAACTGTATTTGTTCTGGTGCTGTATATATGTACTGAGCTTGATTCTGGTGCGGTGTGTGTGTGTGTATATATATATATATATATATATATATATATATATATGTATATATGTACTGAGCTTTGTTCTGGTGCTGTATATATATATATATATATACCGAGCTTGGTTCTGGAGTTATATATATGTACTGGGCTTGGTTCTGGCGTTGTATATATGTACTGAGCTTGGTTCTAGTGCTGTATATATGTACTGAGCTTGGTTCTAGTGCTGTATATATGTACTGAGCTTGGTTCTGGTGCTGTATTTATGTACTGAGCTTGGTTCTAGTGCTGTATATATGTACTGAGCTTGGTTCTGGGGCTGTATATATGTGCTGAGCTTGGTTCTGGGTCTGTATATATTTACCTTCTCTTAAAGTAAAAGTATATGTTAAATCTACTTTTACCTTAAGAGAAGGTAAATATAAATAGTAAAAACTAAATCCAAAAAACCATGGAGGAATCTCAGTTTTATCCAATTCACCCATTATATGGTACTTTACATGGTGCCAATAAAAACTATAACTCCTCCCGCAAAAAAATAATCCTTCACACACCACTCCTTTGACGTAAAAATAAAAAAGTTATAAAGCTCCTGACCACTTCAGTGTCTCAAAGTATTCTGCTTTCTTTCTTCTATATGGCTCATTCTGCTTTTACAGCTAAATTAAAACCGTGCCAGGTCTGTGGCCGCCTAAATAGAAATCTGCAAATATATATGGTACAGCGTCTTCGGAGTTCGCGGGGGGGGGGGGGGGGGGGAAGCCCAGGCCTGAAAAAGTGCCCGGGGCCCATGGTACCCTTAATCCGCCCCTGCATGTAGCCTATGGGTAAGTTCACATGGGGTGGATACGCTGCGTAAAAGGTACACAGCGTTTCCGCCCCGGTGGGCGCATGGAATTGTGGTGCAGTTTTTCGCCCAGAATGTCCGCTGTGGAAAACTGCAGTATTAGCTGGCCTGCCGCAAAGTGGCAGACCACGTAAGCGTACACAGGGAGGTCGCCTAGTGCTGAGGCGCATAGTGCATAAAAGTCACTAACTCTCTGCTGACTAAATAACTGCAGAGTTCTAAACCTCCGCTGGTATTAACATCCGCACCAAAACTGTGCTCCGGGAGCTTCATTGCAGAGGTTTCCATGGACGTGCAGGTGTATGCAAGCCTTACATCACCAAGCACAGTGCCAAGCGTCAGATAAAGCGAAGTAAAGAACGCCGCCACTGGACTCTGGAGCAGTAGAAACATGTTCTGAGGAGTGATGAATCACCCTTCTCTATCTGGCAGTCTGATCGGCGAGTCTGGGTTTGGCGAATGCCAGGAGAACATTGACAGCCTGACTGCAATGTGCCATCTGTAATGTTTGGCGGAGACAAGATAATGCTATGGGGTTGTTTTTCAGGGGTTGGCCTAGATCTCTTAGTTCCAGTGAAGGGAAATCTTAACCCCTTCCCGCCGCAGCCCTTTTTCAGATTTTCATTTTCGTTTTTTCCTCCCCACATTCCAAAAGCCATAACTTTTTTATTTTTCCGTCGATATAGTCATATGAGGGCTTGATTTTTGCGGGACAAGTTGTAGTTTTTCGTAGCACCATTTATTGTGCCATATAATGTACTAGGAAATGGGAAAAAAAAATATTTGTGGGGAAGAAAATGAAAAAAAACAGTGATTCCTCCATTGTTTTTTGCATGTCATTTTTACGGAATTCACTGTGCAATTAAAACAACATGTTAACTTATGTTATTCTGTGGGTCAATACGATTATGGCGATACCAAATATATATTGTTTTTTCTATATTTTACTACTTTTACAAGTAGAAACCTAAGTGTAAAAAATAAAATTTATTTTGTGTCGCCAAATTCCGAGAGCCATAACTTTTTTATTTTTCCGTCGATTAAGTGGTATGAGGGCTTATTTTTTGTGGGATAAGCTGTAGTTTTTAATGATATCATTTTGGGGAACATGCGACATTTTGTTCACTTTCTATTTAATTGTTTGTGGGAGATGAGGTGACCACAAAATAGAGATTCTGGCGTTTACTAATTATTTTTTTTACGGCGTTCGCCGTGCAGGTTAAATAATGATATATTGTAATAGTTCAGACTTTTATGGACGCGGCAATACCAATTATGTTTATTTATTTCTCTTTTTACTATGCTCTAGGGGGAAAATGGGAAAAGGGGAGATTTTTTAACTTTATGTAACCACGGGGGTAGGGAAACGAACAAGTGAGCCCTAATCTACCCACCACTCTGTCCCTGCCTACTTGCAACGACCCACCCTAGGCGACGGGGTACAACTGGGCGGCGGTCCCTACGCTCAGTAAGTGCACGAGACAAACATACAAGGGAATACAAAGCAAAGGGAAAGGGGCAGTTGCCCACGGCAACACCGTGAGCAACCAGAGTGGTGAACGAGCCAAGTCAAACATGGAGAGCACGAGGTACCAAACACAGAGCAGGAGAGTAGTCAGTAAGCCAGGGTCAGTATGGAGCAGGATCAAATAGTAGGAGCTGTAGCTGGGCCAGGAAACCACACGGAAAGAATCACAAGCAAGGAGGAACAGGAAAGGCAGGTATAAATAGACAGAGGGCGGGAGCTAGCTGAGTCTGGCCCGGCTGCGATAGGCTCTCCCACTCCTAAGCCTGCCAGCCTGAGTGGTGGAAGCTGGAGTCAGTCTCAGAGACATAGACTCAGGTGAAGACTGATTATCTATGGGCGTTAACCCCGAAGCTGTGCCTGGCAGATCCTTTACACTTTAAATTTTTTTATTTTTTTTTACTTTAAAAAACCCTTTATTTTACTCATTTTTACTTTTTATTATTAGTCCTCCTAGGGGACTTCAACCAGCGATAGTTAGATCGCTTGCACGATATACTGCAATACTAATGTATTGCAGTATATTGTGATTCTGACAGGCATCTATTAAGCCGGAATCTCCTCCCTCCGAGACGCCAGCACACACTGCACTCCCCTTAGGCTAATGCCCGCAGGGTGCACCAGGAAAACCTTTCCCAGCACTTCCAGAACTTTAGAAGGATCTCTGCCCATCCCTTCCTTGCCTGAGCAATGTGTGTCTTGCATAAGTTTGTCTTGCAAATGGTTCCTTAGCTGTATCCTGTATCCCATATCCTGAATCCTGTTTCCTGTATCCAGTATCTGTGTCTAAATCTAATGCGTAAGTTGAGTTTCCGAGAGGACTTCACCATCTGTGTCTGGTGCCTGTGACCAAACAGTGTGTTCAAGACGATCTATGTCCAGTGCCCATGCCAAACCGAGTATCTGAGATGACTTTACCATCAGAGTCTGGTGTCCTAGACAACTGCACTACTCCAGTCCGGTGTCCTAGCCAAGTCCAGTGTTTGAGACAACTGCACTACTCCAGTCCGGTGTCCTAGCCAAGTCCATTGATCGAGATGACTGCACTACTCCAGTCCGGTGTCCTAGCTGAACTTTATCCTGCACAGGCCTGTTTCCCCCCGACTGTCTGGCATTTACCTACTTCTGACCGTTTGGATCTTCCTTCTGTGGCTGCTCCCACTACTCCACCACCTGCTATCCCTCCTGTCAGTTCTGGGTCTGGAATTTTGTTGCCTCTACCACCTCTTTATGGTGGAGATGCAAAAACCTGTAGAGGCTTCATCAACCAGTGCCAGAACCACTTTAAATTACACGCTCATCTTTTCCCCTCTGATGTAACCAAGGTCGCTTTTATTGTTTCCCTCCTCTCTGGCAAAGTCCTGGCATGGGTGAACCCTATATGGGAACGTGAAAGGCCATAATCTTTGAACTTACAATTGCTTCTGGGGACTTTTCATATGGTATTTGAAGAACCAGGCCAAACGTCTTCTGCAGCTGCCTCTCTGTCAAAGGGAATCGACGGTAGGAGAATATACCATCCAGTTTTGTACGTTGGCAGCAGAACATGCCTGGAATAATGAGGCCTTGGTAGCAACTTTTTGGCAAGGACTGGCTCCTCAAATAAAGGAGCTGGCGGCTTGTGACCTACAGTCCACCTTGGATGCCCTAATTCTGTTGGCAACACTAATCAATAAGAGGATCCAGGAACGCGCCCAGGAAGTTCGCCGGGAGAAAAAGGTCCTGTAGACTGGCGCCCAGGTTCCAGAGACCCCTACTACCTCCTCCGGTTGTTCCCCCTGAGGAGCCTATGCAGGTAATCAGACTGTCAGACCAGGAGCGGCAGTGCAGATGCTCTGCAGGATTGTGTCTTTACTGTGGCCACAAGGGTCATTTTGTGTGTCAATGTCCACAGAAGCCGGGAAACTCCAGCACCTAGGGTTGATAGGAGGGACTACCCTAGGTGGATAGAGGCCAACTGCTTAATTCTCTCCAAATTATCTATTCCCGTGACTATCTTCTGAGGTGAAGAATCGCACTCTATCCCAGCTTATCTGGATTCTGGAGTGGCTGCAAATTTCATTCAATAGGCCTTAGTAGACCATCTCCACTTGGCCACAGTTCCTCTGGAGAAACCTCTGGCAGTTCCTGCTGTAAGTGGTCAACCTCTGCCAGACCCTATTCTGTCCATCACCAAACCTCTGAGACTACAAATAGGAGTCCTTCACTCGGAACAAATAGCTTTGTATGTCCTCCCAAAGGCCATTAACCCTATCCTGCTGAGACTGCCATGGCTTCACCAACACGCTCCTGTCCTCAACTGGAATTCTGGGGAGGTCCTCCAATAGGGACGCCGATGTCTTCACCGCTGCCTGCCTCAAGTTCATCCTGTTCTTTCCCTACTGCCTCTGTCACTCTCTGAACTGCCTCCACAGTATGCCTGTTTCGCTGATGTTTTCAGCAAGAAGGAGGCAGAGGTTCTTCCTCTTCATCGTCCCTACAATTGTCCTATAGAATTGTTTCCTGAAGGTTCACCCCCTCATGGACAGGTTTATCCTCTCTCCTTACCTAAAACCAAGGCCATGTCAGCTTATGTCAAGGAGAAGCCTGAGAGGGAAGTCTACTTCAGCCAGAGCTGGATTCTTCTTTATTGAAAAGAAGGATGAATCACTCCGACCATGTATCGATTACCGTGGTTTAAGCCTAATCACGGTCAAAAGCAAGCACCCCTTGCCGCTAATCTCTGAGCTCTTCAATAGCACACACTCAACTCCTCTTCGGCTGTTGCCCATAGGGTTCACGCGCGTGTGCTCTCGTCCCTGCTCTTAAAGGGTCAGCGTGCGCACCAGGAAAACCTTCCCTAGCCTATCCCAGCACTTCCAGAACTTTAAAAGAAACTCTGCCCATATCTTCCTTGCCTGAGAAGAGTTGTGTCTTCTCTATGTTTGTTTTGCAAATGGTTTCTTAGCCGTATCCTGTTTCCCGTATCCAGTATCTGTGTCTAGTTCTAGTGCCTATGTTGAGTGTCTGAGATGACTTCACCATCTATGTCCGGTGCCCGTGCCAATCCTGTGTCGGAGACGATCCACCATCTGAGTCCGGTGTCCAAGCCAATTCCAGTGTCCGAGATGACTGCACTACTCCAGTCCAGTGTTCTAGTTGAATGTCCTTATCATACACAGGCCTGCCCCCCCCCCCCCCCCCCCCCCGACTGTCTGGCATATACCCACTTCTGACCTTCCGGGTACTTTATCTTCACTGACTCTCACAGGCTCTGTTAATCAGCAGCTACTCCATTATGGCGGAGTGTCCCAGTGGGTCCACATACTTGCAAGTTGTTACAACTTGACTGGCCTCCACAGAGTCCTGATCTCAACCCCATCTAACACCTTTGGGATGAACTAGAATGGAGATTGTGAGCCAAGCCTTCTCGTCCAACATCAGTGTCTGATCTCACAAATGCTCTTCAGGATGAATGGGCAAAAATCCCCACAGAAATACTCCAAAATTTTGTAGGAAAACCTTCCCAGAAGAGTAGAAGCTGTTTTAGCTGCAAAGGGGGCACCAACTCCATATTAATATCTATGGATTTAGAATGGGATGTCATAAGAGCTCCTGTACATGTAATGTGTAGGTTTCTATACTTTTGTCCATATAGTGTATATAGGTGCCTTCAGTTAGACAGAAGTAATAGCTTTGCTCATGCCCTCCATGATTAAGATTATGAATTGTTTTATGTACATTGATTAAATACTTGTCCTCATTGCTGCTATATTTTTCATTTCTCTTGTGAAGACTTTTGCTTGTCAAAGCTTTTAAATTTAGGTCAATAAAAATGCAATATTTGTTATCGGGAGATGTATTGACAGTGTATTTGTTTGTTTGTTTGTTATAGCGGATACATTTAAGATGAGTAGAAATAAATTCAGAGGTCTATCAATGGGGTCTCTGGTGGATCTCTTTGTCCTTAGTTAGCAGTTGTGTCTGAGACGGGCAACAATTAGTTGAAAGTGAATAGAAAGTGTAAAGCCCCACTTACTGGTGTCACGTTGGGTGAATAGACCCACTGGACCATACCATCTTAACGGTATAGCAGCTTGCCAACAGGACACAGGTCAAAGTCTATAGTTAAAATAGGTGTACCTGTAGTAGCTTGAGACAGTAGCAAGACAGGCTTGGATGGGACTTTGGCAGCAGGCAGACACCAGGCGCGGTGTAACAGGACAGGCGAAGTACTCAGCGCAGCACCACTCCAACTCTATACAGCACTTGGACCAGGATAGCACGGGATACAGGCTATAGGTAGCAGGAACGGGAACACTCGAACTAGGAAGACACTGAAGGGACCATTTGCAGAGACCAACATAGGTAACGACAACAATGCTCAGGCAGTGCAGGAAGGGGCAGGGTCCTTCTTATAGTCCAGGGTGCTCATGGGCTAGTGAAGCGGAAGTGAGCGCTGCTGTCTCCTGAGGAGGGGATGCGGGCCAGCGCTCACTGATCCATGGCTCCAGCGGTCAGGAGGTGAGTAAACCTGACGCTCCGCGGCCATGGGCATTACAACTGGCAGCCGCGACTGCATCACTCTGAAAGCTGCTCTCTACTCCGGCTGGTGCCTGCAAACTGTGTGTGCTCATCCCGGGCTTAAAGGGCTAGCACGCACACCAGGAATATCACGCCAAACCAATCCCAGCACACCTGGAACTTTAAAAAGAACTCTGCCCACTTTTTCATTGCCTGAGCATTGTTGTGTCTAACCCTGTCTTAGTCTAACAAAGGTTCCATAACGTTATCCTGTATCTTCTAGCCTGTATCCTGTATCCAGTGTCCGTGACAAATTCAGTATCCGTGTCCGGTGTCCGTGCCAAGTCCAGTGTTCGTGATAACTTCAGTATTCGTGTCCGTGCCAAGTCCAGTGTTCGTCACGACATCAGTATCCGTTTCGAGTGTCCGTGACGACTACACTTTCCGTGTCCTGTATCTGAGACATGTCTGATTGTCCAGCACAAGCCAGCTTCCGATTATCCGGCACAAGCCAGCTTCTGATCATACAGCACAAGCCAGCTTCCGATTATCCTGCACAAGCCAGCTTCCGATAGTCCGGCACAAGCCAGCATCTGATTATCCTGCACAAGTCTGCTTCCAGGAAACCAACACAAGCCAGCTATCCAGGTACTCTTGTCCTAGTGACGGTCATTGACATTTGTTTGGGAAGCTGCTTCTTCATTACTCTCACTTGGTCGAGAGTGCCTGGATGGCCGGATGGTGCTGTATAGCTAGAAGCTGGCGTGTACCGGATCATCGGAAGCTGGCCTGTGCCAGATCATCGGAAGCTGGTTTGTGCCCGATTATCGTAACCTGTTTTGTGCTGGATTATTGGAAACTGTTTTGTGCTGGATTATCGGAAACTGGCTTGTGCTGGATTATCGGACTCGTCACGGACACGGGACACGGATGCAGAAGTCATCATGGTTATAGGACTTGACACGGACACCGGGCACCAATACTGAAGTTGTCACGGACACCGGACCTGACACGAACACCAGACATGGATATTGAAGTTGTCATGGACACTGGATACAGGAACAGGCTATGGAACCGTTGCAAACTAATACAAGGTTCCAAACAAAGTTAGAAAAAGGCTCACTCCTTGTCAAGGCGCTCCTGTGTTAGATCGAGTTGCCGGAGGGGCTCGTTACAAAAGAGCAACTCCACAGATGTAGAATAAAAATGTATTCTTTAAAATAACATATATAAGTGAATAGACATCGGGTGATATTTCCCTATCTTCACCAAAAATGTGTCTGTCACAGGAATTAACCACTCCCCTCTTGAATTAAGACCTACACCATTTGACCCTGTCGTCGTAGTTGATATAACAGTATTTAGGTATCTGGCTGATGATGTCTACCATATGCCTGATGAAGACCTAAGTGCTAAGTCGAAACGCGTTGCATCTTGTCTATTCACTTATATATGTTATTTTAAAGAAAACATTTTTATTCTCTACCTGTGGAGCTGCTCTTTTGCAACGAGCCCCTCCGGCAACTCAATCTAACACAGGAGCGCCTTGACAAGGAGTGTACCTTTTTCTAACTTCTAACTTCAACCGGTGTCCAAAGGCCTGCAAACTGTAAACCATCCAAGTCAAAGTACTCAACATATTCGAAAATTTAGTTGTGTTGACTATCTTGCACAACTGCAGAAGCTGAGTGCATATAGAATATTCTACCTGTACACTCTTTTCTGTGCATCCATATATCCTTACGTTATTTACCTTAGAGGAGCACCTGTGTTTCTTCCCCGCCCCCCATTTCCACCCTTATTTTTTTCAAAACCAAACTAACACAAGGTTAGCAACAGCATTTCTCAAGCACTGGGATACAAAGCATACTTACTTTTATACGTGGGGGTAGGCTGGGGGCACAATTATTAGTGTGTGCACTGGCCCTTTAAGAATTGACCGGAGCGTGCGCACCCTACAGGTCCTAGTGGCAGGAGGCAGCACACGCCGGCGACCCATGGAGGAAGGAAGAGGATGCCAGTGGACATACAGGCTGGCGGCCGTGACACCAGCGGTCCGCAGCTGTTGGTGCTACAGTACCCCTCCCCATTACACCCCCTCTTCTTAGGTCCAGAGTGTAAGAGAAATCTACTGATGAGAGAAGAAGCATTAATGTTCTCCTCAGTTTCCCAGGACCTCTCTTCAGGACCAAAACCCTTCCAGTCCACCAGATAAAAGGTCCTCCCTCCAACCTTCTTGAAATCCGGGATCTCTTTGACTTCAAACATATCAGCGGAACCTCTGGGAGTAGTAGAAGAACCAGGAGACTTACTGTACCGGTTCAGGACCACCGGCTTCAGGAGGAACACATGGAAGGAATTGGTAATTTTCAGATTAGGAGTTAGACGAAGCTTGTATGACAATGGATTGATCCGTTGCATTACTTCAAAGGGACCAAGAAATCTAGAAGCGAATTTGTCAGAAGGAATTTTCAGGTGAATATTTTTTGAAGATAACCATACCTTAACTGAGGAGGAAAGGGGGGAGGCCTTCTCTTCTTATCGGCATACTTCTTCATGTGATTCACCGCCTGCAGGATCGCAGACATGGTTTCTTATTCCCCCTTAACCGCAACACGACTTGGCGAACATGCTGCCGGTGAGTAGTCAGATCTGGTGAATAGATCAAGATATGGTCAAGATATAACACCACACAGACATACAGTAGATCCTGGAATATGTCGTTCACAAATTCCTAGAACACAGCTGGAGCCTGAAAATAATATGCACGAGATATTCGTAGTGACTGTCTCCGGTGTTGAATGTCGTTTTCCATTTGTCAGATTTGCGGATACAGATCACATTTTAAGCCCCGTGTAGATCCAGCTATGTTAAAATCTTGGCTCCATGTATTCTTTCGAAGAGCTCTGAGATCAGCAGTAAGGCATACTTGTCTTTTATCGTGATTTGGTTTAAACCACGATAATCGATACAAGGCCGCAGGGATCCATACTTTTTCTCAACAAAGAAGAAACCGACTCCGGCAGGAGAAGTCAACTTTCTAATGAACCCCCTCTCAAGGTTCTCCTTAATGTATGCCGACATGGACTGGGTCTCAGGCAAAGAAAGAGGATATACCTGTCCTCGAGGAGGTGAAGTCCCAGGGAGCAAGTCGACTGGACAATTGTAAGGACGATGCGGAGGCAGAGTCTCGTCCTCCTTTTTCCTAAACAGGTCAGCATCACAGGCATACTGTGGAGGCAGACCAGGAAGAGACTGAGGTACAGGAGGTCAGACAGGATAAACCTAGGACAGACAATTAGATAGACACTGCGGTCCCCACTGGAGAATTTCTCCGGAGTTACAGTCAAGGATCGGAGCATGTTTATGAAGCCAGGGAAGTCCCAGCGTTGAAAAAAGACACATGTCCATCAAGTTCAACCAAGGGAAGCAAAACATTTCTGCACATAGCAGCTAATATTTTTTCGTTCTTGGAAATTATCTAAGCCTTTTTTGCAGCCATTTACTGTAGCTACTGTGACCAGCTCCTGCGGTAGTCTATTCCATAGATTCATAGTTCTCACAGTAAATAAGGCTTATCGCCTCTGCAGATTGAACCTTTTTTTCTCCAGACGGAGTGAGTGCCCCCTTGTTTTCTGAGGGGGTTTTACATGGAACAGGATTTCACCATATTTTTTGTCTGTGCCATTCATATATTTATATAAGTTAATCATGTCCCCCCTTGGTCGTCTCTTTTCAAGGCTAAATAGGTTTTATTATTTTAATCTTTCCTCATAACTTAGATTCTACATGCCCCTTATTAGCTTCATTGCTCTTCTTTGTATTTTTTCCAACTCCAGGGCATCCTTTCTATGAACTGGAGCCCAGAACTGAACTGCATATTTTAGATGAGGCCTCACTAATACTTTGCAAAGTGGTAATATTATATCCCTATCCCGCGAGTCCATGCCTCTTTTAATACACGACAATATCTTGCTGGCCTTTGAAGCAGCTGATTGACATTGTATGCGGTTATTTAGTTTATGATCTACAATACACCCTGATCCTTCTCAACAAGTGACTCCCCCAGTATAGCTCCCCCTAGGACATATGATGCATGCAGATTGTTGGTACCCAGATGCATAACTTTACATTTATCTACATTTAACTTCATTTGCCAAGTGGATGCCCAAACACTTAGTGTGTTCAAACCAGCTTGCAATTTACGAACATCTTCTATAGACTGAACAATACTACATAGCTTGGTGTCATCTGCAAAAATAGAAATAGTGCTATTAATCCCATCCTCTATATCATTAATAAATAAGTTGAATAATAGTGGTCCCAGCAGGGAACACTGGGGTACACCACTTATAACCGGCAACCATTCGGATTAGGAATCATTGATCACAACTCTCTGGATACGGTCCTTGAGCCAATTCTCAATCCAATTATAAACTCTACTTTCTAAACCTATAGTCCTTAATTTACCCATTAGGCGTCTATGAGGGACAGTGTCAAATGCCTTTGCAATGTCCAAAAATACTATATCCACAGCGACCCCTCTGTCTAAGCTTCTGCTCACCTCTTCATAAAAATAAATCAGGTTGGTTTACCAACTTCTGTCCTTCGTAAAACCGTGCTGGCTGTCACTTATGATACTATTTTTTATCACATAATCCTCCCCCATTTTGCTTGCTAGACTTCTGCCATTTGTGAACATACACTTTAACTTGCATTTCAATTTTTCACTTTCAGTATCAGAAATGTGATTATTTTACATTATTTGGCCATTTTTATTTTCATTGCTGTTTTGTAACAAAAGGATCTTCTTATCCTGTTGTCTAGTCCTCTCCCCACAGTCTGTTTCTCCCCCCACCAATATAGTCTGACCCCTCTCTAACCTGACTACTCCTTTATTTTCTACATTGATCTCCCTCCTCAGCCCTAGTTTAAATACTCCACCACCCCAGCTAGAATTCTCTCCCCCAGCACAGCGGATCCCCATTCCATTTAGGTGCAAATCATCTGCAGAATACAGTTTGTACCCTACCGCTGTCTTTCCTGTGATGCGCATGGCACAGGCAGTATTCCTGAGAATACGACCTTGGAGGTCCTTACCTTCAGCTTGTAGCCTAGTTCTTTAAAATTATTCTTAAGGCTCCTCCACCTACCATGTATTCTATTGTTCGTACCCACATGGACCACGACAGCTGGATCATCACCAGCCCCTCCTAGTAATTTATCCACCAGTTCCATTCGGTTGAGGCGGTCTTGGCGACAAATTATGCTATCCGTTTTTATAGAATCCCCTATAACTACTAATTGTCTTGCCTTACCTGCATTACCATGCGACACCCTCGCATCATCCCCCAACTTGGGAATTTTGCTTGGAATATCAGAAACAGGATTGGCCTTCTTTTTCTTGTAACCCTTTCTACTGCCCCTAACTACATTGACCCAGCTACTTGCCTGATCCTGCTGAACATGCTCACATCTGCCACAGAGGTATTCACCCTGAAACTCCGGCTCCAGTCGTGCATACATATGGCAAACTGTGCACTGAAGAAAACCTCCAGTCTCGCTATCCATTATCCCAGTTACAAAAAAACAGTGAACAATTGAAAAAGTAAAAGAAAAGAAGAGTACTTACAGGGACTTTAACTCCGTTTTAATAACTCACTTGATCCACAAGCCACTTAATTTAGCAAGCACAAAAACAGTGTGAAGAGCTCCCACATATAACTTCAATTGTTCGGTAGTGGAGATAATTGGATCCGGCAGCGGACATCCATTTACTGAAGCCACAGCTAGGGGTCTCTTTGGTGGAGTCGTAGGCAAATGGAGACAATCTGCTAAGTCTTGATGTATAAAATTTCTGGCTTCTCCCGAATCCAGATAAGCGGGAACCGGATGAGATGTTTCACCTGTGCAGATCAGGTCAGTAGTTGAAAGTCTAGGAGAGAATTTTGCAGAGGGCATAGATTCACCTAGGGAAGTCTCTCCTATCAACCCTAGGCGCTGGAGTTTCTCGGCTTCTGTGGACACTGACGCACGTAATGACCCTTATTTGCACAGTACATGCAAAGATTAGTGCCATTTCTATGCTGCCTCCCGTGGTCCCACAGTCTGAGCCGATCTACCTGCAAAGGTTCTTCAGAGGTCGCAGCAGAAGGTGGTAACAGGGGGTCTCTGAAAATTGGGTACAGTCAACAGGAATTTCCCTCTTGAAGGACCTCCTGGAAGCGCTCTCGGATCTTCATGTCAATGTGTGTAGCCAAAGTAATTAGGACATTCTTTAGGGCATTCAGGGTAGAGGGAAGATCACGACCCGCCAATTCATCCTTGACTCTACTGGCTGATCCCTGCTAGAAGCTTGCGACCAAGGCATCGTTGCTCCAAGCGAGCTCTGCTACCAAGATACGGAATTGTATGGCGTACTCTCCTACCATCAAACCTCCTTGGCGGAGTAACACAAGCGAAGCAGCGGCTGATGAAGTACGGCCAGGTTCCTCTAACACGGTGCAGAACATGTCTATGAAGAGCTGCAGATTAGACTACTCCGGTCCCTCACGTTCCCAGATGGGATTTGCCCCTCTCAGGGCCTTGCCAGACAAAAGGTAAACAATGAAGGCTACTTTGGTCTGATCTGATGGAAACAGATGTGCATGCAATTTGAAATGTATTTTGCATTGGTTAAGAAAGCCTCGACAGGTTTTCGCTTCTCCATCGTAACGGAAGTGGCAATGAAATTCCAGCTCCGGCTGACTGGAGCTGTGATGGGTTGAGGAGTGGAAGAAGCAGCCACTTTTGGGGTGGGATTGCCAGAGATGTAACAGGGGCAGTGTCTAGGCACGTGGCACTGGTATTGACTGCATATAGAAGCTGATCCTGGCTTAAACGAAGGTCTCGCATGTCCACCTGCATGGCTTGAACTACAGTCTTGGGTTGAGCAGCTGGGTCCATGGCCTGAGGAAACTGTCACGTCCACTGGGAATGTGGACCCACTGGGCTACTCTGTGTAACAAAGTAGCTGTTGGCCAGACAAATATATGACAGTCACTGGTCAATGGTACCTTGATGGCAGGCTGGTGCCGGATTACTGGAAACTGGCTTGTGCTGGATTATCGGAAGCTGATTTGTGCTGGATTATCGTAAACTGTTTTGTGCTGGATTATCGGAAACTGGTTTGTGCTGGATTATTGGAAACTGGTTTGTGCTGGATTATTGGAAACTGGCTTGTGCTGGATTCTCGGAAGCTGAACTTGTCATGGACACTGGACTCGTCACAGACGCAGGACCCGAAAACACTGGAGTCGTCACGAACACTGGAGTCGTCACGGACACTGGACACTGGACACGAATACTAGATTTAACATGGACACTGGACTCAAGATACAGGACTAGACACGAATACTGGATAGTCAGACACAGGTTTCAGGGAACTGGATATGGAACTTTCGCAGACTAACTCTGGGTTTAGAACTAACATTGCTCATGCATTGAGGAAGTAGGCAGAGTTCCTTAAATGGTCCAGGATGTGCTTGGATACGCTGGGGGCAACATTCCTGGTGCGCAAGCTAGCCCTTTAAAAAAAGGGACGAGCACTCGCGCACACCCTACGGGCATTGGCCGGAAGCAGAGGAGAGCAGAGCGCGCCGGCGTTCCTGGGCAGGGAGATGCAGCCGCTGAGATGAATGAGATCCGCACCCACCAGCGCTACATCCGCTACATTACAGAAAGGTGGAAATATTGCAGAACCACAAAAGTGGAAGTAAACCTAGACAACATGCGAAAAACAAAGAGGGGGATTCAGGGTGTCGCAGGCTCAATATCTGGAGGAGACTAGATTTTCAGAAAAAATTATCCAATTTAGTGAAGTTCCTTATTTTACCTGAGAACATTTTAGATATGATTAAGGAGATCGGAATACCCCTTTAAGGTGACCACAGAGTGTTTCCCATTATGGTGACCACATAAGGGGTTAAATACTTCACAATTTTAACGACATCCAACGTACTAGTATTTAACGCACGTACTAGTACTAAGTACTTAACGCAACACAATGTATGTATAGGTATGTTGTGTTGCTAGGGCGGCCTCAGAAGGTGAGCCTGCACCATCGCCAGCGGGTGTCAGCTGTATTTTACAGCTGACACTCTGCTGCATGGCCAGGATCGCAGCTAGCCACCGATCCGGTCGATTAGTCCCTTAGATGCAGTGCTCAAAAGCGAGCGCTGCATCTTTAGTGTTTAATAGCCAATCGGAAACCCCGCAATGCAGTCGCGAGGTTCCGATGGAGGCTCTGGCAGACCGGAGGCCTAACAATGGAAGGAAGACGGTTAGAACCCCTTAGCTTAACCCCTTATATTAACCCCTTAGATGTTATCGTGAGGATGCCAATTGTTACTATGGCAACCGGAGGCCTAACAATGGCCTCCTGGTCTGTCTCATACGATAGCCTATTAGGCCCCACACAGAGACAGGACCTAATAGGCTTGCTGTCAGTGAATGACTGACAGCTCTAATGCATTGTACTACATGGGTAGTGCAATGTATTAGAGTAAAGATCAGAGGTGCATGCCTTAAAGTCCCCCAGTGGGAAAAAAGAAAAAAGTAAAAAAAAAAAGTTAACAAAAATTTTGAATGAAAGTGTAACAATAAAAGTTTCAAGTTAATAAAACAAAAACTGCCTTTTTTCCTATAATAACTCTTTTATTATAGGAAAAAAATGAAAACGTTTAAAAAGTACACATATTCAGTATTGCCGCTTCCGTAACGACCCAAACTATAAAACTATCATGTTATTTTTCCTACATGGTGAACAGAACAAAAAAAAAATACAAAAAAAAACCAATGGCATAATTTTTTTTATTATCACCACCCCTCTCAAAACATGGAATAAAAAGTGATAAAAAAAGTTGCATGCACCCCAAAACAGTACCAATAAACCCTACAACCCGTTCAGCAAAATAAAAAAAGTTATGGTTCTCAGAATATGGTGCCAGAAAAAATTATTTAAAAAAAAAAAGGATTTTGTTGTGCAAACGCTGCAAAACGTAAAAAAAAGATATACATTTGGTATCGCAGAATAAAGTAAAATTGTCATTTATAACCCCATGGTGAAAATAATAAAACACATTGTCAGAATTGATGGTGTTTGGTAACCTTGCTTGTCTAAAATGGAATAAAAAGTGATCAGAAAATCTCATGTACCCAAAAATGATACCAATGAAAACTACAGATTGCCCCGCAACAAATAAGCCCTCACACAGCTCCGGTGGAGAAAAATTAAAAAAGTTCTGTCTCTCAGAATATGACAACACAAAATGTGCAGATCGTTCCAAAAGCGCATAAGATTGGGCACCATTTATCAGTGCGACACTGGCCACAAATCTGTGGATTATTATTTTTTTACCACATTATTATACCCTCTTATTATGCCCTGATGTACTCCGGAGAGTTTACATATGCCCCCACATTATAAACTGAAATACCAGTAAAACCCCAAACAGAACTACCACCAAGCAAAATCTGCGCTCCAAAAGCCAAATGGCGCTCCCTCCCTTCCTCCAGAAACCTACAGCGTGCCTAAACAGCAGTTTACATCCACATATATGGCTTCGCCATACCCGGGAGAACCTGCTTAACATTTTATGAGGTATTTGTCTTCAGTGGCACGAACTGGGCACAACATATTGTGCACTAAAATGGCATATCAGTGAAAAATTGCAATTTTCACTTTGCACCATCCGCTGCGCGTTTATTTCTAAAGAAAAAACACCTGTGGGGTCAAAATGCTCACTACACCCCTTACAATGCCTGTGCCTTGTCATATGTCCAGGCAAATGATAAATGCCTTGAGGGGTGTAGTTTCTAAATGGGGTCACTTATTGGGGGCTTCTACTGTACTCTAGTACCTCAGGGTTTTGCAAATGCAACATGGTGCCAAAAAACCAATCCAGCAAAATCTGCATGCCAAATAGCGCTCCTGCCTTTCTGAGCCTTGCCGTGTGTCCAAACAGCAGTGTATGACCATATGTGGGGTATTACCGTACTCGGGGGAAATTTTCAATATCAAAACATAATTCCACTAAATCAGCAAACAGGATGTGGGGTCAAAATGCTCACTATAGCCCTCGATAACTTCCTTCAGGGGTGTAGTTTCCTAAATTGGGTCACTTTTAGGTGGTTTCCACTAATTACGTCCCGTAGGAGCTTTGCAAATGCGACATGGCACCCAAAAACCATTGCAGCAAAACTTGAGCTCCAAAAGCCAAATGGTGCTCCTTCCCTTCTGAGCCCTGTCGTGGGTCCAAACAGCATTTTTTTTTACCACATATGGGGTATTGCCGTAATCGACAGAAATTGCTTTTCAAATGTTGGGGTGCTTTTTCTCCTTTATGCCTTGTAAATATTGAAGATTTCTACATTTTATTGGAAAAAATTTAGATTTAAATTTTTACATCCTAATTCCACTAACTGCAGCAAAAAACTTGTGGGGTTAAAATGCTCATTATACCCCTTGATAAAGTCCTCGAGGGGTGTAGTTTGCCGAATGGTGTAGTTTTTGGCGTGTTTCCACTTTTTTGGCACCACAAGAGCTCTTCAAACCTAACATGGTGCCTAAGATATACTCTAATAAATCCCCAAGGCCCCAAAATCCACAAGGTGCTTCTTTGCTTCTGAGGCCTGTGTTTCAGTCCATTACCACACAAGGGCCATATGTGGGATATTGATAAAAACTGCAGAATCTGGGCAATAAATATTGGGTTGCGTTTCTCTGGTAAAACCTTTTGTGTTACAGAAAAAAATGAATTAAAACAGATTTTCAGCAAAAAAAATAAAATTTGTACATTTCACCTCTACTTTGCTTAAATTCCTGTTAAACACCAAAAGGGTTAAGAAACTTTCTAAATGCTGTTTTGAATACTATGAGGAGTACAGTTTTTAAAATGGGGTGATTTATAGGGGGTTTCTAATATATAAGGCCCTCAAAGCCACTTCAGAACTGAACTGGTCCCTGAAAAAATAGCCTTTTGAAATTTTCTTGAAAATTTGATAAATTGCTGCTAAAGTTCTAAGCCATGTAGCGTCCTGGGAAAAAAAAAAATACGGTTCAAAAAACAATGCCAACATAAAGTAGACATATGGGATATATGAACTACTCACTATTTTGCGAGGTATTAATACATGTTTTACAAGTAGATACATTTAAATGTAGAAAAATGCTAATTTTTGCAAATGTTCTCTAAATTTTGGTATTTTTCACAAATAAACACTGAATGTATCGACCAAGTTTTACCACTAACTTCAAGTACAATGTGTCACGAAAAAACAATCTCAGAAACGATAAAATAAAAGCATTCCAAAGCTATTACCTCATAAAGTGATACATGTCTGATTTGAAAAAAATGACCTGGTCTATTAGGAGAAAACAGGCTGTGTCCTTAAGTGGTTAAAGAGATTCATTCTATCATTCTTTCAGTGTAGACTTAGCAAAAGCGGACAAATCCCTTAACACATAGCTGTACATTATTATGATGCTACTACATTTAACTTTGAAAAAATAAATTGTTTATATACATACTGTACATATATAAATATATTTCTTTTTTATACACACATATATATACTTCACACACACACACACACACACACACACACACACCACTGTAATAACATTAGAACATGAAGAGAACACGTTGATGTTTGTCAAAGTCAAAATGTGTACACAATAATATAGCAAATGAGCTCATTAATATAAAACGCAACAACTGATATTTGTTGTGGTTTTTACCTCCCCATTGAATTCAGTGGGGAAATCCCGCAACAAATAAGCAGCATTTACGCAAATACAATTGACATGCTGCAGAATAAAACTCTGCACCGCATGTCAATTTCGGAGCAGTTTTTCCACTCACTATTTACGAAGCGTGTGGATGAGATTTGTTCTCTCATCCACTTTTAAAACAGTGCACACTAAATGCTAGTTACTCATTAAAGGGTCATGGGGCAGTGGCGCTATCCTGAAGAGTCACATAGTCCTGCCTCCAACCCACCTTTCCATGTTTGATTAACATCCCCCTGGCGGATATACATCACTACCAGTCTCCTCCAACTTTCTCTGATGCGCCATTGCCTTGTATTACTTGGGCACGCACCGTGCAGCGAGGTGTAAGCTGCCCGGCTGCTAGTGATGTAGAACAGCCAGGGGGATATCAATCAAAATCTGGGGGGCGCCATTTCAATTTTCGCCTCAGGCAGCAGAAAAGCTAAAATCGGCCCTGCCGCTCTCTTATACGCTTATGACATTCACCTACTATGGGTGCCCAGGGTGCAGAACTAAACACCCATCCAAGGAGTGTCCGTGAATCTTTATCATTTTTGCTGTCTCTTATTTCAAGAAAATGCATTGTTCTGTTCCATACAATCCCACTTCTGACACCGAATGTTATATACTGTGAAATTCTTTTTGGATTGTAAGGAACAAAAAGCCTGCACACACACTGCTAACTCAGATAACAATAAAACAAGTTTAGTAACTCAACAATATAGACAATACTGGATAGACAATAGATAAAACAAAACTCATGTATTTCATGCTACCAAAGCACTCATTTTCTGTGGGCTTGAGTATTTTCACTTGTTGTTGGTTGTACTCCTTTCCTCTCCCCTGGACAATACTGAATTTAGCCCTTAGCTCTTCATTAAACTTATAGGGCATTATAGGGGATCCTAGGGACAAGTTGGAGGTTAGGGTTGCTCCTTTTGGAGTGAGTGCTCTGACTAGTTAGGGTGGTGCTCTGGAGCACTAGTGTGTTGTTCGTCCTTATACAACTAGCATCCTGGATTTACAATAAGTAATTGAAATATTTACCTAATAAAGGTTATAAATAAGGTAACCATTTTAGAATAGTGCAATGTCATGTAAAGTATAGGTAGCTGTATTTTATGAAGTATTGTAATGTGACTACTAGCTGAAGTGTATTCATTGACGGCAAGTTAATTATCTTCTCCTGTAGTTGTCCGGTCAACCTTCAATCATGTACAGTCACCAATAAGAGGTTGCTCACGGGACATGTGCTAGTCCCATACTAAAGGGCTCATGCACATGGCCATACTAAAACTTTAATTGTATATGGAGGCAAATGGAGGTTTTTTTGTTGTTAGATTCACACAGATCCCACAGAAAGAAATCAGGGCATACTCCATCGGAATCCGTATGTATGGGGGAATTCTCTACTACAAGCATTTCTTCTACCCCACGTTCAACAGCACATGGAGGCCGTGCAACTCTGTGCTACGGAGTTTTGCACTAAGGCCTCATCATGTAAGTGTATTATGTGTCTGTTAGGCCTCGTTTACACGAGCGTGATATACGTGCGTGCGACGCGCGTGCTTTTCACGCGTGTCGTACGCACCTATATTAGTCTATGGCGGCATGCAGACAGTCCGTGAGTTTTGCTCAGCGTGAGTCCGCTGAAAAAAACTCACAACATGTCCTATCTTTGTGCGCTGTTCGCGCATCACGCACCCATTGAAGTCAATGGGTGCGTGAAAACCACGCATGCTGCACGGAAGCACTTCCGTGCGAACTGCGTGATTCGCGCAACAGCTGTCAAACTCTGAATGTAAAAAGAAAAGCACCACGTGCTTTTCTGTTTACAAACATCCAAACGGAGTGTCATAATGATGGCGGCTGCGAGAAAGTCTTGCAGCCGCGCATCATACGCTGATGACACAAGGAGCTGTTAAGAGACTTTTGCGCACGCAAAACGCCGCATTTTTTGCGTGCGCAAAACGCACACGCTCGTGTAAATCAGACCTTAAGGAGTTAGACCAAACTTTAATTTCACCAAACAATTGACATGTCAAAGTGACATGTCAGAAGTTTATCAGTGGGAGTTCGGGTTCTGAAACCCCCACAAATTGCTGAAATGAACGGGCAGAAGCACTGGCGTAGCTATAGGGGTCGCAGCGGTCGCAATTGCGACCGGGCCCCGAAGCCAGGGGGGCCCACGGCCCCCCGCACCACATCAATAAAAAGTTACTATAGTAACTCGGGCCGCGGCTCCCTGTTACTATAGTAACATACTTTACTTACCTTCCTGGTTCCGGATGGCAGCGGAGGTCCTGACGTCAGGCGCTGTGCGCAGCGCATGACGTCACAGCGCTATGCGCCGCGCACAGCATCGAGACGACAGAACTCCCGCCGCGGCCGAAGAGGAAGGTAAGGTTTGCCCTGACTGGCGGGGACCGACTCCCGGGACCCGCCAATCAGCTGTTTTGAAGGGGCCGCAGCACTCGTACGAGAGCTGCTCCCCTTCATTCCGGTCACACTGTGAATCCGTGTCGGCGATTCACAGTGTGAGCGAGTAGTGAAATGAAGGGGAAGCAGCTCTCGTACGAGTGCTGCGGCCCCTTCAAAACAGCTGATTTGCGGGTCCCGGGCGACACATCAGCTATTGATGGCCTATCCTGAGGATAGGCCATCAATGTTTAGGGACTGCACAACCCCTAAGCCTACGATGTAGCAGGCTTAGGGGGCCCATGAGACAGGATCACAGATTGTGTGATCCTGTCTGCTGGGCCCTGTATCTAAGCCAATCACATGGTAGGCTTAGATACATGGCCCATGTGTGATCCTGTCTGCTGGGCCCTGTATCTAAGCCAATCACATGGTAGGCTTAGATACATGGCCCATGTGTGATCCGGTCTGCTGGGCCCTGTATCTAAGCCTACCACACTGTCGGTTTAGATACAGGGCCCCAGCACACAGTAATCTTATACTGTATAAGATTACTGTCTGCTGGACCCTGTATCTAAGCCTACGTTGTGGTAGGCTTAGATACAGGGTCCCACAGACAGTATTACACATGGGCCCTGTATCTAAGCCTAACACATGTTACTAATCGTTTTTTGTGTGTTTTCTTACAGGTTCGGTCGTTGGACTACGTCGGATTCCAGGACTACTTCGATGACAGCTTTTTTTTAATTAATAAAATGGTTAATGAGGGTTGTGTGGGTTTTTTTTTTATTTCAATAAAATATTTTTTCTATGTCTTTGTGTTTTTTTTTTAAACTATATTACTACCGCCTTAGTAATGGCCGCCGGCTGATTGACAGCATCCATTGCTAAGGCGGGGCTTAGTGTTAGCCGGTGCAGAGGCTAACACTAACCTCCTTTATTACCCCGGTACCCACCGCCACCAGGGGTGCTGGGAAGAGCCGGGTACGATCCAGTACCTGACCATCTGTAGTGATGGTCGGCCACTGGGGTGGCCGCAGGCTGGTATTATCAGGAGGGGAAAGGCCAAAAACAGTGGTCCTTCCCACCCTGGTAATGCTAGGCTGCTCCTGCTTTATTGTATCTGGCTGGTTATGAAAAATGGGGGGGACCCCACGTCATTAAAAAAAAAACCAATTATTTTTGGAAAGAACGATGTGGGGTCCCCCCCCAATTTTCATAACCAGCCAGATACAACACAGCAGCAGCTGGCAGCATTACCAGGGTGGGAAGGGCCACTGTTTTTGGCCTTCCCCAGCCTAATACTACCAGCCTGCGGCCACCCCAGTGCCTGCCCGTCACTACAGATGGTCGGGTACTGGTTCGTACCCGGCTCTTCCCAGTACCCCTGGTGGCGGTGGGTACCGGGGTAATAATGGGGGTTAGTGTAGCCTCTACACCGGCTAACACTAAGCCCCGCCTTAGTAATGGAGTTTGTCAATCAGCCAGCGGCCATTACTAAGGCGGTGATAATAAAGTTTAAAAAGATACAAGCACATATAAAAAATATTTTATTGAAATAAAAAAACACAACCCTCATTAACCATTTTATTGAGAATAAAAAAAACGCCGTCATTGAAGTCCTCGAATCCGAAGTCCAACAACCGAACCTGTAAAAAAAACACAAACACACAAAAATAAACAGTAACACATAAAGAAGCAAAATTATTATTCTTACCTGTCCTGGGTCCAGCGCTGGAGCTGCAATGTCAGCGAGCTGGGCCCTGTATCTAATCCAATCATGTGTGATACTGTCTGCTGAGCTGTGTATCTAATCCAATCATGTGTGATACTGTCTGCTGAGCCCTGTATCTAATCCAATCATGTGTGATACTGTCTGCTGAGCTGTGTATCTAATCCAATCATGTGTGATACTGTCTGCTGAGCCCTGTATCTAATCCAATCATGTGTGATACTGTCTGCTGAGCTGTGTATCTAATCCAATCATGTGTGATACTGTCTGCTGAGCTGTGTATCTAATCCAATCATGTGTGATACTGTCTGCTGGGCCACTGTATCTAATCATATCTTGTGTGATACTGTCTGCTGAGCTGTTTATCTAATCCTATCATGTGTGGTACTGTCTGCTCAGCCACTGTATCTAATCCTATCATGTGTGATACAGTCTGCTGGGACACTGTATCTAATCCTATCATGTGTGATACTGTCTGCTGGGCCACTGTATCTAATCCTATCATGTGTGATACTGTCTGCTGAGCTGTGTATCTAATCCTATCATGTGTGATACGGTCTGCTGAGCTGTGTATCTAATCCTATCATGTGTGATACTGTCTGCTGAGCTGTGTATCTAATCCTATCATGTGTGATACTGTCTGCTGAGCCACTGTATCTAATCCTATCATGTGTGATACTGTCTGCTGAGCCGCTGTATCTAATCCTATCATGTGTGATACTGTCTGCTGAGCTGTGTATCTAATCCTATCATGTGTGATACTGTCTGCTGAGCCACTGTATCTAATCCTATCATGTGTGATACGGTCTGCTGAGCCACTGTATCTAATCCTATCCTGTGTGATACTGTCTGCTGAGCCACTGTATCTAATCCTATCCATAGTTTATAGGGTCGTAGTGCTATAGATATGCTATGCTGTCTCATATACACACTTTTTTTTGGGGCGGACACATATGTATTGGGGCTATTTCCCCTGACATTTTAAGCCCTGAGGGTATGTTCACACGGCAGCCTCCGTTACGGCTGAAATTACGGTGCTGTTTTCAGGAGAAAACAGCACCGTAATTTCAGCCGTAATGGCATGTGCAGGCGTCTTTCGCTGCGTCCATTACGGACGTAATTGGAGCTGTTTTTCTATGGAGTCCATGAAAAACGGCTCCATTTACGTCTGAAGAAGTGACAGGCACTTCTTTGACGCGGGCGTCTTTTTTACGCGCCGCCTTTTGACAGCGGCGCGTAAAAAAAAATGACCGTCGGCACAGAACATCGTAGACCCATTCAAATGAATGGGCAGATGTTTGCCAACGCTTTTGAGCCGCATTTTCGGACGTAATTCAATGCTAAAACGCCCGAATTACGTCCGTAAATAGGGTGTGTGAACCCAGCCTTAGTGACGCCCCCGGCTGCTAGTGCTGCATTGTTGGGTTACTTAGGAGACCCAGCGATGCAGCTGAAAGCTGCGGACCGTCGGCCATGAGAAGTTTGCGGGGGGCCCAGTAAGAATTCTTGCATCGGGGCCCATGAGCCTTTAGCTACGCCCCTGGGCAGAAGCGCTCACCTGAGAGCTTTACTTTTTTGGCTGGGATCGGCAATCCTAGTATGCCTGAAGACAAGCGCATATAGAAAGTCCATGAGCTCGACTTCAGCCTGATGACTCCCTCATAGACTTTCTAGATCAGCCCATCTTCAGACATACTAGGATGGCGATTACAGCCAAAGAGGCACAGCGTTTGGGTGAGCCCTTTTGCCCATTCGTTTTAGTGATCGGAGGGCGTTTCAGGACCTGGACCCTCACTAATCAAAACTTCTGACATGTCACTATGACATGTCAAAAGTTTGCTGAAATTACAGTTACACTTTAAATTAACAAACAGATTAGAAAATAAAGAATCTCTCCATTCAATAGCTTTGATTATTTGACAGAATGTCACTATTTCATTGCAAACATGATCACAATCAGTAAAACACAATTCACGCACTAAGGTTTAATCCACAACCATCCAATTGTTTTTTGCATGAAAGAGATATCTTGTTATAACAAAAAAATCATTTGATTTAGGGCTTATTCAGACGAACGTGATATACGTCCGTGCAACGCGCGTGATTTTCACGTGTCTCGCACGGACCTATATTAGTATATGGGGCCTTGCAGACAGTCCGTGATTTTTACGCAGCGTGAGTCCGCTGCGTAAAACTCACGACATGTCCGTTCTTTGTGCGTATTTCGCACATCACGCACCCATTGAAGTCAATGGGTGCGTGAAAATCAACGCACCACACGGAAGCACATCCGTGGGACGCGCGTGATTCGCACAACAGCAATGAAAAGTATGAATGAAAACAGAAAAGCACCACGTGGTTTTCTGTTTACAAACATACAAATGGAGTGTCATAATGATGGCGGCTGCGTGAAAAACACGCAGCCGAGTACCATATGATCATGACACACGGAGCTGTTAAATGCCTTTTGTACACGCTCATTTTTTGCGTGCGCAAAACGTACACGCTCGTGTGAATCTGGCGTAATAGTAAGTTATTAGCCTAATTACAAAGTAAAAATTTCCAATAGCTACCATATCTTATTTGCTAAGTATTTTGATTGGTGGATTCATTTGTTAGCAGCACAAAGCATTCTAAGATATGCTCCATTTATCTGTACATCTACGGCACCAATAATTCACATTGTGATACTGCTTGACATTGTCCCTTATAATTGTTATAAACCATTGATGGAAATAAACAACTTATATAAAAGAAAATCTTTACATTAAAGGGGTTATCCCATGAATATTATGGTTTTTTTTAGGTAACATTTAATTCTAAATATGTTTTGCATTTTCACTCAGGGATGGTATTCAAATTTTTATCAACAGGTTCTCGACCTTGCCGACTAAGATATAGGTGCAGGGGGGGTCCAGGGGTTTGTGTCAAGCCATGGAAAACTATTCAGTTTATAATAATCCAATGAAACAATAACAATATTACAAATGCACCATATATTAATGTGAACCCTAAATAAATATGTTTGCATGTATTGGTAATATCCTATAATTTTTTTAAAGGGTGTGTGGCTTCCTGTCCAGAATGTTTAACTGGATTGCCACAGCATGTACTGTGTATTATATCATATTGTACATACCAACCCATACTTGTTATAATAAACTCATCCGTTACGTATAGACCTATATGTACACATTCAGTACCCTAAGCGTGCACAGCCCATTTAGTTAGGCTGTGCACTGTGAGAACGGTGGAGAACTTTGCAGCCTACGCAGCATGCCACGGTAAATCACCCGGCTATTTGACACAACTGTCAAACACAAAAGTTTAATGTACACATATAGTAACAGATTCACGCTTAATGCGTAGATACGGTTCCAGAACCAAGCTCAATACATACATACAGTACCAAAACAAAGCTCAGTTTATAAATACAGCACTCGAACCAAGCTCTGTTTATAAATACAGCACCCAAACCAAGCTCAGTACATAAATACAGCACCAGAACAATGCTCAGTACATAAATACAGCAACAGAACAAAGCTCAGTACATTAATACAGCACTAGAACCAAGATCAGTACATGAATACATCACCAGAACAAAGCTCAGTACATACATACAACACCAGAACCAAGCTCAGTACATAAATACAGCACCAGAACAAAGCTCAGGACATAAATATAGCACCAGAACAAAGTTCAGTGTAACGTCCATGGCCGCGGACCATCGGGTTTACTCACCCCTGGAAGCCGCAGCGATGGATCTGAAAGCACTGGCTCGCATCCCCTTCCCAGGAGACACCAGCGCTTATTTCTGCTCCAGGCCACTGTGTCCCGTAGGGTGAGCACGCACGCTCGTGCCCGGCCTTAAAGGGCCAGCGCGCACACATGGGAATCATCATCAATTAGGCCATGAGTCCCTGGACCAGGGCTGGCCCTAAGATAGATGGCGCCCTGTGCGAAATGATCTTTTGGCGCCCCATCCCATCATTAAAAAAAAATTCCACATAAAAAAATTATAATGCCCCTTTAGTGCCCCCATATAGTATAATAATAATATTTAATAATATATTACAACTCCTTCAAGGACACAGTATTTTGTCCTCTAATTGTGCCCACAGTATTATGCCACCTGTAGTACCCCTACACAGTATAATGTCCGCTTAGTGGCCCCCACACAGTATAGTGCCCCCTGTAGATTTTTCCATATAGCCTCCGTGTAGATAGTGCCATAATCTCCCACCTCCTTTTTGTAGATCGTGCCATACAGCCCCCCACCTCCCCCTTGTAGACAGTGCCATACAGTCTCCCACCTCCCCCTTGTAGATAGTGCCCCCAAACCACTTGAAGACCATCAGCCTCCACTCACAGTAAAATGACCATCAGCCCCCCACTCACAGTAAAATGACCATCAGCCCACCACTCACAGTAAAATGACCATCAGCCCACCACTCACAGATTCCCCCTGTAGGTAGAGCCAGACAGCCCCTTGTAGGTAGCGACACACAGACCCCCTGTGGGTAGCACCACACAGCCCCTTGTAGGTAGCACCACACAGCCCCCTTGTAGGTAGCGAAAGACAGCCCCCTTGTAGGTAGCGCCACACAGCCCCCTTGTAGGTAGCGCCACACAGCCCCCTTGTAGGTAGCGCCACACAGCCCCCTGTAAAGAGCACCACACAGCCCCCTGTAAAGAGCACCACACAGACCCCTGCTATGGAGTGCCACACAGCCCCCTGTAGAGTGCGCCACACAGCCCCCTGTAGGGAGTGCAACACAGCCCCCTGGTAGGGAGTGCTGCACAGCCCCCTGGTACGGAGTGCCGCACAGACCGCTTGTAGGGAGTGGCGCACAGTCCCCTGGTAGGGAGTGCCACACAGCCCACAGCCCCCTGGTAGGGAGTGCCACACAGCCCCCTGGTTGGTAGTGCCACACAGCCCACAGCCCCCTGGTTGGTAGTGCCACACAGCCCCCTGGTTGGTAGTGCCACACAGCCCACAGCCCCCTGGTTGGTAGTGCCACACAGCCCACAGCACCCTGGTAGGTAGTGCCACACTGCCCACAGTCCCCTTGTGGGTAGTGCAAGGACTACGAATTGTCCCTGATAGTTGGCGGGCAATAGACATTCAAAAAAGGACAACTGTGCAGGAGCACACAAAATACTCAGCTTTCCCAGCTATCAAATAAATGTGTGGAAATAAACTAAGATATAACTTTTATTTAGTCTAGCTAAAAGGATTAATAATTTTAGCTAGATTACATAAAAGTTATATCTTAGTTTATTTCCACACATTTATTTGATAGCCGGGAAAGCTGGGTATTTTGTATGCACCTGCACAGTTGTCCTTTTTTGTAGGTAGTGCCACACAGCTCACAGCCCACAGCCCCCCTTGTAGATAGGAAACCCCCCCTTCCAGTATAGATAGCGTCACTGTAGCTCCCTGTAGGTGCGGAATCCCCGTGTGGCCGGGGATTCTGCTCCTGGAGCGCTCC
Source organism: Rhinoderma darwinii (assembly GCF_050947455.1). NCBI lineage: Eukaryota > Metazoa > Chordata > Amphibia > Anura > Rhinodermatidae > Rhinoderma > Rhinoderma darwinii. The sequence goes on from NC_134687.1 coordinate 347,975,186, forward strand.
TTGATGTCTCTGTCCATATATGGACAGTGACATCAGGGGAAACTCCTGAAGCGGAATCCCCGACCGCAGCGTTGCCGACGCGGTGACCAGGAATTCCACTCCAGGAGAAGCTCCTGTCGTCTGTGTCCATGACGTCAGGCGAGGTGAAGCAGGTCAGACGTGGATGCAGTACGGCACGACTTTGGCACAGCTCAGTGCTAGACCGGGAATGTATGAAATGCTAGGGACTGGAACAAGAACTGGAACAGGGACTGGAACAGGTAACACACTAGGAGGCCATCACATAGACAAACTAGGGAACACAACAACGCTCAGGCATAGAACTAGGGGGCTGGACCCCTCTTATAGTCCAGGGTACTCACGAGTCAAAGTTCATCACGAGGTCCGGTGCGCGCGCTGCCCCTTTAAGAGCGGGCAAGAGCGTGCGCGCGCACCCTACAGGATCCGGCTGAGGTGAGTGGACGCGAGCGCTGGCGTCTCCTGAGGAGGAGGCTGGGGCCAGCGCTCGCCGACTCGTGGCTGCGGCTGTCTGGGGGAGGTTGGAGCTGACAGCCCGCAGCCACGGACATTACAGTATCCCCCCCTCTTATGGGGACCAGAGCGAGAAAGAAACTTCTTCAGAAGTGTTGGGGCATTGAGATTCTCCTCTGGCTCCGAGGACCTCTCTTCAGGGCCAAACCCCCTCCAATCCACCAAATAAGAAGTCTTTCCTCTCACTGTCTTGGTGTCCAAGATCTCCTTGACCTCAAAGATGTCCGAAGGGCCGCTGGAGGCAACCGCAGGGCTTGGAATCTTGGAATAGCGGTTCAGGATCACGGGTTTCAGGAGGGAGACATGGAAGGAGTTGGGAATCCTGAGGGTAGGAGGCAGCCGAAGCTTGTAGGCGACAGGGTTGATCTGCTGCAGGACCTCGAATGGTCCGAGGAACCTAGGGGCAAATTTACATTACGGCACCCTCAGTCGGATATTCCTGGATGACAGCCAGACCTTAGTGCCAGGAAGAAACCGAGGAGGCTCTCTTCTCCTTGTGTCAGACTTCCGTTTCATGCGGTCCACTGCCATTAGGATGGAGGATCGAGTCTGCTGCCAGATCTGCAAAAAGTCTCTAAACGTGGCGTCAGCTGCAGGTACCTCGGAAGTATCAGGCACCGGGAGAGGAATTCGTGGGTGCTGGCCGTAGACAATCAGAACGGTGTATTCTTAGTAGACTCGCTGGTGTGATTATTGTAGGAGAACTCCGCCCATGGGAGCAACTGCACCCAGTCATCATGCTGCTTGGAGATGAAGTGGCGTAGGTAGTTCTCCAAAATCTGGTTGATCCTCTCAACCTGACCATTAGACTGAGGATGGTAGGCCGAGGAAAAGTCCAACTTCACGCAAAGGAGTCCGCAGAGGGCTCTCCAGAACCTCGAGGTAAACTGAACCCCCCGATCAGACACAATATGCTGCGGCAAGCCGTGTGGGTGGAAGATGTGTTGGATAAATAACTTGGCCAACTGAGGAGCAGAAGGAAGACCGGTCAGAGGAATGAAGTGGGCCATTTTCGAAAATCGGTCCACCACCACTCAGACGGCACTGCATCCACCAGAGAGAGGCAGGTCCGTGATAAAGTCCATAGCTATATGCTGCCAGGGAGCATTGGGCACAGGCAATGGCTGGAGCAGACCAGCAGGTCTGTAATGCATGGCTTGCTTGCTGCACATACAGACAGAAAGAAATGAAGTCCACAATATCTTTGGGCAGTGTGGGCCACCAGAAATGATGAGCAATCAAATCCCGAGTCTTACGTAACCCCGCGTCACCTGCCAGTCTAAAGGAGTGTCCCCGGCGGAGGATTCCTGCCCGATCAGCCAGGCGCACAAAAGTCCTCCCTGGAGGAATGTCCCCAATTTGCAGGGGATTGACCGAGACAATGCAAGATGGATCAATAATGTTCTGTGGACTCTCTATGGTGTCTTCTGTCTCGAAAGACCTGGACAAGGCATCGGCCCTCACATTCTTGTCGGCCGGGCGATAATGAAGCTCAAACTGAAACCTTGCAAAGAACAGTGACCACCTAGCCTGTCGAGGGTTCAGCCGTTGGGCCGTCTGGAGGTAGGTCAGATTCTTGTGGTCTGTAAAAATCAAGATCGGATGAGCTGCGCCCTCTAGTAAATGTCTCCACTCCTCCAGAGCCAAATTGATGGCCAGTAACTCCCGATCCCCAATCGAGTAGTTGCGTTTTGCGGAAGAGAAGAGCTTGGAAAAGTATCCACATACCCTTGACTTGCCCTTGGGACCTCTCTGGAACAGGAGTGCACCAGCACCGACAGAGGATGCGTCCACCTCCAATGAGACCGGCAGAGAGACTTCCGGATGATGGAGGATAGGGGCTGACACGAATGCGCACTTCAGGCTATTGAATGCGGACTCTGCCTCGGGAGTCCACACCTTGGCGTTCATACCCTTTTTAGTAAGGTTATAGATAGGAGAAGTCAGTGAGAAGAAATTCGGAATAAACTGCCTGTAAAATTTAGCAAATCCCCAAAAGTGCTGTATGGCCCTCAAGCCTTGAGGGCATGGCCACTCTAGGACAGACTTTACCTTTTCAGGATCCATCTCGAGACCACGATTAGAGACGATGTAGCCCAGGAAAGGTAGAGCATCTTTGTCAAACACGCACTTCTCCAACTTGGCGTACAGACGATTCTCCCTTAACCGTAGCAGATCCTGACGGACATGTCTCTGGTGCGTCATAGGATCTGGGGAGAAAATCAAGAAGTCATCAAGGTAGACTACAACTCAAACATAGAGGAGGTCATGGAAAATGTAATTCACAAACTCATGGAAGACCGCGGGAGCATTGCACAGGCCGAAGGGCATTACTAGATTCTCATAGTGTCCATCACGGGTGTTAAATGCAGTCTTCCATTCATCACCCTGGCGAATCCGGACTAGGTTGTAAACCCCACGCAGGTCTAGTTTAGAAAAAAAATTTGCACCAGGTATACGCTCAAACAGTTCAGAGATCAGTGGCAATGAATATTTATTCTTCACCGTGATCTGGTTGAGACCACGGTAGTCGATGCAAGGACGAAGAGAGCCATCTCTCTTTTTGACGAAGAAGAACCCGGCTCCTGCCTGGGAGGAAGACTTTCGTATGAAGCCCCTTTCTAAGTTCTCTTTCACATAGGAGGACATGGACAGAGTCCGATGTGGGGGCAATGTCTCCGCCTCCCTCTTGCTGAAGACGTTCGAAAAGGCAGCATAATGACCCGGCAATCCTGCCAATGAAAGAGGCAGCGAAGGCTTAGCCGAATGAATCCGCACCAGGCAACGACCTTGACACTCAGGGTCCCACTGGAGAACCTCTCCAGAATTCCAGTCCAGAACTGGGGCATGCAGTCGGAGCCAAGGCAGGCCCAGCAACACAGGGTTAACAGCTTTGGGCAGGACATAGAACGACAGAAGTTCAGAGTGAAGGGCTCCCACTTGGAGCCTCAGCGGCTTGGTCACAACTATAACTGGGTCTGGCAGAGGTAGTCCATTCACTGAGGCAACTGTCAACGGGCTCTCCAGAGGGGTGGTGGGTAATTGCAGAAGGTCCACCAGATATCTGCGAATGAAATTAGCAGCGGATCCAGAGTCCAGATACACAGAGACCTGATGCTTTTTCTCGCCGGACACTATGGTCACAGGTATGGACAATTTAGACGGAAGTCTATCTTTACCCAAGGTCGTCACCTAAAGCAACCCTAGGTTTTGGGATCTTTGGGGGCACAGGCGCACAAGATGGCCATCGAGACCGCAATAAAGACAGAGTCCAGATGTGAATCTGCGTGGTCTCTCTTGGGTAGATAACTTATACACCACATTCCAAATTATTATGCAAATGTTATTTTTCGCTGATTTTCCTAAATAGTCGATGCAAATGACAGTCAGTATAATCTTCAAGCCGTCAACCGTTGGAGTATAATGCGAATTTTATTGAACAAATCTCCTAATGATAACAGATTTTTTTTTGAGAAGTAAAAAACTCAAAATGCACTGTTTCAAATTATTATGCACAACAGAGATCAAAACATTTTAAAGGTTGTAAAGAGAACTAAAATGGTAATTTGTTGAATTTGCAGCATCAGGATGTCATATTTACAGAAATCAAAAGCTCTTTCAATCCAAAAAAACTTAACAGGCCAAGTTACATGTTAACATAGGATCCCTTCTTTGATATCACCTTCACAATTCTTGCATCCATTGAATTTGTGAGTATTTGGACAGTTTCTGCTTGAATATCTTTGCAGGATGTCAGAATAGCCTCCCAGAGCTTCTGTTTTGATGTGAACTGCCTCCCACCCTCATAGATATTTTGCTTGAGGATGCTCCAAAGGTTCTCAATAGGGTTGAGGTCAGGGGAACATGGGGGCCACACCATGAGTTTCTCTCCTTTTATGCCCATAGCAGCCAATGACACAGAGGTATACTTTGCAGCATGAGATGGTGCATTCTCATGCATGAAGATAATTTTGCTATGGAAGGCACGGTTCTTCTTTTTGTACCACGGAAGAAAGTGGTCAGTCATAAACTCTACATACTTTGCAGAGGTCATTTTCACACCGTCAGGGACCCTAAAGGGGCCTACCAGTCTCTCCCCATGATTCCAGCCCAAAACATGACTCCGCCACCTCCTTGCTGACGTCGCAGCCCTGTTGGGACATGGTGGCCATTCACCAACCATCCACTACTCCATCCATCTGGACCATCCAGGGTTGCACGGCACTCATCAGTAAACAACACGGTTTGAAAATAAGTCTTCATGTACTTCTGAGCCCACTGCAACCATTTCTGCTTGTGAGCATTGTTTAGGGGTGGCCAAATAATAACTTTATGCACACTTGCAAACCTCTGGAGGATCCTACACCTTGAGGTTTGCGGGACTCCAGAGGCACCAGCTACTTCAAATACCGGTTTGCTGCTTTGCTATGGCATTTTAGCAGCTGCTCTCCTAATCCTATTAATTTGTCTGGCAGAAACCTTCCTCATTATGCCTTTATCTGAACGAACCTGTCTGTGCTCTGAATCAGCCACAAATATTTTCACAGTACGATGATCACGCCTAAGTTTTCTTGAAATATCCAATGTTTTCATACCTTATCCAAGGTATTGCACTATTTCACGCTTTTCGGTAGCAGAGAGATCCTTTTTCTTTCCCATATTGAAACCTGTGGCCTGCTTAATAATGTGGAACGTCCTTCTTAAGTAGTTTTCCTTTGATTGGGCACACCTGGCAAACTAATTATCACAGGTGTCTGAGATTGATTACAATGATCCAAAGAGCCCTAAGACACAATACAGTCCATGGAGTTTAATTGAAAAACTAATAATTAAATGTTTATGACACTTAAATCCAATGTGCATAATAACTTGGAACACGGTGTACTGGTCTGTTATTACCGACTCCTTAGGAGGATCGATATCTGAGGACAGCAGGGGTTGCTGCAAAGTAGGGACCAGACTAGGAAGGGCTCCCTCCCGTTGAAACTCTTGGAGGCGTTCACGGATCCGTATATCAATCCGGGCAGACAGAAGGATGAGGTCATCCAGGGTAGACGGCAGATCCCGGGCGGCAAGTTCGTCTTTAATTCTGGAAGACAGTCCATGCCAGAATGCAGCCACCAGAGCCTCATTGTTCCATAACAGCTCTCCCGCTAGGGTGCGGAAGTGAATGGCGTACTCACTCATGGAGGTGTCTCGTTGGCGCAGGTTAATCAAAGAGGCCGCTGCAGAGGAGACCCGTCCAGGCTCCTCAAACAGCATGCGAAAAGTCCGGAGGAAGGCAGGGAAGTCACGGGTCTCTGGTCCTTGCCTCTCCCAGATAGGGTTCGCCCATGCAAGAGCCTTGCCAGTGACGAGAGAGATGATAAAAGCGATGCTGGCACCATCAGACGAAAATGTCCTAACATACAGGCTGAAGTGGATCTGGCATTGATTAAGAATCCACGACAGGTATTTGCTTCTCCATCATAGCGATAAGGAAGTGGCAAAGAAACACGTGGGTCAATACTGCCAAGAGGTGTAGTCTGGGAATCAACATTGCCAGGAGGTGTAGTAGGAGGAACGGCAGCTTGTGCCTCCTGCTGACGTGCAAGAATGTTCAACGCCTGGAGAAGTTGGTCCTGTCGAGACCGAAAGGTCCAGCATATCCTCTCGCATCTCCTGTGATGTCGTCATAGTCTTGAATCGATCAGCAGGGTCCATTGCCTGAGAGCACTGTCACGAAGGGTCTGTGGACCCACTGGGCCATACCGCCTTGGCGGTAAGGCAGCTGGCCAACAGGGAGCCAGTCGAGTCTATAGTTCTATAGGTACCTGTGGCAGCTCAGACAGCAGCAGGGCAGGCTCGGCTGGGACTAGGCAGCAGGTAGACGTCAGGCGAGGTGAAGCAGGTCAGACGTGGATGCAGCACGGCACAACTTTGGCACAGCACAGTGCTAGACCGGGAATGTATGAAATGCTAGGGACTGGAACAGGGATTGGAACAGGTAACACACTAGAAGGCCATCACATAGACAAACTAGGGAACACAACAACGCTCAGGCATAGTACTAGGGGGCTGGACCCCTCTTATAGTCCAGGGCACTCACGGGTCAAAGTTCATCACGAGGTCCGGTGCGGTAAGGGATCCGGCTGAGGTGAGTGGACACGAGCGCTGGCGTCCCCTGAGGAGGAGGCTGGGGCCAGCGCTTGCCGACTCGTGGCTTCAGCTGTCAGGGGGAGGTTGGAGCTGACAGCCCGCAGCCACGGACATTACAGTCTGCAACTCTGTGAGCGGGGATTCCGCTTCAGGAGTTTCCCCTGATGTCACTGTCCAGGGTACAGGGTACAGGGAGCTACAGTGGTGCTAGTAGATAGCAGAGCAGGGATATACCTCCCTGCTCTGCTATAGTGCGGCTATGGCTGCTACAGCGGTATCGACGGCCACTAAGTGAAGAAGTGCTCAGGCAGAAAGGCGACTGCCTAAGCCCGGCCCTGGGTGCAGTTAGTGAGTGGCACCTGACCTGCTGGTAGTTGCAATGGCGCGGGGATACACAAACCCGCTGGCGCCCCTCTTGCAGTGTGCGACCGCACTGGTCGAACGTATCTAATGCCGGCCATGCCCTGGACTATAAGAAGGGCCCTGTCCCTTTGCTCATTGCCTGAGCGTTGTTCGTATTCCCATGTCAGTCATGCAAATGGTCCCTTAGTGTTATCCTATTCCCATCGTTTCCCATGCCCTGCTACCTGTATCCCGTGCGGTGTCCTTGTTCCTGAACCTGTTAGTGTTGGAGTTGTGTCCTACTGCACCTGCTGTCATCTGCCCTGTCCAGTGTCGTCTGCCAGGTCCAGTGTCATCTGCCTCGTCCAGTGTTATCCGCCAAGTTTGGCGCAACCTGCTGCACTTGCTGTCATCCGCAACATCTGGCATAACCTGCTGCACCCACCTCCATCCGTGCTAAGCCTCGGCCACTGTCTAGACTATTCAGGTACTGTAGAGCGGGACTTTGTATTGATTGGGTGCTCTGTTGATTGGCTAGCTGCCTCCCCACTACTGCGGTGCGGCCTAGTGGGTCCACATAACCACAGACCGTGACACTCAGTACATATACACAGCAACAGAACCAAGCTCAGTATTTAACCCCTGCCCGCACGAGTCAGTAACTATACGTTGTCGCGGGAGGTTACGTCCTGCACGAGGGCGTATAGCTACTGAGTCAGTCCCGGTGCACACAGTCAGCGACAGTGTGCACCGGGCGGTCAGCTGTCACTGACAGCTGACACTCCACTCTTGCTGGCCAGCGGTCCTTTGGCGCTTATTTAGGCAATTAATCCCGTAAATGCGGCGCTTGGTTGCGATCGCCGCATTTTAGAGGTTTCTAGCATATTGGCAGACCCCGCACTGAAATCGCGGGGTTTGCCAATAGTTATGGGCTCCGTGTCTGCCATGGACGGAAGCCTGTCAGGACAAACCTCCGGCTCGTCCTGATAGGCTTCCTGTCAGAGTTGGAGGAAGTCACTGTGTCATTCCCAATGCACACTGTCCCCGACAGCTGACACTCCTGTGTTGCCGATAAGCAGCTCATCGCCGCTGATTTCGGCAATTAACCTCTTGAATGCGGCGATCAATTGTGATCGCCGCATTTAGGGGGTTTGTAGCACATTGGCAGTCCCCAAGCAATTGTGGGGGTTGCTGATGCTTGTGATGGCATCCAGAGGCCAGACAACGGCCTCCGGGTTTGCCATGTATGGAAGCCTCTGGCTGGTCCTTGTATACTTACTGTCAGAGTGAGGTCACACTGACCGTTGGAATACATTACACTACCTAGATAGTGCAATGTATTCAAGCAGCAATCAGTGCTGTAGGTAAAAAAATTAAAAAAAAGTTAATAAAAATATTTTAGAAAAGTGTAAAAATAAAAGTTATTTTTTCCCTACAATAAGTTTTTTATTATAGGAAAAAATGATAACGTTAAACAAAAAGTACACATACTTGGTATCACCGCATTCGTTACAACCCAAACTATAATGTTATTCTTCCTGCACGGTGAACACCGCAAACAAAATACATGAAAAACTACGCCATCATCACAATTTTTTGGTTACCACCCCTCCCAAGATAGAGAATAAAAAGTGATCAAAAAGTCGCATGTACCCCAAAATAGTACTAATAAAAACTGCAACCCGTCCTGCACAAAACAAGCCCTTACACAGCTTTTTTGACTAAAAGATAAAAAAGTTATGGCTCTCAGAATATGGTGACACAGAAAATGTATTATTTTATAGAAAAGTGATTTTATTGTGCAAACGCTGCAAAACATTTTAAAAAAACTGTATACGTATGGTATCGCCGTAATCGTACCGACCAGAATTTAACCCGTTAGTGACCGCCAATACGCCTTTTCACGTCAGTCACTAACGGGCTTTATTCTGATGCATATGCCTTTTTACGGCACTGCATCAGGATAAAGTAAACAGAGCAGGGAGCCGTCAAATCTCCCTGCTCTCAGCTGCCAGAGGCAGCTGAGGGCGTCCCTGCTCTGCCTTGTGAGATCGATATAAGTATCGATCTCACCCGTTTAACCCCTCAGATGCGGTGCACAATAGCGTGCACCGCATCTGAGTGGTTTTGGAGTGAGGGAGGGAGCTCCCTCTCTCTCCCACCGACACCCGGCGATACGATCGCCGAGTGTCTGTGTCTCCAATGGCAGCCGGGGGCCTAATAAAGGCCTGGAGCGAATGCCTGCTAGATCATGCCGGAGGCATGACCTAACAGATGCCTGTCCGTTTTAAACGGACAGGCAGTAATACACTGCAATACAAAAGTATTGCAGTGTATTATAATAGCGATCGGAGAATCGCATATTAAAGTCCCCTAGTGGGACTAGTAAAAAAGTAAAAAAAAAGTTTAATAAAGTTAATTTTAAAAAAAATGGGAAAAAAAAATGAAAAACCCACCTTTTCCCCTTACAAAATGCTTTACTATTAAAAAAACAAAATAAAGTAAAAAAAGTTACACATATTTGGTATCGCCATTATTTAACTCGCATGGTGAATGCCGTAAAAAATGTAATAAAAAAGAATGGAAAAATTGCTGTTTTCTGTGAATCCTGACTTTAAAAAAATGTGATAAAAAGTGATCAAAAAGTCGCATCTACTCCAAAATCGTACCAATAAAAACTACAAGTCTTCCCGCAAAAAAAAAGCCTTCATACAACAGCATCGGCGGAACAATAAAAAATGTATGGCTCTTCAAAGATGGAGACACAAAAACAAATAATTTTGAAAAAAAAGCGTTTTTGCTGTGTAAAAGTAGTAAAACATACAAAAACTATACAAATTTGGTATCGTTGCAATCGTAACAACCCGCTGAATATAGTTATTGTGTTATTTATATCACACTGTAAACGGCGTAGATTTAAGACGTGAAAAAGTGTGTCAAAATTCCAGGTTTTTTTCTATTCCCCCCCCCCCAAAAAAAGTTAATTAAAGTTAATCAATATATAATATGTACCTCAAAATGGTGCGATTAAAAAATACAACTTGTCCCGCAAAAAACAAGACCTTATACAGCTATGTCGACGCAAAAATAAAAAGGTTATAGCTCTTGGAATGCGACGATGGAAAAACGTAAAAAATGGCTTGGTCATTAAGGTTTAAAATAGGCTGGTCATTAAGGGGTTAAAACGCCAAAATCGCTGTTTTTTGCTCACCTTAACCCCCAAAAAAAACATAATAAAAAGTGATCAAGAAGTTGTATGTACCATAAAATGGTACCAATAAAAGCTGCAGCTCGTCCCATCAAAAATGAGCCCTCACACTACTCAATCGACCAAAAAATAAAAAAGTTATGCCTCTCAGAATGTGATGATACAAAACAATTTATTGTTTTTTTAACAAATAGTCTTTTCTTTGTAAAAGTAGTAAAATATATAAAACCTACACTACTGTTCAAAAGTTTAGGGTCACTTAGAAATTTCCTTATTTTTGCAAGAAAAGCACAGTTTTTTTTCAATGAAGATAACATTAAATTAATCAGAAATACACTCTATACATTGTTAATTTGCTAAATGACTATTCTAGCTGCAAATGTCTGGTTTTTAATGAAATATCTACATAGCTGTATAGAGGCCCATTTCCAGCAACCATCACTCCAGTGTTCTAATGGTACATTGTGTTTGCTAACTGTGTTAGAAGGCTAATTGATGATTAGAAAACACTTGAAAACCCTTGTGAAATTATGTTAGCCCCGCTGTAAACAGCTAGTTGAGAATCTGGAGCATTACATTTGTGGGTTCGATTAAACTCTCAAAATGGCTAGAAAAAGAGAGCTTTCATGTGAAACTCGACAGTCTATTCTTGTTCTTAGAAATGAAGGCTATTCCATGCGAGAAATTGCCAAGAAACTGAAGATTTCCTACAACATGTGTACTACTCCCTTCAGAGGACAGCACAAACAGGCTCTAACCAGAGTAGAAAGAGAAGTGGGAGGCCCCGCTGCACAACTGAGCAACAAGACAAGTACATTAGAGTCTCTAGTTTGAGAAATAGACGCCTCACAGGTCCTCAACTGGCAGCTTCATTAAATAGTACCCGCAAAACGCCAGTGTCAACGTCTACAGTGAAGAGGCGACTCCGGGATTCTGGCCTTCAGGGCAGAGTGGCAAAGAAAAAGCCATATCTGAGACTGGCTAATAGAAGGAAAAGATTAATATGGGCAAAAGCACACAGACATTGGACAGAGGAAGATTGGAAAAAAGTGTTTTGCAACACCATGCCATACCCTGTGGACAGCGCTTGATTGGAGCCAATTTCATCCTACAACAGGACAATGACCCAAAGCACACCTTCAAATTATGCAAGAACTATTTAGGGAAGAAGCAGGCAGCTGGTATTCTATCTGTAATGGAGTGGCCAGCGCAGTCACCAGATCTCAACCCCATAGAGCTGTTGTGGGAGCAGCTTGACCGTATGGTACGCAAGAAGTGCCCATCAAGCCAATCCAACTTGTGGGAGGGGCTTCTGGAAGCATGGGGTGAAATTTCTCCCGATTACCTCAGCAAATTAACAGCTAGAATTCCAAAGGTCTGCAATGCTGTAATTGCTGCAAATGGAGCATTCTTTGACGAAAGCAAAGTTTGAAGGAGAAAATTATTATTTCAAATAAAAATCATTATTTCTAACCTTGTCAATGTCTTGACTATATTTTCTAGTCATTTTGCAACTCATTTGATAAATATAAGTGTGAGTTTTCATGGAAAACACTAAATTGTCTGGGTGACCCCAAACTTTTGAAAGGTAGTGTATATAAATTTTGTATCACCGTAATCATATTGAGACGCAGAATAAAACTATGTTGTTGTTTTTACCGCACTTTGAAAGACGTAAAAACAAAACCCCAAAAACAATGGAGGAATCACAGTTTTTTCCAATTTCAGCCCGCAAATAATATATGTTCAGTTTCCCAGTACATTATAAGGTACTTTAAATGATGTCAATAGAAACTACAACTCCTTCAGCAAAAAATAAGCCCTCACATGACTAAAAAAAGTTATGGCTCTTGGAAGGCGGGGAGTGAAAACCGAAAATGAAAAAGCAAAAAGGGATATGTCACAAGAAAACAAATCTCAGAATCGCTTGGATAGGTTAAAGCATTCCAAAGTTATTACCACATAAAGCAACACATGTCAGATTTGAAAAAATCATCTGTGTCCACAAGGCCAAAACAGGCTGTGTCCTAAAGGGTTTAAATACAGCACCAGAACAAAGCTCAGTACATAAATACAGCACCAGAACCAAGATCAGTACATGAATACAGCACCAGAACAAATCTCAGTACATAAAAACAACACCAGAACAAAGCTCATAACATACATGCAGCACCAATACCAAGCTCAGTTGTAGTATACAGTATACAGTACTAGAACGCGGATGTTTCAACAGTAGTATATTCTGTTTTGTGTGTATTTGTGACCTTTTTCGATGTATAGCGACACGAATCGCCCCATAAAAAGATTTGCAGAACTTGGCGCGACCCGGGTCCCCATCGCTTTACCCTTAGTATGGTGGTACAGTTTTCCTTCATATTTAAAAATGTTTTTTGAAGATAAAATCCAGACTCTCTATTAGAAAGTTTCTCTGATCTTTGTGGAAAGTACAATCTTGTTTTAGGTAAAATTTTGTTGCTTCCAACCCCAGTTTGTGCTCCATGTTAGAGTAAGGCTACATTCACACGAGCGTGACAGATTTACGCGCGTAAAAACGCACATTAATCTGTCCGTGTGCGTTGCGTTTTTGCATCAGTGTGCTTTGCATGTGTTTCCCACGCACTTGCAAGAACTTCTTATTTTATTTTATTTTTTCAATGTAATTGATGCGTGAAACACGGACAGCACACAGATGTGCATCCGTGTGCTGTCCGTGGTTTTCACGCTCCCATTGACTTCAATAGGCGACTAAGTGCGTGAAAGCGCACCAATATAGGACATGCAGTGAGTTTCACACAATGGACACAAGTTGCGTGAAAAACAACGCATGTGTGAATGGCCCCATTTAAATTAATGGGTCCATGTGCTGTGCGTTGTTTCTCACGCAGCCTGTGTCCGTTGCGTGAAACTCACTGTACTTTTGGTAGGTAATAAAAACAATTGATTTCCGGGTTTGGCATTTTACAAAACCATTTTTTCTTTACCAGGCTTTCTCATACAGTTTATCTATCAGTTGATTGAACTCATTATCGAACTGTACTTCATAATATGAAGGGTCCGAGAGTATTCTGTATGCTTCCTTGTTCTATGTTTCCCTATCTTGGATGACCGTTCCCCCCTTTATCGGTTGATCTGATGACTATATCAGGGTTTGTTTTTTTTTGGGGAGATTTTTAAGGGATAATTTTTCTTCTTTGCTTAGGTTTTTATGCTGTGGTCTGTTTTCATTGACTTTCTTTAGGTCATTCGAAACCAGTGCATAAAATGTTTCCAGGTAATTCCCTCGGTGTGTATAGCAGATACAATTTTAATTTTCCCTGGAGTGGTAGGTGCTTGTATTTTTCATCTACATTTTCTTCCCCAGTATCTTTCATCATTCTGTTAACCTTAATTGCAAAGTGGCGCTGTAGTGTCATCTTTCTTACGCTCTGGTTGAGGTCAAAATACAGCTGGAATTCATCTTCCTTTTGTGTGGAACAAAATGAGAGGCCTTTTGATAGAAGCCTCTTTGCTTATTCCTTTAGTGTATTGGATGATAAACTGAAAATATGTCCATTTTCTATTTGTTTTTGTTTTTAGTTTATATGTTGGTACGACATTCTTTTGTTCTCCTAGCTTCTATGTTTTTCCCCTCTGCATCCTCTGGTCTTTATTTTCTTGACTAGGTGTGTTTGTATTGTGTTCCAGCCCAGCTGATGGTCGTATTCACCCCTTCTATGGAGTAACGGGTGGTGAAAAAAGTTTTCTTAACCCCTTAATGACCGGGCCTGAAAAGACCTTAATGACCAAGCCAGATTTGTTAAATCTGGTATGTCTGACTTTATCAGAGAATAACTGTGCGAAAGTTTTGAATATCCAAGTAATTCTGACATTGTTTTTTTGTCACATGTTGTACTTTATTTTAGTCGTAAAAGTAGACTGATACGATTTGCGGAAATTAATGAAAAAATAGAAAAATTGAAGAAATTTTGTAAAAATTATCATTTTTCCCCATTTTTAACTGCAATATGTCACATATGTAGTATATCGATATTTAAGAGTTTGGGTAAGTGTTGCGGATCAGCTCAAAACCCGCAGCTGGACTGCCATTGATAAAACAACTACACTGATAATACATATTGTGTAGATAAATTAATGTCTACCCCACTACAAGGTGTCATTGTGGGTGATTCACAGTGGTGATTGTACCCCTGTTTTTAGAGAGTTATAAATAAATGTTATATTTTACTCATATATCACACCGGTGAATCCTTTAAAATTGTTATGTTGTGGGAGCACAATTGAATGTATCTTTGAAATACAGTGAATTCATGTCACATATGTACATACATACTGTACAATTTTTTTTATTAAATATATATTTCCATCGCTTTACTCTATTTTGGCAGCACTTTTGAAAAAAAACATTTTTTTTTGAGCAATTTAGAAGACTTACAAGTTTAGTAATGATTTTATACATTTTGAAGTACATTTTGTTTTCCTGCACCAAGCCAGGTTTTCAGAGGCTCATAGGTGTCAGAATGGTGGAAACCCCCACAAGTGACACCATTTTGAAAACTACACCCCTTAAGGTATTTATTAAGGGGTGTTGTAAGTATTTTGACCCCACAGTTTTTTTGTAAGAATTCATGCAAAGCAGGCGTAAAAACATAGAATTTCACTTTTTTCATAAAATTATCACTTTGAAGACCGATTTCTTTGTAAAGCGACCATGAGAATGAAGAAGAAATGCACCCCAAAATCTATCACCCTGTTTCTCCTGTTTTCAAAAATGCCCACATTGTGACCCTAATGCGTTGCCTGGACACACGGCAGGGCCCGAAAGGAAGGGAGCAACCGGAGGCATTCAGGTCTCATTTTTGCTTGAAAATGTTTTAGGCCCCACTGAACATTTGGAGAGGTTTTGAACTACCAGAACGATAGAAACTCCCCATAAACGGCCCCATTTAGAAAACTAGACACCTTAAGGTATTTATCTAGGGCTGTAGTGAGTATTTTGACCCCACAGTTTTTTGCTAAATTTAATGTATAGCAGGTGAAATAAAAAATAAAAAAACACTTTTTATATAAAAGTATCACTTTGAAGACCGATTTCTTTGTAAAGCGACCATCAGAATGAAGAAACACACCCCAAAATCGATCACCCTGTTTCTCCTGTTTTCAAAAATGCCCCCATTGTGACCCTAATGCATTGCCTGGACACACGGCAGGGCCCGAAAGGGAGGTAGCGCCCGAAGACTTTCAGGACACACATTTTGCTTGATAATGTTTCAGGTCCCATTACACATTTATAGAGGCACAGAGCTGCCAAAAAGATAGAAACTCCCCATAAATGACCCCATTTTGAAAACTAGACCGCTTAAGGTATTCATCTAGGTGTGTACTAAGTATTTTGACCCCACAGTTTTCGCAGGAATTAATGCAAAGCAGGTGGAAAGAAAATTTTATTTCACTTTTTTTCACAAATGTGTCATTTTAAGGTCAGATTTCTTGTACAGAGGACATGAGAATAAGGAAATGCACCAGAAAATGTATCACCCTGTTTCTCCTGTGTTCAAAAATATCCCCATTGTGGCCCTAATGTGTTTCCTGGACACACGGCAGGACCCAAAAGGAAGGGAGCACCCGGAGGCTTTCAGGACACACATTTTGCTTTGAAAATGGGAGGATTCTACTTTTCTAGATTGAGAAATAGATGTCCCTAACAGTTTCTACACCCTATGACTATGTCGTGCTAAGAAAGCAGCTGTCCTGAAATCATGTCAGTCCATAGACATTATGTATATCAACCCGCTCTGATATATAGTAAGTTAGAGTGGGAAAATGTATTAAACTGTTGGCGGAAAAAGGCAATATATCCAAAAAAAAGGAGGAAGAATGTATCCAGCTATGTGGAAAACTAGAGCATGTTCACAGGATGAAAGAAAAATTGTAGGGCTGTAATGACTTTATTATTCAAAGTGACTGGTCATACAACGTCTCATTAGCTCCATCAATCCCTATATAAGGGACGAATGTGCCAAGTGACGCGGTACACCATAACAAGCCCCTGCCCGGCAAGGTAGGAACCGCCATGTGCACAAAACAACCAATCACCTGTAGAATATATAAAGGGGCAGTGTCCCACACCGTATGTATAGATACAGTAAAGGACCACTACTCCCCAAATTAATGTCGCTATTTCTAGAAGTATTGTCGGGTGTAAGAGGTCCACCAAAAACCCGAACAAAACTGTAATAAAGCCCATAGTGTATTGATAAGGACAAAACAGGGACTTATGCATAGACCAGGGTTGGAAGGACAAGCGGAACAATAATATCGTGACTCACTTCGCTGTCCTCGTTTGCTGCAGACCCGACACCGTTTTTTGGGGTATTTTTGGTTAGATGTTGAAGGGATGGGGTGTAAAAAATGTTTTTCAACAAGTCCGTGTACATCCTCTGACTCATGGACTACTCTCTGGTCTGCAGATTGAAATAGGAGATCTTCAATCACTTTCTCCTGAAATTCAAAGAATGTCACCCTGCCCGCTGATTTTTTGTACAGGACAAATGCGTTCTGCATCGCAACTTGAATCCCTTGAAGCGACACTTTCGCTGTCGCTTTCAAGTAAGGCTGGGTTCACACGACCTATTTTCAGACGTAAACGAGGCGTATTATGCCTCGTTTTACGTCTGAAAATAGGGCTACAATACGTCGGCAAACATCTGCCCATTCATTTGAATGGGTTTGCCGACGTACTGTGCAGACAACCTGTCATTTACGCATCGTCGTTTGACAGCTGTCAAACGACGACGCGTAAAAATACAGCCTCGTCAAAAGAAGTGCAGGACACTTCTTTGGACGTTTTTGGAGCTGTTTTCTCATAGACTCCAATGAAAACAGCTCCAAAAACGGACGTAAAAAACGCAGCGAAAACCGTGAGTTGCTCAAAAAATGTCTGAAAATCAGGGTCTGTTTTCCCTTGAAAACAGCTCCGTATTTTCAGACGTTTTTGGTCACTACGTGTGCACATACCCTAAAAGCTCAACTTCAGATGCAGAATCCGTATCTGAGCATAGCATCTGATAGGCTTCCTCAACGCTGTATCTTCTGGCAGCCATAATGATAATACAGTCTAAACCGCAAATAATAAATGGAACTAGCGGTTTACATTTTTTTTTTATCAACTAAGGCTTCATGCACACGACCGTAAAAACACCCGTTATTGCGGGTCGTAATTACGACCTGCAATAACGGGCTCATAGACTTCTGTTACCCACGGGTACCTTCCCGTTTTCTCACGGGAAGGTGCCCGTGCCGTTAAAAAAAATAGAACATGTTCTATTTTTCTATTTTACGGGCCGTGCTGCTATACTTTATAATGACAGCACGGCTCGCAAAAGCGGCCGGCTGCCCGCGGCCGGCCGTGCCCGGCCGTGCTCGTAATTACGAGTCGTAATTACGAGCACGGTCGTGTGCATGAAGCCTAATCAACTAAGAACACTAAAAGAATTAAACTTTTTTTTTTTTTTTTTTATTGTTTTTTTTTAGTTTGTTTTTTTTTCAAACCTAAACCCTACGCCTAATACAAACCGTAAACCCAAGCCCAGAACAGCACCCTACGCCGTCTAAGGCCCCATGCACATGAACGTGTTTTTGCGGCCGCAATTCCCCCGAAAATCCACGGGAGAATTGCGGCCCCATTCTTTTCTATGGGGCCATGCACACGACCGTAGTTTTTGCGGTCCTTGCACGGCCCGGGAGCCCGGACCGCAGAAAGAACGGGCATGTCTTATTACGGCCCTGTTCTGCGGTCCGGGCTCATTGAAAACAATGGTGGCGGCCATGTGCATGTCCCGCGATTTGCGGGCGGCCTGCGGCGGACAGTCCGCAGCCGGCCGACCCGAAAATCACGGCCGTGCACACGGCTACGGTCGTGTGCATGAGGCCTAACAGCGTACACGCCGTCTAACAGCATACCCTAAAAAGAAAGTAGTTTATAGTATGATTCTTAGTATATACAGTAAATATATTTATATATATATATATGTATATACTATATACTATAAAATACTGAAAAAAATGTGTTTTTTTTTTAATAAACTGTGTAAGGGACAAGTGATTTTGTGTGGGGACACTGACACACTTGTAGCTGTTTCTCTCCACAGCTAGAACAGTGAGGAGAAACAGATACATGTATTTACTTTTATTTTACAGTAGTGATCACTATGATTGGATCTCATAGTGATCACAAAAGATCAGGAACCAATACTATTGGCTCCTGATCACTGCTCTAAGAACAGAGCTGCTAGCAACAGCTCGTTCTTAGAGCAGGAGCTGTCATTTAGACACTCCCAGAGGTCTGTACGCAGTAACAGCATGTGACCGCTGTGATTGGCTGTCACAGCGGTCACGTGCTGTTACGACGAAATCGGCAGGTCCTGATGGCTGCACTAAGAACCGGACCTGTTACTTACAGCCGGTTTTTAGTGCAGATGTCACCAGGGTGCCGATAAACCCACTCTACTACAGCGACGCCAAAAGGCGTCGCTGTAGACTGAGTACCTGCACCGCCTGACGTCAAAAGACGGTGAGCGGTCATTAAGGGGTTAAAAGACATAGGTCAGCCAAAATGCCACTGTAACTACTCCACGATGTTTACCTCAACTGGAAATTACTAGAGGAATGGTCCAAAAGCCACATTTCAAGACTAGGCAACCCAACGGCTATTAGAAATGTTCATTCTCCCAACACGGATGTATATTTTCAAGGATCTACCGATGGACAAACCTACTGAAGTCCTCTCAAATATTTAGGGAATCCTTAACAGACTTCTATGGGCTACATACAAACCGTTGGTTTAAAAATCCCTAATTTACAGATCCTCTCATTCAGGGAATCTAGTTTTCTAGATTTGGGCTTATATCATCAAATGCCACGTTTGGCTCAGATAGCAGCATGAAATTACGTTCCTCACACTGCTCAATGGGCAGTTTTACAATTACTTCCCACCTCAACTCATAGAGGGCCCTAAAGTGGTCTCCTTCTTTAGAGGAACATCTGCCCACTATATCTAATAAGACAGTCCTCATCATTGTGGAATACACAAAGAATAAAATACAAACTCAACCACTACTATACAACCCAGATTTTCATCCAGGCCTCTCTCTACCCCTATAATTTTTAATGGTGATCTCAAACTCTAAAAAGACAATAAAATCTTAGCTTTTGACGCATTGAGACAAGATTTTATATATTTCTTAACTGTGTTGGCAATTCCCAGTACGAGCAGTAAAGGGAATAAAGGCGAAGCAGCGCTCACATGAGCGCCACTGCCCCTTCTAACCAGCTGAACAGCGGGAGTTTATTTACCTTGGCAGCAGCTGCCTGGGACTGGTTGCTAAAGTAAAGTTTACTGTTCACTAATATTCCCAAGTTCCTTATAGTGGCAGTTTTACCCTCTGTTTTAGTATTAAATACATCATTGTAAAATTTGTTTTCTTAGTCAAAGGGCAAAACCTTACATTTATCTACCAGCCTCCACTTTCCCCAAATCCCTCTGTAGTATTATATTATCTTCTCTTGTATGGATTACTTTACAGAGCTTTGTATCAAATGCAAATAATGAAATTTGACTCTGTATGCATTTAGGTCATTAATAAACAGTCAATAAAAAGAGCGTACTACTGAACCTCGTGGCACGCCCATTGAAACTTGATCCAATATTTTCTAGCAATAACCATCCTCTGTTTTCCATCACTAAAGAAGTGGTTAACCCAATTACACATATTTTCCCCCAGTCCCAGCATTTTCATTTTATATACCAACCTTTTATTCTGCACAGTATTAAATGACTTTGAAAAGTCCAGATGCACAATAACTTACCTCTTCATAGAAGCTGATCAGATTAGTTTGACAGGACCGGTCCCTCATAAACCCGTGCTGATGCTGCTTTATTAGGGTACTTTCATTGAGATACTCCAGTATAACATCATTCAGAAAACCTTCAGATATTTTGCCCACGATGGAGCTTAAACCTACAGGTCTATATTTTCTCCTCTCACCTTTGACACATTTGTTATGCGCCAGTCCTGTGAAACAGTCCCTGTCATTATATAATCCTGACATATTAGAAATAAGGGTCTGTCTATCACTGTATTTAATTACTGCACAACTTGGTGGGTGTATGCAATCCGAACGCAGTGACTTGTCTAATTTTTAGACTTTTGAAGGCGACGCTGCGCTTGTTGTTGAATCAGGCAGGTGACATTTAATGGAGTATTTACCATTTCCTCATCCTCCTCCACCATTAGACCCAGATTATTTCTGAGATGGTCAACACTTTCAGTGTTCAATTTCTTATTATTTATGTAGTGGAAAAATATTTTTTGATTATTTTCACTTTCTTTGGCCATGTTTCTGTTTCAATCTTTGTTTCAAAATTTATCTTTTACACAATTAAGGTTCTTGTTAGGTTCTGCACCAGTTGTGAAAGGTAATGGTCTTTTATTATTGCAAAAAAACAAAACGGTTTCCTTTGTTGTACTTGCAGGTTTCTGCATCCCAGTTCATATTAGGGTAGTCTCCCATAATAATTACTTCATTATGATTTGCTGCCTCATCCGTTTTCCTTTATTAGTAGATTTTCTGCGGCTTCCATTATACTATAATTGCCCTACCCAGTTTAAACACACTCTTCAAACCTCATAGGCCTCATGCACATGAACGTGCTTTTGCGGCCGCAATTCCCCCGAAAATCCACGGGAGATTTCCAGCCCCATTCATTCCTATGGGGTCATGCACACGACCGTGGTTTCCACGGTCCATTCATTGCCCAGGAGCCCGAACCGCAGAAAGAACGGGCAAGTCTTATTACGGACGTGTTCTGCGGTCCAGGCTCATAGCAAATAATGGCCGCGGGCAGCTTGCGGGTGACACTCCACCCCCGGCCGACCCGAAAATCACAGCATTGCACTTGATTAAACAGTAGATGACCCTTTAGCCACTGTCTGCTATTATCCTATGACTTGGCCATATAGAGAGGACATCGGTCCCATGCTGTTTTATACTTTGCCTTTCAGCACTGCACACTGGTAATTTTCCAGTAATGGGACATTATTATGACTTCTGTTCCTACCAAATATACTCACATACCGTATTTTTCGGACTATAGGACGCACTATACCATAAGACACACCCATAAATTGTAGCATAAAAGAGGGGGAAAAAAGGTTTTGCCCTTAACTGTACATTTCCTGGGTAATATTCAGACAATAGGGTACCACAGTGCCACAATACAATGCCAGCCACAGTGCCCTAATACAATGCCAGCCACAGTGCCCCATAACAATTCCAGCCACAGTGCCCCATAACAATACCAGTCAGTGCCCCAATACAATGCCAGCAACAGTGCCTCAATACAATGCCAGCCACAGTGCCCCATAACAATGTCAGACACAGAAATTCAGCATATTGGAAGCTATACTGCTCCCACCCTCCCCTGAACTCAGAAGTTAATAATGATGAATCTGCTCTTCTTGCTGCTCTGTACATAGGAGGGGGCGTGGCTAGAAGGTCCTTGCAGATCAGTACCTGCACAGATTTAGGCCCTGTTCACACAGAGTTTTTTTGACACGGAAACCGCATCCGAAAACGTGCCAAAAAACATCCGAAAATGCCTCCCATTGATTTCAATGGGTGGCGGAGGCATTTTGTTCCATAAGAAGCGACATGCCCTATCTTCGGGTGTTTACGTCTCTGACCTCCCATTGACAACAATGGAAGGCAGAGAAAGCATATTTCGTGGCGTTTTTGGCCATCGGCGCTTAATGGCCGTGGGCGAAAAACGGCGCGAAAAATTCTGCAAACGGCGTGCAGGCAGATCAAAATCTGAATTTTCTGCCTGCAAAAAACTCTGTGTGAACATACCCCTACTGTGCTGTGTGTACAAATGTCTGAGTTATCTGCTCACTGAACAGTCAGATCGCCGAATTCTGTGTGTAAAATGTGACTGTTCAGTGAGTAGATAACACAGAGATCTTTTACACACAGCACAGGACATGCTGCTTCCATTACACTGCACTGCAAGGACCTTTGACTCACGGAGCTCAGTGGCTTCTTCACATACTGGCAGCTGTTTGCCTTCAGGAGATAAGACGCAGCAGAAGATTACAGCACAGATTCTAAGATAAAAAACGCGTCTTATAGTCCAAAAAATACGGTATTTACGGACACCTATCCCCCATCTGAAGCCTCCGGAATTGACTTCCTCCTAGTATGAATACTATATTAGAGAAAATCATTGTCATTAATTCTGTCTGTACAATTGTCTTTGTATATAACACTGATCGTGTTTTGAATTGGCTTCATGTAAATATACTATGTATGAAATGTATATATCTAACCCGTACATGTAATTCATGTTTTAGCCTAATGAAGGGTGTATGCCCGAAACTTTGCTACAAGTGGTACAATTTTCACAGTGGTGTTAAATCCGACATGGATTAATAAAAAAAAAAAATGTAATTGCGCCTGCAAACTGTAGTGTTGAGCTATTTGGTTTTTTTTCTGATTGATGCACTAGGCAACAAATATGTGCTGCCACCCGCATGGTCTCCACCTATAACAAGATCAAAGAAACATCCTACAAGGTTTTATCAAGAAAGTGCTTAACCCCCCTAAAGGCATTTAAAATGTATCCCTACCTGTTAGGCTGGATTCATACGACCTATTTTCAGGCATAAATGAGGCGTTTTACGCCTCGAATTACGCCTGAAAACACGACTCAAATACGTCGGCAAACAACTGCCCATTCATTTCAATGGGTTTGCCGACGTACTGTGCCGACGACCTGTAATTTTACGTGTCGCTGTCAAAAGACAGCGCGTAAAATAACAGCGTCGTCAAAGAAGTGCAGGACACTTCTTGGGACGTAATTTGAGCCATTTTTCATTGACTTCAATGAAGAACAGCTCCAAATTACGGCCGTAATTGACGCCTCGCAAAACGCGAGTACATGCAATTACGTCTGAAATTCAGGAGCTGTTTTCTCCTGAAAACAGCTCCATAATTTCAGCCGTAATTGACATTATCGTGTGCACATACCCTTACAATACATGCTAACCCAACAGTAGAGAGGTGTGCACTATGGTTAATATGTGTTGGTCCTGCCGTGTGGCACATGCACTTTGCAAAAGGATTGAACACATTCCCAACTCAAAATTGAATGTTCAAATTAAACTATGTCCTTGATATGTTATTTTGAAGGCAGACATTGAGAGCTTTCCAGAACGCCTCCACCAATCGACATCCCACAATATTCCTGCTGTCAAATGGACTAAAGCATCTAGTTGGAAGTTTCCCATTATCAACTTTCAAAAAAGCTTATCAAAAATCTAGGAAATACAGCACTTTGAAAAAGTAGTTAGCATCTTAGAAAACAAACACAGCAAGGTGGGAGCTCCCATTGCATAAAAGACGCTGATGTTTTCATAAAAATACATATGGAAGATAATAAATAATTGTCACTTATGGCCAATGCTAAACAAAACAAAAGTGTTGGTCCCAGACAACCGTAAGTTTGTTTTTTAAGTAATAGCTTTTAAAACTAGAATAAAGTAAACCATTTAGAAAATTAGAATTTTTCAAAACTTTTGTCTTATTAACAAATTCTAACCACAAAATAATGTTCAAAGAAAGCTTGCAAAAAGAGACAGTCAATGGTCTGGTCTTTGTCTCCCATGTCACAGGTACCACAAGCTTTTGGTTTTATAGTATTATTACCGTGGGAAAAAAAACTCTAATAGGTTATATGATCCAGATAATTCCTGTAAACAATACTCATGCTTTTCCAATATGCCACAAAATCAATGCAAACTGATCTGACAGATATATGAGAGCTACAAAAGAGATCATATATTACTGTTGTGCAGCACTAGAGGATAAGACAATGTCAGACCATCAAAACAAGTCTTGACATCAACTGTGCTCATAAGTGCAGAAAAGTACAAAAATTACATCAGGAATATTTTTAACACATGCAATTTTGCCAACAGGTTTTTGACAGAGATCGAGCTAATTTAAGTAAAACAAAAAAAATGTAGACACAGAAAAACCTATTGTGTATATGACTAGCATAGAAAATGCTGCATACAATTTGTGAGAAATTAGGGCACGCTTTATAAACTACAAACTCTATTATATAGAAAATATGCAAAAATGATAGCCAGATGCTTCATAAATATAGCGCACATGTTTGTGCCGATTTCCACTCCATGCCAGAAAAAAAAAGACAGTGCAAATTTGCCCCACTGTCTCTGTCTTATTAATAGGATGGCCAGAAGAAGTGATGTCAGTACTACAAATATTATTAGCATTAACATTTATTGTACATATATAGCAATGTACCAAATGTAGTAGGCACAAAGCTAAAGCTGGACCAATAAGAAAAAGGGATCACTGGCCATTGAAACGTTATGTCAGTATATAATGAATTAAAACTAAATGGATTGGAATGGATAAACGAAAAATTTCTGGACACTAAATATTATGCAAAGTATAGTACAGTCTAGTCAATCAGAAGACTTGGAGAGAAACGAGCACAGGTATTAGGGCCTATTCGATTAGTGCGCTATTACTGCGATATTGTTACTGGGAAAACTACAGACACCCCGACGAATAGCCGACGGGACCCATCTAAGTCAATGGGTATCGTCGGCTGCCGGTGGTGTCCGTGGTGCAACAGAACCGTTGCTTCAGCTATTCCCTTGTTCTGCTCCTCTGACAGAGCCGAATGGCCCAACGCAAAAGTGAACAGGGCCTTAATCTGTCTAAAGCAGATTGTCCTCAAACACTGAATGCAAGGAGAGTACTAGTGCCCCTGGCTGAGATGTACGTATAGCAACTGTGGCCTAATGTTTCCTAATTGCAGCTTTTTTGGGAGAATATCAAAGAGGTCATATAACATTAGAGTCAGGGTCAGACTACACCACCAGAGTACCGACATCCACAACTGAATAGATGATCCTTCGCTTTGCTTAGGCTCTCACACAATAATGGGCCCCAAAGCTCCAGCAGCAGACAACTCTATTTGGAACTGACTTTTAAGCCAATCACTTGCCACTAGGGTATTCTCCATTATACAGGGACCATACAGTGGCATATCTGTGTGCATGAGGACTTACAGTAAATATAAATGCATTAAAATCTCAAGCAACCTCAATTATCATTAGTAACAATATTAAATGTTATTGTTTTGGGTTTTTTCTTGTAAAAAATGAAATTAATTTCATGCAAGTTTTCTTGTGTGACTTTTTTTATGCAGACAATTTTTAACATGCGTTTTTTCAGGCATTCAGTCTTTCAGGCATTTCAGTATAGAGAAGCATTTGGGAAAACGACTGAAAAAACCTAGCTCATACTGTGTTTTAGAAAAAAAATGCCACAATAAAAAAAAAAAGCATTGTTTGAAGTGTGTTTTGTACAGAAAAAAAAACGTTAGAAAGCGCCAGGAATAAACGTGTCCTTTCCCGCACATTGAAGTACATTTATACCACAGACATCAGTGCATTAATGAACTGTGCCATACATTTATGGCACGGAGATGGCACACACCATTAGCATTGAGTTTTGGCTATACTACTCAGATCCTGGCCAAATAATCCCTAAGATGCCGCCATTACCTTACAGCGATTGTGAATTACTGATGGGTTGCCATTGCAACAAAAAAAGAACCCCAGGCCTGTCTATTTGTCTATTGGTATTGCAATATATTATAGAGGTGCTCGCAAGATGGGATCCTACAGTCTTCTAATGGGGCAAAAAATAAAAAGTTTAATAAAATGTATTACATTTACAAAAAAAAAGGTGTCCAAAGCGGCACGATCATCCATCTTAACCTTTTTCTACATCTTCATGTGCATGTACGGACTTGTGGGCACAAGGCTGTGGTTGGATTCAAGGGCACTCTCCCACGGTAATGGCCGGGAACAGAGATAACTCTGTTCCGAACCATTTCACCCCTTCGGCATCAAAATTGAAACATGCCCACCAATAAAAGGGGATGTCCACGACTGGACAACTGATGACATATACCCCAGGACACCTGGACCCCGCACCGATCCGCCAGTCCGGCTGTCTCCGGGCGCCGGATGTTTTGAACTGTATGCAGTAGTTGGAGTTGGACGCAGATGGCTCCAACAACTGCATAGCGGCAGTTCTACAGAACTGCAGCTCTGCTCCTATTCACTTCATCTGCGTCCAACTCCAACTACTGCACACCATTCAAAACATCCGGCGCCCGGAGGCAGCCGGGTGTCGGACCCGCACCGATCATATACTGATGACGTATACGGGTGATAGGTCATCAGTTGTCCAGTCGTGGTCTTACCCCTTTAATATATTAAAAACCGTGGCTGCTTGCTTGAAATAGACACAGCTATGTACGTTATGTAAAATAAAAAAAAGTTGACAACAAATATTAGGCCACTGTAAGTCACTAAAAATATGTAAAGCGACATGTTCTCTTTAAGTATATTCTGACT
Source organism: Rhinoderma darwinii (assembly GCF_050947455.1). NCBI lineage: Eukaryota > Metazoa > Chordata > Amphibia > Anura > Rhinodermatidae > Rhinoderma > Rhinoderma darwinii. Next base: position 348,001,925 of record NC_134687.1, read on the forward strand.
TTCAAATTGAGTACAGGGACTATAATGAATCCTGCAGTCTTTTCTACAAAGATTTCCAGCTGAAGTGTGGCAACATCCTAAACACACATGAAAAACATGACATGTGCCTCCCCTGTAGGAAAAATGTCTAATAATAGGACAGATCTGCTACAACATAAGCTGAATTGTCAACAGAACATACACAAGCACAGAAATGACAAGATATTGGTCCTGCCAGAGGCGTAACATAACTAATAAGTAATCCAACCTATCCACAAGGCAAACATATACACCATTTTACATTGTAAGTCCCCTAAGGTGACATGACTGTACTCATAGGATATAATACCAATAGAAGAGTCTAGAAGTCTATTATAAACCATAAAGTTTTTATTTCTTCAATTCTAAAAGATGATACAATAAGATAAAAATGATTCTATACAGATGATAAAGAGGACCACCAATATAGGAAAACAAATAGGTGGTAAGTATCAATATATTACAATATGCATGGCGGACAAAAGCACAAACTGAAGGTGCATAGTGCAAACGGATTTCATAGTTTGTATTTCCTATAAAATACAGTGTTGTACCAAAATAAGCAATGGTCTCAAAGATGTTTATTTATAAATTATAGTATAGTTCTATATAACAGACTCACAGAGTAAAGTGCTAAGTGGAAATAAAATAGGTATATCAGTGAGCAAAATACTAACTTGGCATGCTGAATCCCTACACTGGCGTCCTACCCCGACGGGCGTTTCGGCTTCCGCCTTCGTCTGGGGGTGGCGCTTACCCTATCGAACTAGCTATTTAACATATGTGGTGACCAATTACGATGCGACCTGATACATGTGAAAGAATATATTAGATAAAATACAACACCTTGGTCTTTCAGCGGCGTCATGTTTCGTTTGTCCACCGCATCACATCACATTTGATCGGGGTTATGTGTCATGTGAGGTGTACATGCACTTACATAATCGCGTCGTGTCAAGTTTCGTCAGACGCACAAACAGATACCGGACAAAAGTTGCTATGGATGCTTGAGCATGCACACTAGACCAAAATTTACTATATGTGAAATCAGGTCACATAGAATTGGTTGCCAAGGTCTACGCTGTCCATTTCTTCTAAATTAATGTCTCAAGTTTATTCTCAGTGGCTACGAAAAAATGTCTAACTGTTTTTATACTTTACCATCTGCCTGCATATGTGAAACAATTCATATATATCTAAAAATAGGGTATGTTGAATTAAATTACAATTCATAATAAATATTGAAATACATATATAATGAATAATAAATACATATATCCAACATGTGAAAATAAATAAATCTATTTCATATATAAACAATTATAAGAAAAAAAGCCTGTGCATTATATAGGAAAAGGTATCGAATATATATACATAATATAAATATAGTGCATAATCTAAGCGTAATATAAAAAAATATATTTAGATATGTAATAGTGATACAAGTATATAACATAAAAGAAAAATTTAAATACACAATAATAATGAAATAAAATAAAAAACCTAGGAGTAAAAGAAAAATAGTAAATATAAAATAAAAATTTATAAAAAGTAAATAAAGGGAAATATATAAATATACTAATAATAAGCAGGCAGGCGGAGAAGGGGAAGAGAAGAAGACATTTGGATTCATTTGTCTGTAGGACCTCAGGTTGTATTGCAGGTACCATTCAAAATAATGCTGATATACAGCATAACAAAAGAAATGGTCAGTTAGACCACCTATTTCAAATAGAGTAGAGAACGAAAAGGAAAGGAAAAAACAAAAAGTTAAAATCATATTACAATAACAAATTGTACAAATAAAACAACGCCACAGAGTATACTTAGCAATCAGAGAAGGGGTTATAGACACCGAACCAGTGCTAGAGGCAGAGGCAGCGTGTGATAACGGATTGCGGGCATGTTTTATTGAGGTGTCAATTGCAGATAGTTTAGATAGAGAGATGGACCTTTACATTGGATTTTAAAAAGCTATACACCCGACGCGCGTCTCGCCGACCCCTAGAGGAATCCGTTTTCACATGCCGCTTCTGCCTCTAGCAAGGTGATCGGTGTGAGCGAGATCAACCGCTTTAATAAACACTGTCAGTTGATCTCACTGACAGCTGAGAACTCACCCATTACTGGTGGTGGCACAGAGTCAGGTCAGCGGCACATCAATATAGTCAGCCCGGGAACACCGCTTGTTGCTGCCTGTGGTTCTCTCCCGTCTCCGGCGGTGTGGACGATAAGACACTGGTTCAGTGTCTATAACCCGGCAACAGCTTCTAATACAGAGTGCATGCAAACATCGCACTCGAGATACAGGCCACTACGCTGCTGCTACAGCTCCCACATAGCTCATCCTAGAGCAATCGACATATTTAAATAATCTAATCTTATTATATGGGAATAGGAATACAGGCAATACTTTGAGTATGATTTACCTTAGAATAAACAAACAAGGTGATATTTTGATATTTTGATACACATACTGTCTACCCTTGCAACTTATACTGACATTCCTGGTAGTAATGTTAATGGGTAGCATTTGCAATATTACCACTGCATGATAGTAATATTTGATAGCAAGTAATTCATAAGGCAAATTGTGTCCTTTATAGTGTAGGATTGGGGGTCATCCGCACTAGAATCAAAATTGGACCTGCATTGGACAATTGTAATAATTTACATATATATTTTTTACAAGTCTATTAATAAAGTTTATTACTTTATTATATAATTTTTTCAACTGAACCACAATTCTTATCCCTCTCTCCCCTTTTCCCTAATCAACATTTGCATTGTAAACTACGCCCCACATTGCACATATCATGTGCCACACAATTTTTAAAACGTCATTGCCCTCAACTAGCACGTTCAACATTGGGGCATGAAATACAATCCCCACATGGAGAGCAACCCCATTTAGGTTCCCTTGATCCAAAGATTTTTCCCGGTGGTGTTGGGGTAAGTGATCTTTGAGATTTTTTGCACGTTGGTATGTTACAGACGGAAACTGGGGTAGGATTTTATTTAGTACTGAGTCAGCCTTTAGTATGGGCCAGTATCTCATAATCTGATTACTCATCTCTTTCCACATGGAGTAGTATGGTGTGATAAATCCCACCTGATTCATTTTAGTTGTTTTCAGAGCTGGTTGTAATAGTATGCTTCTCTCGGTTTCTTGCGCTAATTTATTTGCCTTCCTAATACAGCGTTTACTGTATCCACGATCAATAAATCTACTTTCAAGTTCTTTTGCTTGTTTTTGGAAGTCTTCCTTTGTTGAACCAGTATGCTTCAACCTAAGGAACTGACCTGTTGGTATGGCAGAAATCGTTTGTTTAGGGTGCGCAGATGTGGCATGCAGAAGAGAATTTACCAATGTTTGCTTCCTAAAAAGATCGGTCTGGATATATCCATTATCATCACATTTTATCAGGATATCTAGAAAATCTACTTGTTTCTTATTAAATTTATACGTCAATCTGATCTTCCAGGTTTGAATTGTACATAATTTGCTCTAGTTTCTCAGATGTACCCTGCCATATCATGAAAATGTTGTTAATGAAGCGGGCCCAAAAAATGTCCATTAACATTCTGTGATCTGACAGGAACAGGTCTTGTTCCCACAGCCCCAGGTTTGCATATGAGGGTGCACATGCAGCCCCCATCTTAGTGCCCTGGAGCTGTAGGAAAAAGTAACTATTAAAAGTGAATACATTGTGTGTTAACTCAAATTGTAATGAAGTGGTAATTCCTAGAAAATATGTAGTAGCCTGTATCCCATCATTATGTCTAATGCTAGTGTACAGCGATTCGATATAGCATGTGACTAACCACATGTCAGGTTCCAAATTAGTGCTCTCTAGTTTTTGTAGTAGGTCTGCTGAGTCTCTGTCACAAATTGTGGGTATGTGGACCCACTGGGCCGTACCGACGTAGCAGGATAGCAGTGGCCAAATAGTGTACCAAGTCAATGTCTATATAGTCCAAGCATAAGGGTACCTGTAGCAGTTCAGACAGTAGTAACGGCTAGGCTCAGATGGGACCTTGGCAGCAGACACCAGGCTTGGTGTAACACAGCAGGCATGACAGATGGCACAACACGACTCCAACTTTCTAAGGCGCAGGAACAACGGTAGCACGGATACAGGATACAGGTAGCAGGTACAGGAACATTGGGAAAAGTATAACATTAAGAGACCATTTGCAAGACTAACAAGGGTAAACAAAACAATGCTCAGGCAATGAGTGAAAGGGCAGAGCCCTTTTTATAGTCCAGGGTGATCATGGGTAAATTGATGATTATTTTCATGTGTGCGCATTGTCCCTTTAAGGCCGGGTACGAGCGTGTGCGCGCACCCTACGGGACACAGCAGAACGGAGCGGAAGTGAGCGCTGGCATCTCCTGGGGAGGAGATGCGGGCCAGCGCTCATAGATCCATGGTTGCGGCCGTCGGGGGGTGAGTAATCCCGACGGTCCACGGCCGTGGACGCTACAGTCCCTAATGTATGATGGCAAACATTCTACCAGGGGCTTAAGATGGTGGTCTATAAATTTGCAAATGTTTTCAGTGAAATTCAGTGAAATAACTAATAAGTAGGGCAACTTATTATGTTATACAAACTGTTTATCAAAGTCTTGTGACCTAAGCTGCTATTGCATTGATACTATATAATTGTTCTATATTAATAGCAGAGAATACAAAAGCCTTCTTAATTAAATTAGTCTTATTATATGGGGATTGTCTTCGGTTTGGTTTTGGAAATGCCACCTAGACATCAGCATAATTTTATAAAAGGTTACTCACAACTAGAGGATGTATTTATGTGAAACATATTTGTTTGCGTTTTTTTGCTGCATTTTTTGTTGCAATGTTTGCAAAAATTGCAACAAAACAACACCCTAAAGCCTTGTTCACATAAAACAAATTTGCCGTTTTTTTTTTCTTTCAATCAAGTAAATTTGTATTAACGTTTTTGAGAAAGAGCTGTTTTACAAAACAGAAGAACTGTCTTTCAATTACAGAAAATACAAAAATTGTGCAAAGCACACATAACACATTCCCCTTAAAGGGAACCTGTCACCAGCATTTCACCTATGAAACCGACTATACTTGGTGGCAGTGGGTGAAAAATCATTTCTATATAACCTATAATTATCTTCTTAGTCGGCTCTGTAGCTTTAGTATTCAGCTTTTTAGTGTTCCCACACCGTATGCTAATGAGCAGAAAAGAGTCAGATCTTCATTTGAAAAGAGTCAAATCTTCGTTTGAAAGGAGTAAAATCTTCATTCCTCAAGTCTTTCCAAGTTTACTCCGCCTCCTTACTTTTGATTGACTGCTCCTCGCCTTCCCCCAGCACACAAAATCCCGCGCTTGTGCATTGATGTCCTCTTTTGGTGTGTGCGCACAAAGAGACACCGGATTATTACGATAAAAGGCGCGAAACGTTTGCAAACCGTTATTTACAGTCGGAGGAGGAGTTTAAGAGAGGGGATAACGGCAATGAACTTTTTATAGCAGCGGCCAGTGAGGGAGAAGTAAAGTTCAATAGGTGAAATGCTGATGACAGGTTCCCTTTAAAACCCTACCCCAACCTCCTCCCCCCATCCCTCCCGGTACACCTGGAGCGAGATCCACCTATTCCAAAAATATACATTAACTTACGTAGTCATTTGGGAAATAACAGTCATCATCCTCGTCCATAATAATATCAAGCAGCAAGAAGGCTGGCAATAGCATACAGGTAGATTAACCTCTCAACACTCTACAGCTTTTGTAGGACTCTATCTCGAACCAGAGCTGAAGAAGCTAGACCCGAGCCGTCTATCCACAAAGCCCACATTTCTTCACATTTTTACATAGAGTCCCTTTTCAGGTATGTAGGTTTTTCCATGCTAATGAGCCAATCTATTTTATCTTCGAACTCCCAACGTGTGGTGGGCAACTCTTGCAGCCATTTTTGAGCAATCAGTTTCCTTGCCATGTATAACATACGAGCTATGGCAGTTTTAAATACCTCAGATCCAGGCAAGTCATCTACATATCCCAGTATACAGATATATGGCGACAGTATAATATTAACAGCATACACCAAATTAATAACATCGACCACCTCCGTACAAAAGTGTATGAGTTCGGGGCACGACCACATCATATGTATAAGATCAGCACTGTTTACCTTACATCTATTGCAAGTGAGAGAGTCTTTCAGGCCAATGTCAAATAGGAACCTAGGTGTCTTGTAAACCCGAAGTGCCTCACTAAGCGATAGCCTGGCTGTATATGCTATAATATCCTGCCATCGCCCATCTTCAGTGGGACTAAGATCCCTCTCCCATTTTGGTTTAATGGCTAAAGGGGTATTGAAATGTATCTTGCCCAGCAAGTATTGATATACAGTTAGGTCCAGAATTATTTGGACAATGGCACAAGCTTCAGAATTTGGGCTCTGCATGCCACTACATTGGATTTGAAATGAAACAACTGAGATGCAATTGAAGTGTAGACCTTCAGGTTTAATTCAAGGGGTTGAACAAAATTATCCCGTGAAAAGTTTAGGAATTGCAACCATTTTTCTACACAGCCTCCTCATTTCAGGGGCTCAAAAGTAATTGGACAAATTAACATTACCATAAATAAATAAAAAAATGCATACTTTGTAGAGAATCCTTTACAGGCAATGACTGCCTGAAGTCTGGAACCCATGGAAATCACCAAACGCTGGGTTTCCTCCTTTGTGATGCTTTGCCCGGCCTTTACTGCAGCCGTCTTCAGTTGTTGCTTGTTTGTGGGTCTTTCTACCTTATGTTTTGCCTTAACCGCTTCCCAAACACCCACAGTAAATCACATCGGCGCTTGCTGGGCTCTGTGCAGCGCCGACGTGAATTCACGTGACACCTGGATTGCATTGTTAACCCCTGCCTCTGGTCCCGGAGACATGATCGGGACCTGATTGGTTAATTTATTGGTCTTTTATTATATTATTTAAAATCTATTTATTATATATTGGACTTTTATTATAGGAAAAAAATTAAAAACATTAAAAAAGTACACATATTTGGTAACGCCCCAAACTATAAAAATATATTATTTTTCCCACATGGTGAACACCGCAAAAATAATTATTGAAAAACAATGCCAGAATCACTATTTTTTTGGTCACCACCCCTCCCAAAATATAGAGTAAAAAGTGATCAAAAAGTCGCATGTACCCCAAAATAGTACCAATAAAAACTACAACCCGTTCCGCAAAAGACAAGCCCCTACACAGCTTTTTTGACTGCAAAATAAAAACGTTATGGCTCTCAGAATATGGCGACACAAAAAAACGTAATTATTTTATAGAAAAGTGATTTTATTGCGCAAACGCTGCAAAACATTAAAAAAACTATATACATATGGTATTGCCGTAATTGTACCGACCCGCAGAATAAAGTAAAATGTCATTTATAGCGCACGGTGAAAACTGTAAAAAGAAAAGGACAAAAAACAATGTTAGAATTTATGTTTTTTTTGTCACCTTGCTTGCCAAAAAAATAGAATAAAAAGTGATTATAAAATCACACGTACCCTAAAATTGTACCAATGAAAATGGCAGATTGTAACGTAACAAATAACCCCTCACTCAGCTCCGGTGACAAAAAAATAAAAAAGTTCTGGCTCTCAGAATATGGCGATGTAAAATGTGCAGAGTGTTCCAAAAGCGGATAAGATCGGGCACCATTTATCAGTGCGACAGTGGCCACACATCTGCGGATTATTATTTATTTACCGTATTATTATACCCTCTTACTATTCCCTGGTGTACTCCGCACAGATTACATTTGCCCTCACATTATAAACTGAAATACCAGCAAAACACTAAACAGAACTATTAGCAAGCAATATCTGCACTCCAAAAGCCAAATGGCGCTCCCTCGCTTCTGAGCCCTACAGTGTGCCCAAACAGCCGTTTACGTCCACATATGACATTTTATACCCGGGAGAACCCGCTCAACATTGTATGAGATATTGGTCTTCAGTGGCACAAACTGGGCACAACATATTGTGCATTAAAATGGCATATCAGTGGAAAATTGAAATTTTCACTTTGCACCATCCGCTGTGCATTAACCCCTTCGCGCACCACGACTTAATAGCATTTCATGTTGTGGGGGTGTTAAAGTAATCCTAATAGTTAATAAAAATAGACTGTTATAACAGATGTTGTTTTGAGGAAAGGAAGGGAGGAAAGAGTTGGTTATCATTTTGCAAGAATTGACAGATTGAATACATAGGTCAGGGGGAGTAGAGGTATTGGGAAGAAAACATGTTTGTCCGCAGAATTCTCTAGAACTGTACTAAAGGTGAAGGACTGACTGTTTCCAACTGTTATGTTACTGTATGTTAGCCAAAATACTGTCTAACCTGATATTTATTGTCTTATTGTCTTATAGTATTGCATGAATATAGAACAAGTATAAATAAACGATAGGGGGCCGGGACTAGCTCAGACCTCTACAGTTATCAGATACTTGTCTGTTCTGTTTTTGTCTCCGGCCGTATTGGTGTCGATCTACCTTTTGGGAATTGCGTTATCATTTGGAGGCCCCAGCGAGATAGCCTGTGTAAACATCTTCACCAGGACTGAACAAGGAGAGGCAGCACACCACCGGCGGAGAGGGAAACATCAAACCCGGGTAAGTGAGCACTTGTCTCGCTGTTTTCCCTTTTTGCCGGGGGAAGAAGCCTCGGGAGTCAGTCCGAGGGAAGAAACAGGGATCTCAGGTAGATCATTTGATTTGTCTATATTGAACTACTATTGATATTTTGTTTCTGTTCTGTAAATAACTAACTGCTTGCTGTTTATAAAGAAGGCGTGTGAATGTGAGTGTGGGTTAAGTCCAACCTGGATGGGTAGAGACTCTGCTCTCGCGCTGCTCATTTGAAGCCCTGAACCCTGAACGGGGTGACGGAGGGAATTGCAGTAGCAACTCATACCAGGGGTCTACCGAAGTGGCATTAATTTATATATGGAGAGGGCTCATGCGCTGAGCCCGCTCCATATTCAGCAGGTGTCAGCTGTGTAGTACAGCTGACACCCGGGACTAACAGACAGGAACAGCGATCACGCTGTTAGTGGAGCCTGTAAAAATGACATTATACTGCAATACATTAGTATTGCAGTGTATTCTACCAGCAATCTAATGATTGCTAGTTCAAGTCCCCTAGGGGGACTATTAAAATGTGATGTGTAAAACAAAAGTAAATAAAATTATTCGTGAAAAAAATATATAAAAAAAAAAACGTTCAGTCCTAATAGGGTTAATTAATTTCTAATGAAAAATAATTTATGACCATGTTTATGACCACGGTATTGCTGTACTCGGGAGAAATTGCTATACAAATGTTGGGTTGCTTTTGCCTCCTTTAGCCTTTTTGAAAATGAAAAAAATTCAACATTTTTGTGGAAAAAATGTTGATATTCATTTTCACGGCCTAATTTCAATAAATTCTGCAAAAGACCTGTGGGGTTTAAATGCTCACTATACAGCTATATAGATTCCTTAACCCCTTCCCGCTCCTTGACGTACTATTACGTCATGGCAGCTGTATCGTTCGCGCTCCATGCCGTAATAGTACGTCTCAGGAGTAACGGCCGTTTCGGCCGTCCTCCCGACACATACAGGAGCTGTGACGCTGCTGTCTTGTTCAGCAGCTGTCACAGCTCCTACAGCGGGGACCGATCGCTGTGTCCCCGCTGATTAACCCCTTAAAAGCTGCGTTCTATAGAGATCGCGGCTTTTTAGGGGTTAAGCTGCCATCGCCGGCCTGCTACGCGACAGCGGCCGGCGATGGTGACTATGGCAACCGGACACCAAACAATGGCGTCCGGCTATGCCATAGACGGAAGCCTAGTGGGTCCTGACAACGTCAGGACCCACTATGCTTGCTGTCAGTGAGTAGCTGACAGTTCTAATACACTGCACTACGCATGTAGTGCAGTGTATTAGATTAGCGATCAGAGCCTCCTGCCCTCATGTCCCCTAGTGGGACAAAGTAATAAAGTAAAAAAAAAGTTAAAAAAAGATGTGTAAAAATAAGAAAATAAAAGTTTTAAAAGTAATAAAATTAAAAGTCCCACTTTTTCCCTTATCAGTCATTTATTATTAATAAAAATATATAAACAAACAAATAAACTATACATAATTGGTATCGCCGCGTCCGTAACGGCCTGAACTACAAAATTATTTTGTTATTTATCCCGCACGGTGAACGCCGTAAAAAAAAATATTAATAAACCGTACCACAATCACAATTGTTTGGTCACTTCACCTCCCAAAAAATGGAATAAAAAGAGATCAAAAAGTCGCATGTACCTAAAAATGGTACTGATGGAAAATACAGTTCGTTACGCAAAAAATAAGTCCTCGCACGGCTTTATTGATTGAAAAATAAAAAAGTTCTGGCGCTTAGAATAAGGTAACACAAAAAGTGAATGATTGTTTACAAAACGTATTTTATTGTGCAAACGCCATAAGACATTAAAAAAACCTATAAACATCTGGTATCGCCGTAATCGTATCGCCCCGCAGAATAAAGTGAATGTGTCATTTATAGCGCACGGTGAACGCTGTAAAAAAAAAAAGTATACAAAAACAATAGTAGAATTGCTGTTTTTTAGTCACCACGCCACCTAAAAATAGAATAAAAACTGATCAAAAAGCCGCATGCACCCCATGAAAACTACAATGGATTCCTCAAGGGGTCTAGTTTCCAAATTGGGGTCACTTTTGGGGGGTTTCCAATGTTTTGGCACCACAAGACCTCTTCAAACCGGACATGGTGCCTAATAAAAAAGAGGGCTCAAAATCCGCTAGGTGCTCCTTTGCTTCGGAGGCCGGTGCTTCAGTCCATTACCGCCCGAGGGCCACATGTGGGATATTTCTCTAAACTGCAGAATCTGGGCAATAAGTATTAAGTTGCGTTTCTCTGATAAATCCTTTTGTGTTATAAAAAAAATTGTATAAAAAGAGTACATTTCACCTCTACTTTGCTCTAAATTTCTGTGAAACACCTAAAGGGTTCATAAACTTTCTAAATGCTGTTGTGAATACTTTGAGGGGTCTAGTTTCTAAAATGGGGTGTTTGATAGGGGTTTCTAATATATGGGCCCCTCAAAGCAACTTCAGAAATGAACTGGAACCTAAAAAAATAAATAAATGAGGCAATACTTCGCTTCTTACATTATACTGATAATGAGCCGTGCCCACTCCGAGATGACCCCAGTTTTGACCGTTTGTATAAACGGAGACCCCTATTAGACCGTTCCAGTGCCCGGTTTTCCCAAGCATACACCCCCGAGAAGTGTTTTTCTATTGATGAGTCCCTGGTACATTTTAAAGGGAGGGTTCAATTCCGCCAGTACCTGCCAGGTAAGAGGGCAAGGTATGGCGTGAAGATGTATAAGCTGTGCGAGAGTGCATCAGGGTATACCTACAGGTTTAGGATATATGAAGGAAAGGCCACCCCCAAACCAGACTGCATCCTGGACTACAATAGGTACATGGGAGGGATGGACTTGTCAAATCAAGTCCTGAAGCCCTACAGCGCCATGCGGTGTGGTATAAGAAGCTGGCCGGGCACATCATACAGATGGCTTTGTACAATTCGTATGTGCTACGTCGATGTGCAGGCCAGAGGGGAACTTTCCTGGAATTTCAAGATCTAATCTTTAGGGACCAGGAAGGGGGGGCACCCAGTACTTCTGGAAGCGAGGCCACACGCATCGTACCAGGGCAACACTTTCCAGGAGAAGTTCCCCAAACCGGTGGAAAGGGAAAGAGTCAAAAGAGGTGCAGAGTCTGCTATAAGAGGGGGATAAGGAAGAACACAATATACCAATGTGACACGTGTCCCGAAAAACCAGGGCTCTGTATAAAAGATTGTTTTAAAATGTATCATACATCCCTTGATTTTTAATTTACCCTGATGCACTCCGCAAAGCTTACCCCCCTCATCTTTCCCTTCTGAGCCCTGCCGTATGCCCAGGCAGCTGATAACAGCCACATGTAGGGTATTGTCGTACCCAGGAGAACCCACATTACAATTTAAGGGGTGTATATCTCCGGTGGCGCATGCTGGGCACACTATATTGGACACTGAAATGGCATATACATATATAAAATTGCAAATCTCACACTGCACCATCTGCTGCGCATTATCTTTTACACAGTACCTGTGGGGTCAAAATGCTCACTACACCTCTAGATGAATGTCTTAAGGGGTGTAGTTTTTAAAATGGGGTCACTTCTCGGGGGTTTCAACTGTACTGGTACCTCAGGGGCTTCTGCATACATGACTTAGCACCAGAAAAGCTCCAGTAGGCCAAATGGTGGTCCTTTCCTTCTGAGCCCTCCCATGGGCCCAAACAGCAGTTTATCACCACAAATGGGGTATTGCCGCACTAAGGACAAATTGGGCAACAAAATGGGGTATGTTGTTCCTTGTGAAAATAAGA